>NC_135228.1:6709343-7336843 GCF_052324685.1 Brachyhypopomus gauderio
CACACACACACACAACCCTGGCTTCCGTACAGCTCACTTAGCAAAGAAACAGTGCCTAACCTTCTTCTTCACATCTTTGGTTCTAACTTCAGTGGATCGTGCATGTCCGTATGAGTTCGTCTGCACCCAGAGAGCCGGACCATCACACCGCACCGCTGTTCACAGAGAGCATGCGTATAGCTGTTGGTATGGAGCCCTTTGGTTGTGCCCTGATTCTTTGGAAACTCATTCTTTCATTCCTCTACTAGGACATCACCCTGAATGCCCAGTGAGTGGTCAGTCAGCAGGCCCCTCCCCCAGGATGGACTCCACTGAGGATCAGCACACTGACTCATCCCCCTGCAGACCCTCATCGATCCCGGACACGCCTATTTGGGACACTTAAGCAGTCATTCAAGCATAATTCCTAATCCATTTGGAGGTGGAACATAAAATGACTTTCGCAAATATTCTTGCTTGTCTTCTTGCCTGTTAAAGGTACTCTGATGCAGTTCTACAGACACAGAACAGAAAGTGAATTTGCACACTGATCTTAAAATATAGATTTTGCTCAAGGGATATAAAAGAAAACTTTTTAACTAGTAATTGCTGCAGTTAAAAAAAAGGATTTTCTCCTGTAAATATTTAATGTCCTTTAGTTTTGTATTTAATGCCTTTTTCTTTTAATGGTTTTGAATGCCCACATGCTCTTAATATGTTCTTTTATACTCTGCTGTATATGCACACGTGTCCCGTGTGCCTCTCACATGAAGGTATTGGGAGTTTGCATGAGTGGTACGTGTGTATTAAAACATCTTAGCACGGAGTCAAAAACCAAAACAATGTGGGAGGACCAATAAATGAACAAACAAAAGAAAACTTCCTCACCAACACACCAACACAACTCAACACCCTCCTCAAACACAACACATAAAACAAACGCTTTGCAGCGCAGTTTGGCACCAAAACCATTTAAAGAAACCATGAAAGAAGTCACACCGCAAATCACTGCAACCAGAAAAAGAAATAAAGAAATAAAAACCACTCACTCAACTCACTCAAGCTCATCGCTCCAACAGCCACTGCAAATTCTTCAGCATACAGCGTGATGACTAACAAGGCTGTTGGCTAAGTCCAAATAGCAACAGCCCACCATTGGTAGATATCGGCACAGTATTTCCAACGACGCGCCCACCGAACTCAACGGTATTAAGCTGGTCCACCAAAGGAAGCCAGGCCCAACAATGATCACACTTGCCACCGTTAGAGGTGCTCGGAAAACAGGGCGACAGAAAGGAGTCTGCCCCAGTAACCACACCCCCGTTAATTAAAATGCCAGAATAAACCTGCCCCGCGACTCACCTGGCTCCACCGCAATTTACAATTAGGGGCAATTAGTGGGATTGCCCAAAAGATCTCACTCTGCCACACATGTAGGCCAGAAATATGTGTACTGTCTCTTTAAGGGACCAAGCTGTAGCGCATATAGAATATTGTTGTTGTTGTTTTTTTGCTTTCTACCGTACACCGACTCAGTCCACTGGCCCCCGCTCTTTATTTTATCTTTATTTTATTTCTGTAAGTAACGCATTTAATGAGCTTCGGACAACTCACCAGTTCATGTATGAACTGTCAAGTAGTGCTGGAGCCCAGGTTTATTTTGGTCAACCAGCAAGTAAACTGACTAAAAGTTAAAAATGGTCAGGTAAATGATCATTTCTCTGTTTTTGAGGGGTGTTTCTTTATACTACCACATATCGTTACGGAGAACACTGCAACGAATATGACGTGCCAAGTATAAACGCCTACACCGCTCGCGCAGGTTTGCACGATACGGTCACTCGCAAAAGTATAATTCAGCCTTTACAAGTTTCGAGAGGTGCACGACCTCGTGAAGCAACAGCGTGCGAGGCTCTCACGCACTGACGGAGCCACCGCGATTACGTCAATTTCGTGCGGCGCGTGAAGTATAAACCCTAGCTTAAGTGGAATACCACCAACGCGAGTACAAGTCAGTGATTCACCTCTCCTCTGTGTGCTTCCGTTTCACTCGTCTGTTAACTGTCCAATTTCACTTCTATCCGGGTCGAAGTGGATATTTAAGGTTGAACTAGCTCCGAAGACCATTACAAGCGTAGAATTAGTCTAAATAGATCTGTCTTTATGGATCGGTCACATTGTCACCGATACCCGATCTAGAATTTTTTCCAATATCGGGACCAATACAGATATTAATATCGGATCGGTGCATCCCTATTAAAACACTTACTTATCTGGTAAAAAAAAAAAGTTATAGTCATGGCTGTTAAGTTTTCTGAAGTCGTCTCGAGGTACATCATAGCCTTCAGGGTTCATAGACAGGATTTTAAATTTGTGCAGCTCTCGGATATCCGGTGCTGGCCAAGAGAACAGATTCAAAACGCACGGGTGTCTTCCCGAGTTTAATAATAATACATGTAGTTAAATACAGAGAAGAGAAGTTCTAATTGAGGAGTGAACTGAAAAGTCAGAGTGTTCTGACTGAGGGTCACAAACAGTAAATCACAAATTCCCTTACAATGGCTTTATGATCTGAAATTTCTCTGAAATATGATCTGAAATGGCTCCTCCCTGACATTTCGTATCACATAAAAAAACTTGAAAGATGCTTCCTTTTTGGTGTTTTAATGCAAGCTGAGGAAAAACATTTCCTTAAAAAGTTTTATAGGATCAGTGAAATAAGTTAAATAGATCCCCAATCAGACGGTTATAGACAGTTTGTCAGATGAGATCGTGCTTTATTAATAACGTGCTTGATTAATATCGTGCTTTCCAACACCCAACCAGGACAGTCTGGTGTAGGTCACTGACTGGTGTACAGCACAAGTATTCTACTGCCGGAGGACCTGAGGATGCAAGATGGGATGTAAAGGTGAAGTTCAGAAAATCAACCAGGATCAAGAAGATGAAGGGCTATGAATGAAATAGAGTAATTTAAAATTAATACAGGGAGAAAACAGTAAACGGTGTACTTAAAGGCTAGGAGTAATATGTGCTAATGACTAGGGCTCGTATTTATCAAACTTATTAGAGTGGAATTTTGGACTTAAGTGCTGAAAAATTCTTAGATTGGCTCCTACTCACAGAGTTAAGTGTAAGTGCCAGTTATCAAAACTCTAAAGTATAAGAATCTCTCTTACTCTCCCGAAAAGTTAAGACTGCTCCAGAGGACTCATAAGTTGTTAAGAGTTCCCACCAGGGGGCTGAGATGGCACTGAGAAGACAGAGACGTGTCCGAACCTTCCAAGAGAGGAAGAATGTCTTGGAAACGTTTGATGCCTTTCAATTAATCAAACGATATAGACTGGACAGCAGGAATCATCATTGTCACTGACTTGGTGAGAGATGTCATCTCACCTTCAACTACACGCAGCAACGCCATCCCAGCTGAATTAAAAGTAGTGCTGATGCTTCGTTTTCTTGCTACAGAAAAAATGCAGCAGTGTAGTGCTGATGATTTGGGACCATCCCAACCAACAATTAGCAGAGTCGTCATGCAAACAATTATGGCACTTACAGCGCCACACACTGTAACCCTTTTTATTGACTTTCCAAACAACACCTCGTGTCATCCAACAGAAGCAAACCCAGTTTATGCAGATAGCTCGATTTCCAGGAGTTGTAGGTGCAATTGATGGCACTCACATAAAGATAATTGCTCCCAGCATTAATGAGGATGTTTATGTGAACAGAAAGAGGTACCATAGCATCAACACTCAAATTGTGTTTGATGCAGAATACAACATTTTAGATGTTGTACCCAAATGGCCCAGGTCAACCCATGACGCTCGGGTTTTCAATGAAAGCGCCCTGAACCAACTTTTTGAAACAGGACTTGTGCCACCTGGATGTCATCTCTTAGGTGATAAAGGATATCCTTTACGCCGGTGGCTGCTCATGCCGTTTTTCAGAGCAGTGACGGAAGCCCAAATCAACTACAATAGGTATGTTTATTATTTCATCCATATGTATTTTCTTTTTGAATAATATTAATTTAGGCTGTAGCTAATTCATTTTAGTGAACTCCTCTCACAGGTCACATCCGTACTACACAAAGTGTGGCAGAGAGAAGGATTGGCCAGTGGAAGTTCAGATTCCACATTTTGCATTCTGAAATTTGGTACTGTCCAGAAAAAGTATGCCGAATCATAATGGCATGTGCAATACTGCATAATATTTGCAAGAAGCACAACATCCCTCCCCACCCAACACTGGAGAACCGTGATGACAGTGATGGAGATGAGAGCCCCCCTGCCAGCACACGTGATGCGACAGGCTTCAGACAACACTTTGCAAACCTTCATTGTAGGTACATTTCAATTGTATGTATAAATATGCACAATAATTAGGCATTAAGATAAGCATGGGTTCATTTTTTGTCATTTGGGAGCGAGTCTTCTGCCAGACGTCCTTCAAACGCCACTTCCACTCTTCCTCCAGCCATTCATGACTTGAGGTGTTTGGAAGCGCTGTCATAGAGGGAGGGGCAGATGGAGAATCTGCGCACAAGCCAGCAGGGTTATGGAGAGAAAACTGTGCCAATTCGAAATGCCATCGCTACTAGGCAAAAATGAAAATGCAATCCACAAAATGCATTGCTTTTCCATACAAACATGCAGAATACGTGCCACAATGAAATGCAAAAGCACTATTACATTACATTTCAATGCACTTTATCTCTTTATTGAAAAACAATACACAAGAATTAGCATTCAAAACCAAAACGCTGAATTTGTGCCAGAATTGAATATAATACAGCTTGAAATGTAATCACGGCACAGAGGTATTGCTTTTCACCGTACTGTATTTCAGACATAAATGTCTCCTTTAAATGTAATGATCACGAGATTGGTTTAAACACTGATGTGATGAAAACATGCCACAATGAAAAGTAAAAGCTCCAGTGTGTGTGGATTTGTATTTAAAGAAATGCTGAATTCTTGCCAGAAGCCACCTTGAAATGCAATCGACTGAACGTCATTGTATTCCACTGTGTGTCTCTGCGAAGCTGTATTTGTGCCAGAATGAAATCTAATCACTGTCCAATAGGAACGCTCGCCTGAATTTGGGGCGGGGCTTAGACTCCAGTCAGAAGCAATCGCTCGTAGTTGGACTTGAAAGCAGCAGAAATGTCTTTTCACGACAGAATAAAAGAGGAAATAAACAGTTTAATTGGACAAATTGAGGCTGGTGCAGTTACAGACGACTACATGCTTAACTTAATTAAGCTGAAGGTGCTGGACAATATTGAAAATGGACCTTGAAAGTGCCGTACATGTGCTTGAATTCCACCTTGTAAAGGTTGATGAACCCTGCAAACAGCGCTGAAGAGCGGAACGCGACCTCACAGCGGAGCCCCCGCGATTGCTACCCATATTTTCCTGATTTTAAACCGCTACTTATTCTCTCACGCTTTGAACCATGCGACTTATAATGAGGTGTGGCTTTTCTGTAGATGTTTCTTCACCCGTCAGGGGTGGAACAGAAATTTAATCAGGTGGTAGGACAAAGTTGTAAATTAAAGAAGAAAATGCTCATTTTCATTTAACTCATGCAAGCAGCAGGCACAACGGAGAATTTTTTTCAAACGAACGTGTTGTGCCGAATTGCGAGTCCCCTCGTTTGCACACGCATTAAAACGCTACAGATGATATTCCAGAGTTACAGTGATTTTAACTTCATTGAGCACTCTAGTTTTGTCCTAACTAGATATTTAGACATAATACTGCTGTAATACTGCAAAGTCGTGGTCAGAGGTGAACTTCGTATAGCCAGTGTGTATTTTATTTAAAATAATTAACACCCTTGAGCCAGTGTGGCTTTGGACATAGATAATGTGGTGCCGTTTGCTGTGATGGATAATTAAAGTCTAGCTCTTATTTATGCATAGAAACATAAATCGACAATATAATCTCTAGCTTCTTTATGCGCGGATAAACGAATTCAACACAACTCCGGCCGAAAGACCTTACAGGCATGAAATCTTAACTGTCAGGCACCGTTCAGAAACTGATCAGTTCAGTTAAATGTACAATGAGTCCCCGCTTAACGATGGGTTTAGAGACTGAAATGTCCGTCGTAAAGCAGCTTTCGTCATTAAGCGTGACCCTAGATTTAGATACGCTTTGATCATAAATAAAAGGGGGCTAGGACTCGGCACTTGTAAAGCTGCTTTGTTACAACAACTGTTGTAAAAAGCGCTATATAATTTGATTGATTGAATTTTTTTTTTTTAACAAAAGTATTTTTATTGGCATTTTCTAATTACACAACAAACTTAACACAAATATAAGAACAATAGTAAAACAAAAAAAAAGAAAACATTGTATGAAAATAGGAAGAAAGAAAAATCCAAACACCCCCCCCCCCTTCCCTTAAACCCCCTAGTCATGTCTCTTCCATACATATACAGACGATATATGAATATCAGTGCTGTAACCATATAAACAAATATCTCAATAGAGGCAGAGGGCAAAGGGAAAACATAAGTAAATGCAAGTAAATAACAGCAGAATTAAAATATATACATATATATATATACACATACATACATGTACATATACATACACATATAGGCTACATACAAATGTAATATTCTCCAAACTGTTAATTTGAAAGTCAGTTAATCAACAGAGTCCATTTTGTCAAAACAGGCCGCCAGGTCGCATTAAATTTACCACTGCAGCCAGACAGAGAGAATCTAATTTTTTCTAATCCTATAAACTGCATCAAGTCATTTAACCAGTTTTTAAAGGTAGGAGGGCTTTTCTCTTTCCATTTTAATAATATAAGTCGCCGTGCCACTAGAGTAGCAAAGGCCACTACCCTGGAACGAGCTTGCCCTAAATGAAGCCCTTGTGGGGTCACCCCAAACACTGCAGTTAAGTGGGAAGGCTGGATCGGCTGGTGAAACACCCCTGACAGGAAGTTAAAAACAGAGTCCCAAAATAGAGTCAATTTTGGACAAAACCAAAGCATGTGTGCATGTGTTGCCTGGTGTATTTGACATCTATCACACATTGGGTTCATGTTTTGAACAAACTTGACTAATTTTACTTTAGTCCAGTGCAGTCGGTGAACTATTTTAAATTGAATTACAACATGTCTCAAACATATTGAAGAGGAGTGAATGTTGCCTATGATGTTTTGCCACGTTTCATCAGATATATTGACAGAAAGTTCTTTCTCCCACTCTTGTTTTAATACATCCAGGGGTTTCGTATCAAATGTGTTCAGTAACAAATATAAAGTACCAATTATCTTTTTTATCTGTGGGTTAGTGTTCAGAACTGTATCTAATAATGATGAGGGTGAAGACGGGAACTGAGAACAGTTTGTGGATGCAAAGCTACGTAGCTGCAGATCTCTGAAGAAATTAGTTTGAGGAATATTGAATTTTGTTTTTAGTTGTTCAAAAGTTGCAAATGTTTCGTCGATGAATAGATCTTTAAATACTTTGATACCCTTTTCTGTCCAAGATAAAAAGGCCTTATCAATAACTGAGGGAGTGAACAAATCATTGTTTACTATTGGACTGTATACAGAAAAATCATTCAGTGAGAAAGATCTTCGAAACTGCAGCCAGATTTTCAGTGACTGTTTTACAATTGGGTTTGATGAGTAATTAGGTAAAGATTTTGGTAAGGGTAGTTTTGCACAGAGCAATGCTTTTAGTGAGGTGGGACAGGATGATTCTTCCAATTGTACCCATTTAGGGGGTGTGTAAATTCTTGTTGTATTGAACCAGAATAACATGGCCCTGATGTTTGAAGCCCAATAATAGCACCGAAAGTTAGGTAACGATAAACCACCTTGGGTACGGTGACGCTGTAAAATATTTCTACGAATCCTGGGACTTTTATTATTCCAGATAAATCCTGAGAGCTGTTTGTCTAGTTGCATAAAAAAGGTTTTGGATATGAAAATTGGGAGACACTGAAATATGTACAAGAATCTGGGTAGTACATTCATTTTAATAGTGTTGATCCTGCCTCCCAGTGATAATGACAGTAAATTCCAGCGTGCAAGGTCTTTTTTCAGACAGGCTAGAAGAGGCAGAACATTGGCCTTATAAAGATCCTTAAATTTAAGAGTGATGTAGATTCCCAAATATTTAAATTTGTTTTCATTAACTCTAAAAGGAAATTTGCTATACATTGATGTAATTTGGGGCTGGCCTACAGATATCAATTCACTTTTCTCTAGATTTATTTTATATCCGGAAATATCGCCAAATTTATCCAGTAATTCTAACAATTTTGGTAAACTACTCATAGGTTCACTGATATATAGAAGCATGTCATCTGCATATAGGGATATTTTATGCAAATAGTAATGGTGACAGACAGCAACCCTGCCTAGTACCCCGGTGTAGCTGGAAAAATGGTGAGATAGTATTGTTAGTGCGCACTGAAGCTACTGGGGTGGCGTAAATAACTTTTATCCAATTAATAAATTTAGGGCCGAATCCATAAGATTTTAGAGTATAGAAGAGGTAATCCCATTTCACACGGTCAAAGGCTTTCTCTGCATCCAATGATAGAATTATCTCTGGGAGGCCGGATGGAGTGTGTGCATAAAGAATATTAAGAAATCTACGCACATTGTGGAATAAATGGCGATTCTTAAAGCCTGTCTGATCATCGGATATTATAGATGGTAGCACTGTTTCTAGTCTGAGAGCTAGCATTTTGGCAAGCAGCTTGTTATCAACATTTAATAAAGAGATGGGTCGATATGATCCGCATTCTAAGGGGTCCTTGCCATTTTTAGGTATGAGTGAGATAACCGCTTGACGCATAGTAGGAGGGAGGCAGCCAGAAGCAAGCGACTCCTCATATACCGACATTAAGATGGGAGCCGACATCATATACCGACATTAAGATGGGAGCGAGCTCCCTGGCAAACTTTTTATAAAATTCACTTGGGAATCCATCTGGTCCTGGGGCCTTCCCTCCCTGCATCGATTTGGCAGCCTTTATAAAATTATCTATAGTCAGAGGACTGTCCAATTCCTCTGCCATAGCTGTATCAATTTTCGAGATATTCAACTTTTCAAAGAAAGAATTAAATAAAGATTCGTCTCCATGAGATTGTGATTTATATAATTTGGAGTAAAATTTATAAAAACATTGGTTAATCTGTGCGTGGTCTATATGTTTAATTCCTGAGTCATCGTTTATTTGGGATATATTTTGAGTGCTGCTTTTTTCTTTTAACTGGTAAGCTAGAATCTTGCCTGTCTTTTCTCCAAATTCATAAGAGCGATGTCGAGTCTTATTTATAAGATTTTCTACATGTTTGGTGGACAGAAGGTTATATTCAGTTTGAAGCAGTAGTCTCTTCTTGTACAGTTGAGAGGAGGGAGCAAGCATCATCTCTCTGTCAATATTCTGGATGTCATTTGCTAAATTCTTAAACGTTTCCATTTGTGCTTTTTTTCTGTGTGCACAATATGAGATAATTTGTCCCCTAAGGTACGCTTTCATAGACTCCCATATAACCGAGGCAGACATTCCTGGAGTTCTGTTTATTTCTAAAAAGGTAGCTATCTCTCTTGTAATCATTTTAACAAACGCATCATCCGATAGTAGCAGTGTGTTTAAACGCCAGGGGCGATACTTGACCTGGTCAATAGGAAATCGAATGTTCATTAGTAGAGGGGCATGATCCGATATTAATATAGCCTGATATTCACAAGTGTCCACTAAAGGAAGAAGCCTATTATCTAAAAAAAAGTAATCAATTCGGGAGAATGTTTTATGTACTAGAGAGAAAAAAGAATAGCTTCTGGAATTTGGGTTCCGAAATCGCCAAACATCAGACACCCCAAATGATTCAAGAAATAATTTGATTGTGTGCGCTGACTTAAATGGGGTAATAGTTTTAGACGAGCTGCGGTCTAATGAGGGTGACAGGACGCAGTTCATATCTCCTCCCCAAATAAGATGATACGAGTCTATACTCTGTATTTTGGAAAAAAAGTTTGTAAAAAAAAGCACTATCATCCCAGTTTGGAGCGTAAACATTTGCCAGTATAACTGGGGTATTATATAATCTGCCCACCACAATAATGTAACGACCTGCTGAATCTGCAAGTCTGTGTCATGATAAAAGGGATGTTTTTAGTAATTAGTATTGCTGTTCCTCTGGTTTTAGAATGAAAGTTTGAGTGATATACCTGGCCGATGCCGCCTCCCCTCAGTCTAAAATGGTCAGATGTACGTAAATGAGTCTCTTGCAAGAAAGCAATCCCAACATTAAGCTGTTTTAAATGTTCTAGCACTTTTTTTCGTTTCACTGGATGATTGAGAGATTTAACATTCCAGCTTGCAAAGGAGACCTGGCAACCTGTATTCAATGACCTATCTGTAACCATGTTGTATGACTAAAAGCATAATGATATTTAAATATGTTGAATCCTATGGCTCTGTACACTGGAAATAAGTTTCTTAATGGGATTGTTTGGAGAGTATAAAAAGATAACAAAATCCTGCTTATTATTAATTTTAAAGTTCTCCCACCCCGGTCACTATTAAACAACACAATATAACTCCAAGTCAACCACACTTCTGTGAAACCAACCTGTTCAGTTAGGAAGCAGCACTGATTGTGAATCAATTTCACCTGCTGTTGTGCAAATGGAATAGACAACAGGTAGAAATGAGAGGCAATTAGCAAGACCCCCCCTATAAAGGAGTGGTTCTGCAGGTGGGGACCACAGACCACTTCTCAGTACCTATGCTTTCTGGCTGATGTTTTGGTCACTTTTGAATGTTTGTGGTCCTTTCACACTCGTGGTAGCATGAGATGGACTCTACAACCCGCACAAGTGGCTCAAGTAGTGCAGCTCATCCAGGATGGCACATCAATGCGAGCTGTGGCAAGAAGGTTTGCTGTGTCTGTCAGAGTAGTTTCCAGAGGCTGGAGGCGCTACCAGGAGACAGGCCAGTACACCAGGAGACGTGGAGGAGGCCGTAGGAGGGCAACAACCCAGCAGCAGGACCGCTACCTCCGCCTTTGTGCAAAAAGGAACAGGAGGAGCACTGCCAGAGCCCTGCAAAATTACGTCCAGCAGGCCACAAATGTGCATGTGTCTGCACAAACGGTTAGAAACCGACTCCATGAGGATGGTATGAGGGCCCGACGTCCACAGATGGGGGTTGTGCTCACAGCCCAACACCGTGCAGGATGCTTGGCATTTGCCAGAGAACACCAGGATTGGCAAATTCGCCACTGGCGCCTTGTGCTCTTCACAGATGAAAGCAGGTTCACACTGAGCACGTGACAGACGTGACAGAGTCTGGAGACACCGTGGAGAGCGATCTGCTGCCTGCAACATCCTTCAGCATGACTGGTTTGGCAGTGGGTCAGTAATGGTGTGGGGTGGCATTTCTTTGGAGGGCCGCACAGCCCTCCATGTGCTCACCAGAGGTAGCCTGACTACCATTAGGTACCGAGATGAGATCCTCAGACCCCTTGTGAGACCATATGCTGGTGCGGTTGGCTCCTCCTAATGCAGGACAATGCTAGACCTCATGTGGCTGAAGTGTGTCAGCAGTTCCTGCAAGATGAAGGCATTGAAGCTATGGACTGGCCCGCCCGTTCCCCAGACCTGAATCCGATTGAGCACATCTGGGACATCATGTCTCGCTCCATCCACCAACGTCACGTTGCACCACAGACTGTCCAGGAGTTGGCGGATGCTTTAGTCCAGGTCTGGAAGGAGATCCCTCAGGAGACCGCCACCTCATCAGGAGCATGCCCAGGTGTTGTAGGGAGGTCATACAGACACGTGGAGGCCACATACAATACTGAGCCTCATTTTGACTTGTTTTAAGGACATTACATCAAAGTTGGATCAGCCTGTAGTGTGTTTTTACACTTTAATTTTGTGTGTGGCTCCAAATCCAGGCCTCCATTGGTTAATAAATTTGATTTCCATTGATGATTTTTGTGTGATTTTGTTGTCAGCACATTCAACTTTGTACAGAACAAAGTATTCAATGAGAATATTTCATTCATTCAGATCTAGGATGTGTTATTTGAGTGTTCCCTTTATTTTTTTGAGCAGTGTGTATTTATACTCGTCTTTATCGTGACATTGGTTGTGTGTGTTAAACCGTGTCAGCACACCGTGAGTGTGTACTGTTTAGTGTATTCTACTGGTGTTTTGATGCGCCGTGAGCGTTTACTGTTCAGTGTGATTGACAGCTGTTTCAAGATGCCGTGAGTGTGTCCAGCGTCAAGCTCAATAAACGTCGCCTTTGAACGCACCTCGTCTTTGCATCCTCGACTCCCTCGCACCTAGGGCTGAACGATTAATTGCATTTGCGATAATTTCGCGATTTTTAAAAACGCGATTGTCTAATCGCACAGGCTGCGATTTAAACTGGTCACGTGACTTGGGAGCGAGCCGAGCCGAGGACGAACGGAGCAAACCGCAGGAGGCAGGGAGGTGGAGAAGTGAAGTTAACACAGCGCACTTTAACTTGTTGAACAATGGCTTCAGGCTCGACAGAAGCTGACACAACTGAAAGTCTAATACCAAAGAGAGGCAGCACATAAATTGTGTGAAATTACTTTGGCTTTTAAAAAGATGCTGCTCCACGTCAGGTACCCTGCAAAACATGCCTTGCTACTGTTGCTACGACGCGAGGTAACACTACAAACCTTCAGCATTAAAAAAACACCACAAAGCCTCGTATGATATTTGTAAGGCTAAAATGCCAACGACCAGTGCTGCATCTTCAAATACGCCAAAGTGTTTATCTGCGCTTATACAGCTTTAGTATGCGGTGAGCAGCGAAATACCGTAAAATCACGCATATAGGCGCAATAAGATTTAAAGCGCGGATGAATCGCGAAAGCGCGGATAGCTTGACCGCGGTCCAGCAGACAGGGTTCACTGACCGAACCGTTTGAAAGTGTAACTCCTTATGGATGTAATTGGAAGCGGCACGCTGAAATAACTCGGGCAGTAACGGAGTTCATAGTGAAAGACATGATGTCCGTTAATATAGTGAACAAGCCCGGCTTCATGGCTTTGTTAAACACACTGGATATGCGCTACCAAACGCCCTCACGCACATATTTTAGCCAAGTTGCTATACCTGCAGGGTTGCCAACTCTCACGCATTGAGCGTCTTAGACTAAAAAATTAGTAGTTCGCTCTGGCGCCAACCACAGGCGATCGATCGATCACGATATAATAATAATACTTAAATTTAGTCCATTTTACACCCAGTGGCGGACTTAGCAATTTGGAGGCTCAAGGCGAATTTAGCTAGGGGGCCCATCAACATTAATATGCGAGAAATAAGTTCAGGTTCACACTACAAGATTTTAGGCTGGTTTTTCAGTCGCCGACTGTTTTTGTAGATCGCCGACAGAAACTGTGGTCGGACGCAAATCGGGGATCATTCGGCGCTCGCTCAGTCGTGTAGTGTGAACTGCTGAAAGACGCTCGCCGAGTGGTCGCCAACTCATCGCAGACGACCGGCAGATATCTAGCATGTTTAATATCTAGCATGTTTAATATCTAGCATGTTTCATATCTAGCCCAGTCGGCGACTGTGAGTCAACAGCAGCGTCTAGCTTCATACAACTTTACTACAAGACTGTGTTTAAGTTATTGTGACAGCACTGGAGAAATAGTGCGATTGACTATATCTATGTTCACTGCAACGGAGATGAAATAATTCTGGCAATTTGGGACTATGGAGTGGTTAAACGGTAAAAAAAAATAATAATAACGAAAATGTGGAGTACATGTACGTTGTTTTTATTTTCTTCGTGGTGTTGCTGGTTCTCGCGAGTGTTTAATTTTCGTGTTCTCGTGTTTTTGGACGGCAGCCAGATGAGTCGGCGATTCCCCAGTCGTTTAATTCGTGAGCCCACGTCGCCGATCAGTCATGTAGTGTGAAAGCCACAACAACTGAAAGACTTGCGATTACAGCACAACCAGTCGTGTAGTGCGAACGGCACAAAAACCTGATGACTGAAAAGTCGTGTAGTGTGAACCTGGCTTTAGCTAGACAAGGGGGCCCTACAGTGGGAGGGGCCCAAGGCAATTGCCTAGCAACGCCTCTATGCAAAGACCGCCTCTGTTTACACCACCCCCCCCTCCCGCAACCCTGTATCTGAGCTGTATAAAAAATGCCGAAACAGAGTTTCCTGAAGTGGAACAATGGGAAAAAATCGCGATTTTAAATCGCAATCGCAATTTATAGATAAAAAATTGCAATTAGATTATTTTCCAAAATCGTTCAGCCCTACTCGCACCCGTTACAGACATAGTAAAATAGTACTATTAACATAAATAGTGTGACAGAAATTATTGATTATTGACTAATCATCATTGATTAGATCATGTTTAGTTATTATAAGAGATCATTATGAACTTTATGATTTAGTATTTGTCCATTCTGACTAAGCAGAAGGACTACAATAATGAAGTAGTGTGATTCAGTGTAACCATGTTTAGTTCATATTATGCATGTGTGCTATACGTGACCCAGGTCAGGGAGAGTGCTGAGGGTAAGAGCACTCTGTTAACTGGTAGTCACTAGGCTACTAGTCTTGGGTCATTTAGCTTTCTCTGTGTTCAACTGATACATCAGTTGCTTCCACTAACTCTAGGGAAGTCCATATTAGGAGATACACACATGTGAGACAAAGTAGTCTGCTGGACGCTTATGTTTTGGAACATGCTGTGCTAAAGATAACCTGCTGTTAGAACTGCTGAATTGTGTTTAAGATTGTATATAAGCGGGGGACTGCCCCCCTGCCTTCAGAGTTGTCATGCTTGAATGAGACACTCATGTCTGTGTCTGTCTTGTGTCTGTCTTGTATCTGTCTTTGTCCTATTTATATATATTTATATTTTTGTAATAAATTAATCATTTAACCACGTCTGAGTCCTCATCCATTTCCAGAAAATTTCCATGACAATAGTATAACTGCTATACGAACAGGCTCCTCTATACCATCAAAACCGTTCATTTTAGCGGACTTTGAGAGTGAAAAACGAGATATATTTTAACAAAGTAGGCTCCAAGAAATGCCGGGCGGCTCAACAGGTCGCGTCTATGATGTTTCCATATGTGGTGATGTGCTGTGATTGGATGAGTGGAGATGTGGCGTTCTGTGGGAAATCAGGATTGGCGTTTGTTGCATTTTGGAAGGAAAGAGAGAAAGCAGGGCAGTATTACACGGCGGATGTGGCGTTTTGATAAGAATTGAATATTGGCTTTTCAAGAGTGGTCACATACCATTCTGATTCTGGCTCTAACTCATTTTTTTTTAAAACGGCGTTTATCGCGTTTTGGAACCAAACTCTTCATATATATATATATATATATACAGTTGTGATCAAATTTATTCAACCCCCAATGCTGCGAAGGGTTTTATGGAATTCAGTGCACATTTGTAATTGTGTTCATAATGAAATCTTACAAGGACTTGTTAAAGAACTAAATGCAACTAAGATAGCATCAATGTTTTTTGTCATAAAGTATTAAATGGCCTTTTTGTGATTTCTTCATTGACACAATTATTCAACCCCTTTACGACTACCACTCCTAAGAACAGAGGTTCATTCCAGTGTTTTCCATCAGGTATTGAAAACATCTGTGGATGTCAACGAGCAGCAATCAAGCATGATAAGCACCAATTAGGCAGATTTAAAAGGACTGTGATACTCAGCTCCTTCTAGACATCTACTGGTGTGTTTCCAAGCATGGTGAAGGCAAGAGAATGGTCCCAGAAGACAAGAGAAGAGGTTATTGCTCTTCACAAGAATGGCAATGGATATAAAAAGATTGCGAAGTTGTTAAATATTCCAAGAGACACTATCGGAAGTATCATTCGCAAGTTCAAGTTAAAGGGCACAGTGGAAACGTTACCTGGTCGTGGCAGAAAGAAGATCCTGACCGCGACTGCTGTGCGCTACCTGAAGCGTAATGTGGAGAAAAATCCCCGCGTGACTGCTAAGGAACTGAAAAAAGACCTGTCAGATGTGGGCACTGAAGTTTCAGCTCAGACAATAAGGCGCGCACTGCATAACGAAGACCTCCATGCCAGAACGCCCAGACGCACCCCCTTGCTGACTCCAAAGAACAAGAAAAGTCGACTGCAGTATGCCAAAAGTCATGTGGACAAGCCACAAAGGTTTTGGAACAGTGTACTGTGGTCAGATGAAACTAAATTAGAACTGTTTGGGACAATGGACCAGCGCTATGTTTGGAGAAGGAAGAACCAGGCTTATGAACAAAAGAACACCTTGCCTACTGTGAAGCATGGCGGGGGGTCAATTATGCTTTGGGGCTGTTTTGCTTCTAATGGTACAGGAAAGCTTCAACGTGTGCAGGGTACCATGAATTCCCTTCAGTACCAGGAGATCTTGGAGGAAAATGTGATGGAGTCAGTCACAAACCTGCGGCTTGGGAGACGTTGGACCTTCCAACAGGACAATGATCCGAAGCACACATCCAAGTCCACTAGAGCATGGTTGAACATGAAAGGCTGGAACATTCTAGAGTGGCCATCGCAATCACCAGACTTAAATCCAATTGAGAACCTCTGGTGGGACCTAAAGAAGGCAGTTGCAGTGCGCAAGCCTAAGAATGTGACTGAACTGGAGGCTTTTGCCCATGAAGAATGGGCTAAGATACCCATAGGTCGCTGCAAGACACTTGTGTCAAGCTATGCTTCACGCTTGAAAGCTGTCATAACTGGAAAAGGATGTTGTACTAAGTACTAAAAAATAATGTCACTAGGGGGTTGAATAAAACTGATAATGATGTGAGCACAGTAAAGACATTTGTAGTTATTCCATCATAAATATTATGTTATGTTTGTCTAATTTATAAGTGCCTCTTTGATATAATTGTAAATAAGATGACTGAAATTATCAAAATCAATGTCAAACTGGCCAAAACACTTTATTTCAGTGGGGGTTGAATAAATTTGATCGCAACTGTATATATATATATATATATATATATATATATATATATAGCCTATATATGTGTGTGTGTGTGTGTGTGTGTATATATACTGTATGTTAATCTATACATGGCACGTAGTGTATATGACAGCTTTAATTGTCATATAGAAAATATTACCTCCAGCAATAGTATGATTACAAAGCCATAGTGGCATACCAAAATAACTAACAAACTTAACAACTTGACCCTGACAAAATACAGGGGAAAAACAACTGAAACAGTGCATGAAAACCTACTGAAACCTACATTGTTCACTCAGTGAGTAACCTCTGCAGCTTTTCTTTTTTCTCTCTCAGCTTTTCAGCACCACCTTTACGTTTCGTAGTTTATTTAGACCAGGGGTGGCCAACCCGTCAGAGACCAAGAGCTACTTTTTTTTACTGTGTTACAGCAAAGAGCCACATCATACACATGGACATGCTTGAACATCACCCATCCCCCCCCCTCCCCCTCTCTCTCTCACACACACACACACACACACACACACACACACACCTCTGCTCAGATTTATTGTAAATGTCACACACAAACAATGTGGGGGCAGTCATGGTCTGGTGGTTAGGGAACTGGTCTGGCTTTGATTCCCAGGCCTGATGCCATGACTGACGTGCCCTTGAGCAAGGCACATAACCCCAACTGCTCCCCGGGTGCTGGGCTAGGGCTGCCTACTCTGTTAAAAACGTCCTCTGTTCATCTTCATATTTTTGTTTAGATGTGCATTTTACCTGCCATTTTAAGAACACACACAAATTGTTTATTGAAATGATCTTGTTCTGACTAGGAAGCGGTGTTTACATCTCACGCACAATACCGGGGTGAACTCAAGCTAAGCGAACAGCACATTAAAAACAAACACAAACTTCGATATAAACATAAGGCGTGATATGTTTCAGGACTTTGGCACGGTTGGAGGAGGTGGGCGCACACTACGCAACTGTTGTTTAGGTGAAAAGTGGATCAACTCCGATATCAACACTCGTTACATCGCCACTGACCTGCGCTCACCTTTAGGAAGAAGAGAACAGACAGCGGCAGTAGTTTTGAAGCTCCCTCAGTCATCTGCGGTGCCTTTGCTGCACCTCGTATGTGGTTTATTCCAAAACGTGTGACAGAAGAACCGCGTCTCACCAACGAGACTCAAAGCACAATCACAATAGCACAGACACTTCATGCCGCTAGTCTCCCGTTTTCCACTACGCCGGTTTTAAAAGTATTAGCGGCTCGCTAGGCTTGTAAACAAACCGCGCACCACGAAGGTGTAGCAGTGTGTCGCCCTCAGAGCTGATGAACTAACCGGGCCACGGCACAGATCGTTAGTGCAGGTGAGAGCGCGGACCGGCTGGGGAGACCCATGAAACCAGGCAAAGAGCCGCCAGGTTGGCCACTCCTGGTCTAGACCCTGGCTTAGACTGCTCCATCTTTACGGCAATGCGGACCTATTTTTTCCACGTTTCAGTAGTGTCAACCGTGTCGCGGAGGGATTACATGATGAGTTAGACCAGGGCTACTCAGATCAGGTCCTTTAATGAATTTGTAACGCGGCCCATCGCCCCATAAATAATAACAACAAATTACGTTCGCTTCAATTTTACATCCACTATGACAGTATTAGTACAGGTCTGAAAATTGTCAGGCCCACAGGTCAGAGCTCTCTGCCAAATCTGGCCCGCAAAAAAATAAAGTTAAATAACCCTGAGTTAGACCCTCAGCCAGGGCCGGAGTGGGACACTTTTTCAGCCCGGGAGTTTTATGACCAAATCCGGCCCAAAATTATTTTTCCCTCCCAATCGGCCCAAACTAGAGATTAACATGAACCGGCCCATCGGGAATCCTCCCGAATCTCCCGATTAGCCACTCCGGCTTTGCCCTCAGCAGTGTCAGTGTGCAACTGGCGTCTCACTTGACTCGTGGGATACAAACAGGGAGATATAATTAATATGGCATTAGTATGGACAAGGCTTTTCCAGTTCGTGAATACTTGTATTAATAAGTGACACAGCTGCTGTATGGTTTCGTAGTCCAGCACCAGCTGGCCCAGTCCGCGGCCCGGTCCAACTCGTTCATGTGTTCACAGGCTCAGTCCGCGGCCGCGCTGAGCAGGTTAGTGTGACTGGAGCGGGGGAGATAATAACACCGTTAAACAGCAGCGTGACTACGGGCCGGGGACGCAGTGCGCGGCAATGGCTCCTCCACGGGCCGAGTTAAACCATAGGCGGCCGGCGGCCCACCAACCCATCGGCCCACCGGGGAAATCCTCGGTAGTAATGTATGCCAGTCCGCCCCTGGTGCCCAGCGTTAGGGATAGGTCTTACCATACAGTATATTACAATATATCAGCATACAGTATATGACTCTAAACCACAATCCTTTGTTACGTATGAGGAGTGAATAGATTAGTTCTATTACGCAATTCATTCGATTTTGGTGAGCGAGTATTTGAGGCGCAACGTGACCCAACTCTTGTGTGTGGTTTCAAGACGAAAGGAGTGAAACAGGTAGGTCACCCGGTCCTGAGTCGCTTGGACGTGTGAGATGTAGTCCAGGTCTGTAGTTTGGGGAGGATAAACGCGGCGTGTAGCGCTTAGACTCGAGCGCCGCGTAACCGCGACGTGAGCGGGCCGTGTTTGTGTTTTGTACGACAGTGGCAGTAGTCTGCGTTACCCTGCTGTTCCTAACCCTGATCTTTGAAGGATGTGAGGACAGGTGGCTAATGGAGGGTGTGTGTGTGTGAATTGTACCTTTGAAGGATGTGAGGACAGGTGGCTAATGGAGGGTGTGTGTGTGTGAATTGTACCTTTGAAGGCGTAGAGCAGGGCTCGGCAACCTATGGCACGCGTGCCACCGTTGGCACGCCGAGGGATAATCACTGGCACGCGACACGCTGGACCAACATCAGCATATATATATATAAAATAATATAAATTATTATATTAATGGACTATACTTCCGTGAGTGACCGTAGCGCGCGACTCCGCACACCTCGCGCCAACCTGCGCGAGCGGCGGAGGCGTTTATACTTGGCGATCGATCGTGATATAATACTTAATTTGTGTCCATTTACACCCCCCCCCCCCGGTCAAAGACTCTTAAACTCGCCACCCCCTCCAAATTTATTTGTTGATAGTGGCACACTCATTGACTAGACATGTTAAAGTTGGCACTCCATGTCTCAAAGGTTGCCGACCCCTGGCGTAGAGCACACACACACACACACACACACACACACACACACAAACGCGCGAAACACTGCTATCTGTGCCAAGAGAGGCTCGCACAGACTCTTTCTCTTTTTTCTTTGTTTCTTTTTCTCACTCTCTTACACACACACACACACACACACACACACACACAAACAGGTGCATATAAATCCCAGTACCTGTATTGGGGCCTACATTACCCAAGTTCCCCACCCAGACGTACGTGTTTGACTAGTCATAATGCAGCTCTGTGTTTCCCCATGTCCTTGGGGAATCTCCATGTGCAAAGTTGGTTGTGTTTGTTTCAAGGGAAGCAGCATTTATGCCATTGCTTGAGGTGAGGTTTAAAAAGGGTCTCCATTTTATAGTGTGTGGAGGATTTCTGGGTAATTATGCAGTGTTTCTAAAGGCTGCACTGTCCTCATATGTGTGGAGTATTGGGGGTGTTGCATGTGTTGCAGCCCCCACCATGTAATAAAGACAAACACACACACACACATATGGCCACCTAAATAACACTAAATCCTAACAGCTGATGAATATTTAATTAGGAGATTATCAGTGAGCTGTAATTAACATCAATAGTTAAATCTCTCTCCCTCTTTTACACACACACTCTACTTTCTTTCTCTCTCTCTCAGGACTATATGAACATGGTGCGGGACCTGGAGCAGGGCTGGGCGCCAGGAGAAAGTAACATCACACTGACCAAGCGGAGAGAGAGGCTGAGGGCTGTGTGTGTGTTTGTTTGTTTGTGTGTGTGTGTGTGTTTGTTTGGGTGTTTCTGTGTGTGTTTGAGGCACAGAGAGGGAGCAAACAGATTTCTGAAAGTCAGTCACACTACATCAGTAAGTCTTCTTTTAAGTATATGTGTGTGTGTGTGTATGTCTGTGTGTATATGTATGCGTGTGTGTGTATGCGGGTTTGTGTGTGTGTGTGTGTATGTGAGTTGGTGTGTATGCGAGTGTGTGTGTATATGTATGTATATTTGTGTGTGTGTATATATATATATATATATATATATATATATATATATATGGGGACAGAGATACAGAGCTTAATGTGTGTGTGTGTGTGTGTGTAGGAATGTGTGGAGAGACATAATCAGGCTGAACTGCAGGACCTGCGCATGCAGCTAAGTAACACACCCTTAGAGACGGCCCAGCTGCGAGCCTCGCTGGCTGAGAAGGACGTGGTCATTACCGTGAGACCTTTGACCTTTCTCTCAGACTTCAGGATTAAACCTGAGGGTGTTGTGTGTGGCCCTGGTTCAGAATCACCGGCACGACGGGAGACAGCAGAGCTTGAGAGAGCTGCACAGGAGAAGGACCAGCTCAGCGTCCGGCTGCTGGAATGGAGGAGTGTGTCTGAGTCAGCCCTGACCTCACCGACTACAGACGATGGGCAGAGTGGATCACCCTGTCTGACCCCCGGGGCGGCAGAGACCCGAGACTTGAGCACCAGTGTGATGCGTGTGTTCCAGGGTGGAGAGGTTGGGGTCTGCGCTGTAGTTGACGGGTGAGTCGTGTGTTCCAGGGTGGAGAGGTTGGGGTCACTCAAAATGTGTTCAAAATGCATGTCCCAAATTATTATGCACAACAGTTTTCAACCTTTTCATTTTTATAAAAAACAAAAAATGGTCATTTGTGAAATTATAAGCATTAGCAGGTTATTACAATCTGAAATCAAACAGTTATCAAGTCAAAACTTTATTGTAGGTGATGTTACATTTGCACATAGGACCCCTTGTTGGAAAGGAGCTTCTGAACTCTCTGGTTTTGGATGGTATCTGCTTCTGTTGTTTTGCATGAGGACAGAATACCCTCCCAGAGCTGTTGCTTAGATGTGAACCGCCTCCCGCCATCATAGACACTCATTTTGATGATGCTCCAGAGGTTCTCAATGGGGTTGAGGTCAGGGGAGCATGGGGGCCACACCATAAGTTTGTCCCCTTTTATGCCCATAGCAGCCAAAGATGCAAATGTGTGATCTTGCTGTGGAATGCACGGTTCTTCTTCTTGAACCATGGCAGGAAGTGCTGTTTGAGAAACTCCACATACATTATGGAGGTCATCTTTACACCTTCAGGGATCCTAAAGGGGCCGACAATCTCTCTCCCCATGATTCCAGCCCAAAATACCACCTCCTCCTTGTTGGCGCGTAGCCTTGTTTGCATGGGGTGTTCATCAACCAGCCATCCTCCACTCCATCCATCTGGACCATCAAGCGTTGCACGGCACTCATCGGTGAACAAAACAGTTCTGAAGTCAGTCTTCAGGTATTGTTTGGCCCACTGGAGCCGTTTCTGCTCGTGTGCAGTGGATAGAGGAGGTCGACAGGATGGCTTACGCACAGCTGCAAACCTCTGAAGGACCTGCATCTTGGTGTTCAGGGGACGTTGGAGGCACCAGCAGCTTCAAAAACTTGTCTGCTGCTATGATGAGGCATTTTTGCAGCTGCTCTTTTAATCTGACGTAACTGCCTGTTGGAAAGAGTCTTGGCAATTTTCCCATATCAGCGCACACACGTGTGCTCTGAATCAGCTACATACTTCTTGATTGTGCAATGATCACGATGAAGTGTCTTGACAATGTTGATTGTAGTCATGCCTTGACCTAAACACTCCACAATTTGTTGCTTCTCAGCAGCCGACACATCCTTTCTCTTTTTTCTTCTTTTTACTTTACGATTTTGGCTGAAAATGTAGGCTGCTTAATAATGTGGGACAGCCTTCTTAAGTAGTCTTGCCTTTAATTGGAACCACCTGCCAAACTATTTAGCACAGGTGTCTGCACTTGCTTTCAGTGATATAAAGAGCCGTGACACACATCACCATCAATGGGTTTAATTGAAAAACAAAAAAATCTTACCTTATCACTCCTAAACAGTTTTTGCATAATAATTTGGAACAGTGTACATAGATATTCACAAACGTTTTACAGTGTATCTAAAGAGTTCTATCATTCAGTGTGCATATTTGTATATTATATGTGGGCATGGCCGGATTGGGCCACTTTTTCAGCCCGGGAGTTTCATGCGCAAATCCGGCCCAAAATTATATTTCCATCCCAATCGGCCCAAACTAGAGATTGACATGAGCCGGCCCATCGGGAATCCTCCCGAATCTCACGATTAGCCACTCCGGCTCTATATGTGGGTGTGTGTGCATGCATGTGTGTGTGTGTGTGTGTGTGTAGGCTGCAGTGTGACGGTAAACTCCAGAAGCAGCAGTTGGCAGACACTCAGCAGCTCCTGCAGGCAGTACAGGTGGAACTGCAGGTGCACGAGCAGATCAGGGACTCCACACACACTGGCGCAGGTGCAGAGACCTCACACACACACACACACACACACACACACACACACACACACACACACACACACACACACACACACAGGTGCAGAGACCTCACACACACACACACACACACAGATGCAGAGACCTCACACACACACTGGCACAGGGACAGAGATCTAACACACACAGGTGCGGAAATCACACTCATGTAGGTGCAGACCTCAAACATGCAGACATGCACCCAAACACTTGCACAGTTACAGCGCTCCTTAAAGATGTGACCCAGATTAGATGGACCTTACAGACAGAAAGGGAAATTAGCTTTAAACACAGACAAATAATCTCCCACGCTGGACGTCCTATTCCCCTTCTTATATAGCAATTAACTGACAGTAGAATGAACGTGTTTGTATACCGATTTCTTTTGCACAGTGGACTTAAAATTAATCCATCTTAAATGTATAACCTGACATTTTGTGTATTTTGACCAGTAGTAATATATGGTGTGTCTGTGCATCTCCATTGGTTGGTCCAGGCGAGGGGCGTGTCTGTACGTCCCCATTGGTTGGTCCAGGCGAGGGGTGTGTCTGTGCCGACTCCGGGACGGTAGACCTCAGTGAGCTGCTGAGTGAGGTGCGCAGGCTCCACCTACAGCTGGAGAGGAGCGTCCAGACCAACACGGCGCTGCTCCAGAAACTGGAGCAGCAGTTACTGACCCGCAGTGACGCGCCATCCACCATCAACATCAACTACTTACTGCCCACCACAGGTACACACACCTCTTGGTCCTCCCGATGTTTCTAGGGACCTTTTCCTTGCCACTGTCACCTCTGGCGTGCTTTAGGGATCTGGAACCATACGAGTGTAAAGCTGCTTTGTGACAACATGTGTTGTAAAAAGCGCTATATAAATAAATTTGATCTTTAACAGCTGCAAACATACAGTGAGTGGAGAGAGCACTCCTACACACAGATCCTGTCTTCATGTGTGGTGTTCCCCAAGGCACCATCTTTGGTCCTTGTAAAGTTCATTAGTTTGATTCGTAGCTGATCTTTTATCATGATCTCTCTCTCTCTCTCTCTCTCTCTCTCTCTCTCTCTCTCTCTCTCTCTCTCTCTCTCTCTCTCTCTCTCTCTCTCTCTCTCTCTCTCTCTCTCTGTCTGGTTATCTCTCTCTCTCAGATGAGGGCTTTAAGTCAGAGAAGCCCCCTCAGCACTCACGCCCAGGGTCCTCCAGTCCCGCTCACGGTACGTTTGTGTTTGTACGAGTTCCCTGATCCTGTTGATGTTGCCATGGATTAAGTCCTGAAGATGTTCTCAAATGTGTGTGTGTGTGTGTGTGTGTGTGTGTGTGTGTGTGTGTGTGTGTGTAGACAGTGGTACCTCTGTGGGGTGTAGCTCCCCAGCTCCCTCAAGGCTGGTGCCGGGTCACAGGTTGTGGGCGGATGGTCATGGCCGTCATGTCCTGGGCCTGGTGGAGGACTACAGCGCTCTGCGCAAACAAGCCAAGAGACTCACGGCAGACATGAACACACAGCTGCACGAGGGACACAGTGTAGGCGTGTGTGTGTGGGGTCACTGCCAGGCTCTGTCGGCTGAGCTGGAGCAGAGGGATGGTGAGTTGGGTGTGGAGAAGAGGAACTCTCTGAAGAGAGACAAGACCATCCAGGGTCTGAGCCTCCTGCTCAAGGAGAAGGAGAAAAAGGTAGCACACAGACACACACACTCAGACACACACATTACAGGGGTTTACATGTGTACCCCAGCAGTGTCATATAGGCCACCCTTTATGTTAACACTCCCTCTCTCCCTCTCTCTCTCGCTCTCTCTCTCTCTCTCTCTCAGATTGAGGAGTTGTATGGTAATTTGGAGGAGAAGCAGAAGATTCTTGCCAAGACCAGAGAAGCACTTCACAAAGCCCAGTTTCAGAAGCACCAGGCAAGTAGACCAAATGTGTGTGTGTGTGTGTGTGTGTGTGTGTGTGTGTGTGTGTGTGTGTTGTGATCAGTTGGCGAGACACACACGTTGATACATAAACTTCACAAAATACGCGATGAAGGACAAGGGAAACATAGGGACTATAAATACACGGAACTAAACCAGACACAGGTGAAGACAATGACGACACGGGCGTGGCAGACGAGGGGAAACCATGGAGACAGACACGCAGGGAACGACAAAGACACGAGCAGGAACCCGAAGTGACAGCTAGAGAGGGGGGGCGTAGCCCTACGTAACAGCGTGGCACTTTGGAGAGGCCTTAGAACCAGTGTTAATTTTGACAGCAATTTTTTATTT
Organism: Brachyhypopomus gauderio; assembly: GCF_052324685.1. Taxonomy (NCBI): domain Eukaryota; kingdom Metazoa; phylum Chordata; class Actinopteri; order Gymnotiformes; family Hypopomidae; genus Brachyhypopomus; species Brachyhypopomus gauderio. The sequence continues at coordinate 6,735,163 of NC_135228.1, forward strand.
AGTTTTAATCTTAGTCTTTTGACTAAAATGACATTTAGTTTTAGTCATAATTTAGTCATTGGATTTGTTTTTAGTCTTAGTCTAGTTTTAGTCGAATCATTATCATTAGAATTTAGTCGACTAATTATCAAAAGAACTAAAATAAAAACTAGACAAAAATATTGGCCAGCGACGACATTCAATCAGATCTGATTTAGCTTTTGAGAAAGGTAGGCATAAGTTTATAAGAGATCCAACCGTAACTACTTTAGCGTACATGGAGAGGCGGGACAAACCGGATAACTGTCCAATTAGTACTAACGTCAACTCAAAGTTAACTCGACAATGTCAGCAGGGAGAAAGATAAGAGGCGATATATGGATGCATTTCTCCTTTGACTTTGAGAAAAAGAAGTCAGTGTGTAAACCATGTGGGACGATGATGTCGGGAAAAATACGACAAATGAAACGACATCTGCGGGCTATGGCATTGTTGTTTTTACAGCACCCAGTTTTATATAGAATGTAATATGCATTGTTCATAACAAACTCCATATGTTTTCAGGTAGAGTGGCCTACTGGTCATCAATGTTTTGTTATTGTTATGCTCAATAACTATAAGTTCAGGTCAATAAAGTTGTTTGGAAATTTGTTTTTGTATATATTGCACATACAAACAATAATATTCTATAACTCGTTAATAAATGTTTCATTTTGTGCAAGTGTATATAATGACTATTACATCTTTAATATTTTATATATTTTAGTCAACTAAATTAAAATATATTCATATTTTAGTCAACTAACTGCTTGCGTTTCAGGATGGGGACACAGCTACAGATCTTAATGTCTGTGTGTGTGTGTGTGTGTGTGTGTGTGTGTGTGTGTGTGTGTGTGTGTGTGTGTGTGTGTGTGTGTTCAGGCATGCTCACTGAAGCAGGAGGAGTTGAACAGGCTGCAGCAGACTACCAAGCAGCTGAGCGAAGATCTTCACTCCACCAAGAACAGCAGCCAAACACTTAAACACAGACTGGAGGTGATGGACCGTGAGAACAAGGTACACGCACACACAGACTAACTAAAGGTTAGAAAAGCAGGCTCTGGACCGTAAGATTGTAAGTTTGATTCCCTGGGCAACACTTTGTCCTACCTCAACACTCTTATACTTGTGTGTGTGTGTGTGTGTGTGTGTGTGTGTGTGTGTGTGTGGGGTCACTGCCAGGCTTTCTCGGCTGAGCTGGAGCAGAGGGATGGTGAGTTGAGTGTGGAGAGGAGGAACTCTCTGAAGAGAGACAAGACCATCCAGGGTCTGAGTCTCCTGCTCAAGGAGAAGGAGAAAGAGGTAATAAACACACACATACCATTACAGGGGTTTACATGTGTACCCCAGCAGTGTCATATAGGCCACCCTTTATGTTAACACTCCCTCTCCCTCTCTCTCTCTCTCTCTCTCTCTCTCAGGTTGAGGAGTTGTATGATAATTTGGAGAAGAAAGAGAAGATTCTTGACAAGACCAGAGAAGCACTTCACAAAGCCCAGCTTCAAAAGCACCAGGCAAGTAGACCAAACGTGTGTGTGTGTGTGTGTGTTTTGTGATCAGTTGGTGAGACACACACGTTGATACATAAACTTCACAAAATATGCGATGAGGGACAAGGGAAACATAGGGACTATAAATACACGGAACTAAACCAGACACAGGTGAAGACAATGACAACACGGGCGTGGCAGACGAGGGGAAACCATGGAGAAAGACACGCAGGGAACGACACAGACACGAGCAGGAACCCGAAGTGACAGCTAGAGAGGGGGGGCGTAGCCCTACGTAACAGCGTGGCACTTTGGAGAGGCCTTAGAACCAGTGTTAATTTTGACAGCAATTTTTTATGTAGTTTTAATCTTAGTCTTTTGACTAAAATGACATTTAGTTTTAGTCATAATTTAGTCATTGGATTTGTTTTTAGTCTTAGTCTAGTTTTAGTGGACTAATTATCATTAGAATTTAGTTGACTAAAATATTAATATATTTTAATTTAGTTGCCTAAAATATATAAAATATTAATTGTGTAATAGTCATTATTTACACTTGCACAAAATGAAACATTTATTAACGAGTTATAGAATATTATTGTTTGTATGTGCAATATATACAAAAACAAATTTCCAAACAACTTTATTGACCTGAACTTATAGTTATTGAGCATAACAATAACAAAACATTGATGACCAGTAGGCCCGCTCTACCTGAAAACATGGAGTTTGTTATGAACAATGTATATTACATTCTATATAAAACTGGGTGCCGTAAAAACAACAATGCCATAGCCCGCAGATGTCGTTTCATTTGTCGTATTTTTCCCGACATCATCGTCCCACATGGTTTACACACTGTCTTCTTTTTCTCAAAGTTTTTTAAAGTTATTACATAATGTGTTCACACCTCATATTTTTGCAATTTATGCAAAACTGCACCACTTCTCTCCTGAGTCAGCTTGAGTGATTTTGGCTGAAATTTTTGGTTCCCACTGAGTGAGTGTGCTAATGTGTTGCAGCCCCCACCATGTAATAAAGACAAACACACACATATATGGCCATCTAAATAACACAAAATCCTAACAGCTGATGAATATTTAATTAGGAGATTATCAGTGAGCTGTAATTAACATCAATAGTTAAATCTCTCTTTCTTTTACACACACACACACACGCTCTTCTCTCTTTCTCTCTCAGGACTACATGAACATGGTGTGGGACCTGGAGCAGGACCGGGCGCCAGGAGGAAGTGACCTCATGCTGACCAAGCTGAGAGAGAAGCTGAGGGAGAAGGAGAAGGCTCTGGAGGTACAGTACCTCCTGCCACTCCATCAGTCACTGCTGCCATCCTGTTGAAGCAGCCTCACTAACCTCAGTGTGTGTGTGTGTGTAGATTGCGCTGGATGAGAAGTTTGTGGCTGTGGAGGAGAAGGAGAATGAGGTCCACATGCTTCAGCTGAGCGTGTGGGAGAAGGAGAGAGAGGTGGAGCGCCTGAACAACCTGCTTTCACACAATGAGGAGACCATCAATGTAAGCGTGTGTGTGTGTGGGTGTTTGTGTGTGTGTGTGTGTGTGGGTGTGTGTGTGTGTGGGTGTGTGTGTGTGTGGTTGTGTTTGTGTGGGTGTGTGGGGCAGAAAGAGGGAGCAAGAAGATTTTTGAAAGTCAGTCACACTACACCAGTACTACTTCTTTTAAGTAAGTGTGTCTGTCTGTGTGGGTGTGTGCTTGGGTGTGTATATGTATGCGGGTATGTGTATGTGTGTATGTATGCGTGCATATTGGCAGTATTGGAGGGACTGGTTTGTGTCGGGGCTGTTGCCTGGTTAACCATATATGTGTGTGTAGGGATGCACCGATTCACAATTTTCACTTCCGATACCGATTCAGATATCTGAGGCTTCGTATCGTAAAACAGTAAAACAGTGCTGAATCGACTTAAAACATTTTTTTTAACACAGACATACTGAATTACAAGTTTATTGAAAACTCTGCACCAGTACAGCACACTTAAACACACATAAAACATGGACACCCACCACCCATCCCATTACTGTAGCAACCACAGGGACTGGCCCGACTGCTAGCCAACGATACTCCCCAGACGCTAGCGGTCCATGCCGTAAAGATAAGAGGCTACCGCTCTCTAATGTTAACTGGGAAATCAGTACTGGGTCAGGATTCAGTCCTGGGATGGTCACAGTCACACCCCATGACCTCTGACATTTGATAAGGTAGCAGTCTGGGGCACTGGAATGCCAAAGGAATTTAACAGGAATTTGAAACGTGAACTGTTGTCTATTTTCAGGAGAAAGTTGACGATGTTCAGAGCGAGGCTGCGGAAGGGAGAGACGCCCACAGCCAGGACAAGCTGAAGGGGGAGGAGACAGAAATGGATGAGGAAGGGAAGAGTGGGGAGTACAGCATCGCCAAGCTAATTTTAACTTGTGTGCTGAGAGTGATTTTGGCCCGTCTTAATTAATAAAACCCTAAAAATGTGTTCAAAATGCATGTTCCAAATTATTATTATGCACAACAGTTTTCAACCTTTGCATTTTTATAAAGAACAAAAAATGGTCATTTGTGAAATTATAAGCATTCGCAGGTTATTACAATCTGAAATCAAACAGTTATCAAGTCAAAACTTTATTGTAGGTGATGTTACATTTGCACATAGGACCCCTTGTTGGAAAGGAGCTTCTGAACTCTCTGGTTTTGGATGGTATCTGCTTCTGTTGTTTTGCATGAGGACAGAATACCCTCCCAGAGCTGTTGCTTAGATGTGAACCGCCTCCCGCCATCATAGACACTCATTTTGATGATGCTCCAGAGGTTCTCAATGGGGTTGAGGTCAGGGGAGCATGGGGGCCACACCATAAGTTTGTCCCCTTTTATGCCCATAGCATCCAGAGATGCAAATGTGTTCTTTGCAGCATGAGACGGTGCATTATCATGCATGAAAATGATCTTGCTGTGGAATGCACGGTTCTTCTTCTTGAACCATGGCAGGAAGTGCTGTTTGAGAAACTCCACATACATTATGGAGGTCATCTTTACACCTTCAGGGATCCTAAAGGGGCCGACAATCTCTCTCCCCATGATTCCGGCCCAAAATACCACCTCCTCCTTGTTGGCGCGTAGCCTTGTTTGCATGGGGTGTCCATCAACCAGCCATCCTCCAGTCCATCCATCTGGACCATCAAGCGTTGCACGGCACTCATCGGTGAACAAAACAGTTCTGAAGTCAGTCTTCAGGTATTGTTTGGCCCACTGGAGCCGTATCTGCTCGTGTGCAGTGGATAGAGGAGGTCGACAGGATGGCTTACGCACAGCTGCAAACCTCTGAAGGACCTGCATCTTGTTGTTCAGGGGACGTTGGAGGCACCAGCAGCTTCAAAAACTTGTCTGCTGCTATGACGAGGCATTTTTGCAGCTGCTCTTTTAACCTGACGTAATTGCCTGTTGGAAAGAGTCTTGGCAATTGTCAGGAACAGCACGTGACCACCCGACAGATTCCTTACACCTGCTGCTCGTTACTCCAATATTCACGTGCACTTAAGCTTCTTAACATCTTATTTTTCATTTTTTAATCTTTGTATTTGTGTGTGTGTGTGCACGTGTGCATGTGCGCGTGTGCATGTGCGTGTGTGTGTGTGTGGGTGTGTTATCTTGTGGAGTGTCAGGCTGTATCAGGCTCTATGCTTGTGGTTCTGGAGGAGGCGGAGCGACTCCTGAAGCTGTTCTGGAGAGTAACTCTGCTGTCAGGAGACCTCACACACATACAGCAGGTAACACACACAGTGGACAACACAAAGTTCTGCAGAATTAGGTAGCTTCTGTTTATATAAGACTAATTGCCGCCCAGAGTTTGTGCTCTGCCACTGTGGCCCCTCACACCTACATGACCCTTCACCCCTACAGAGACTCCTCACCCCTACACGGCCCCTCACCCCTACAGATACTCTTCACCCCTACACGGCCCCTCACCCCTACAGAGACTCTTCACCCCTACAGATACTCTTCACCCCTACACGGCCCCTCACCCCTATAGAAGCCTCTCACCCCTACAGAGACTCTTCACCCCTACACGGCCCCTCACCCCTACAGAGACACCTCACCCCTATAGAAGCCTCTCACCCCTACATGACCCCTCACCCCTACCTGGTGACTAAGTGCCTCAGATGCTCACCCAAGAGCAGCTCTCCTACTTCAGCTGCAGAGGGTCTCACTGTAGCTGGGATGATAGCTGGGCCTTCCCTTCTGCCTCGTGGCTGTCAGCTCTGCCGTCCACATCCCTCCTCATCCCAGCCATTTTACCGGCCGTGTTCCGAATGGTTCACTTCCACCCTCTATAGTACGAAGTGTATAGTTATACATCTATATACAGCAACTCTAGTTGAGATGTAGTGGGTAGGGTATGTGTTAAATACATGTAGTGTACAGTGGGGTAAATAAGTATTTAGTCAGTCACCAATTGTGCAAGTTCTCCCACATCATAGGTAGACCTCAACTATGAGAGACAAAATGTGAAAAAAAATTGAGAAAATCATTTTGTCTGACTTTTAAAGAATTTATTTGCAAATAATGGTGGAAAATAAGTATTTGGTCACCTACAAACAAGCAAGATTTCTGGCTGTCACAGACCTGTAACTTCTTTTTTAAGAGGCTCCTCTTTCCCCCACTCATTACCTGTATTAATGGCACCTGTTTGAAGTCGTTAACAGTATAAAAGACACCTGCCCACAACCTCAAACAGTCACACTCCAAACTCCACTATGTTGAAGACGAAAGAGCTGTCGGAGGACACCAGAAACCGAATTGTAGACCTGCACCAGGCTGGGAAGACTGAATCTGCAATAGGCAAGCAGCTTGGTGTGAAGAAATCTACTGTGGGAGCAATAATCAGAAAATGGAAGACCTACAAGACCACTACTAATCTCCCTCGATCTGGGGCTCCACGCAAGATCTCAGCCCGTGGGGTCAAAATGATCACAAGTACGGTGAGGAAAAATCCCAGAACCACAAGAGGGGAACTAGTGAATGACCTGCAGAAAGCTGGGACCAACGTTACAAAGGCTACCATCAGCAACACACTGCGACTGTCAGGGTTGGACCCAGGCGCATTCCTCCGGTCGCCACAAGGAGGAGCCTGCGAGCTAGACCTGGGGGCAATCAGGCGCAATAGGCTGCAGGTGTTTGCAGCCTACTTAATGCGAGCAACTTCAGCAGTCCATTGCTGAAGTTGTTTGTTGTTGTTACACTCACAGCCCAAGCCGTTTGTTCTCTCTGCGTCTCATTCGCATTCTCTCTGGTTCTTTCTTGCTGAGTGTTCTCAGTCCCTCTCTCTTTGTCTGTCTTCTTCTCTGCTGTTTCGTTTTTCTTTTATTTCAATGTTGGTTTGTCTGCCAGTGTTCTGGTTGACAGACCGACAGGTAACCCAGGTAGAAGCTTCAGGTCTTGCACCTGAGCTTCACGTTCCCTCCCTTGCCTCTTATATTACTCCTGACACGTTGAGCTGTTCTCCGTGTATTTTTGGTTTTCCCCGTCTTTCTTTTCAGTGACGCGTTGATTATTATTCCGCGTGTTTTTCGTTTGTTATTTATTTACCTGGTTTGTCGCACGTCGAGACTTATCCGTGTCGTTCTGCTGTTATCCCTTCGGGGTTTTTGTTTTCGTTTTCTCGCAATCGCGGAGGTTTCTGTTGGCTGTTTTTAGCATTCAGTTTTAGAGGTTTGCACTTGAGTCCACATCACGTTAATACCAGCGCGTCACCGCCATGTTCGGAGGCGACGCGTTACAACGACGCCAGGGACTCAGATCTTGCAGTTCCAGACGTGTCCCCCTGCTTAAGCCAGTCCATATCCAGGCACATCTGAAGTTTGCTAGAGAACATTTGGATGTTCCAGAAGAGTATTGGGAGAATGTCATATGGTCAGATGAAACCAAAGTAGAACTATTTGGTAAAAACACAACTCGTCGTGTTTGGAGGACAGTGAATGCTGAGTTGCATCCAAAGAACACCATACCAACTGTGAAGCATGAGGGTGGCAACATCATGCTTTGGGGCTGTTTCTCTGCAAAGGGACCAGGACGACTGGTCCGTGTACATGAAAGAATGAATGGGGCCATGTATTGTGAGATTTTGGGTGCAAACCTCCTTCCATCAGCAAGGGCAATGAAGATGAAACGTGGCTGGGTCTTTCAGCATGATAATGATCCCAAGCACACTGCCAGGGCAACAAAGGAGTGGCTTCGTAAGAAACATTTTAAAGTCCTGGAGTGGCCTAGCCAGTCTCCCGATCTCAACCCCATCGAAAACGTTTGGAGGGAGTTAAAAGTCCGTGTTGCCCGCCGACAGCCCCAAAACATCACTGCTCTAGAGGAGATCTGCATGGAGGAATGGGCCAACATACCAGCAACAGTGTGTGCCAACCTTGTGAAGACTTACAGAAAACGTTTGACCTCTGTCATTGCCAACAGAGGATATACAACAAAGTATTGAGATGAACTTTTGTTATTGACCAAATACTTATTTTCCACCATTATTTGCAAATAAATTCTTTAAAAGTCAGACAAAATGATTTTCTCAATTTTTTTTTTCACATTTTGTCTCTCATAGTTGAGGTCTACCTATGATGTCAATTACCGGCCTCGCTCATCTTTTTAAGTGGGAGAACTTGCACAATTGGTGACTGACTAAATACTTATTTTCCCCACTGTATATGGAACAGACGTGGAGTATGATGGCATTATTAGTGACATCTCGTGTGTAACTTTTCTGTTATAGTCTAATTATGGCAGCATTTTTGGGCTAGAAGGCCTTCGAGTAGTGTGTGTGTGTGTGTGTATGTCTGTGCATGAGGGGGTGTTTTTTTTTGTTTTTGCATGACATTCACAGCATGTGAATTCCTCAGATTCCTCACACACACACACACAACCCTGGCTTCCGTACAGCTCACTTAGCAAAGAAACAGTGCCTGACCTTCTTCTTCACATCTTTGGTTCTAACTTCAGTGGATCGTGCATGTCCGTATGAGTTCGTCTGCACTCAGAGAGCCGGACCATCACACCGCACCGCTGTTCCATTCCTCTACTAGGACATCACCCTGAATGCCCAGTGAGTGGTCGGTCAGCAGGCCCCTCCCCCAGGATGGACTCCACTGAGGATCAGCACACTGACATAACATGAACATAAATGGCTTTCACAAATATTCTTGCTTGTCTTCTTGCCTGTTAAATGCAGTTCTACAGGCACAAAGTGAATTTGCACACTGATCATAAAATATAGATTTTGCTCAAGGGATACAAAACAAAACGTTTTAACTAGTAATTGCTGCTGTTAAAAAAAGGATTTTCATCTGTAAATATTTAATGTCGTTTAGTTTTGTATTTAATGCCTTTTTCTTTTAATGGTTTTGACTGAGCCTCCAAATGTGTAACTGGCTGTTAGACTTTCTGACTGGGAGACCACAGGCAGTACGGGTCGGCAGCAACTCATCCAGTACCATCGTGCTTAACGCAGGGGTGCCTCAAGGATTAGGGATGTCTCGATCCAGCTTTTTGAACTTCCGATCCGATACCGATATTTATTTGCACTTCCGATCCGATACCGATATCGGCCGATACCGATACCGGCCTATCCGAGCATGTATTAAAGTTTAAAGTTATTTAGCCAACTTACTTTATTGTCAAACTCATGTTGAAAAGCGTTTTACTCTTGATAACAAGTAGCCAGCTGAATTAGGTGTGTTTGAATAATACACAATGGTTGGTAAGGAGAAACTGACCTGATTATTTAGCAATTAATAAACTCAAAATAGACAAAATATTAAATAACAAACAGAAATAGCATCAGTAAACCAAGGATTAAAAAGCCACAAGTGTAAATAATATTGTAAATTATATATAAAAAAAAAAACACACAACCTGAGTGGACAATAGTCTATTATTAACATTAACATTAACATCCATCAGTGCTCTTGAACAAGTGTAAACCAAAGATTTTAAAAAAATCCGTGCACATATCGTAAACTAATTAAAAGCAAAATGCCTTCTACTGCACACTTTGCTGCTCCATCCCCATCTATACACTCTACACTCCCTTCAATTCAAACGTTTCTGCCAGTGTTAGTTGTGTAGGACCTTTCTTTTTGTCTTCGGTTTTCATTAGTCATGTTTATGGTGGTATTTCGCTAAATGCTTGATTAGATTGGTGGTATTAAAAGTTCTTACAGCTTTACCACAACGCTTAACTTTACTGTGGCATATGTTGCACTCTACCTCTTCGTCTTTGTCATCCTTTAAGGTAAAATAATCCCACACAACTGACCGATGCCACGGAGCTAAATTGGGGCAGAAACTATGCTCGTGTGCTGAAGGTGTGCTGGAAAATGCGGACCGGATTTTACTCTCACTAGCAAAAACTGGAATGGATTATCTAAATGGGTGCGCTGGAAAACCCGGATCGGACTTTAAAAAAACTGGATCGGGAGTCTGGATCGGCATTTTCTCGTGTCTGCCGATCCGATACCGATACGCATTTTTTTGCTAATATCGGCGGCCGATCCGATCCAAATATCGGATCGGGACAACCCTATCAAGGATGCGTACTGAGCCCCCTTTTATTCACTCTGATGACACACGACTGCACACCAACATACAGCTCCAACTTCTTTAAGTTTGCGGATGATACAACTGTGGAGGGTTTCATCAACAACAACGACGAGACATTACAGAAGTGAGGTGAGCCGCCTGGCCGGGTGGTGTGGTCACAACAACCCATCTCTGAATGCGGAAAAGACAAAGGAGATAGTTGTGGATAGTTGTTGCCCTCCCAGCATGCTCCTCTGAACATCAATGGTACTGCTGTGGAGAGCACCAAGTTCCTGGGTGTAGACATCTCAGAGAACACCACATCTCTAGCCAAGAAAGCCCACCAGCGCCTGTACTTTCTCCGCAAGCTGAGAAGAGCCAGTGCTCCACCCCCCCATCTTGTGCCCCTTCTATAGGGGAGCCATCGAGAGCATCATGACCAGCTGCATCATAGTGTGGTACGGCACCTGCACAGCATCCTGTCGCAAGTCCCTCCAGCGCATCGTGAGAGCAACTGAGAGGATCGTGGGCACCTCATTCCCTTCTCTACAAGACCTTCACAACTCCCACCTCACTCGGAAAGCCCTAAACATAGTGGGTGATCCGACACACCCCATGTACAGCTACTTCAACCTACTGCCATCAGGGAGGAGACTACGAAGTCTACGAGCCAGAACCAGTAAGCTGAGGGACAGCTTCGTTCACCAGGCAGTCAGGAGGATCAACTCACTCCCTGCTCTTCCACTCTTTTATCTTTAATAAACAAGACACATTTCAAAATCAATAACTACAACACTCAAGTTCAACAAAGAACTCTAAACTGAGATGAACTATTTCTACACCCATCACTGTAGAAGTCTAACGCTCACTCAATTTGCACTCCTGTTTACATTTCCACATTATATTTATAATTCATTGCATACGTTCACTTTAATCCTAATTAAACCAGATTCCTCATACATTCACTTTGCACATACAGTATGTTTTACTTACTGCTGCATATGCCACTTTACTTGGAATGTAAATGTCAGAGACCTTCCTTCTATTTTTTTATTATATATATATATATATATATAATATATATAATACACACACACACACACATACTCAGTTATATTTTACCATTACTATTCAGTCCCACCAGGATTTCGCGGGCCTTTTTTGTGATTGTTGCGGGCTAAAATGTTTGATGTTGCGGGTGTTTTTCAAAAAAATTGCGATGGAAGTTGCGGTGTGTTTTTGCTTTTTTGTGAGTACATTACAATAGGTAGTAAATGTTGTATGGTTTCCTCTATTTAGTAGTACATTTTAATTATATATTTACCTATTTATTCAGGGTTGCCAACTTTTCAAGATCGCTTGAAGTGAGATTTGAACCTGGAGGGGGTGGCGAACATTAATTGTTGACGGGGGGGGGGGGGGTTAGCGAACGTAAGGGCGGCCTGTAAAATGGACACAAATTAAGTATTATATCGAAATCGATCGCCAGTGGTTGGCGCCAGAGCGAACTAGTAACTCATAGATATGGATCAGAGATAAATAAACTTTATCTCAGTTTAAAGTTTAAACTTATAAACTTTATCTCAGACCCTCGCCACTTGCGTGTGCTGCAGTGACTTCGCGGGCTACCGTTGCATTGTGGGGAATGTAGTGTTTGTGCGTGCAAAACACCATCGGGCGGCTGTGGCCTGCGGGCCGGTTCTAATAGTAATTAAATATCATCCAGGGGGCCATAGATAATCAATTCGCGGGTCGGATCTGGACAGTTTATCCCCGCTTTCATGTAGTGTTCTGGGATACTGCTTTTCCCGATCTTTTTGCCGTTATTTTCGTCGCTCATGCTGCTTTCAGTCTGCTCCTCTTGAACGTATATACGGAAGTAAGGCGGGAGTTTGTCGACGTCACATCAATACGACATCAGTGATTGGTCAAATTTGCGGGAATGTTGCGGTGATTGGCTGAAGTTGCAAAACCGCCCTGAATTCGCGGGGTTTGCTTGAAGTTGCGTTGAAGTTGCAAATAGCAACATCGCGACTTTCTGGAGGGTCTGACTATTGTTTTTTGTTTTTTACTGTTATAGTTAATGTTAATTTAAGTAGTGACTGTTTACCGCTGCACTATAGAGTCTGAGAGTAACGTGATTTCAATCCTGTGTATGTCCTGTACGTATCGCAGATTTGACAATAAAGTTGACTTTGACTTTGAATGCCCACATGCTCTTAATATGCAGTTTTATACTCTGCTGTATACACACACGTGTCCCGTGTGCCTCTCACATGAAGGTATTGGGAGTTTGCATGAGCGGTACGTGTGTATTAAAACATCTCAGCACTGAGTCATGGTCCTAGCTTTCATTTAATTTAATTTAAAACACTTGCTTATCTGGGCCTGTATTTATCAAACTTCTTAGAATTACTCCTGCTGCTAAGAATTTACTTATGTCTAAAATAATTCTTAGTTAAAAGCTGAGATTAAAAGTTATGTTATCAAGCCTCTCAGTCTCACTTTAAGCGAAGTGTAGGAGTAAGTAAGTCTTAAGTGTCAGTCTCAGAGCTGATTTACGACACCTGGCTGTGCCGCAAAGCTGATCCTGGATGACATCGTTTCAAAACCCCCTGCAAGAACTGACACTGGATCAGATTTCATGTTCAATAATATTTCCTGGGAAATGTCAAGATAAAATTCAGAAAATGTTGAAATACCTTCATACCTTAATAATGTTGCAGTCATAATTTTTGTGAAATAACCAGTGTTGGGAATGTTACTTAAAAAAAGTAATTAGTGATAGTTACTCACTACTTGTTCAAAAAAGTAACTGTTAGTAACTGAAATACTCTATAATAAAAGTAACTCATTACCAGGGAAAGTAACTATTTGCATTACAGTTAAAACAAAGTTATATGCCAACGAATAGGAATTTTTTGAAAAAGCAGTTTTCACAGTCAGTTGAAATGAGTAGATGAATGAATGAATGAATGTTCAACTTATATATAGATCAGTAGACTTTTGATATTTATTGCACATCAACAGACCAGTGCAGGATAAAATCATTTAAAATCCCAAATCTTAAAAAAAAGAAAAAAAGCAAAAGTAAACACTACAAGTTACACTATATAAAATGCATTTACATCTATCAAATTAAATTAAATTCTCTCAACCTGAGACAACTGGTTTGTTCACAACAGAAGTAAACTTAACAATAAAACCTCTATTCTTAATTAAATAAATCAAATACCCAGTCTGGTAGACATTCAGGAACTTCAGGTATTTTCTTAAATAATGTTTATATCGCCACCTTGAAACTGCTAATTTTTCTTCAGCTTGCTCCTGACTCACCATTTCTGCCTCTTCTCCGGTTGTGTCGTGCTTCGGCACGCGTGTAACAACACTGGCTCTGATTGGCTACCATAACGCTGCCTTAGCCAATCGCTTACTTGTTAAGTTAAACAGGTGTTACACCGAGAACTGTGACCTATCGAGATCTGTTACTCCTCACTAGCCTGGACAGCGGTCCGCTCGGATTACTGTTAGTACATCAATATATAGTAACGCACTGCTTTTAATGACCAGTAACGTCAACGGCATTGTATCAACAGGAAAAGTAATAAATTATATTATCCTGTTACTGACAAAATGACGGCGTTACCTAACGCCGTTATTTTTAACTGCGTTATTCGCAACACTGGAAATAACACATCGTATTTACGTAGTTAATAAATAATCCTAATAAAAAATATTTCATATCTACCTTTAAGTCCTATGTGACGCACTAGTATGTATAATTTTCCCTTCTTTCTTTTGTTATTCATATATTTTCTCTGATTTATTTTGGAGACTGCATACATTCTAACCGAATCACATTCAGGCGGAGGACCACCGGGCAAGCCTCTTAGCGCATTTTGTGAGGTGGTGCAACGTATCATGGGGGAAGACAGTGCGGTGAACTGTGGAGTGGAGGGGGGTGAGGATCCTGCATTAATGAAATTCGAACACTTATCTCAAAGGTAAAGTTTTTATCATTTATTTAGATTTGAACACAAACACTGATGCTAATTGTCACTTCAAAATTATTGCATCCGTTAGTAATAAAGACGCTGCTCGTGCTCCCGACCCTGCTGGCTTGAGCGCAGATTCTCCATCTGCCCCTTCCTCTTTGACAGCGCTTCCAAACACCTCAAGTCATGAATGGCAGGAGGAAGAGTGGGCGTCTGAAGGAGGTCTGGCAGAGGACTCGCTCCCAAATGACATGCAAGAACTGAAAAGGCAGAAGTTAAAGCTTCAAATTAAAGTATTAAAATTGCAGCATGAATATTACACTCTTGCACTAAAAAAACAAAAGGAAGAACAAATAACTTAAACCCATGCTTATGTTAATGCCTAAATATTGTGCATATTTATACATAAAATTGAAATGTACCTAAAATGAAGGTTTGCAAAGTGTTGTCTGAAGCCTGTCGCATCACGTGTGCTGGCAGGGGGGCTCTCATCTCCATCTTCATCACTGTCATCACGGTTCTCCAGTGTTGGGTGGGGACGGATGTTGTGCTTCTTGCAAATATTATGCAGTATTGCACATGCCATTATGATTCGGCATACTTTTTCCGGACAGTACCGAATTTCAGAATGTAAATGTGGAATCTGCGCTTCCATTGGCCAATCCCTCTCTCTGCCACACTTCGTGTAGTACGGTGTGCCCTGTGAGAGGAGTTCAATAAAACTAATTAGCTACAGCTATAGCTATTGTTATGTTACTGCTGGGATGCATACGTGTTCTGTTTCAGGAATGAAGTGGATCCAGGTTCCAGACCGGGATTTGTGCAAACCTCTCTCCTAATTGGGATGCTGCTCCGCCCTAGGAGGACGGCCACAGGATATAAGGACAGCAGACAGGAGGGAAGGCAGATACTACAGGCCAGCAGCTGTAGTGGCAGCTTGGGGGCACGTTTGATACATTGTGCAGACTTTTGTGTTGCATTGGCCTGACTTGTTGGCGTGGCTGTTTTAGTAAGGTTGTATTCATATGTGATCCTACCTGTTATGTGGTGTTCTGTGTTGTCCTTCCTTTTCCTCCCTCCCCTCTGGTTAGTAGGAAGTGACTGCCATGTTGTTTTGGGTTGGTTTTGTCTTTGTTTGTTGGTAGGGAGATAGATTTGTGTGTTTTCTGTTTGGTATTAAATGTAGATGTATTTCCTTTCTAGTGTGGGGTTTGTTTATTATGTTGGCATATGTCACTTATGAAATAATACCAGAGTTGTTTGGTGTATGTATAAGTATTTCTTTTTTATATGATTATAAATATATTGACTTAAAGCCTATTAATATATACAATGTATCTAATACAATCACGCTATAAGTAGAACCCGTGTGTGCTGTCTTTATTCAGTATCAAAAATAATTATTTTTGTCACCTTGGACGCTGTTGTGGCCTATAGCCTAGAATGGGTCATAACACTATAGCTAAATTAGTATTATTCACAAAGAAAATACATATGGATGAAATAATAAACATACCTGTTGTAGTTGATTTGGGCTTCCGTCACTGCTCTGAAAAACGGCATGAGCAGCCACCGGCGTAAAGGATATCCATTATCACCTAAGAGATGACATCCAGGTGGCACAAGTCCTGTTTCAAAAAGTTGGTTCAGGGCGCTTTCATTGAAAACCCGAGCGTCATGGGTTGACCTGGGCCATTTGGGTACAACATCTAAAATGTTGTATTCTGCATCAAACACAATTTGAGTGTTGATGCTATGGTACCTCTTTCTGTTCACATAAACATCCTCATTAATGCTGGGAGCAATGATCTTTATGTGAGTGCCATCAATTGCACCTACAACTCCTGGAAATCCAGCTATCTGAATAAACTGGGTTTGCTTCTGTTGGATGACACGGGGTGTTGTTTGGAAAGTCAATAAAAAGGGTTACAGTGTGTGGCGCTGTAAGTGCCATAATTGTTTGCATGACGACTCTGCTAATTGTTGGTTGGGATGGGCCCAAATCATCAGCACTACACTGCTGCATTTTTCCTGTAGCAAGAAAACGAAGCATCAGCACTACTTTTAATTCAGCTGGGATGGCGTTGCTGCATGTAGTTGAAGGTGAGATGACATCTCTCACCAAGTCAGTGACAATGATGATTCCTGCTCTTTCCAGTCTATATCGTTTGATTAATTGAAAGTCATCAAACGTTTCCAAGACATTCCTCCTCTCTTGGAAGGTTCGGACACTTCTCTGTCTTCTCAGTGCCATCTCAGCCCCCTGGTGGCAACTCTTAACAACTTAAAAGTCCTCTGGAGCAGTCTTAACTTTTCGGGAGAGTAAGAGTGATTCTTATACTTATATAGTTTTGATAACAGGCACTTACACTTAACTCTGTGAGTAGGAGCAAATCTAAGAATTTTTCAGCACTTAAGTCCAAAATTCCACTCTAAGAAGTTTGATAAATACGGGCCCAGGGCCCGTATTTATCAAACTTCTTAGAATTACTCCTAAGAATGCTGCTAAGAATTGACTTATGTCTAAAATAATTCTTAGTTAAAAGCTGAGACTAAAAGTTAGTTATCAAGTCTTTCAGTCTCACTTTAAGCGAAGTGTAGGAGCAATTCGTAAGTGTCAGTCTCAGAGCTGGCTGTGCCGCAAAGCTGATCCTGGATGACATCGTTTCAAAACCCCCTGCAAGAACTGACACTGGATCAGATTTCATGTTCAATAATATTTCCTGGGAAATGTCAAGATAAAATTCAGAAAATGTTGAAATACCTTCATACCTTAATAATGTTGCAGTCATAATTTTTGTGAAATAACCAGTGTTGGGAATGTTACTTAAAAAAAGTAATTAGTGATAGTTACTCACTACTTGTTCAAAAAAGTAACTGTTAGTAACTGAAATACTCTATAATAAAAGTAACTCATTACCAGGGAAAGTAACTATTTGCATTACAGTTAAAACAAAGTTATATGCCAACGAATAGGAATTTTTTGAAAAAGCAGTTTTCACAGTCAGTTGAAATGAGTAGATGAATGAATGAATGAATGTTCAACTTATATATAGATCAGTAGACTTTTGATATTTATTGCACATCAACAGACCAGTGCAGGATAAAATCATTTAAAATCCCAAATCTTAAAAAAAAGAAAAAAAGCAAAAGTAAACACTACAAGTTACACTATATAAAATGCATTTACATCTATCAAATTAAATTAAATTCTCTCAACCTGAGACAACTGGTTTGTTCACAACAGAAGTAAACTTAACAATAAAACCTCTATTCTTAATTAAATAAATCAAATACCCAGTCTGGTAGACATTCAGGAACTTCAGGTATTTTCTTAAATAATGTTTATATCGCCACCTTGAAACTGCTAATTTTTCTTCAGCTTGCTCCTGACTCACCATTTCTGCCTCTTCTCCGGTTGTGTCGTGCTTCGGCACGCGTGTAACAACACTGGCTCTGATTGGCTACCATAACGCTGCCTTAGCCAATCGCTTACTTGTTAAGTTAAACAGGTGTTACACCGAGAACTGTGACCTATCGAGATCTGTTACTCCTCACTAGCCTGGACAGCGGTCCGCTCGGATTACTGTTAGTACATCAATATATAGTAACGCACTGCTTTTAATGACCAGTAACGTCAACGGCATTGTATCAACAGGAAAAGTAATAAATTATATTATCCTGTTACTGACAAAATGACGGCGTTACCTAACGCCGTTATTTTTAACTGCGTTATTCGCAACACTGGAAATAACACATCGTATTTACGTAGTTAATAAATAATCCTAATAAAAAATATTTCATATCTACCTTTAAGTCCTATGTGACGCACTAGTATGTATAATTTTCCCTTCTTTCTTTTGTTATTCATATATTTTCTCTGATTTATTTTGGAGACTGCATACATTCTAACCGAATCACATTCAGGCGGAGGACCACCGGGCAAGCCTCTTAGCGCATTTTGTGAGGTGGTGCAACGTATCATGGGGGAAGACAGTGCGGTGAACTGTGGAGTGGAGGGGGGTGAGGATCCTGCATTAATGAAATTCGAACACTTATCTCAAAGGTAAAGTTTTTATCATTTATTTAGATTTGAACACAAACACTGATGCTAATTGTCACTTCAAAATTATTGCATCCGTTAGTAATAAAGACGCTGCTCGTGCTCCCGACCCTGCTGGCTTGAGCGCAGATTCTCCATCTGCCCCTTCCTCTTTGACAGCGCTTCCAAACACCTCAAGTCATGAATGGCAGGAGGAAGAGTGGGCGTCTGAAGGAGGTCTGGCAGAGGACTCGCTCCCAAATGACATGCAAGAACTGAAAAGGCAGAAGTTAAAGCTTCAAATTAAAGTATTAAAATTGCAGCATGAATATTACACTCTTGCACTAAAAAAACAAAAGGAAGAACAAATAACTTAAACCCATGCTTATGTTAATGCCTAAATATTGTGCATATTTATACATAAAATTGAAATGTACCTAAAATGAAGGTTTGCAAAGTGTTGTCTGAAGCCTGTCGCATCACGTGTGCTGGCAGGGGGGCTCTCATCTCCATCTTCATCACTGTCATCACGGTTCTCCAGTGTTGGGTGGGGACGGATGTTGTGCTTCTTGCAAATATTATGCAGTATTGCACATGCCATTATGATTCGGCATACTTTTTCCGGACAGTACCGAATTTCAGAATGTAAATGTGGAATCTGCGCTTCCATTGGCCAATCCCTCTCTCTGCCACACTTCGTGTAGTACGGTGTGCCCTGTGAGAGGAGTTCAATAAAACTAATTAGCTACAGCTATAGCTATTGTTATGTTACTGCTGGGATGCATACGTGTTCTGTTTCAGGAATGAAGTGGATCCAGGTTCCAGACCGGGATTTGTGCAAACCTCTCTCCTAATTGGGATGCTGCTCCGCCCTAGGAGGACGGCCACAGGATATAAGGACAGCAGACAGGAGGGAAGGCAGATACTACAGGCCAGCAGCTGTAGTGGCAGCTTGGGGGCACGTTTGATACATTGTGCAGACTTTTGTGTTGCATTGGCCTGACTTGTTGGCGTGGCTGTTTTAGTAAGGTTGTATTCATATGTGATCCTACCTGTTATGTGGTGTTCTGTGTTGTCCTTCCTTTTCCTCCCTCCCCTCTGGTTAGTAGGAAGTGACTGCCATGTTGTTTTGGGTTGGTTTTGTCTTTGTTTGTTGGTAGGGAGATAGATTTGTGTGTTTTCTGTTTGGTATTAAATGTAGATGTATTTCCTTTCTAGTGTGGGGTTTGTTTATTATGTTGGCATATGTCACTTATGAAATAATACCAGAGTTGTTTGGTGTATGTATAAGTATTTCTTTTTTATATGATTATAAATATATTGACTTAAAGCCTATTAATATATACAATGTATCTAATACAATCACGCTATAAGTAGAACCCGTGTGTGCTGTCTTTATTCAGTATCAAAAATAATTATTTTTGTCACCTTGGACGCTGTTGTGGCCTATAGCCTAGAATGGGTCATAACACTATAGCTAAATTAGTATTATTCACAAAGAAAATACATATGGATGAAATAATAAACATACCTGTTGTAGTTGATTTGGGCTTCCGTCACTGCTCTGAAAAACGGCATGAGCAGCCACCGGCGTAAAGGATATCCTTTATCACCTAAGAGATGACATCCAGGTGGCACAAGTCCTGTTTCAAAAAGTTGGTTCAGGGCGCTTTCATTGAAAACCCGAGCGTCATGGGTTGACCTGGGCCATTTGGGTACAACATCTAAAATGTTGTATTCTGCATCAAACACAATTTGAGTGTTGATGCTATGGTACCTCTTTCTGTTCACATAAACATCCTCATTAATGCTGGGAGCAATGATCTTTATGTGAGTGCCATCAATTGCACCTACAACTCCTGGAAATCCAGCTATCTGAATAAACTGGGTTTGCTTCTGTTGGATGACACGGGGTGTTGTTTGGAAAGTCAATAAAAAGGGTTACAGTGTGTGGCGCTGTAAGTGCCATAATTGTTTGCATGACGACTCTGCTAATTGTTGGTTGGGATGGGCCCAAATCATCAGCACTACACTGCTGCATTTTTCCTGTAGCAAGAAAACGAAGCATCAGCACTACTTTTAATTCAGCTGGGATGGCGTTGCTGCATGTAGTTGAAGGTGAGATGACATCTCTCACCAAGTCAGTGACAATGATGATTCCTGCTCTTTCCAGTCTATATCGTTTGATTAATTGAAAGTCATCAAACGTTTCCAAGACATTCCTCCTCTCTTGGAAGGTTCGGACACTTCTCTGTCTTCTCAGTGCCATCTCAGCCCCCTGGTGGCAACTCTTAACAACTTAAAAGTCCTCTGGAGCAGTCTTAACTTTTCGGGAGAGTAAGAGTGATTCTTATACTTATATAGTTTTGATAACAGGCACTTACACTTAACTCTGTGAGTAGGAGCAAATCTAAGAATTTTTCAGCACTTAAGTCCAAAATTCCACTCTAAGAAGTTTGATAAATACGGGCCCAGGGCCCGTATTTATCAAACTTCTTAGAATTACTCCTAAGAATGCTGCTAAGAATTGACTTATGTCTAAAATAATTCTTAGTTAAAAGCTGAGACTAAAAGTTAGTTATCAAGTCTTTCAGTCTCACTTTAAGCGAAGTGTAGGAGCAATTCGTAAGTGTCAGTCTCAGAGCTGATTTACGACACCTGGCTGTGCCGCAAAGCTGATCCTGGATGACATTGTTTCAAAACCCCCTGCAAGAACCAATCGCTGGATTGGATTTTATGTTCAATAATATTTTCTGAGAAATGTAAAGATAAAATTCTTAAAATGTTGAAATACCTTCACATTTAAAGGGTCTAATCAGTGACTGTGGAGAGGAAAGCACAGGCTAGCTGAGGGCATGCATAATATAGACAGAGTTTCCAATGGAGTGGTTGGTTATATTATGGTGGTACAGTATTTAAAATATTAGGATAATTTAATTCAATGTGTGTTGTAGTGCACAATGCACATATATTACTGGCAGCATTGAGCATGCATTAACAGTAGCAGTGAGCCTACTTTAGTCGCCAGTGAGGACAGTATTGATATACTTGGCTAGGGAGTGTTTGATAGTGCAGCAGGTAAATCAATATGGAACTGGTGGCACTGAGAATGCATTAATTGTGCCAGCTAAGTTGGGCACAGCCTTTGTTCCCAGGGAGGATTTTCTGGTTTAGAAACTGATTAGCTGTACAGCAGGTAAATACAGGAAGTTTTTGGGGCAGTCATGGCCTGGTGGTAGGGAACTGGTCTTGTGACCGGAGGGTCGTGGGTTCGACTCCCAGGCCTGAGGCCATGACTGAGGTGCCCTTGAGCAAGGCACCTAACCCCAACTGCTCCCCGGGCGCCGGGCTAGGGCTGCCCACCGCTCTGGGCATGTGTGCACTACAGCCCCCTAGTAATCACTAGTGTGTGTGTTCTAACTGCACAGATGGGTAAAAAGCGGAGGACCAATTTTGGTTGCGGTGTAATATGGCACATTTACATATAATATCTGCTGGTGATGCTCATATAGAACTGGTGGCACGATGCACATAGTAAAAGCGGGGCAGGGTATGACCTTAGTAAACAGGGAGACCAACATGGATGACATAATTTAGTGACTGTTAGGACAGTACAATCTGCATCATGGCTCTCCATGTTCATAATGAAGATTTTCGCCTGAAATGATCTCCTTTAATGCAGTGAGGCCCCTGTTTGACTTGACACAATTAAGGTGGACAATGATGGTTTATTAGGTTGCAATTACCCTCTCAGAGAAGCTATAAAGGGTTATGAATAAGGGGATTTGAAATTGATTGCAGATATAGGTGGAACACTTCAGGTCTCTCAACTCAGTCACCAACTCTATGTATTTCAACCAAATCCACATATTCTTTTTTTTTTTTTTTTTTTACTTTTTATTTGTAAACATCTTTTAAGTTCAAGGCATACATTTAACCATGTAGTAAGAGGGTTGCAATATAAAAAACACAAAAAACAAAAGGAAAAAAATTATAATAAATTAAAAAAAAATAAAACACGATGTGAGGTCATATTTAAATCAGGAGTCAACATGGGCTATTCTTCCTATTAGCTAAGTAAGCACGCCACTTTCCCCATTGTTTTTCTCCCAACTACTTCTGAAGTCGAATGAAGAAAGTCTTGCCAGATTAAGGAATTTGTAGTGGATAACTGTGTTTTTCAGGCTCTAAGCCACATGTCCTCAGTTATTTCAATGTCCAGTTCCTTGTTTCATAGTCTATGTCTGCCAGTCTCGTTAGTTGAGTTTGGATTTAGAAGCTGTGCTAAGGCTAGCTATGAAAGAATTACCAAAAGTAGTGGTTGTGGAGAGGAAAGCACAGGCCTCTTGAGGGCAGGCATCATATAGACATTTATGATGGTGTGATTGGCTATAGAGGGGAAGAGAAATAGGGATATATAGGGAACTTACCAGCAGCATTTTTTACTTGAAAATCAAATACAAATACTTGTTGTTCAGTAAAGTATTTCAGTCTTGCTTTGCAGTCTTTCTGAGTTATAAGCCATTTTTGCCTAGTTATTCATCGTTGAGGAACTGTAAGGCAATGTAAGATGCATTAACAAGCACTGCATATAATTAATTGATACACAACAGTTTCAAATATAAAACAGAATGTCAGAGCGGGCCCCAGCGCTGCCCCGCCCATGACCACCAGAGGGCGCTAGCGGTCTTCTGTCAGGGCAGGTCCCTCCTCCACACGTGCCATGACTACCGGAGGGCGTTCGCATTCCACAACTCGCAATCAGCGTACGTGACCCGCAGCCGGTTTTCTTCGCTGAGTTGTTTGGTCTTTTCAGGCGTTCTCCGATTCATGCTCTTCAGTGTTTTTCTCTTCACTTTCTCCTGTATCTTCGAGTTTTATCTCCTGCGCCTTTTGGCCCATCTCAAGTTTTCCCCCCGCTGTATTCTTCCTGTCCGGTTTTTTGTTTTCATTCAGCTAGGGTTTTGTATTTCGCCATTATTGGTCAGGTAGTCGTTTTTTTCCCGGACGTTTTTTGTTTACTTACCTCTCTCTCTCTCTCTCGTTTTCGCGTTGAAGTTTATCCGCGTTCTTCAGTTGTTAAGATTTGTGTTTCGTTTTCCTTGTTTTTAGTACTTACCGCGCGTCGAGTTCTCTCCGCGTTTTTTCTCGGTTTTTCGTGTTTAACCCTTGGTGTATATTTGTTTTTTCTTTTTCTCTTTTTCCGCACTCCTTTTGGCGGAGGTTTCTGTTCTTTGTTTTCTGTTTGTTTATGGTTTGGCATTTGGGTCCCTTTGACTAAACATCAAGCAGTGTGTTCGCGTGCGCACCTCCTGCCTAACGTACTAGTTTTTAAATATCAATATACATTACCTTCACAAATTCATTATATACATTACCTTCACATAAATTCACAAATGACCATTTTTTTGTTCTTTATAAAAATGCAAAGGTTGAAAACTGTTGTGCATAATAATAATTTGGAACATGCATTTTGAACACATTTTGAGTGTTTTATTAATTAAGACTGGCCAAAAGCACTCTCAGCACAAAAGTTAAGATTAGGTATGCAATGCTGTACTCCCCACGCTTCCCTTCCTCATCTGTATCTGTCTCCTCCCCCTTCAGCTTGTCCTGGCTGTGGGCGTCTCTCCCTTCCGCAACCTCGCTCTGAACGTCGTCAACTTTCTCCTGAAAATAGACAACAGTTCACGTTTCAAATTCCTGTCAAATTCCTTTGGCATTCCAGTGCCCCAGACTGCTACCTTATCAAATGTCAGAGGTCATGGGGTGTGACTGTGACCATCCCAGGACTGAATCCTGACCCAGTACTGATTTCCCAGTTAACATTAGAGAGCGGTAGCCTCTTATCTTTACGGCATGGACCGCTAGCGTCTGGGGAGCATCGTTGGCTAGCAGTCGGGCCAGTCCCTGTGGTTGCTACAGTAATGGGATGGGTGGTGGGTGTCCATGTTTTATGTGTGTTTAAGTGTGCTGTACTGGTGCAGAGTTTTCAATAAACTTGTAATTCAGTATGTCTGTGTTTAAAAAACAATGTTTTAAGTCGATTCAGCACTGTTTTACTCAGCACTGTTTTAATCAGATCGGTATCGGCCGATACGAAGCCTCAGATATCTGAATCGGTATCGGAAGTGAAAAACGTGAATCGGTGCATCCCTACACACACATATGGTTAACCAGGCAACAGCCCCGACACAAACCAGTCCCGCCAATATGCTAATTATTAGAATATTAATGCTAATATTTTAACGAGCTTTCAGAAGTCAGTATTCTAACAGACACAGACGTGTGCCACACGTGCACAATCATTTACATTTATGGCATTTGGCAGACGCCCTTATCCAGAGCGACTTACTTTTTTTTTATCTCATTTTTATACAAGGGAGCCATTGAGGGTTAAGGGCCTTGCTCAGGGGCACCTCAGTCATGGCCTCAGGTCTGGGGATCAAACCCACTACCCTTCGGTCACAAGACCAGTTTCCTGACCACCAGGCCATGACTGCCCTATCATTGGGAGTAACGGCCGTCAACACCCTCAGGTTTAATCCTGAGGTCTGAGAGAAAGGTCAAAGGTCTCACGTTAATGACGGCATCCTTCTCAGCCAGCGAGGCTCGCAGCTTGGCCGTCTCTAAGGGTGTGTCCTCGGTTGCCGTGCTGACAGGTTTCCGGGCATCACTTAGCTGCCTGCGCAGGTCCTGCAGTTCAGCTGTGCATGCTGACAGAGCCTGGTTATGTCTCTCCACACACTCCTACACACACACACACACACACACACCTTCAGCTGGTTCTCCCTCCTCAGTGCACTGTTAAGAGCTTGTGTTTTCTAAAAAAACTGACTTTCGAAAATCTTCTTGCTCCCTCTCTCTGCCTCAAACACACACACACCCACACAAACAGAAACACACACGCTTATATTGATGGTCTCCTCAATGTGTAAAAGCAGGTTGTTCAGGCGCTCCACCTCTTTCTCCTTCTCCCTCACGCTCAGCTGAAGCATGTGGACCTCATTCTCCTTCTCCTCCACAGCCACAAACTTCTCATCCAGCGCATTCTACACACACACAGGTTAGTGAGGCTGCTTCAACAGGATGGCAGCGGTGACTGATGGAGTGGCAGGAGGTACTGCACCTCCAGAGCCTTCTCCTTCTCCCTCAGCTTCTCTCTCAGCTTGGTCAGCGTGATGTCACTTCCTCCTGGTGCCTGGTCCTGCTCCAGGTCCTGCACCATGTTCATGCATGGACGATTTCATAAGTGGAGGGGACACAACCTGGGGTGGCGAACTGTTGAGCGGGGGGGGGGGGGGGGGGGGGGGTTGAATGAAAATTGTTGAGCGCTGTGAACAAAAATTGTTGAGCGGGGGGGGGGGGGGAGCTCGGAGCTGCATGATCCTAGTGCTAGATTTGTCGCTATTTGGATATTGTTTTTTTAACCGTTAAAAAGTGGGGGGGACATGACTTCGTCGCTACTTAAATATTTGGTTTTAACTGTAAAAACGGGGGGGGACCAAAACCGGCTTTTGAAAAAGTGGGGGGGACATGTCCCCCCCGTCCCCCCCCAAAACTACGTCCGTGTGTTCATGTAGTCCTGAGAGAGAGAGAAAGAGAGAAGAACGTGTGTGTGTAAAAGAGAGAGAGAGATTTAACTAATGATGTTAATTACAGCTCACTGATAATCTCCTAATTAAATATTCATCAGCTGTTAGGATTTTGTGTTATTTAGGTGGCCATATGTGTGTGTGTGTGTGTTTGTCTTTATTACATGTTGGGGCTGCAACACATTAGCACACTCACTCAGTGGGAACCACAAAATTTCAGCCAAAATCACTTAAGCTGACTCAGGAGAGAAGTGGTTTTGCATAAATTGCTAAAATATGAGGTGTGAACACATTATGTAATAACTTAAAAAATAATAAAAATAAATAGCAATTGGTGTAATAAATTACAATTTTCAATAACTTGAAAAAATTATTACATTTAAGATGTACAGTCAGTTTGAACAGTTAGAAGTACTGAAGAGCTCCACAGTATTGTTCTAAGCAGTGTTAATTTCGTTGACGAATAATTTTCGTCATAGTTTTCGTCAACGAACCTTTTTTTCATGACGAAAAAATGAGACGATAACTAAAAACTATACGAAGGGATAAAAACGATGACAAAATTAATGGACTTTTTTTTTTTTATGGCCCACCTCCACCCCCCCATCTTTGGAGGACAACTTTGTTTTTATGTATAGATCAAATGACAATTATAACAATTCTGTATAATATAGTGATAACAATATGCAAAGTGATAATTATTGGGGTTAGGTGGACCAAGAAAAGAGGGGGGGGAGAGAAAGAATTAATGGACATTTTCATCAACGAAATAAAAACTAGACGAAAATATTGGCCAGCGACGGCATTCAATCAGATCTGATTTAGCTTTTGAGAAAGGTAGGGATAAGTTTATAAGAGATCCAACCGTAACTACTTTAGCGTAGTAGCGGGACAAACCGGATAACTGTCCAATCAGTACTAACGTCTTCACATCGCACAGAACCCTGGAAGACCATACCAGCCTGTGAACTGTGGTCACTCATGAAATTCAACTCGAAGTTAACTCGACAATGTCAGCAGGGAGAAAGATAAGAGGCGATATATGGACACATTTCTCTTTTGACTTTGAGAAAAAGAAGACAGTGTGTAAACCATGTGGGACGATGATGTCGGGAAAAATACGACAAATGAAATGACATCTGCAGGCTATGGCATTGTTGTTTTTACGGCACCCAGTTTTATATAGAATGTAATATGCATTGTTCATAACAAACTCCATATGTTTTCAGGGAGAGCGGGCCTACTGGTCATCAATGTTTTGTTATTGTTATGCTCAATAACTATAAGTTCAGGTCAATAAAGTTGTTTGGAAATTTGTTTTTTCATTTTCATGTTTCATTTTGTGCAAGTGTATATAATGACTATTACACCATTAATATTTTATATATTTTAGTCAACTAAATTAAAACATATTAATATTTTAGTCAACTAAATTCTTTTGATAATTAGTCGACTAAATTCTAATGATAATTAGTCGACTAAAACTAGACTAAGACTAAAAACAAATCCAATGACTAAATTATGACTAAAACTAAATGTCATTTTAGTCAAAAGACTAAGATTAAAACTAAATAAAAATTGGCTCACATTTCGGTTTTCAATCCACCGCAGAATCTTTACCCACACATTAAGAAGGACGATGGCACCAAAGGTCTTAAAATAACTGATCAAACCATTTGCCTCGGACTTTGCTTTTCTTGTCAGACTGCAGGTGGCTAAGACATTCTAGTGCCTCAAGGGTGGAGGGCAAGTGAGCTGCCACAACTCGTACTGCAGCAATGCGGGCACTCCATCGAGTGTCAGAGAGACGATGAAGAGAACATCCCGTCTTTTCTTTCAAGGTTGCCCATCGCTCTGGGCTAGCACTGAAGAAATTATAAAGACGGTTTACAGAGCCCAAAAATGCTCAGCCGCATGGACACCAACCAGATTGAGCGTGTGAGAAGCACAGGGGGAGAATGTAGCAAGTGGATTGACTTTTAAAATCTGAGCTTGTACTCCTTTCACCTTCCCAGACATGTTGGCTCCATTATCATATCCTTGTCCTCTACATTCTTGTAAAGGTATGCCATTGGACTGCAACGCTTCTAGAATCAATTTGGGAATTTCCTGGCCTGTCTTTTTGTCAAAATCTTTGAATTCGATAAACCTCTCAACTATCTTTCAAACACCACAGTCTTCTTTGTCGTGATGTACATATCTTACCAATAGCATGTTCTGTTCTGTATGAGATATGTCTGGTGTTGAGTCACATATGACAGAGTAATATATTGCATCTTCTCTTTCTTTCAGGATAGTGTTGAGCACTCTTTTGCCACAGAGCTCAATAAACTCATTCTGCGTGTCTGGACTTAGGTAGTGAGTTAAACGTGACCCTTTCTTATTAGGGTTCACACACGTAGTGTGGGAAACCTATTGTTTTTTGTCTTACTTTTTCTAAGTGCTCATGTAAGAAGGGATCATAATGGGGCAACAACTCAAGAGTTCCAAGAAAACTGCCATTATGGACATCATCCAAATTTGAGGTTTTGCCTCTGAATGCAAGATTTCTTGAAGCCAAATGAAGAGTTACATCCAAAAGCCTCTCTAAGATCTTGGTATGTTTCTCTGTTTCTGTCTGGAACTGTTTTTCCCAGACAGCACAGGTACGTCGGCAAGACGTTTATGCGACGTTCACAGTTACGTCGTTAAAGCATCTGCGGTCGGTCGTTTGCTCACTGGCACGACGTCGCATAGACGTCGTTACCTGACGTTCAAACGACGTCCATCTGATCTCCGAACGACGTTCATCATCTGATGCTTTTAAGCTGTATTTACGATGTTTATGCGACGCTTACAGCTTCATCGTTAAAGCGTCTATACATCGTCTTACCAACGTCGTTTTTGGATCAAGCCATGCGAGTCCGTTATTCCGTCGAGCGTTTTCATGTTTTGTTCTTTTAAAGATCTTCACGCGAGCAGCAGTAGCCTATTTATTCTTGTTCTGCATATAATCCCAGGTAGACAACTAGCTAGATAACGAAATAGTTGTTTGTGGAGTTTAATTCCTATTTCCTGTTATTCAGATTTTGCCTTTAAAAGATTTAAAGAGACAGCCAGTTTAAAAGATGTAAAGAGACAGCCAGTTTACAATTTTGAAAAGTTGTATTAACTAATTCACATGCACAAACAAAAACTTAAATTCTAAAGTGTACATAAAATATTATTTTGAAAAGTTGTATTTTAGAACCAATTCACATGCATAAACAATTACAAAAAAATGATAAAATGTAAATCACATTATTATTATTCAAAATAATCATCTTTCGGCAATTGCGTGTCAGTCTCTCCATGACAATTGCGAACAGTCCTCATCCTTTAACTTCCACCACCTGATCTTAGGTGGCGCTCTCACTCTCCTCTTCTTCACCTCTAAAACCATCCTACATATCACCATCCTATGCTGTTTAGCTACACTCTCCCCTGGTAACACCTTGCAATCACTAACCTCTCTCAGGTTTTGTCTCCTAGAGGATATAGTCGACCTGTGTGCATCTTCCCCCACTCTTATATGTTACCCTGTGCTCTTCCTTTTTCTTAAAGTAAGTGTTAACTACAGCCATCTTTATCTTTATCCTCTTAGCAAAATCTACCACCATTTGTCCTTCCGTATTCCTTTCTTTAACAACATATAATAAAAGTGTTGTCGTTGTTTAACTATGATATTGTAAATAATTTTCTCAGTGCTGTAACAAAAACGGAACTGTCCATGTATGAACACGAAGGGCTTAAATCGACTTGATCACGTTGATTCAGCGTGGTCTTCCGCGATGAAGTCTGTCAGGCGCCAGACGAAGCCAGTCTTTCATCGACTTTTCTGCATCAGCTTCACAAGGGTGGGACAGTTGAGGATTTCTCATCGCAGATGCTGTAAGTACAACATTGTTTAATTAGAAAATTACTTGTATGTTTTAGTTTCTAAGATAATTTTGGGCCTAAGGATGAGCCTGTTGCTAATAAGCCATTTAGGCACTATTGCTAAGAAGTGCTAATGAAAAGCTGTGTACATGAAGTTTAGTGGCTGTTCAGATACAGAAACTCTATGGCTTGTGGGTGTAGAAAAATGAATGGGATGGAAAGAGGGATGAAAACACAACAGATGAGTGCAGGTACTAATTAGTATGCCTGTGGTTTAGAGCAATACGGCACTATGGATATTATACTTTGAATAAATTTTTCCAATGACTGCTTTTCAATTTGGCACTAATTTCTCTTCATATTAGAAGGCAAGCATTTCTAATTAAATGTATGTGCGTCTTAAGATTTAAGAGTGACACTGAATTGTTTCATGTAATATGCATTGCAAATCATTTCTGAGATATGCCATCTTAAAATTTCTTTAAAAGTCAGTTATTTTACTCAGTGGTGTCCAGTTCTATCCAGAAAGGGGCACTTTGGCTGCAGAAGCACACATGATAATTTTTTAAAAACTGATACCAACATGAAGCCTTTGTGGATAAGATTATTCACCCCTGTTGTGACTATACACATCAAAACTAAGGATCACCAACCAAGACGGTAAATGTCAATTATAAAACAAAGCTATTTGTGATTTGTTTTTTATGGTACTATATTTGTCATGTTTGGTATACTATGGTCTTATTTTCATACTTACATACTACAAGTTCCTTGATGCGAGTGTGCCCAATTCCTTTTATTCTCCTCTGCCACACCAGTTCCCTAACCACCAGGCCCTGACTGCCCCCATCTAATGACAGCTTTGACATCTGTAGACAGACAGACAGATAAATAAAAACCAGGGACCGAATTCATAAAAGGTTTTTAAAATTTACAAAGGTATGAGTACAAACATTAAGGAGTTTATAATAATGTTCCTTAAATCAACCCTCAGGATGGATGGATATATCGTTCTTAATTTTGTACTCGAAAGAAAAGATAATTACTTTGTTCCTAAATAAATGTTTATCTTTTACAAGATGTTTACAAAATGTGTACTCTGTGCGAGTTTGTTAAAATAGTATATTTCAGTACTGACCTTTTTTTTTTTTGTGTCACTGTTGGTCAAATCATGTTCTAGGCGCACAAAATCCTCTGCACACTGGAGGGGGAGTATGTTTTCTTCCAGATCTTCTTCCAGTGGTGTTGGAAGATTTCTGCTCCTCTCTCCTGCCATTGCCTGAACAACTGCAGTTAAATGCTGCAGTTGCACCTCACCAATAGCCTCAAGGATGCATCAATCAGTGGCTGTGACATATATAACATACACAACAATAAAATTTAAATGAATATTCAAAAAGGTTTGCATTCACATTATTATATACCTGGATATATTTAATTTGAGCAAGGATGTTTAGTGAAATTGAGTTTGTTTGGAATTAAATTTTTGAAAACATACGAGTGCACTGGGAGGGTATTAAACGTCCTGAGGCGCGAGCTCTTGATGCTAAAAAAGTAGTAAAAACATGCAGTAATTAGAGTCAATGCAATGGACAAAAATAAGGATAAAATAAGGACATTGCCTTAAACTGCTGTGCCCAACAACAAATATTTAATATGAAGACCCAGTGTATGTGTAATATTGCACTGCTTAGAGTAAACATTTTAAACTTTCAGTATGTGTCCTACCATGAGGTGGAGATGTGAGACCAATCGGAGGACTCCTATTGTGGCTGTGGCGCTGTGGAAAGAATATGTCTTTGGTAAGTACATGTGTGTTCATATGTGTTTGTAATTTCTTTATAAAGGTACACTGCAGATACTGTCTGCATTTTAGGGAACAAGCTAAGTTTACATGGAGTATCTGTTTTACTGTACCCTATAACCTTACTTTGATAGGAGGACATTGTTCTAAAATCCACATTCTGACTGTGTAGTGGCGGGTTTGATGCTGGGGGGGAAACATTGACACAATAGGTTTAATCAGACTTAATTGATCAGATTTTAATGACAGTTTAGATCAGCAGTGCTTTCTTACTTTGAAAAGTATCCATTAGAATATGACCACTGAGTGGTGGTGTAATGTTCACAATAAGTGTGTTTTTAGCATCATGAATACTATTATAACAATGCTGCAATACGTGACTCCCTCTGGGATTAATAAAGTGATCTATTTATGTTTCTAAATGGGTTGAAATGTGGTGTTGTATTAATTTAGTAGGTATAATGTGGAAGTATGCAGGTTTTCTTTGTTTTACACTTTTCCCCCTCATTTTCAGAAGTGTCGACTGGATTCCTGGCCCCTATTCTGTGTGCGAGTAGTTCTGCTAGGAGATTTATTGAATGTTAACATTGCTGAGAAATAATACTGTGGAATAATCTTCCTGCCTTTATGCGGGACTCAGACACAGTCTCAATGTTTAAAACTCGACTAAAGACTTATCTGTTTAGTTTGGCCTTTGAATAATCTGTTACATATTTACCACATCATTTATCTTTCTTCTCCAAGGTTCACCTGGGGAGTAACACTGCAGTCGGAGACTACAATACCATTATCATCACTCCGACACGGAATGAAAACCTGGCGTTCATCACAAGACATTTACATTGACAATATCAACACCCAGAACTTTTATTCTAGTTACCTTATACTTAGCCTGATTATGTGATTTGTTTGTGACTTGTGTATTCGTCTGTATAATTTGTTTTTGTGTAATTTGTGTTAACGGGCCGCCCAATGGAGGATGGGTTCCCTTTTGAGTCTTGGTCTTCCCAAGGTTTCTTCCTATTCCCCACCATCTAGGGAGTTTTTCCTTGCCACTGTCGCCTTTGGCTTGCTCATTAGGGATTTGGACCCATAGTATTGTTAACCTTGTAAATCCTGTAAAGCGCTTTGTGACAACTTGTGTTGTGAAAAGTGCTATACAAATATATTTGATTTGATTTAGTAAGGGACAGTGCATTTTAATTATGTATGTATATATTATTTGGAGTTTAATATATTTGTAGAGAACATTCTGTACATCAGGGTTTCTCAATCCTGCTCCTACACAATATTTGGGTGTTTTTGTGCTTACTGTGTACTTGTGGTGGTGGTGGTGGCCGAGGTAATTTGCTCTTGGGCCTCTTTGCTTTGGTTGAGACTCTTCATCTGACCACCAACATGGTCTCTTTTTTGATCTGCAAGTAAGTTATAGTTGAAGTCATCTAAATCACAATATATACTTATGTCTAGATTACCTCAGTGGAAGATGAATGTACCTTGATTTAGGTCCGTTTTCTCCATCGGAAATAAGGTCGGATGTGTCACATGATGTCTTCCATTTCCTGTTGACATTGTCTAGTGCAGGGGTACTCAACTAAATTTGTCCGCGGTCCAATTTTGGCAGATAGCTGTCACCTGAGGTCCGGGGGGTGGTGAACGTAACACTCGTGACGGAGTGTTTTTTTCAATAGCCCTGAAATAAATACTCCGGTTTAAAATTAATTCTCCCGTCAAAATGAATAAATATGGTTTTTTTGGGTCCGTATCCAGTTAATCAGGAATGAGATTGGGTCCGGACAGGACTGCGTTCGGGTCCGGATACCACGGACGTAGTTTTGGGGGGGGACGGGGGGGACATGTCCCCCCCACTTTTTCAAAAGCCGGTTTTGGTCCCCCCCCAGTTTTTACAGTTAAAACCAAATATTTAAGTAGCGACGAAGTCATGTCCCCCCCACTTTTTAACGGTTAAAAAAACAATATCCAAATAGCGACAAATCTAGCACTAGGATCATGCAGCTCCGAGCTCCAACCCCCCCCCCCCCCCCCCCCCCGCTCAACAATTTTTGTTCACAGCGCTCAACAATTTTCATTCAACCCCCCCCCCCCCCCGCTCAACAGTTCGCCACCCCAGGTTGTGTCCCCCCCACTTATGAAATCAAAACTACGTCCATGCCGGATACGGACCGCGGTCCGCCAGTTGCCGACCCCTGGTGTAGTGTATCTAAAAAGTAAGGAAATAAGTTAGCCAACAACACTAGCGATTACACTCCCTTTCCCTTTTTTGTCATACTGATTTGTCTTTTAGTTACAAAGAAGCTAAGCTAAGGCGAACTAGCTAGCTAACCTAGGCTACAGCTAACGGACAAGCTGGTTTGAATTCGCGGTGTTGTCTCGCGCGATTGCCGTCAGGGCCGTTGTAGTAAAATGATGGTTAGCTTAGATGCTAACACTTTAACCGTAGGCCGTTGTAGTAAAATGGATAGCTAAGATTTAACTTTCAGAGATAGTTAGATTCTTGGAAACAACCAGTTATTAAACATTACTTCATTATTTATTTTACCTCAGTAGAGTTATAACTACATAACCTACCTGTGTTTCCCTGAAGAAGTCCGTCTGTTGTTCACCCACAGGTACAGGACTGCTGGACGCTCATTGGTCCTTTCCATTATACGTCAACATTCTAGAACGTCATGGCGAGTGTATTGACCCCCAGAAATTTGCCAGGACAAATGTATTAGAGAAGGATGATTATACATTGCTTAACTGTATTGTCCTATATTAATGAAACTCAATCAACATGAAATGGTCTCAGCTATGTAATTCTAAAGTGAATTTGACCTACCATCAACAGAGACTGAGTTACAAGGGGGTGCATTTTATGGCAGGTGCTTGGAAGCAACAAGGTAAATATAAAGCAAAGTTATTAATATACAGTGGTATTATAAATCACAATAAATCATACACATACTAGAAATCATCCCAAATGCATTTTTGAGAATAAGAGTGTGTATTGTCATAATTACACTAAAGGGCGTTCCTGCGAAAGACAGGCTGTAACGTGCAGCACTCTCCATCATGCACGTCAGCAGGATCGTGGTGGTGTCTTGGCTTTGAACGTGAGTGTACAGTAGACTACAGCAGTTGTTGTAACATTATAATTTTAATTTAAAAGTTCACAAGAACTTTATCCGTTTTTACACTTGAACCCAAATTATGATGATGAAGGTCAAGTGGCATTTGTCAAGATCTTTTAGTTACTTGTATTAAAGATTTTGTTGTCTAACAGTCAACCTTATTATTTAGCAATGCAGGCTTATCATTTTGATCGATCTAAACTGTCCTTAGTTTGCGGAGTGCATATTAAAGGAAATGGCTGTCAACACCCAAACCACTCAAGAGGCAGTCAATGAGCTGAGGCTGGGCATTGCCATGACTCACGCCAGATTCCTGGAGGAGTTGTCTTTGTGGTTGGTCACTGTAAATGGCATAAAATTTATGTCCTCTGAAATGCATGTTCTTTATTAAAATAATATACGTTTTATGCTAGTTAATTAGTCACATCCTGTATGGACATATGTTTGACATGTAAAAATGAGGAAATGTATTAATACTTTCATCTCAGACAATCTGAGCAACCTGTGCCATTACTGTGGAATGGAGGATCATGATCAAACAAACTGGGTAAGTGCAGCAACACATCTAAATACATTGATCTGCATGTACTATTGTTGAGATATTAGTACTACAAATATGAGATATTAGGCTATTAGTCGTACATAATGTCATAATATAGCATTTTCTCAGGGATCCTTTAAATCCTACAAACTACGAATTATACTCATTATGTTGGCTTGCGAAGCAGCCAACATACTGTTCTCCCTATTCTTCTTTTTATGTTGGCTTGCGAAGCAGCCAACATACTGTTCTCCCTATTCTTCTTTTTTATGTTGGCTTGCGAAGCAGCCAACATACTGTTCTCTCTATTCTTCTTATTATTATTATTCTATTCGAGTTTTCGGTAACTTTCACAGGTCGCAGTTTTTGAGCTAGAGCCTTGAAAATTGGCAGGATCACAGATCCCATATGGAAGAAGTGTGCTTGTGCTTTTGGGACATGTCGGACATACGGTGTCCTCAGGACAAGTCCTCAAAGTTGACTTTTTCCCATAGAGAATGAATGGCGGAATGTTCAGAACTGAACATTCCATAAGGGAAATCCCCACAGGCTCACACAACACACGCACGGAACCTCTTCTCTCCCTCAGTCCATGCAGCAGTATTAACTGTATAACTGAACAACCACTCAATTTTAACTAACCCACAACCAATTACCCCTCAACAGTAATTGCCCCATAACAGTAATTGCCCCACCACAAATAAATACCCCCTCAAAAAAAAAACAAAAAAAAAAAACAAGCTTTTACCTGGAACTACACAATAATCTTAATACACATCAACAACAATAACCCCAACAGGTCAATAACCCCTCAATATCAACTACCCCACAGCCAATTACCCCTCAGCAGTAATTGCCCCAAACAGCTAAGTTACCTCTTAACTTTAACAACCCCATTAAACGAATAGCCTTCAACAATATCAAATACATCAGCATTAACTACCCCAATGGCAATAGCCCCTCAACAGTAATTGCCCCACCACAGGTAATTGCCCCTCAACAACAAATACAACATCTAAACAAGCTTTTAACAGGAACTACACATAAATCTTTAAAGCTATCAACAACAATAACCCCAACAGGTCAATAACCCCTCAATGCCAACTACCCCACAGCCAATTGCCCTTCAACAGTAATTGCCCCACCACAGGTAAATACCCCCTCAACAAAACATTCCACATCTAAACAAGCTTTTAACAGGAACTACACAGTAATCTTAATACCCATCAACAACAATAACCCCAACAGGTCAATAACCCCTCAATATCAACTACCCCACAGCCAATTACCCCTCAGCAGTAATTGCCCCAATCTGCTAAACTACCTCTTAACTGCAACAACCCCATTAAACTAATAGCCTTCAACAATATTAAATACATCAGCATTAACTACCCCAATGGCAATAGCCCCTCAACAGTAATTGCCCCACTACAGGTAATTGCCCCTCAACAACAAATAAAACATCTAAACAAGCTTTTAACAGGAACTACACAGAAATCGTTAAAGCTATCAACAACAATAACCCCAACAGGTCAATAACCCCTCAATAACAACTACCCCACAGCCAATTGCCCCTCAGCAGTAATTGCCCCAAACAGCTAAGTTACCTCTTAACTTTAACAACCCCATTAAACGAATAGCCTTCAACAATATCAAATACATCTGCATTAACTACCCCAATGGCAATAGCCCCTCAACAGTAATTGCCCCACCACAGGTAATTGCCCCTCAACAACAAATACAACATCTAAACAAGCTTTTAATAGGAACTACACAGAAATCTTTAAAGCTATCAACAACAATAACCCCAACAGGTCAATAACCCCTCAATGTCAACTACCCCACAGCCAATTACCGCTCAACAGTAATTGCCCCACCACAGGTAAATACCCCCTCAACAAAACATTCCACATCTAAACAAGCTTTTAACAGGAACTACACAGAAATCGTTAAAGCTATCAACAACAATAACCCCAACCGGTCAATAACCCCTCAATGTCAACTACCCCACAGCCAATTACCCCTCAGCAGTAATTGCCCCAAACAGCTATATTACCTATTAACCGCAACAACACCATTAAACTAATAGCCTTCAACAATAACAAATACATCTGCATTAACTACCCCAATGGCAATAGCCCCTCAACAGTAATTGCCCCACCACAGGTAAATACCCCCTCAACAAAACATTCCACATCTAAACAAGCTTTTAACAGGAAGTACACAGTAATCTTAATACCCATCAACAACAATAACCGCAACAGGTCAATAACCCCTCAATGTCAACTACCCCACAGCCAATTACCCCTCAGCAGTAATTGACCCAAACAGCTAAATCACCTCTTAACATTAACAAACCCATTAAACTAACAGCCTTCAACAATATCCAATACATCTGCAATAACTACCCCAATGGCAATTTTACTACCCCACAACCAATTGCCCCTCAACAGTAATTGCCCCACCACAGGTAAATACCCCCTCAACAAAACATTCCACATCTAAACAAGCTTTTAACAGGAACTACACAGTAATCTTAATACCCATCAACAACAATAACCCCAACAGGTCAATAACCCCTCAATATCAACTACCCCACAGCCAATTACCCCTCAGCAGTAATTGCCCCAATCTGCTAAACTACCTCTTAACCGCAACAACACCATTAAACTAATAGCCTTCAACAATATCAAATACATCTGCATTAACTAACCCAATGGCAATAGCCCCTCAACAGTAATTGCCCCACCACAGGTAATTGCCCCTCAACAACAAATACAACATCTAAAAAAGCTTTTAACAGGAACTACACAGAAATCTTTAAAGCTATCAACAGCAATAACCCCAACAGGTCAATAAACCCTCAATGTCAACTACCCCACAGCCAATTACCCCTCAACAGTTATTGCCCCACCACAGGTAAATACCCCCTCAACAAAACATTCCACATCTAAACAAGCTTTTAACAGGAACTACACAGTAATCTTAATACCCATCAACAACAATAACCCCAACAGGTCAATAACCTTAACTACCCCACAGCCAATTACCCCTCAGCGGAAATTCCCCAAACAGCTATATTACCTATTAACCGCAACAACACCATTAAACGAATAGCCTTCAACAATATCAAATACATCTGCATTAACTAGCCCAATGGCAATAGCCCCTCAACAGTAATTGCCCCACCACAGGTAATTGCCCCTCAACAACAAATACAACATCTAAACAAGCTTTTAACAGGAACTACACAGAAATCTTTAAAGCTATCAACAACAATAACCCCAACAGGTCAATAACCCCTCAATGTCAACTACCCCACACCCAATTACCCCTCAACAGTTATTGCCCCACCACAGGTAAATACCCCCTCAACAAAACATTCCACATCTAAACAAGCTTTTAACAGGAGCTACACAGTAATCTTAATACCCATCAACAACAATAACCCCAACAGGTCAATAACCCCTCAATATCAACTACCCCACAGCCAATTACCCCTCAGCAGTAATTACCCCAACAGCTAAACTACCCCTCAACTGCAACTACCCCTTTAGCCAAATACATAAGCATCAACCACACCAGTCAATTTAGTAGCTGATGCCTAGTGCTACACTGATTATCATATTGATGCCATTTGTCTATCCTCCCCTTCTATCATTCCATTCATCCTTCCATCCTCCCATAAGAATGCATTGACTTAATCAATCCCTTAATTTTCAAGATATAGTGATCAAACTTGGTAAAATGACTCAGAAGCTGATCCCTAACACTACACTGAATATCATATTGATGTCATTTATCTATGCTCCCCTTCTATCATTTCCTTCATCCCTTCATCTTCCTATAGTAATGCATTGATTTCATAAATCCCTTAATTTTCAAGATATAGTGATCAAACTTTGTAAAATGAATCAGGAGCTGATGCCTTGCACTGCCCTGAATATCATATTGATGCCATTTGTCTATCCTCCCGTTCTATCATTTCATTTATCCCTCCATCTCATAGAAATGCAATGATTTAATCAATCCCTTAATTTTCAAGATATAGTGATCAAACTTGATAAAATGACTCAGGAGCTGATGCCTAGAACTGCACTGAATATCATAGTGATGCCATTTGTCCTCCCCTTCTATCATTTCATTCATCCCTCCATCCTCCTATAGGAATGCACTGATTTCATCAATCTCTTAATTTTCAAGACTTGGTGATCAGACTTGGTGAAATTACCCAAAAGCTGATCCCTAGCACTACACTGAATATCATTTAACAGTGATAACATTGAAACAACCTTTAACATCATTTAGCAGGTTGTCAACATTTAAACAGCCTTCAACATCATTTAGCAGGATATCAACATTAAAACAACCTTTAACATTAGGAGGTCAACAACATTCAAAACAACGTTTCAGCTGCTTTGCAAGCCAACATAAAGTTTGTTCACAAACTTTGCCTATCTAGTTATGTTGGCTTGACAAAGCCAACATTCTGTTCTCCCTATTCTTCTTATTTTTATTATGTTGGCTTGACAAAGCCAACATTCTGTTATCCGATTTCTTCTTTTTATTATTATTATTATTATTCTATTTCGATTTTCGGTCGTTTTCACAGGTCACAGTTTTTGAGCTAGAACCTTGAAATTTGGCATGTTCGCAGATCTCATTTGGAAGAAGTGTGCTTGTGCTTTTGGGACATATTGGACATACGGTGTCTGCAGGACAAGTCCTCAAAGTGGACATTTCCCCATAGGGAATGAATGGCGGAATGTTCAGAAATGTCCCCAGTTAGAGTGTGCTGTCATGAAAAATCATCAAAAATCTCCTGGATAAACAGCTGTAAATTCCTTCCACTTTCATCTAGAAGCTCCATTTAAATTTTAAATGGGAGAGAAACTTGTCCTTTTTGTTAAACCAAGATATCTAATCATTTGATCAATTACTTTTAGAGTTATGAGCATTTGTTTGGCATTAGACACAAAAAACTGCCCCATTAACTCCCATGTTAATTTCTCAACATCAGAATTGGATTTTCACAATTTGCCTCTATATTTAACTTGTCATAAATCAGACAATATTGGGTCAAACAACACACAAATTACATCAAAATGATCCGCCAGGGGTCCTCTCTCAGACAATATCTTCAGTTAAGCAATAAGTTAAACAGGTCCCGAACTACAACCGTTTGTTCGGAGGGTGCAAATCACATTCTAGAGTGGCAGAGACAGTGTCAGTTAAGGGATTTTTCACAATTTGCCTCTGTTTTTAACTTGTCATAAATCAGACAATATTGGGTCAAACAACACACAAATTACATCAAAATGATCAGCCAGGGGTCCTCTCTCATAGGATATTTTCGGTTAAGCGATAAGTTAAACAGGTCCCGAACTACAACCGTTTGTTCGGAGGGTGCAAATCACATTAAACAAGGCTTCTCAACTCAGACAAGCAGAGATAGTGACAGTTATTTTGAATGTCTCTCCCCCTCCCCCCACACACGCACGTCCACATACAAACATGTTCCTCATACCCACTCCACACAGACACACACAGCCTTCAACATCATTTAGCAGGATGTCAACATTTAAACAGCCTTTAACATCATTTAACATTGATAACATTAAAACAACCTTTAACATCATTTAGCAGGTTATCAACATTTAAACAGCCTTCAACATCATTTAGCAGGATGTCAACATTTAAACAACCTTTAACATCATTTAACATTGATAACATTAAAACAACCTTTAACATCATTTAGCAGGTTATCAACATTTAAACAGCCTTCAACATCATTTAGCAGGATGTCAACATTTAAACAACCTTTAACATCATTTAGCAGGTTATCAACATTTAAACAGCCTTCAACATC
This sequence comes from Brachyhypopomus gauderio, assembly GCF_052324685.1. Lineage (NCBI taxonomy): Eukaryota > Metazoa > Chordata > Actinopteri > Gymnotiformes > Hypopomidae > Brachyhypopomus > Brachyhypopomus gauderio. Next base: position 6,776,142 of record NC_135228.1, read on the forward strand.
ATTTAGCAGGATGTCAACATTCAAACAATCTTTAACATCATTTAACAGTGATAACATTAAAACAACCTTTAACATTATTTAGCAGGTTATCAACATTTAAACAACCTTTAACATTATTTAGCAGGTTATCAACATTTAAACAACCTTTAATATCATTTAGCAGATTATCAACATTTAAACAGCCTTCAACATCATTTAACAACAGCCTTTAACATAAGGTCAATGGAGCAGAGGTGCAGATGGAGCAGAGGGGCAGATGGGCAGCAGTGATAACATTTAAACAACCTTTAACATTATTTAACAGGTTTATCAACATTTAAACAACCTTTAACATTCTTTAGCAAGTTATCAACATTAAAACAACCTTTAACATCATTTAGCAGGTTATCAACATTTAAACAGCCTTCAACATCATTTAACAGTGATAACATTAAAACAGCCTTCAACATCATTTAGCAGGATGTCAACATTTAAACAACCTTTAACATCATTTAGCAGGTTATCAACATTTAAACAGCCTTCAACATCATTTAACAGTGATAACATTAAAACAACCTTTAACATCCTTTAACAAGTTATCAACATTTAAACAACCTTTAATATCATTTAGGAGATTATCAACATTTAAACAGCCTTCAACATCATTTAACAACAACCTTTAACATTAGGTCAATGGAGCAGATGGGGCAGATGGAGCAGAGGGGCAGATGGAGCAGAGGGGCAGATGGGGCAGAGGGGTGAAGGGGCAGAGGGGCTGATGGGGCAAAGGGGCAGATGGAGCAGGGGGGCAGATGGAGCAGAGGGGCAAATCGAGCAGAGGGGCAGATGGGCAGCAGTGATAACATTTAAACAACCTTTAACATTATTTAACAGGTTTATCAACATTTAAACAACCTTTAACATTCTTTAGCAAGTTATCAACATTAAAACAACCTTTAACATCATTTAGCAGGTTATCAACATTTAAACAGCCTTCATCATTATTTAGCAAGATGTCAACATTAAAACAACCTTTAACATTATTTAGCAGGTTATCAACATTTAAACAACCTTTAACATCATTTAGTAGGTGATCAACATTTAAACAACCTTTAACATGATTTAGCAGGTTATCAACATTTAAACAACCTTTAACATCATTTTAACATTAATAACATTAAAACAACCTTTAACATTAGGTCAACATTCAAAACAGCCTTTTTAGCTGCTTTGTCAAGCCAACATAAAGTTTGTTCCACGAACTTTGCCTTTCTAGTTATTATTATGTTGGCTTGACAAAGCCAACATTCTGTTCTCCCTATTCTTCTTTTTATTTTTATTATTATTATTCTATTCCAATTTTCGGTCGTTTTCACAGGTCACAATTTTTGAGCTAGAACCTTGAAATTTGGCATGTTCGCAGATCTCATTTGGAAGAAGTGTGCTTGTGCTTTTGGGACATATTGGACATACGGTGTCCGCAGGACAAGTCCTCAAAGTGGACATTTCCCCATAGGGAATGAATGGCGGAATGTTCAGAAATGTCCCCAGTTAGAGTGTGCTGTCATGAAAAATCATCAAAAATCTCGTGGATAAACAGCTGTAAATTCCTTCCACTTTCATCTAGAAGCTCCATTTAAATTTTAAATGGGAGAGAAACTTGTCCTTTCTGTTAAACCAAGATATCTAATCATTTGATCAATTACTTTTAGAGTTATGAGCATTTGTTTGGCATTAGACACAAAAAACTGCCCCATTAACTCCCATGTTAATTTCTCAACATCATAATTGGATTTTCACAATTTGCCTCTATATTTAACTTGTCATAAATCAGACAATATTGGGTCAAACAACACACAAATTACATCAAAATGATCCGCCAGGGGTCCTCTCTCATACAATATTTTTGTTTAAGCGATAAGTTAAACAGGTCCCGAACTACAACCGTTTGTTCGGAGGGTGCAAATCACATTCTAGAGTAGCAGAGACAGTGTGTCAGTTAAGGGATTTTTCACAATTTGCCTCTGTTTTTAACTTGTCATAAATCAGACAATATTGGGTCAAACAACACACAAATTACATCAAAATGATCAGCCAGGGGTCCTCTCTCATACAATATTTTCGGTTAAGCGATAAGTTAAACAGGTCCCAAACTACAACCGTTTGTTCGGAGGGTGCAAATCACATTAAACAAGGCTTGTCCACTCAGACAAGCAGAGATAGTGACAGTTATTTTGAATGTCTCTCCCCCTCCCCCCACACACGCACGTCCACATACAAACATGTTCCTCATACCCACTCCACAGACACACACAGCCTTCAACATCATTTAGCAGGATGTCAACATTTAAACAACCTTTAACATCATTTAACATTGATAACATTAAAACAACCCTTAACATCATTTAACATTGATAACATTAAAACAATCTTTAACATTATTTAGCAGGTTATCAACATTTAAACAACCTTTAACATCATTTAGCAGGTTTTCAACATTTAAACTGCCTTCAACATCATTTAGCAGGATGTCAACATTTAAACAACCTTTAACATCATTTAGCAGGTTATCAACATTTAAACAGCCTTCAACATCATTTAGCAGGATGTCAACATTCAAACAATCTTTAACATCATTTAACAGTGATAACATTAAAACAACCTTTAACATTATTTAGCAGGTTATCAACATTTAAACAACCTTTAACATTATTTAGCAGGTTATCAACATTTAAACAACCCTTAATATCATTTAGCAGATTATCAACATTTAAACAGCCTTCAACATCATTTAACAACAGCCTTTAACATTAGGTCAATGGAGCAGATGGAGCAGAGGTGCAGATGGAGCAGAGGGGCTGATGGGGCAAAGGGGCAGATGGAGCAGAGGGGCAGATGGGCAGCAGTGATAACATTTAAACAACCTTTAACATTATTTAACAGGTTTATCAACATTTAAACAACCTTTAACATTCTTTAGCAAGTTATCAACATTAAAACAACCTTTAACATCATTTAGCAGGTTATCAACATTTAAACAGCCTTCATCATCATTTAGCAAGATGTCAACATTAAAACAACCTTTAACATTATTTAGCAGGTTATCAACATTTAAACAACCTTTAACATCATTTAGCAGGTGATTAACATTTAAACAACCTTTAACATGATTTAGCAGGTTATCAACATTTAAACAACCTTTAACATCATTTTAACATTAATAACATTAAAACAACCTTTAACATTAGGTCAACATTCAAAACAGCCTTTTTAGCTGCTTTGTCAAGCCAACATAAAGTTTGTTCCACGAACTTTGCCTTTCTAGTTATTATTATTATTATTCCGCATCAAATTTCGACACTTTTCACAGGTCACAGTTTTTTAGCTAGAACCTTGAAATTTGGCAGGATCGCAGATCTCATACGGGAATAGTGTGCTTGTGCTTTTGGGACATATTGGACATACGGTGTCCGCAGGACAAGTCCTCAAAGTGGACTTTTCCCCATAGGGAATGAATGGCGGAATGTTCAGAAATGTCCCCAGTTAGTGTGTGCTGTCATGAAAAATCATCAAAAATCTCCTGGATAAACAGCTGTAAATTCCTTCAACTTTCATCTAGAAGCTCCATTTAAATTTTATATGGGAGAGAAACTTGTCCTTTCTGTTAATCCAAGATATCTAATCATTTGATCAATTACTTTTAGAGTTATGAGCATTTGTTTGGCATTAGACACAAAAAACTGCCCCATTAACTCCCATGTTAATTTCTCAACATCAGAATTGGATTTTCACAATTTGCCTCTATATTTAACTTGTCATAAATCAGACAATATTGGGTCAAACAACACACAAATTACATCAAAATGATCCGCCAGGGGTCCTCTCTCATACAATATCTTCAGTTAAGCAATAAGTTAAACAGGTCCCGAACTACAACCGTTTGTTCGGAGGGTGCAAATCACATTCTAGAGTGGCAGAGACAGTGTGCCAGTTAAGGGATTTTTCACAATTTGCCTCTGTATTTAACTTGTCATAAATCAGACAATATTGGGTCAAACAACACACAAATTAGATCAAAATGATCAGCCAGGGGTCCTCTCTCATACGATATTTTCGGTTTAGCGATAAGTTAAACAGGTCCCGAACTACAACCGTTTGTTCGGAGGGTGCAAATCACATTAAACAAGGCCTGTCCACTCAGACAAGCAGAGATAGTGACAGTTATTTTGAATGTCTCTCCCCCTCCCCCCACACACGCACGTCCACATACAAACATGTTCCTCATACCCATTCCACAGACACACACAGCCTTCAACATCATTTAGCAGGATGTCAACATTTAAACAACCTTTAACATCATTTAACATTGATAACATTAAAACAACCTTTAACATTATTTAACATTGATAACATTAAAACAACCTTTAACATTATTTAGCAGGATATCAACATTTAAACAACCTTTAACATCATTTAGCAGGTTATCAACATTTAAACAACCTTCAACATCATTTAGCAGGATGTCAACATTTAAACAACCTTTAACATCATTTAGCAGGTTATCAACATTTAAACAGCCTTCAACATCATTTAACAGTGATAACATTAAAACAACCTTTAACATCCTTTAACAAGTTATCAACATTTAAACAACCTTTAATATCATTTAGGAGATTATCAACATTTAAACAGCCTTCAACATCATTTAACAACAACCTTTAACATTAGGTCAATGGAGCAGATGGGGCAGATGGAGCAGAGGGGCAGATGGGGCAGAGGGGTGAAGGGGCAGAGGGGCTGATGGGGCAAAGGGGCAGATGGAGCAGATGGGGCAGGGGGGCAGATGGAGCAGAGGGGCAAATGGAGCAGAGGGGCAGATGGGCAGCAGTGATAACATTTAAACAACCTTTAACATTATTTAACAGGTTTATCAACATTTAAACAACCTTTAACATTATTTAGCAAGTTATCAACATTAAAACAACCTTTAACATCATTTAGCAGGTTATCAACATTTAAACAGCCTTCATCATCATTTAGCAAGATGTCAACATTAAAACAACCTTTAACATTATTTAGCAGGTTATCAACATTTAAACAACCTTTAACATCATTTAGCAGGTGATCAACATTTAAACAACCTTTAACATGATTTAGCAGGTTATCAACATTTAAACAACCTTTAACATCATTTTAACATTAATAACATTAAAACAACCTTTAACATTAGGTCAACATTCAAAACAGCATTTTTAGCTGCTTTGTCAAGCCAACATAAAGTTTGTTCCACGAACTTTGCCTTTCTAGTTATTATTATTATTATTCCGCATCAAATTTCGACACTTTTCACAGGTCACAGTTTTTTAGCTAGAACCTTGAAATTTGGCAGGATCGCAGATCTCATACGGGAATAGTGTGCTTGTGCTTTTGGGACATATTGGACATACGGTGTCCGCAGGACAAGTCCTCAAAGTGGACTTTTCCCCATAGGGAATGAATGGCGGAATGTTCAGAAATGTCCCCAGTTAGAGTGTGCTGTCATGAAAAATCATCAAAAATCTCCTGGATAAACAGCTGTAAATTCCTTCCACTTTCATCTAGAAACTCCATTTAAATTTTAAATGGGAGAGAAACTTGTCCTTTCTGTTAAACCAAGATATCTAATCATTTGATCAATTACTTTTAGAGTTATGAGCATTTGTTTGGCATTAGACACAAAAAACGGCCCCATTAACTCCCATGTTAATTTCTCAACATCAGAATTGGATTTTCACAATTTGCCTCTATATTTAACTTGTCATAAATCAGACAATATTGGGTCAAACAACACACAAATTACATCAAAATGATCCGCCAGGGGTCCTCTCTCAGACAATATCTTCAGTTAAGCAATAAGTTAAACAGGTACCGAACTACAACCGTTTGTTCGGAGGGTGCAAATCACATTCTAGAGTGGCAGAGACAGTGTCAGTTAAGGGATTTTTCACAATTTGCCTCTGTTTTTAACTTGTCATAAATCAGACAATATTGGGTCAAACAACACACAAATTACATCAAAATGATCAGCCAGGGGTCCTCTCTCATACAATATTTTCAGTTAAGCGATAAGTTAAACAGGTCCCGAACTACAACCGTTTGTTCGGAGGGTGCAAATCACATTAAACAAGGCTTCTCAACTCAGACAAGCAGAGATAGTGACAGTTATTTTGAATGTCTCTCCCCCTCCCCCCACACACGCACGTCCACATACAAACATGTTCCTCATACCCACTCCACACAGACACACACAGCCTTCAACATCATTTAGCAGGATGTCAACATTTAAACAGCCTTTAACATCATTTAACATTGATAACATTAAAACAACCTTTAACATCATTTAGCAGGTTATCAACATTTAAACAGCCTTCAACATCATTTAGCAGGATGTCAACATTCAAACAATCTTTAACATCATTTAACAGTGATAACATTAAAACAACCTTTAACATTATTTAGCAGGTTATCAACATTTAAACAACCTTTACCATCCTTTAACAAGTTATCAACATTTACACAACCTTTAATATCATTTAGCAGATTATCAACATTTAAACAGCCTTCAACATCATTTAACAACAGCCTTTAACATTAGGTCAATGGAGCAGATGGAGCAGAGGTGCAGATGGGGCAGATAGAGCAGAGGGGCAGATGGAGCAGAGGGGCTGATGGGCAGCAGTGATAACATTTAAACAACCTTTAACATTATTTAACAGGTTTATCAACATTTAAACAACCTTTAACATTCTTTAGCAGGTTATCAACATTTAAACAGCCTTCATCATCATTTAGCAAGATGTCAACATTTAAACAACCTTTAACATTATTTAGCAGGTTATCAACATTTAAACAACCTTTAACATTATTTAGCAGGTTATCAACATTTAAACAACCTTTAACATCATTTTAACATTAATAACAAAACAACCTTTAACATTAGGTCATCAACATTCAAAACAGCCTTTTTAGCTGCTTTGTCAAGCCAACATAAAGTTTGTTCACGAACTTTGCCTTTCTAGTATTATATTGTACTTCTTCCATTCAGATTTTCGGTCATTTTCACAGGTCACAGTTTTTGAGCTAGAACCTTGAAAATTTGCAGGTTCGCAGATCTCATTGGTAAGAAGTGTGCTTGTGCTTTTGGGACATGTGGGACATACGGTGTCCTCAGGACAAGTCCTCAAAGTGGACATTACCCCCATAGGGAGTGAATGGCGGCCTGTTCAGAAATGTCCCCAGTTAGAGTGTGCTGTCATGAAAAATCATCAAAAATCTCCTGGATAAACTGCTGTAAAATCCTGAAACGTTCACCTAGAAGCTCCATTTAAATTTTAAATGGGAGAGAAACTTGTCCTCTCTGGCACGCCGAGATATCTAATCATTTGATGAATTAGTTTTAGAGTTATGAGCATTTGTTTGGCACCAGACACAGAAAATTGCCCCATTGGCCCCCATATAAATGTATGAGAATCAGAATCAGCTTTGTTGAGATTTTTGTGTGTTTTTAACTTGCCATAAATCAGTCATTTTAGGGTCAAACCACACCAAAATATATCAAAATCATCAGCAAGGGGTCCTCTCTCACACAATCTCTTCGGTGAAGCGATAAGTTAAATGGGTCCCGAACTACGACCGTTTGTTCGGAGGGTGCAAATCACATAAAACAAGGCTTCCCCACACAGAGTGGCAGTTATTTTTGAATGTCTCTCCCCCTCCCCCACACACGCACGCGCACACATCTGCATCTCTCTCATACCCACTCCACACAGTCAAACACATATACACCACACAGACACACACACATACATACATGCAGATGGGGCAGATGGAGTAGAGGGGGCAGATGGAGCAGAGGGGGCAGATGGAGCAGAGGGGGCAGATGAGGGTGAGGGGCAAATGGGGCAGATAGAGCAGATGGAGCAGAGGGGGAGATGGAGCAGAGGGGCGAAGGGGCAGATGGAGCAGAGGGGCAGATGGAGCAGAGGGGCAGATGGAGCAGAGGGGCTGATGGGGCAAAGGGGCAGATGGAGCCGAGGGGCAGAAGGAGCCGAGGGGCGAAGGGGCAGATGGAGCAGAGGGGGCAGATAGAGCAGAGGGGTGAAGGGGCAGAGGGGCTGATGGGGCAGGGGGGCAGATGGAGCAGAGGGGGCAGATAGAGCAGAGGGGTGAAGGGGCAGAGGGGCTGATGGGGCAGAGGGGCAGATGGGGCAGGGGGGCAGATGGAGCAGAGGGGCAGATGGGCAGCAGTGATAACATTTAAACAACCTTTAACATTATTTAACAGGTTTATCAACATTTAAACAACCTTTAACATTCTTTAGCAAGTTATCAACATTTAAACCTTTAACATCATTTAGCACATAATCAACATTTAAACAACCTTCAACATCATTTAGCAGGATGTCAACATTTAACCCTCCTGTCGTGTTCGGGTCAAATCTGACCGATTTACAACTTAAACCACTCATAAATATTGTGTTTTACATCTGATTGCTGCAAGGCCTTATGCCATCCTCCACACTATGCACAGGAACATATAAAAGTGATGATCATCTTTTTCATTGGATTTTGAGTGTTTTAAACCAACGTTTTACATCTGTGTTGTTGCCGGTCAAGCGTGACCATCACAGGAAGTGAATGGGTATTCAGAATATATTCATCTATGAGACAGAAAACATCCCCATACACACTCACACACACACACCTACACACACACACCTACACACACACACCTACACACACACACCTACACACACACACTCACACCTACACACACAGACACACACACACACACCCACAGACACACACCTACACACACACACACACTCGCTCTCTCACACACACACACGCACACCTATACAGACACCTAAACACACACACACACACACACCTACACACACACACACACACACCTATACACACAGACACTCACTCGCTCACTCACTCACTCGCTCACTCACTCACTCGCTCACACACACACACCTACACACACACAGACACACACACAGACACACACATATACACACACACCTACACACACAGACACACACACACGTTATGCCTATGTTTGCAAGGCCCCTCTGATCTGAGTGTGACATGCCACTCATGTGCATGAATTCACACACACACACACACAGACACACACACAGACACACATACACACACACCTACAGACACAGACACACACACATGTTATGCCTATGTTTGCAAGGCACACTCTGATCTGAGTGTGATGAATTCACACACACACACACACACACCTACAGACACAGACACACACACATGTTATGCCTATGTTTGCAAGGCACACTCTGATCTGAGTGTGATGAATTCACACACGCACACACACACACTCACTCACTCACTCACTCACACACCTACACACACACCTAAACAGACACACACACACCTAAACACACACAGACACACACACACTCACTCACTCACACACACACACACCTACACACACAGACACACATACACACACACCTACAGACACAGACACACACACATGTTATGCCTATGTTTGCAAGGCACACTCTGATCTGAGTGTGACATGCCACTCATGTGCATGAATTCACATGCGCGCATGCACACACACACAGACACACACACACACTCTCACTCACTCACACACCTACACACACACACACACACACACACACACACACACACACCTAAACACACACACACACACACACACACACGCACACACACACACTCACACACACACACCTACACACACACCTACACACACACCTACACACACAGACACACACACACACAGACACACACAGACACACACACACACAGACACACACACAGACACACACACAGACACACCTACACACACACACACGTTATGCCTATGTTTGCAAGGTGGTGAAAATTTTTTTTGTGTGTTAAAACAGACCGGTCTCTGAAGACCGGGAACACTAAAGTAAAAAACGTGAGGTCAACAAAACCGAAGGGTTAAACAACCTTTAACATCATTTAACATTGATAACATTAAAACAACCTTCAACATCATTTAGCAGGTTATCAATATTTAAACAGCCTTCATCATCATTTAGCAAGATGTCAACATTAAAACAACCTTTAACATTATTTAGCAGGTTATCAACATTTAAACAACCTTTAACATTATTTAGCAGGTTATCAACATTTAAACAACCTTTAACATCATTTTAACATTAATAACCTTAAAACAACCTTTAACATTAGGTCATCAACATTCAAAACAGCCTTTTAGCTGCTTTGTCAAGCCAACATAAAGTTTGTTCACGAACTTTGCCTTTCTAGTCTTATTATTATTATTCTATTCCACTTTTCGGTAACTTTCACAGGTCGCAGTTTTTGAGCTAGAACCTTGAAAATTGGCAGGATCACAGATCCCATATGGAAGAAGTGTGCTTGTGCTTTTGGGACATGTCGGACATACGGTGTCCTCAGGACAAGTCCTCAAAGTTGACTTTTTCCCATAGAGAATGAATGGCGGAATGTTCAGAAATGTCCCCAGTTAGTGTGCTGTCATGAAAAATCTCCTGGATAAACAGCTGTAAATTCCTTCCACTTTCATCTAGAAGCTCCATTTAAATTTTAAATGAGAGAGATATTTGTCCTTTCTGGCACGCCAAAATATCTAATCATTTTATTAATTACTTTTAGAGTTATGAGCATTTGTTTGGCACTAGACACAGAAAACTGCCCCATTAACTCCCATGTTAATTTCTCAAAATCAGAACTGTCTTTTTCACAATTTGCCTCTGTGTTTAACTTGTCATAAATCAGACAATATTGGGTCAAACAACACATAAATTACACCAAAATGATCAGCCAGGGGTCCTCTCTCATACAATATCTTCGGTTAAGCGATACGTTAAATAGAGCCCGAACTACGACCGTTTGTTCGGAGGGTGCAAATCACATTAAACAAGGCGTCTACAGTGGCAGAGACCGTGTTTCAGTTAAGGGATTTTTCACAATTTGCCTGTTTTTAACTTGTCATAAATCAGAAAATATTGGGTCAAACAACACACAAATTACACCAAAATGATCAGCCAGGGGTCCTCTCTCATACAATATCTTCGGTTAAGCGATACGTTAAATAGAGCCCGAACTACGACCGTTTGTTCGGAGGGTGCAAATCACATTAAACAAGGCGTCTACAGTGGCAGAGACCGTGTTTCAGTTAAGGGATTTTTCACAATTTGCCTGTTTTTAACTTGTCATAAATCAGAAAATATTGGGTCAAACAATACACAAATTACAGCAAAATGATCAGCCAGGGGTCCTCTCTCATACAATATCTTCGGTTAAACGATACGTTAAATAGAGCCCGAACTACGACCGTTTGTTCGGAGGGTGCAAATCACATTAAACGAGGCTCCTCCACTCAGAGTGGTGTCAGTTATGTTGAATGTCTCTCCCCCTCCCCCCACACACGTACGCACACACACATGCATCTCTCTCATACCCACTACACACAGACACACACAGATGGAGCAGAGGAACAGATGGGGAAGATGGAGCAGAGGGGCAGATGGGGCAGGTAGAGCAGCAGGGCAGGTAGAGCAGCGGGGCAGATGGAGCAGACGGGCAGATGGGGCAGATAAAGCAGATGGGGCAGAAGGGCAGATGGATCAGAGGGGCAGATAGAGCAGATGGAGCACACACGCACGGAACCTCTTCTCTCCCTCAGTCCCTGTAGCAGTATTAACTGTATAACTGAACAACCACTCAATTTTAACTAACCCACAACCAATTACCCCTCAACAGTAATTGCCCCACCACAGGTAAGTACCCCCTCAACAAAACATTCCACATCTAAACAAGCTTTTAACAGGAACTACACAGTAATCTTTATACCCATCAACAACAATAACCCCAACAGGTCAATAACCCCTCAATATCAACTACCCCACAGCCAATTACCCCTCAGCAGTAATTGCCCCAAACAGCTATATTACCTATTAACCGCAACAACACCATTAAACAAATAGCCTTCAACAATATCAAATACATCTGCATTAACTACCCCAATGGCAATAGCCCCTCAACAGTAATTGCCCCACCACAGGTAATTGCCCCTCAACAACAAATACAACATCTAAACAAGCTTTTAACAGGAACTACACAGAAATCTTTAAAGCTATCAACAACAATAACCCCAACAGGTCAATAACCCCTCAATGTCAACTACCCCACACCCAATTACCCCTCAACAGTAATTGCCCCACCACAGGTAAATACCCCCTCAACAAAAAAATCCACATCTTAACAAGCTTTTAACAGGAACTACACAGTAATCTTAATAGCCATCAACAACAATAACCCCAACAGGTCAATAACCCCTAAATGTCAACTACCCCACAGCCAATTACCCCTCAGCAGTAACTGCCCCAAACAGCTAAATTACCTCTTAACATCAAGAACCCCATTAAACAAATAGCCTTCAACAATATCAAATACATCAGCATTAAGTACCCCAATGCCAATAGCCCCTCAACAGTAATTGCCCCACCAAAGGTAAATACCCCCTCAACAAAACATTCCACATCTAAACAAGCTTTTAACAGGAACTACACAGTAATCTTAATATCCATCAACAACAATAACCCCAACAGGTCAATAACCCCTCAATATCAATTACCCCACAGCCAATTACCCCTCAGCAATAATTACCCCAACAGCTAAACTACCCCTCAACTGCAACTACCCCTTTAGCCAAATACATCAGCATCAACCACACCAGTCAATTTAGTAGCTGATGCCTAGTGCTACACTGATTATCATATTGATGCCATTTGTCTATCCTCCCGTTCTATCATTTCATTCATCCCTCCATCCTCCCATATGGACCCATTGATTTCATAACTCCGTTAATTTTCAAGATATAGTGATCAAACTTTGTAAAATGACTCAGGAGCTGATGCCTTGCACTGCACTGAATATCATATTGATGCCATTTGTCTATCCTCCCCTTCTATCATTTCATTCATCCTTCCATCCTCCCATAAGAATGCATTGACTTCATAACTCCTTTAATTTTCAAGATATCGTGATCAAACTTGGTAAAATGACTCAGGAGCTGATGCCTTGCACTGCACTGAATATCATATTGATGCCATTTGTCTATCCTCCCATTCTATCATTTCATTCATCCCTCCATCCTCCCATATGGTCCCATTGATTTCATAACTCCTTTAATTTTCAAGATATCGTGATCAAACTTGGTAAAATGAATCAGGAGCTGATGCCTTGCACTACCCTGAAAAGTATATTGATGGCATTTGTCGATCCTCCCCTTCTATCATTTCATCTATCCCTCCATCTCATCAATCTCTTAATTTTCAAGACTTGGTGATCAGACTTGGTGAAATTACCCAAAAGCTGATCCCTAGCACTACACTGAATATCATTTAACAGTGATAACATTGAAACAACCTTTAACATCATTTAGCAGGTTGTCAACATTTAAACAGCCTTCAACATCAATTAGCAGGATATCAACATTAAAACAACCTTTAACATTAGGAGGTCAACAACATTCAAAACAACGTTTCAGCTGCTTTGCAAGCCAACATAAAGTTTGTTCACAAACTTTGCCTATCTAGTTCTTATTATTATTATTCTATTCCACTTTTCGGTAACTTTCACAGGTCGCAGTTTTTGAGCTAGAACCTTGAAAATTGGCAGGTTCACAGATCCCATATGGAAGAAGTGTGCTTGTGCTTTTGGGACATGTCGGACATACGGTGTCCTCAGGACAAGTCCTCAAAGTTGACTTTTTCCCATAGAGAATGAATGGCGGAATGTTCAGAAATGTCCCCAGTTAGTGTGCTGTCATGAAAAATCTCCTGGATAAACAGCTGTAAATTTCTTCCACTTTCATCTAGAAGCTCCATTTAAATTTTAAATGAGAGAGATATTTGTCCTTTCTGGCAAGCCAAAATATCTAATCATTTTATTAATTACTTTTAGAGTTATGAGCATTTGTTTGGCACTAGACACAGAAAACTGCCCCATTAACTCCCATGTTAATTTCTCAAAATCAGAACTGTCTTTTTCACAATTTGCCTCTGTGTTTAACTTGTCATAAATCAGACAATATTGGGTCAAACAACACATAAATTACACCAAAATGATCAGCCAGGGGTCCTCTCTCATACAATATCTTCGGTTAAGCGATACGTTAAATAGAGCCCGAACTACGACCGTTTGTTCGGAGGGTGCAAATCACATTAAACAAGGCGTCTACAGTGGCAGAGACCGTGTTTCAGTTAAGGGATTTTTCACAATTTGCCTGTTTTTAACTTGTCATAAATCAGAAAATATTGGGTCAAACAATACACAAATTACAGCAAAATGATCAGCCAGGGGTCCTCTCTCATACAATATCTTCGGTTAAACGATACGTTAAATAGAGCCCGAACTACGACCGTTTGTTCGGAGGGTGCAAATCACATTAAACGAGGCTCCTCCACTCAGAGTGGTGTCAGTTATGTTGAATGTGTCTCCCCCTCCCCCCACACACGCACACACACACACATGCATCTCTCTCATACCCACTCCACACAGACACACACAGATGGAGCAGAGGAACAGATGGGGAAGATGGAGCAGAGGGGCAGATGGGGCAGGTAGAGCAGCAGGGCAGGTAGAGCAGCGGGGCAGATGGAGCAGACGGGCAGATGGGGCAGATAAAGCAGATGGGGCAGAAGGGCAGATGGATCAGAGGGGCAGATAGAGCAGATGGAGCACACACGCACGGAACCTCTTCTCTCCCTCAGTCCCTGCAGCAGTATTAACTGTATAACTGAACAACCACTCAATTTTAACTAACCCACAACCAATTACCCCTCAACAGTAATTGCCCCACCACAGGTAAGTACCCCCTCAACAAAACATTCCACATCTAAACAAGCTTTTAACAGGAACTACACAGTAATCTTTATACCCATCAACAACAATAACCCCAACAGGTCAATAACCCCTCAATATCAACTACCCCACAGCCAATTACCCCTCAGCAGTAATTGCCCCAAACAGCTATATTACCTATTAACCGCAACAACACCATTAAACAAATAGCCTTCAACAATATCAAATACATCTGCATTAACTACCCCAATGGCAATAGCCCCTCAACAGTAATTGCCCCACCACAGGTAATTGCCCCTCAACAACAAATACAACATCTAAACAAGCTTTTAACAGGAACTACACAGAAATCTTTAAAGCTATCAACAACAATAACCCCAACAGGTCAAGAACCCCTCAATGTCAACTACCCCACACCCAATTACCCCTCAACAGTAATTGCCCCACCACAGGTAAATACCCCCTCAACAAAAAAATCCACATCTTAACAAGCTTTTAACAGGAACTACACAGTAATCTTAATAGCCATCAACAACAATAACCCCAACAGGTCAATAACCCCTAAATGTCAACTACCCCACAGCCAATTACCCCTCAGCAGTAACTGCCCCAAACAGCTAAATTACCTCTTAACATCAAGAACCCCATTAAACGAATAGCCTTCAACAATATCAAATACATCAGCATTAAGTACCCCAATGCCAATAGCCCCTCAACAGTAATTGCCCCACCAAAGGTAAATACCCCCTCAACAAAACATTCCACATCTAAACAAGCTTTTAACAGGAACTACACAGTAATCTTAATATCCATCAACAACAATAACCCCAACAGGTCAATAACCCCTCAATATCAATTACCCCACAGCCAATTACCCCTCAGCAATAATTACCCCAACAGCTAAACTACCCCTCAACTGCAACTACCCCTTTAGCCAAATACATCAGCATCAACCACACCAGTCAATTTAGTAGCTGATGCCTAGTGCTACACTGATTATCATATTGATGCCATTTGTCTATCCTCCCGTTCTATCATTTCATTCATCCCTCCATCCTCCCATATGGACCCATTGATTTCATAACTCCGTTAATTTTCAAGACTTAATGATCAGACTTGGTGAACTGACTCAATAGCTGATCCCTAGCACTGCACTGAATATCATATTGATGCCATTTGTCTATCCTCCCCTTCTATCATTTCATTCATCCTTCCATCCTCCCATAAGAATGCATTGACTTAATCAATTTCTTAATTTTCAAGATATAGTGATCAAACTTTGTAAAATGACTCAGGAGCTGATGCCTTGCACTGCACTGAATATCATATTGATGCCATTTGTCTATCCTCCCATTCTATCATTTCATTCATCCCTCCATCCTCCCATATGGACCCATTGATTTCATAACTCCTTTAATTTTCAAGATATCGTGATCAAACTTGGTAAAATGACTCAGGAGCTGATGCCTTGCACTGCACTGAATATCATATTGATGCCATTTGTCTATCCTCCCATTCTATCATTTCATTCATCCCTCCATCCTCCCATATGGTCCCATTGATTTCATAACTCCTTTAATTTTCAAGATATCGTGATCAAACTTGGTAAAATGAATCAGGAGCTGATGCCTTGCACTACCCTGAAAAGTATATTGATGGCATTTGTCGATCCTCCCCTTCTATCATTTCATCTATCCCTCCATCTCATCAATCTCTTAATTTTCAAGACTTGGTGATCAGACTTGGTGAAATTACCCAAAAGCTGATCCCTAGCACTACACTGAATATCATTTAACAGTGATAACATTGAAACAACCTTTAACATCATTTAGCAGGTTGTCAACATTTAAACAGCCTTCAACATCAATTAGCAGGATATCAACATTAAAACAACCTTTAACATTAGGAGGTCAACAACATTCAAAACAACGTTTCAGCTGCTTTGCAAGCCAACATAAAGTTTGTTCACAAACTTTGCCTATCTAGTTTATAATTATGCTCAGTTATACTGTGAATTAGACCCATTTTCTCAAATTTCTGTCAGAGACCTTGGAACAGGCTGTTTTTTCTCAGTTTTATTAGTATTTTGAGAGGAACAAATTTCTTTAAGTCAACCATCTGTGGTACAGACCAGGGTATTCACCAGATAGTGCTGTATTGTCAATAACAAAACCTCCCCACAAAGCCAGGAAAAGGTTCTCATCTGTTCACATCCTACTAGATTGGTCTACTGTTTTTGATACTGTGAACTACATGTGAATTTCATCACTTTCTTGTGATGCTTGGTTCTCATCCTATCTTCAGGGTTTATCTGGTCATGTAGCCTGGGATGGCTCACACACAACCTCACCTTCAAGTGTCATTGCTGGAGCTCCTCATGAGTTTGATCTTTTCTCTTGAAATGCTAAATCAATACGAGCAACATCAGTAAGCTCTAGTCATCTTTACACTTGACTACTGTAACTCACATTTTGCTGGCTTCTAGAAAGCATTCAAAATACTGCAGCTCATATTGTTTGTCAACATGTGATTCTTGTTGAAAACACCATGCTGGCTTCCTGTTCAAGTAAGGAAGGTCTAATTCTCACATTTTCATTTTCAAAAGGCTCATCCTTTCACGGCTTTGCATCCAGGCTTCTACCTCTAGGCCCTTGTAATACACACTCTTATTCCTGATTGCCCTCCCGTTATGACCCGTGCCCGTGACTACGACTCTGTTTATGGAATCCCCTTGAATAAATCTCGCTCTTCTCAGCGTTTGTGTCCGCCTCCCTGCTCTGCGTCAAGCAGAATGTTACACTCACCTTTTAGGCAGTTTAATATGCTAACTCTGACATGCAAATGAGTGCAGTAAATTCTCAATCATTTATTTTGTAACATCTTTGCACTTAACTTATCAATAGAGCACTGCATCAAATCTTTGGACTAAAAATGTAAAGCATGATAGTAATTTCTACATTTTAGATGGGCACCTTTCAGTTAGACCTGCTTTTCATTTGTTCCAGATATGCAGTGACAACTGTGAGAGATGGTACCACCATGACTGTGTCCAGAAGCCTCCAGTTGATAAAGATTATACATGTCCAGCTTGCAAATAAAATGCATTAATGGCTGGTTATTATTATGTATTATTATTGGTGATGTTTATTGTTTGTGATTTTAAATTATTGTTTTTGTTAAGTTACTGTTGTTGCTGTTATTATTGTTGTAAATACTTGGCCTAACCTTGCACTGTTGGTGTTTTTTTTTTCTTTTGTAAACTTCTTGCTTTAGGTTCTGCTGTTATTTATTTAACTGTAAAATAAAAAATATTACCAATTATTTCTATTATTTCTATAAATGTGCAGTAGCTCTCACTTTTTGTTTGAATGTTGTTGATTCTAGCTCAAAATCATTGTAGCCATATAGACACAACCAACCATCTTTACAGATGCAACACCATAACTTTAATTTAAAATGTATATGCATGTCAGTTAGAATATACAGAAAAATAATGTTATAATTATATCTCAGTATTAAATATAACAGGATGCACTGCTGTCAGGCCTCGTCAGTACATGATTTTTCTAACAGACTGAAACAAACACAGCACTCACATACAACACAGTATGTGTCGAACACAGGACATAACTATCCATGCCTTCATTGCAGCTGTTGTTGATGCTATCAATCAATCAAAACA
This sequence comes from Brachyhypopomus gauderio, assembly GCF_052324685.1. Classification (NCBI taxonomy): domain Eukaryota; kingdom Metazoa; phylum Chordata; class Actinopteri; order Gymnotiformes; family Hypopomidae; genus Brachyhypopomus; species Brachyhypopomus gauderio. The sequence continues at coordinate 6,794,725 of NC_135228.1, forward strand.
TTACTTAGCAAACTCTTTAATATGCCAACGTTTTGTAAAATCAAGGGCAAATAGTAACTGCCCACCCGTGGTAGATAGAGCAGCACAGTAATTCCAATGACGCGCCCACCGAACCGCGACGAAACAGCAGAGCATGTTAGTTCTCAGCGCACCGCACTCACCGATAATCAGACGCCAAAAGAAGCACCATACCCCGACGGTATTAAGCTGGTCCACCAAAGGAAGCCAGGCCCAACCACGATAACTTGCCACCGTTAGAGGTGCTGGGAAAACCGGATGACAGAAGGGAATCCGCACCCGTAACCACACCCCCGCTATTTATAATGCCAGGATTAACCTACCCCGCGACTCACACGGCTCCACCGCAATTTACAATAGGGAGGGAGTGGGGTTGCCCCAAAAATCTCACTCTGCCACATCAGGATGGGAAACGTTTTTTTGACGTCGCAGCGATGCAATGGCGATGAATATGACGCTCCCGCTTTAAATCGTAAATTAGATGTGCATATGATGTATATGCGACGTTCGAAAATGGAACGCGATGTTTTTACGATATACTGATGTAAATACGACGTCTCTGAGACGTACTTGTGCTGTCTGGGTTGAAGGTGCCCATCTACTCCTGTGGCCACCACTAATGAGTGCTGAAGGCTTTTCCATTTTACATAGCACTGCTTATGGGGAGTGTGTGTCTCATGTTCTGGGAACTTTCTATACATTTTTTGCCACTTAATGTCTGATAACGTAAGTCCATCCTTGCTGTTCAGTGCACTTTTTGATTGCCTTGTCTGCTCATGTGAGGACAGAAGGCATGAGATGCAGAACAGAGCCTTTGTGCTGTCACTGTGGATCAACCAGTCCCTCCTAATCTTCTCACGCCCTCTGGCCGACTTAACATATTGAAGATGGTCAGGGAATGCTTTGCCGTCCTTGTCTTTGGGTGCCACTTTGGTCAGGTGTACACTTTCACTAGCCAGTCTGCAAACTAGAGTCTCTCTCTGCTGAGCAGTTAGCTTGTCTGGCCACAGTCCTGGATCCTCTGACATCAACTCCTCTGCATTTCCCTCACTTGGTCCTTCCTTTTCTCTCTGCCCAACCTCCTCACTACTCTCAAACACATCTACAAGCATAGGAGAGGAATGTTGGAAAAAAGAAATTTAAATGTGAATAACTTAATGTTTAAACTTAATGTTTTCCTGAAAGGCTATGGAAGAGCAGAAGTGAGAAGGCCTCAGTGGCCTTGAGGAGAATAGAATGGGCCTATTCAGTGTAAGCTGCAAAACAAGCAGTTTGAGATAAGGAGATGGACGGCTAGAGAGGAGCAGGGGGGTCTCTAAGGAAGAGTAGCAAAGGTGGGGGCAGATATCGAAACTTAGAAATGAGGTATGAAAGGGAGGACATCGCCCAGCACGAGGACTTTTTGCTTGGACGCTGCTGAGATCCACTTGGGTTAGGTAGAGTTCTAGGCAACTAGTACCAGAGAGTTTGTACCACGTATACTTTGACTATATTGTATTCAATTATATTCCATATAAATTAATCTAAAAGAACTTTTGGTGTTAAGACTTTGCTTGGGTAATTCAGTCAAAACCAATCGGTTCATCGGGGCAGTGTTGGGGCCTATCTGGGTCAAGAAAAAATATCCCAACAAATGGTAGCAGAGGATGGTTTTGACTGGAGTCGAATTCTGCAATTAGGACGAGAGAGGAGGTCAATCCGTCCGTGAGGTGACTGAACTAAGCCGCGCGGCCTGTTGAAAAGGTAAGGAGCCATTCTCTCCTATTGACTGATGTATCATAGGCTAAATTAAAGTTCAGTCACTGAATGGTCGAGGCGAAATACTCTCTGTAAATTTAGTGTTATAATTGTATACGTGTTACAAACTCGATATATATAGACAGGAGGATTGCCCTACGACTCAAAGTCGGGAGGAGGACGCCCTGTAACTGCAGTAAACGGTTAAAGAGCAGGTAGCCCATCGGTCTTAAAAGGACGGTGGAGGACGCGCTCAGAGAAAGTAGGCAGCCCACGTTCTAAAAAGAACCTTGGTTCTAAAAGAGAACGGTGGAGGACGTGCCCAGAGAAAGAGCAGGTAGCCCACGTTCTAAAAAGAACTTTGGTTCTAAAAAAAGAACGGTGGATGACGCGCTCAGGTGACGAGTAGGTAGCCCACGTTCTGGAAAAAAAAGGGAACTATTGTTCTAAAAAAAAAAAAAAAAGAACGGTGAAGGACGCGCTCGGTCACGGTTAAATGAATGAGTAGGTAGCCTGGGATTCCAAGAATAATAGATTCAGAGAAATCCTGGAGGACACGCTCAGCCAGTTTTGGGGCCCCAGTGTGTTTTGTTAAAATTGCGTGTGTGATTGGTGAAATTACAGCTGTATCTGTGTATGCGTGTTTGCAAATTTGCAGTGTTGGTTTGAATTCCATGTATCGTGTGGTTATATGTTGAATAAAGACCGGTATAGATTGTTGTTTGAGCATACGTGCTATAATAAAAGTTGTGAGCCCTTCATTGGGGGACTTATAAACCCACGCCCATAAATCCCTGAGCCATTATGCGAGGACGTTTGAACCCCTGAGTAAATTGCATGAGCTCCCAAGAAAGACGTTCATCATTGTGTACACAAGCACAAGAGAAACATTTCATAAGAGGTTAAAGTGTAAAACAAAAATTATTGTATTATTTTCATGCATGAAATTATAATTTGGTTTGTGACACTGATTTAAGTGCTGGAAGTGAAACTCGCGTGAGCTGTGTTGAGCTGAAGTTGTTTGGAGTGTGGAGATATCAACTTGTGTCTGTCCGCCCTTGGGGTGTGCGCTGGTGAATTAAAGCGCTTGCGAACACGACGATAAAATGATAAAGTTTACTGAATTGATTCTGGGGTATTAAAGCGCTAGTGAGTATAACGAAAAAGTGATAAAATTTACTGAATCGAATTGAAGCAAAAGTGAATTGGGTGTAGTTTGAAAAATTGGAGTTACATCATGGATAATATTAAAGGTTTGGAGGATTATTTAGTTGATACTATGGAGAAGCGCGCTGTGCCGAAAGTGAGATCGGACACAGTGGTGGATGTTAAAAGGTGTTTTGAGAAAATGCGATCCGAAGGGTTGTGGCCAGACCCGGACGATCGCGGTATATATAAGGTGGATTGGGAACATATTGAGAAGCACTGGGTTACACAAATCAATAAAGAAAAAAATTAGATTAGAAACTAGTGAAGTTTTGACAAAATAGAAGTGTAAAAACCAACTGGAAAAAGCAGAAACTTATGTCATATGTAAGAACATTCAGAAAAAAATTATCTAAACACTAACTCCAAAGAAAAGTCTGAGACCAAAAAGGTAGATTCTCCTCGGCCCCATCCCTAGATAGAAAAAACGTGCAATCGCAGTGCTCATCAGTGTCCGCGTGTAGCGCCGATGGCGCCTTTGTGGGAGAGAGATTAATAGTAGTGTTTGTGTGTAGTGGGTTTGATAGACGTGCGTGTGAGAAAGATGTATGCATGTTTGTGTGCGTGTCTGTGTGAGTGAGTATCGGAGAAAGATGTACAATATGCATGTGTGTGTCTGTGTGGAGTAGGTATGAGAGAGATGTATGCATGTGCGAGTGCGTGCGTGGGGGACAGAGACACTCACTGTCTCACTGACTGGAGAATCCTTGTTCAAGGCGAGAACATTGTTTTATCATGAACTGGTCGATTTTGAGGTATTAGGCTATTTTGATTCTGTAACATGAATTATTTCAAACTGTTGGAAAGAAAATATCCAAATAAAAAATTTAGGTGTTTATTTATCTAAACTTTGTCTGGATGCGCCTGTAGATTTTTTCTAAATTCATGAAAAGTTAGCATCATTACGGAGCATGAACCACAGCTACCGTTATCTATACCCTGTCATGGGTATCATTGTAAAGCTCTCTTTCTTGAAATCGTGAAAGAAAAGAGGGTGATTTAAACGCAAGCTTGGCATATCATTGTCTGGTGTCGATTTCTGAGAACGTGATTCGATAAGATGGGTCACGTGGTCACATGCGCTTACATTTCCTGGTTCAGCTTTACAGTATCTTTATAATATAAAAATGCCGAAAGTATTACTTTTAACAGCATCACAGAAAAGACAACAACTGTCACTTGCGAGAAGATGTAAGGGAAAACTTGAAAAAAACAATTAGATAATGAAATGCTTTCACGCAGCGCATCGATGCGTAAGCTGTCCCTAAGGTATAACTAGAGAAGATGTGGCATTTGAAGTGAACATGTGGATGATGATCTTAGCACACGAGTTAGGGTTGGGACATACAGGTTTACAAAAATAACACAGGTATAGGACAGGGTTGAGATAGAGACAAGAAGCTGATCCACAGACTAATAAAGTGCCCTGACTTTCAATTTGTTGTCAGTTTTACTTTTACACTACAGATTTTTATTTAGTGACAGAATGGACAAAACATTAAGTTTAATAAAAATTACGAATAAGAGTGAATGAATACAATGTTTTATGCAGGGGCGATTTTAGGATCTGGTCTTTAGGGGTGCCCAGCCCCCAGTGCTCACAGAGGCACAATACCACAGTATTGCGCAGGTGCAGAGCAAGTTTTTTTGCATAATATAATATTCAATCAATCAATCAAATTTTATTTATATAGCGCTTTTTACAACAGTTGTTGTCACAAAGCAGCTTTACAAGTGCCGAGTCCTAGCCCCCAGTGAGCAAGCCAAAGGCGACAGTGGCAAGGAAAAACTCCCTAGTTTTTTGCATGAGGAAGAAACCTTGAGAGGAACCAAGACTCAGGGGGGGAACCCATCCTCCTCTGGCCGACACCGATCACCATGACAACAACAACAATATAGACAGAATGTAGACAGAATGTAAAAGATGCAATAATGTCAATTTAGACCGAAAAATATGTAATAATGTCCATCATGGTGTAGGCATCCGGTTAGGCAGGAGGTGGCCGGCCAGGATGGATCGCTTGTCTCTCCTCATCTCATTATTCCTCAAGCAGGCGGGCAGCCATGTGGAGAAATGAAACAGGGAAAATTAGCTCTGTATGAGGACATATACAGGACAGGTAAAATTATAAACATTTCTGGAGTGTGGCAGCAACTCCAGCACTAAGTTAAATTATTACAGCCTAGCTAAAAAAAGGCAGAACCAGAAGGTAACATAGGCTTGGGGGCATTCTGAGACAATGGCATCCGTCCACTGCACTGTCAACAAACTTGAGTGACCACGAGCAGTGACAGGATGACAGCACCAGTACCCCAGTCTACCATAAAACCCTTCGTCTATGAACCCCTGGATCTGTACCTTTATCTAAGGGGGATATTAATTATCAAACGCTAGACTAAATAAGTGGGTTTTCAACCTAGATTTAAAGATTGTGACTGTGTCAGAGTCCCGGACACATTTAGGAAGATTATTCCAAAGCTGGGGGGCCTTATAAGAAAAGGCTCTTCCCCCTGCTGTTACCTTGTTAATTTGTGGAACTAATAACAGACCAGCACCCTGTGATCTTAGTTGACGTGGGGGTTCATAGTAGGAAATAAGTTCCTGGAGGTATTCAGGAGCAAGCCCGTGTAGTGCTTTATATGCTAATAATAGAATTTTAAAATCAATACGAAATTTAACTGGGAGCCAATGCAGGGCTGATAGGACTGGTCTAATATGCTGAAATTTTCTAGTTCTGGTCAGAACTCTAGCTGCGGCATTTTGAACTACTTGAAGTTTATTTAGATTCCTATTTGAACATCCTGACAGTAGTGAATTGCAGTAGTCTAGTCTAGAGCTAACAAATGCGTGCACCAATTTTTCTGCATCATCCTGTGATAATGCATTTCTTAATTTGGCAATGTTGCGGAGATGTAGAAAAGCTATCCTAGTAGTATTATCTATATATTTATCAAATGATAGGTCGGAGTCGAGTATGACGCCTAGGTTTTTGGCTACTGTGCCAGGTGTAATGGGATAGTCTGCAAGATTAAGCATTAAATTTGGAATTTTCTGTCTTGCGGCCTTAGGGCCCACAAGGAGAACTTCTGTTTTGTCCTCATTTAATTGTAGGAAGTTTAGAGACATCCAGCATTTAATATCTCTTACACAGGCCTCAATTTTTCCTAAACTGAGTTTGTCATCGGGTTTGGCTGATATGTAAAGTTGAGTGTCATCCGCATAGCAGTGAAAATTGACACCATGTTTGTTTATAACTGTGCCCAATGGTAGCATATATAATGTAAATAATAGTGGTCCTAAGATGGAGCATTGCGGGACCCCATATTTAACCATTGTACGTTTGGATGAAATATTATTGAGCTCTACAAACTGATAGCGATTTGTTAAGTAAGACTGAAACCATGAAAGGGCTGTGCCTGAGACTCCAACCCAGCGTTCTAACCTTTCTAGCAAGATCCTATGATCAATTGTGTCGAAAGCTGCACTAAGATCAAGAAGCACTAACAGTGATACATAGCCTTGATCTGATGCAAGGAGGAGATCATTTGTTACTTTAACTAATGCTGTTTCAGTACTGTGATGGGGCCTAAAACCAGATTGGAACTTTTCAAATGTGTTATTCCTATGCAGATATAGGCATAATTGCTGGGCAACAGCTTTTTCTATGATCTTAGATATAAATGATGTGTTTGAAATGGGTCTATAATTAGATAGCACAGTCGGATCAAGATTTGGTTTCTTGATCAGAGGTTTGATAATTGCTAATTTACATGATTTGGGCATGTGACCTATTGTAATGGATGAGTTAACTATAGTTAGAAGAGGTTCAGTTACAGCTGGTAATACCTCTTTTAATAACTTTGAGGGAACTGAGTCTAATGTGCAGGTAGTACAATTTAAGGAAGAAATTATTTTCTCTAATTCTGATTTTGGGAGTGGATGAAAAGCATCAAGTTTTTCTCCCGGTATGTAATTTAAATCAATATCAACCAAACCAGATGACATACCAGTTGTATTGCTAATAAAGGGTTTTATATTTTGTCTAATATTCTCTATTTTATTATCAAAGAAATCTATAAATACATTACTAGTGAGGTTTACTGGAATCTGAGGTTCTGTTCACATATTTTCGGTTCACATATTTTAAAATGTGTTGATCCAGGGGGTGCTGAGCAACCTCACGGTGGTGCTCTAGCACCACTAAAAATACCCTAGCCTCGCCCCTGGTTTTATGAATAAAAGTTTTAAACACATACCTATTTTATGTTATGTAAAAGTAAAAAAGAAATGCACCAGTTAAACCTGAGGAGATGAACAGGTAGTGATATCCTAAACATTTAATTTTATTGGTAAATCAGACCCTCCAGAAAGTCGCGATGTTGCGATTTGCAACTTCAACGCAACTTCAAGCAAACCCCGCGAATTCAGGGCGGTGTTGCAACTTCAGCCAATCACCGCAACTTTCCCGCACATTTGACCAATCACTGATGTCGTCTTGATGTGACGTCGACAAACTCCCGCCTTACTTCCGTATATACATTCAAGAGGAGCAGACTGAAAGCAGCATAAGCGACGAAAATAACGGCAAAAAGATCGGGAAAAGCAGTATCCTGGTACACTACATGAAAGCGGGGATACACTGTCCAGATCCGACCCGCGAATTGATTATCTATGCCCCCCTGGATGATATTTAATTACTATTAGAACCGGCCCGCAGGCCACAGCCGCCCGATGGTGTTTTGCACGCACAAACACTACATTCCCCACAATGCAACGGTAGCCCGCGAAGTCACTGCAGCGCACGCAAGCGGCGAGGGTATGAGATAAAGTTTAAAAGTTTAAACTAGTGTTGCCACCTTTCCCGGTTTTCCCGGGACTGTCCCGGTTTTTCGTCTTTTTAATATTCGGTCCCGGCAAAAAAAACTAGGTTAGTTCAAACCATGATTCAGACTGTTTCTGCACACTTTAAATCTGTTTTTTTCTCGCTGTGTCCATTTTAAACCCCTCCGGTAACGTTTTACGTTAAGTTTACGTTCGCCACGCCGCGCTCAACAACTTACGTTCGCCGCCCACCCCGCTCAACAGATTACACTCGCTCAGTATGACAGTGTCCTTGTTTTTTGTCAGACCTAGGTGGCAACCCTACTTTAAACTGAGATAAAGTTTAAAGTCAGAGATAAAGTTTATTTATCTCTGATCCATATCTATGAGTTACTAGTTCGCTCTGGCGCCAACCACTGACGATCGATCTCGATATAATACTTAATTTGTCTCCATTTTACAGGCCGCCCGGTAACAACTTACGTTCGCTAACCCCGCCACCCCCTCCAGGTTCAAATCTCACTTCAAGCGATCTTGAAAAGTTGGCAACCCTGAATAAATAGGTAAATAGATCATTAAAATGGACTACTAAATAGAGAAAATTATACAACATTTACTCCCTATTGTAATGTACTCACAAAAAAGCAAAAACACACCGCAACTTCCATCGCAATTTTTTTGAAAAACACCCGCAACATCAAACATTTTAGCCCGCAACAATCACAAAAAAGGCCCGCGAAATCCTGGTGGGACTGGTAAATGCAGGGTTGAGGCAGTAGCAGGTATGGCCATTTCTACCTTTAGTGAATATGATTGTGCCATGCTGACTAGTATGGAGAGGTTGTGGCTGCAAAGCACAATCTTACTGTCAATGTAATGAAGCTGATATGATCAGAGTATCAAAAGCAGAGGCCGTCACATCTACCACATCTGCCAGCGTGAAACATAAATGCAATCCTGAGCACAGTGTGTGCGCTGTGTTTCCGTTCTATTGAAGTTAAAATTAGTCATTACATAGTTCTGTTTTGCTGTTGTTTGTCTTTCTATCGTTGGGGATGATCTATATCACTGCTGATAACTATGATTAGATTTTGAGTAAGTAAACAATGGTTTCCAATACAAATCCATTAAATTTCAAAATGTATATCTTTATGTAGTTAGTATGTATATATGTAGTTTCACGGTGATTGCTATTGGATAAAATTTTTAACCTATTCACCTGTAGAGTCTTGCCTTAAGTGTGATTTGGACCATCCAAACCGGAGAGTTTGTGTGAGAGTTTTGTTTGCTGATGATTGATGTATTTTTGTGTGGTTTGACCCAATACTGTCTGATTTATGTCAAGTTAAACACAGAGGCAAATTGTAAAAAAGCCAATTCTGATTGAGAGAAATTAACATGGGAGCTAATGGGGCAGCTTTCTGTGTTTAGTGACAAACAAATGCTCATAACTTTAAAACTGATTGATCAAATTATTAGATATCTCTATAATCGACTCCAAAAACAGATAGCACACCTGTCAGATTGGAGACCCCAGAAACACAGTTGGAACAGAGTGTACATTAAGCGGTTTGGGTTGAATTAATTGAAAAATTTGGAGAAGAATAATAATAATAAGAAGTATGAGGAATAACAATATAGTGCTTTTCAAGCACTATAAATACATAACATTAATAGTTAAAATTAGCCATACACTCTGAACCGTCAGAACACATACTTAAATGATGTTAGATCCATGCAGACACTATGTCAGGGCTGGTCCCAGGGCGGCCCCTCCGGTTGCCACCAGGAGGAGCCCGCGAGTCAGACCTCAGACAAATCAGCGGTAATGGCTTTCACCTGTCATCCCGTCTTTATAAGGATGACAGACGCAGTGCCTCACCGCTGAGTTGTCTGCTTCATGTCGTCAACCTCACGCCATTTCCCTGTTGTCTCTGCTCGGTGTCTCGCCACCCTGCCTCTCATTCGTTTCAGTTGTTTTGTTTGTATCCCTGTCCATTCGAGTTCTTACCTCCTGCGCCACTCCCTGGCCTCTCTCAAGTTTTCCTCCCGCTGTTATTCTTCCGGTCCGTTTGGTTTTGGTTTTGGGAAGGGTTTTTTGTTCCTCGCGGCGTTTGCCAGCTAGCCAGCTACCTTCCCTGGCGTCCTTGTTTTTTCCTTTTGGTTTTCTGTGTGTTCGCCACGCGTTGAGTTATTTCCGCGATTGTTCTCTGTTTTCCCCCGTTTCTCGCGTTGAGTATTCCGCGATTGTTTTCTGTTTTCCCCCGTTACACGCGTCGAGTTTCTCCGCGATTACTTTCAGTTTCACCCTCTACGTCAGCACTGAATACCCAGCGCGCCGAGTCTTTGTTCCCTCGCGCTCGTGCGATTATTCAGTGTATGGACGAGGCGCTTGGGTTCGCCATCATAAAACAACCACGGGAGATTCCGTCCCCTACATCTCCCGTTCTGACAGAACAACTCAGCCTAATCATGAACCCAGCCGAGTCTCACGACATAGAGCGAATGAAACTCGCATTAACCGTACAAGGGCAGGCTATAGGCAAACAAGATCAAATGCTGCAACACGTACTAGAACAGCTACAAAACGTTACGGTGGCCCTGCAGAACGTTAGCCAACCCCCAGCTGCTCCTGTCAGTCCGCCGCTGGCTGTGCCCTCAGCCACGCCTGCTCACTATGAGCCTGCTCTGCCTTCACCTGCACGTTTTGCAGGCGGATCCGGTGAATGTCGTGGTTTTTTGTTGCAATGTGCCCTGATATTTGAACAGCAGCCACTAAGGTTTCCCACAGAGAAAGCCAAGGTAGCCTACGTCCTCACATTGCTCTCTGGCAAGGCTTTGGCCTGGGCTACGCCAGTATGGGAGAACCAACCCGACGTGTGCTCGAGTTTCGAACGGTTCTCCTAAGCCTTGAGGAGCACGTTCTACCACCCTGCATCCGGTGGCCAAGCAGGGTCAAGGCTGTTGAAATTACGCCAGGGCAAGAGTACAGTGGCCGAGCACTCCATTGAATTCCGTACTTTGGCCGCGGAGAGCGGTTGGGAGGCCCAAGCCCTTACAGCGGCTTATCTAGAAGGGTTAGATGAGGGTCTCAAAGATGAGCTAGCCCTCCGGGACCTACCCACTGATCTGGATGCGTTTATTGAGCTTACGGTCAGGCTCGACAACAGGTTACGTGAGCGTAGAACCAGACGTTGCTCCCAGACTGGATTCTCCGTCACCGCTCAGGCTAGCTCCCTCACATCCAAGGCAGATTGGGTTAGCGAGGCCCCTAGGGAGCAACCTATGCAGATAGGGCACACTCGCCTGTCAAGAGAGGAGAGGCAGGCACGCATACAAGAGGGCCAGTGTTTATACTGCGGTAAAGGGAGCCACAGACGCGACAGCTGCCCCGACCTACAAGGCAAAAGGGCAGACCCGCCGATAGCTGGGGAGACTCCGGCGGGTCTCTCTGGTACTCCTCACTCCGAGGCCCTAACCCTCCACGTCACCCTCTCGTGGCGTGGAGGTCCTGAACACAGGCTCCTTGTGCTAGTTGACTCGGGGGCAGCCGGCAATTTCATTGATGCCTCCTTAGCGGCTTCTCTCGGGATCCCACTCGTTACCCTCGATACGCCCCTCACTGTGGCCGCTGTCGACGGAAGGGCCCTTATGTCAGGGAGTGTGAGCAGCCAGACTATCCCCCTTGACATGAGAATAGGGGGACACAGCGAACACATAACACTGTACGTTATCAGTGCCCCTAAGTTAGGCCTTATTCTCGGTCTGCCCTGGCTCCAGCGCCACAACCCAGACATCGACTGGCTGCATCTGTCGGTCAAACAGTGGGGCCCCCTGTGTAGGACTACCTGTCTGGTGACCGCTAGTCCTACAGTCGGCAAAGGCCCTGCCGAACAGCTAGACCTTACTCCCGTTCCTGCTGAGTACCACGACTTGCAAGAGGTCTTCAGCAAACAAAAAGCTGGGTTCTTGCCCCCACACAGACCCTTTGACATCGCTATCGACCTCTTACCTGGTACGAGTCCTCCCAGGGGTCGTCTGTTTTCTCTTGCTCTGCCTGAACGCAAGGCCATGGATGAGTACATCCAGGAGTCCTTAGCTGCAGGGCTCATACGGCCATCTACCTCTCCCGCGGGTGCGGGATTTTTCTTTGTGGGGAAAAAGGATGGAGGTTTACGGCCGTGCATAGACTACCGGGGGCTCAACAAGATCACCGTCAAAGACAGGCACCCTTTGCCCCTCATGCCATCGGCCTTCGAAGCACTGCAGCAGGCTACCGTGTTCACCAAGCTGGACTTGCGCAGTGCTTACAACCTCATTAGAGTGCGTAAGGGTGACGAATGGAAGACGGCTTTTATTACCCCTTCGGGTCACTACGAGTACCTAGTGATGCCGTTTGGGCTCATGAATGCCCCAGCCGTCTTCCAAAGGTACATCAACGGGGTGCTAAGGGAGACCTTGGACCGCTATGCGTTTATATACCTGGACGACATACTAATATACAGCCAGTCGCTCAGGGAACACGTCGGGCACGTCAGGAGGATTCTCCAGTTGTTGCTGGAGAACCACCTGTATGTTAAATTGGAGATATCGTTGTTTCACATGGAAGAGGTCTCGTTCCTTGGTTTCCGTGTTTCCAAGGGCAAATTGGCCATGGAACCGGCTAAAACCAGAGCGGTGGCCTCCTGGCCGGTGCCCACGTCGGTCAGGCAGGTTCAGCGCTTCTTGGGGTTTGCCAACTTCTACCGCCGGTTCATCAAGGATTACGGTTCTGTGGCAGCCCCCCTATCTGCGCTCACCAGCAAGACCCTTAGGGGTTTCAATTGGACCCCTCAGGCCCAGGCCGTGTTCGACGACCTCAAAGGAAGGTTTGTTTCTGCCCCCGTGCTTCGTATGCCGGATCCCGACCTCCCCTTTGTTGTGGAGGTCGATGCCTCTGAAGTAGGAGTGGGGGCCATCCTGTCCCAACGGTCGGGGAGCCCTCCTAAACTCCACCCCTGCGCCTTCTACTCCCACCGTCTTACTCCGCCCGAGCGCAACTACGACGTGGGCGATAAGGAGCTCCTGGCTGTCAAATTGGCCCTTGAGGAGTGGAGGCATTGGCTGGAGGGTGCCAAACACCCTTTTGTGGTCTGGACAGACCACAAGAACTTGGCATACCTCCAGCAGGCCAAACGGCTTAATCCTAGGCAGGCAAGGTGGTCGCTCTTCTTTGAGCGGTTCGAGTTCACCTTGTCGTATCGGCCCGGGTCCAAGAACACTAAGCCCGATGCCCTCTCTCGCATATGGGAACCGCCCTCTGTTCCCTCAGGCCCAGGGACTGTGATTCCCCCTGCCAAGATCGTAGCTCCTGTCCAGTGGGACATTGAGGCCACCGTTAAACGGGCCTTGACAAGGGATCCAGATCCTGGGGGAGGGCCAGCGGGGCGGCTCTACGTTCCGGCCCGGGTGCGTGGGCAGGTCATGAAGTGGGCTCATGCCTCACCATTTGCTGCCCACTGTTGTGATTTTCATCTTAATCCCTTCATAGTTTGTTTACATTACAGTATAGAATCAACAGCTTATCATAATTTATATATTTTGACAAGTCAAAGTATTAATCAAATCTCTAATAATAATCACTATATGTTTTGCTTACATTATATTATTGATCAAGTTGTTTATTAGTAAGAATGTCGGTATAAGCGCTTGTGTGCCTTCCAATACTCTATGCGTTTGCAGTAGGCTAAAATGGGATATGTGTAAGAGGAGGCTCACTGTGACCTTATGTGGTAAGGCCAGGTAGTAAGACCTCGCTTCCAGAATAGAGACAGCTGTAGGTTAAACTATGGAATGTGCAGTTCCTATGTTTAGGAAGGAAAGCATATATAATGGTGAAAGAGAGCAGACAGCTTCAGAGCTGCACATGGGGTGACATGATTAGGTAATGTGAGCTCTCCAGAGATCTCTGTATTAAATTAATTAATAGGCCTATGTATATTTTTTAATAAAAGGCTAAAGACAAGACTGGTAATGTTTTCTTTTGCAATCAACGAACACGCTGCGCTAAGGTAAGAAGGTTAAGCGCAACATTTTGGTGAGCCCCGACGTGATTGCAAAATAATTTGGAACTTTTTTCTTTTCATCTAATGACTGACAGTTTGACCGTGCCGGCACAACAATAGTGGTAAAGCAGAACCTGTTGAAACAAATCTGCAAAATTTGAATTGCAACTAAATTGTGGTGAACTGACAGTACTTGGATGATTCTAAATTAAATCCAGTCTTGTCTGAAAAGGTAAAAGTATAAGTATACTATGGAAAATGGGTTTGAGTCCCATAAAGGTGATTTTAGGGTTCGAGTCCCTACCGGCAAAATGAAAGCTAACAAGTTTTTGTGTAATAATGAAAACTAACAAGTTTTTATTTAAGGTTTATTCCGTGGTGTGGCGGCCGATCCGTTCTTTTGACGAGAGGAACGAGACCTACGCAAGTTCGAGTCTTGCGAGCTGGGTATTGATATTAACCTTTGGATCTTGAGGAGTCCATAAATTAATATTATTTCGATAAAGCAAAAAGCCGGATAATGCACCTGAATTGATTGAGGATGGTAAAACCTCACGGTGTCAGAACGGAACTCTCGTTCTATATTTAGAACTTCCGGGTGAGTATCTGTTTTTATCAACGTATGTAACTGGTGAGGAAAATGCAAGTTTTATAAATGGTTTTAAGTAGAATTAATGTTGGTTTTAAGGGTATGGAATACCTTAGTGGAACAGATGAGTGTGACTAGTAAAGTGATTTATACTATTGAAGAATATCATAAGCAGTGTGATATTTGAAGGGCTGGCTGTTATGTGACAGTATGGGTGACCAACACAGAATCGTGTGTCATCAGATGTAATTAATTATAAAACATTAGAGTCTCGTATGTCATATGTGACCCATCCCTCATTCGTATTTAATTTATTCAGGTTTCCCCTTTGGTTTGGTCCTGCATATATTTAGTATCAGCTGTACCTTGTGTCTTTGGCGATTACGTTGAGTATTCATTTGCATAGTAAGTAAGGCGTGCTGTGGGTCATGTATAATTAAGTCTATTGCATCTGTTTCTGTTCCATGCATTGTTTGCATATTGTATACAAGTTCTCCTTGTGTCTGGTCGGTAAAGCTTAGTGATCGTGCGTGGATATTTTCTCGTCCTGAGATTACTTGTGTTTTACTTCCGAGTTAAATTTCTAAATTTTGCACCCTCCCCTAGTCTCAGACTATACTTTGTAGGTTCATATATTGTCATTGTTTGAGTGTTGAATATGTTTCAGGCCAACCCATAGTCTAAAACTATACTTTAGGGATCATAAAACAACTCCGGTTGTTAATAAGTTAGTGTGTCGCTTATTGTGTTGAATAAGTTGGGTTCGCTATGCTGACGGTCTTTTTTATACTTTAAATGGTTGCTGGGTTTGTTCTGTTAATGTCAGTTGTTTCTCTGTATCCCATATATATATCGGCTATAGCCTAAGCTATCGGTTCAATTTCTTCCTTCGTTGTTTAACAAATAGCGTAGTACGTGCTTTGTCTGAGGTGTTCTAGTTTTGATTGTAAGTGGGTGTATTTAATTTCCTCATAATTTCTTATATCTTAACGCTAGGTTATGTCATTTAGTATTGAAATCAGGGTTGTTTGTACACAGTATGGGTTTTGTCCCTCCTCTGTATTTAGTAACTAAGTAATCAATCTTAGTTGAACGTCTAGAGAAATGCCTCAGCGCGCGCACCTGTTGCGTAGGGACAGTGCCTAGACAAGCAGACAAGCGAGCAAAAAAGTAAAATTTCATTCGTGTATTTGCCTCCGCCTCTTAACCGAGAATTGTTACATCATCGCAAAATAGACCAACTGGCTAAAGTGCACACGTTTAACTCGTAAAATTATCAAACACGGAGAAGATTTAGCTCTGTGACACATGTACAAATACTGTTTGGGGGTTGTTCATAATCAACTAGAAGGAGTTGGGTCTACACAGCAGATATTCAGGAAGATACACCACAGCCACCGTATGAGTTAAACTCGGTAATGCCCACTAACTAAGTTATCCAGGAATTAATGTAAAAACAGGAATCGTACAAATAGATAAAAACCGACGACGTGGAGTTTAAAACGCGCGAGTTACCCTTGACATTGAATATTGGTATTTAAGGCTAAAAAAGGGAACGCATGCCGTGGGGTGAAGTGTAAACTGCGTTTTAAAAGAGACTTGGATGGAGTAGTTATAAATAGCACACACACAGCGAAGTGACTTGAGTGAGGTAGACATGTCAGTGAATCGGTGAGGTATTTGGATAGCTAAAACTGGACAAGCTGACAGTAGCTAGAGAGCTTGGCTCTGGGACACTTAGAGGAGTGGTGGTAATTATAATAATAATAAAAATAAATACTTTAAATCGTTTACACTGTGGGCCTTGAAAATATAATCCAGGAAAGTAGCTTTTTGAATAATAATCAATGTTTCTATGTTTTTCTAATTTTGGAATAGGTCTGTATGTTGTCAGTTTAATATGAGAAACCTGATGCCAGTTAAAGTGACTAGGAAATGTTTAATAATAATAATAATAATAATAATAATACTTTGTATTGGTATAGCACCTTTCAAACATACATGTAACTCAAAGTGTTTTATAAAATAGACAAAAAGTAAAATGTTAAAGGAAATTAAAGATAAAAGAAATCAAACATAATAAAAGAATGTAATAGAGTGACAAATTATAAAATAATATTGCAATAAAGAAAGTAAGATGGCAATTAGAATAAAGTTGGAGTTTCTTAATTAAAAGCAGATCTAAACAGGAAGGTGTTGAGACTCTTCTTGAAGCTGGGCAGAGATAAAATGTCTCTGAGCAAGCTGTTGCACTCTAAAAGATCTCAGAGCACAGGGGATCTGCCCCAGAGACCTCAATATGTCCCCTAAGTGTATTATTTTATGCAGTAGTATCAACAGTATGGGTTTAACCTAAATTTTAGAAGAAGGGGTTTTGGGAAGGGGCAAGGAAGGTCACAGTGATCCTGGCAACTTCGTTGTGGCAGGTGGGGTGGATGCTTTCTCTTTGTGTTCAGGAGAGTCATTGGGCGAAAGAGAGTCCCCACAGAACCGTAGGATGAAGGAGGGCCAGAGGTCAGAGGTCCAGCTCCAAACCCTTCTGCAGTACCAGGGCAATGGCGGGGCCCTGATGAGAACTTGGACAGCAAAGCTACGGCAAACTCTATGTTGTCCCTCACTGGCGGTACTCAAAGACCATCATTTCTGGCTGGAGAATATCAAAGTCTGCACAGAACTGTTCAAATGACTGTACAATGTGGCCAGCAGGCCACTAAACACAGGTTCCTGAGATCAAAGACTGTACCTGTTAACCTGTGGAAGAGACATTACAAATGCACTGTTCACAGACAGCAGACACCTGATGCACCTGAAGTCCACAGACTGGCCTCCACGGTTGCTATCTACAGGGGTTTCCTGAAGCCTCACTCATGAGCCGCGAGGGGCGTCCACTCCCAGTTCATTTCCTGGAAGCCAGATCACTTTGATTGAACCTTTGTCCTGCCACCCGACCCAGTTTATGTTATTTTGTCTTATGACATAGGAGGGGATCCAATTCATGGGAGGAATTTGAAGAACAGCTACAGGATCAGGTAAACTAGGTTACTGGGGCCTGAGGGGCGGCAACCCTGCAAAGCTGAGACATGCGCAACAGTGCTGGTAGATAATGGGAGATTCAGCCACTCCACACATCTAATTATCTTCACACCCTGGTCACATGGGTAAGGAGTAGGTAAGCATGATAGGAAACCAGTACAACAAGGCATCGGTAACAACTAACTTTCTGAGTGTGAGCTAATTTAAATCTTGTAATAACTAGTGTATTAAAATAACTTCATTTGACTAGTATTTTCTATCACAAAGAAAGACTTATTTTATTTTAAATTTAATTTATGAAAGTTTAATTTAATTTATTAAACAAAAACAGACATTGGCATAGGCTGTGGACTTAGCAAATTACTGATTAAAACTTATTACTCTTTTTAGAAGTTTCTGAAATACATTCCTGAATGATATTTCAGTAAAGGGGGAGACAACACCATGCACACAGCATAAATCAGAGGTTGTACGTACAGAGTGACAAGATAACAAAAGGGGGTAAGCTTAGAGACAGAGGCAAATAGGAGCACATTAGATGGTTTGCAAGGCAGACCACAGGACTTAGAGCTATGTAAAGTACAGGAAAATTGACCCCAGAGAAAAAATTTAAGAAATAGAGTACTTAAATAAAATTTTATTATTAAAATAAAATAGCATTGCTGAGTAAATATGGTAAGAAATAAGGAACTCTGGAAAGGACCAAATGGGAAACTAATTATATAGAATCTATTGATCAAACCAGTGTTAACTGAGGCACACAGGGTAGCATGTGGGTAGAAATAAATTAAGAAAATTTTGGTTAACTGATGGCACCTATACTGACGTAATAGCAGACTGGACAGAGGAATGTGATATTTGAAATATGCATAACAGCTGTCATGCTTTAAGGAAAGGTCTAAGCAGGCTCCCTGGACCAAAGGAGCTAAGATAGGATATGATAATTCTTCATTAATCACTCAGTGGGGAAATTTGCATTGTTACAGCAGCAGAGAATTGTGTAAGGAAATACACATATGTGAGGTTCTGTACAAAATGCAATGAAAATAGGAGATGAAGTTCAGATTGGCTACATGGGTATGGTAATACCAATATGAGGACTAAGGAATTTGTTAGTGGCTGAGGATAAATTCTCAGGTTGGGTAGAAGCATTTCCACCAGGGCAGATGACTCGAGGTCAGTCTGCAGAATGTTGATAAAATTACTGGATACTGCACCATTGTATACTAAATTAAGTATGCTCAGATAATGATATGCACTTTACTAGCTAGGAGCTAAAATTTGTGGAACAAAATTTGGGTTTGAGACACAAATGTGGGTTGGTTTATCATTCTCAATCTCAGGCTAAAATGGAGATTATAAATGGTAAGTATAATGGTAAAGGTAAAGGAAAAGGTATGTGCACAAAGGTATTTATATGGTTGGCCAGAAGATCTTCAGTGAATTTTGTTGCAGGATTCACTTCGTTTGAGCTCATGACAGTGAGAAGTTTTCGGGGGTCCCCCAATGCGCTTGCGAAACCTGACAGGTACACTCGGGGTCGTACAAGGAAGGTTACAGTGAACTAAAAAAAGTAATTTGTGAAGCTTATTCTGTCCAGGTACAAGGAGAGGAGTCAGAACCAACGGACCTGTCACCAAATGGGTCCTGCTTAAGGTCATCAAAAGAAAGTGGTCAGAGCCCAGGTGGACCAGTCCATTCAAGGTCACTAAAGAGAACATCACACTCTGTCCGATTGAAGGGCAAAGGAGAAACGTGGTACCACCTCAGCCGGTGCTGAGCATCAGAACCAGCGCGCAGAGATACGGAGCTCTCAAACGACAGGTCAAAATAACACCTGAGAGCGGAGGTACATCCAGGTAGTCCACCCTGACCTCCTTCGTGGGATAAGAAGATAATCTTGCCTCCAACAGGGCAGAAGAATAGATGATGCTGCAGTAAATGTTTTGTGATGTATTTGGATGTTCAGTAATATTGTCTAATGTTGTTTTACAGGCCTTGTGTAACATTGTTTTTTGTCTATATGTTTTTGTATTATCATTGAAAGTAGTAGCATTGTGATTGTTAGTATTTAACAACATGTTAAAGGACCTTACAGGGGACTGCCCCCTGTGCATATGGATCCATGGTGGGTCAAGGCCAATATTGTTGTAATAGTAGCTGCATAACTGAGATCCCTTGGAGAGTTTCACATAAAGCTTTAGGAGTTGATAATCATACTACCGGCCGGCTGGGACGGCCATTTAGCAATAATAAAGTTCAAAGGTAAGCATTATTTTTCAGAGAGACGCACATCCTACCAAGAACCTAGTTATTCTATCAATAGAATTGGGATGTTTTCATCTGGAGTACTAGCACATCTCTAGTATAGGTTGTGTACCGTATATCTAGTAATAGGAGTGGGCCAATTGGGTTAAGACCCCTTAGGCCTAATTAGGATAAACATAGTATGGTTTAGACCTGCCCCAACACTGGGACCATCACTGGAAAATACGTCAGAAATTAAGATATAAGGCATTCATGGATCAGATTATACTAAATGGACACGACAGCAGATAATTGAATTGACTGTCTTATTATGTCTGTGTTAACTTCTGTGGGAATACTTTTGACTTATGATTACAGGTAAATGTTGTATTCCAATGTAGAAGAAGCTTAGTGGGAAGCTTAATCAGCAGTAAGATTGAGAAGCAGGAACCACAAAGATGTTTGGGTATGATGTCATAGTTGGAGTCAGAAGATGAAAAGGTAGTTTTGGATTAACTTAAAGTTTGATCTATTTAGAGATCAAAAAGGGGGAATTGTTGTGATTTTCATCTTAATCCCTTCATAGTTTGTTTACATTACAGTATAGAATCAACAGCTTATCATAATTTATATATTTTGACAAGTCAAAGTATTAATCAAATCTCTAATATTAATCACTATATGTTTTGCTTACATTATATTATTGATCAAGTTGTTTATTAGTAAGAATGTCGGTATAAGCGCTTGTGTGCCTTCCAATACTCTATGCGTTTGCAGTAGGCTAAAATGGGATATGTGTAAGAGGAGGCTCACTGTGACCTTATGTGGTAAGGCCAGGTAGTAAGACCTCGCTTCCAGAATAGAGACAGCTGTAGGTTAAACTATGGAATGTGCAGTTCCTATGTTTAGGAAGGAAAGCATATATGGTGAAAGAGAGCAGACAGCTTCAGAGCTGCACATGGGGTGACATGATTAGGTAATGTGAGCTCTCCAGAGATCTCTGTATTAAATTAATTAATAGGCCTATGTATATTTTTTAATAAAAGGCTAAAGACAAGACTGGTAATGTTTTCTTTTGCAATCAACGAACACGCTGCGCTAAGGTAAGAAGGTTAAGCGCAACACCACCCAGGTGCTCGGCGCACCCTTGAACTACTCAAGCGTAGTTTTTGGTGGCCCAACATGGACCGATCTGTTGGCAGTTTTGTGGCTACTTGCGCGGTGTGCGCTCAGGGAAAGACCCCTCATACCAAGCCCACAGGGCTGCTCCACCCGCTTCCGGTTCCTTCTCGTCCATGGTCGCACATCTCCATGGACTTCGTGACCGGGTTGCCCCCTTCTCGGGGCAACACGGCTATACTGGTCATTGTGGACCGCTTTTATAGCAAGTTTATAGCACTGCCTAAGCTCCCCTCTGCTCGCCAAACGGCCTCCGTCTTCCTGCAACACATTGTGCGTGCTCACGGCTTCCCTGTGGACGTGGTTTCCGACCGTGGGCCACAGTTCACGAGCCGTTTTTGGGGCGCTTTTCTTAAACTCCTGGGTGCCAGGGCCAGCCTCTCCTCTGGGTTTCACCCCCAGAGCAACGGCCAGACGGAGCGGGTGAATCAGGATCTTGAGCAGACGCTCCGATGCCTGGCCTCCTCCAATCCAGCCTCCTGGTCCGACCAGCTCATGTGGGCAGAGTACGCCCACAACACCCTCTGGCACTCGTCCTTGGGCATGTCGCCCTTCGAGTGCCTTTACGGCTATGCTCCGCCCATGTTCGCTGATCAGGAGGGGGATGTGGCGGTGCCTAACGCCAGAGCCCTGGTTCGCCGCTGCAGGTCCACCTGCAGGCCTGCTTAGGGCCTCGGCTGGCCACAAGCGCTGTGCTGACAGGCATCGCCTTCCGGCCTTGTCTTTTCGTCCTGGACAACGGGTGTGGCTGTCGTCCAGGGACCTGCCGGTTCGTGGTGGGACCAGGAAGCTGGCACCACGCTTTCTGGGCCCCTTTAAGGTTGAGCGGCGGGTCAATCCGGTGTCTTACCGCCTGTCCCTTCCTTCGTCCCTCCGGGTGCACCCTGTGTTCCACGCCTCGCAGCTTCGGCCGGTTCTGTGCCGCCTTCCCCGCGCTGCAACGCCGCCTGCCCCCCGTACGGTCGGTGGGGGTCCGGCCTACACCGTCCGCCGGTTGTTGGACGTCCGTCAGGTTCGGGGCCGGGAGCAATTCTTGGTTGATTGGCAGGGGTGCGGACCGGCTGACCGCTCCTGGGTTCCGGCCAGCCGGGTCCTGGACCAGACCCTGATCCGGAACTTTCGCCGGGACAGGGCTGTCGCCCTGGGCCCGCAGGGTCTCGGGCCTAGAGGGGGGGGCTCTGTCAGGGCTGGTCCCAGGGCGGCCCCTCCGGTTGCCACCAGGAGGAGCCCGCGAGTCAGACCTCAGACAAATCAGCGGTAATGGCTTTCACCTGTCATCCCGTCTTTATAAGGATGACAGACGCAGTGCCTCACCGCTGAGTTGTCTGCTTCATGTCGTCAACCTCACGCCATTTCCCTGTTGTCTCTGCTCGGTGTCTCGCCACCCTGCCTCTCATTCGTTTCAGTTGTTTTGTTTGTATCCCTGTCCATTCGAGTTGTTACCTCCTGCGCCACTCCCTGGCCTCTCTCAAGTTTTCCTCCCGCTGTTATTCTTCCTGTCCGTTTGGTTTTGGATTTGGGAAGGGTTTTTTGTTCCTCGCGGCGTTTGCCAGCTAGCCAGCTACCTTCCCTGGCGTCCTTGTTTTTTCCTTTTGGTTTTCTGTGTGTTCGCCACGCGTTGAGTTATTTCCGCGATTGTTCTCTGTTTTCCCCCGTTTCTCGCGTTGAGTATTCCGCGATTGTTTTCTGTTTTCCCCCGTTACACGCGTCGAGTTTCTCCGCGATTACTTTCAGTTTCACCCTCTACGTCAGCACTGAATACCCAGCGCGCCGAGTCTTTGTTCCCTCGCGCTCGTGCGATTATTCAGTGTACGGACGAGGCGCTTGGGTTCGCCATCATAAAACAACCGCGGGAGATTCCGTCCCCTACATCTCCCGTTCTGACACACTATAGCACAGTCTGTGTGTGACGTACTGCTTGCACTGATAAGTAACTAACTGTAACCATATTAAAGATATTTTTCTGCAAGACTGAAGTCTTCTGAGCAGTAGCAGAGTTGGATATAATACTGCTTATCCATTTCTATGCACCCAAGGTTGAATCCCAGGGAAACTGATAACTGCTCCTGGGAAGCAGCATCCTTAGTTTTTCTATACACACTTTGATTAGAAAGAATCTGGACTGAGAGAGACAGTTCAGAGTTACTAAATGAAGTGTAAGCTTCACATCAAAATTAACATTTATAGTTCTATATTTTGTAACTCTCTTGCTATCAAATAAATAATGATTCATAAATTATAAGACCTCAACTTGCATGACATCAATTCCACAACAGTGGTATGTGATGTGGAGAAAGCCATAAGGCAAGAAGAAGATGAGTTAATGAAAGATGAGTTACTCAAGCTGTTAAAAGAGAAATAATTAAAAGCCCAATAAATCAGAGACAGTCAATATTGTCATTGACAAAGCCCACAACAGTATCTGAAATTATGTCCTTATTAGGCCTGACAGGCTACTGGCGTAGCTATATACCTAACTATAGTGATTTGGCTCACAGTCTTAGGAAACTAACAGTGTCTAAGGGTTTGGGTAACGGGAAAGTGGAGCTGGACTGGACGGTTGAGGCAGAGCGGGATTTAATAACTTTGAAACAAGCACTTGATAGCACAACTGAATTAGCTGAACCAGATTACACCAAAACAATTAACCTCAATGTTTCTGTAAGAGACAAAATTGTCTCTTACAGTAAAAGGGGGAGGGTGAAGAAAGCAGGAAAATTTTTTCATAGTTCAAAGCTGGATCAACCAGTAATAGGAACAGGACCATGCACAGCATACATGGCAGGACTCACCACAGCAATAGAGAAAACAACACACTTGGTAATGTGTCATTCACTAATAATCAGCACCAATCACGGAGTAATGGCGTTCATAAATTCACAAGCCTTTTCTTTATCAAGAGCACAACAGAATAAGATAAAAGCCATATTCACACAGCCACACATCACATACAATACTGAGTCAAAATTAGTGAATCTGACTGATAACATTGAAGTAGCAGAGGATAGGACATCACATGACTGTGCTGACGCCACAGAAAGACACATTCAGCTCAGACCAGAACTGCACAAGGTCAGAATTACTAAACCAGGAGCATGGGAACTCTGTTCAGATGGGAGTTGTTGGAGACAAGGTAACGAACTGAAGGCCTCTTACGCTGTGGTACAAGCATGTGGAGGAGAGTGGGAGGAGGTGGAATCAGGAGAGATTCCACAACCAGCCTCAGCTCTACTGGCAGAAATGGTTGCACTAGACCAAACTGGCTAAAGCATGCGCAAAGGGGACATGGACTATGTACAGGCACTACCACTAGTGCTGATTTCCATGAGAGCGACCCCATGGGAGAATACAATCTCTCCATGCATCCCTGTCCCGATAGTAGTATTTAGATGCCACACCATGTATGTAAATACACAACAATTGCAAATACAGAGCTATTTTTGTAGTGAACTTTTTGTAATATACTTAATATTTCAAGATTTTAATTACTGTTATTACTTGTCACAGTTTTCGTTCTTTCGTTCATTTTCGTTAAGGATTATAACCTTGGTATTAACCACGATTGTTGTTAAATGTGGATGTTGTATAACATGTATCAGAGCTCTCGCCCAAAGGTTGAGCAGTGTTGTGATCGAGAAGGGGGACACGAAGAACCCACCGCCATATACCATGCCACTGGTGACGGCGGATGATGATGACCTATCATCCAAAGAAGACGATTCTGTGTGAAAAACTTGTTGTTTTTGATTAATTATGCTTGCTTTGTAGGTATTGGCAGCGTCTGCGACTGATGAAGAATGAAGACGCACCACACATTAGAGCACAACCAACAGTACATGAAAGTCAATTCACTAGTTTAAGAAATAATATGCATGACACATGGGCACATTAATAGAACGGGTCGAGGTGATCTCCCACCGGGCGGGACCTGGGTCTCGTGGACAACGTCAAGTCACGAAACCGTGGGAGATGAAGGGGGGCATCTCCAAATAGTCTGAAAGGTCTTGGCCCACGACTGGGGAGGGATCCAGAACCCACAAATCACGTAAAAGAACACATCGACATTGTACTAACTGACATAGTCACACTATGAATGTATACACATTTAGGGATTTTTATGATTGTCTTTCTTTTAAGAAGTGCACTGGGCTAGATAAAATTTTGTATTAGACTAGAGTTAGACCAATGTTTTGGTCTAAAAGGGGGAATGTTGGAAAAAAGTGAATAACTTAATGTTTAAACTTGATGTTTTCCTGAAAGGCTATGGAAGAGCAGAAGTGAGAAGGCCTCAGTGGCCTTGAGGAGAATAGAATGGGCCTATTCAGATCATTCGCAAGTATAGGCAGGATAGGCAGTGCAGACGGTCAACAGGCCGCCTTCCTGTTTCCGGCTTCCTGCTTCCTGTTTCACGACGCACGGCAGCACGCTCGCACGCAAACGCCGATTCACTATCAAATTAGCATAGCTTAGCTATAGCCTAATACACTTACATTAAACACTACGATTCTAAATCAGTGTAATACATTTACCGACATCTAATTATTTTATCTAATTTCTGTTCCCTCCTTCTGTTCTCTCCCTCTGTTCTCTCCCTCTGTTTCTCTCTTTCTCCCTCTGTTTGGTCTCCCCTGTTTTTCATGGCTACCGCGGAGGAACGGGCTCTCGTCAAGCTCGGCTCGGAGCTGGAGAAGTTGGGTCGACAGATCGAGCGTCTTCTGGAGAAGCAAGCGGAGCTCACCCAGGAGAAGACCAGGCTCGAGGCCGCCCGCGACGCTGCCTACTCGGCCGTCTCCACTCCCTCGTCACGGCGGCTCAGCGCGACCGCCATCTTGACCCGTGCTCCAGGCTGGGAGCGCCAGCGAGGACGCGGAAGGCAGCCGGCGTCGTCACCCCTACCTCAGCCGGACTTTTCCTCTGCGAACCCGTTCGAGGTGCTCAGCTCCGGGTCCTCCACCTCGCCCTCACCAGCGCCGGCACCAAAGAAGAATAAAGGCGGTATCCTCGTTATCGGCGACTCGATTACACGACACTTGAAGGTCGATCTGCCAGGGTCAAAGAGAAACCCCACTGTGTCCTGTTTTCCAGGCGCTCGTGTCCTGGACGTGGCCAGGCGGCTTCCCTCGGCGCTGAAGCAGCGAGATGACTTCGGCACCGTCGTCCTTCACGTGGGGGCTGTCGACACCTTCGCCCGGCGCAGCGAGATCCTGAAGGACCACTACCGCTCGCTTCTGGACACCGCACGGAAGAAGACGTCGGCCAGGCTTGTTGTCTCCGGTCCGCTTCCAACATTCCGGCGAGGGTGCGAGTTGTTTAGCCGTCTTTTCTGTCTCCACAGCTGGCTCCGGGACACCTGTGGCAGCGTCGGCGTGGACTACGTCGACAACTGGGAGAGTTTCCGTGAGCGTCCGTCACTCTACCGCCGAGATGGACTTCACCCCAGTCGCCTGACCAGCCACAACAAACCACGCAAATCAGCTAAGTAGAACTTACTTCCCTAACTACCAAACCATTGAGACTGTGTCTGTTAGCCGTGGCAGGTATAAGAATAACAGGGCGATATGTTTTAAAAATCTAATTAAAATTAAATTAAATAATCAACGCGAAGTAAGCAGCAATATTAAGCTAAGGCTAGGACTTTTAAACATTAGATCGCTTGCATCAAAAGCTGTGATAGTAAACGAAATAATCACAGATAACAGACTAAATGCACTCTGTTTAACAGAGACATGGGCTAGAGTGGACGAATATGTAAGTTTTAATGAAGCAGCTCCTCCTGGATACAGTTATGTTCATCAGCCCCGTATCACAGGGCGTGGAGGTGGAGTAGCCACAATATATGACATAGATATAGGTTTTACTGTAAAACCAACCACCTCTATTAACTCATTCAAGGCTCTGATAGGTGAAATAGGCAATAATCTTATAGGCAATAAAACAAAGCTTAAACTAGTGACCATCTATCGACCGCCGGGTCCTTACTCAGAATTTCTTAAGGAATTTGCTGAGTTTCTTTCGGAAATAGTCTTAACCATCGAGAGATTTGTAATTGTGGGTGATTTCAACATTCATTATGAAAATGAATCAGACCCACTGAAAATCGCGTTCGACTCCATACTAGATTCAGTAGGTATAGCCCAAAATGTGACAGGGCCTACCCACCGCTGTAAACACACCTTAGACTTAATACTTACTTACGGATTAAACATAGAACATTTGGCAGTCATCCCCCAAAATGACGCCATTTCAGATCATTCCCTACTAATATATGAAATGGCTTTATACGATGTACATCAGATGCGCCATACAAAAACCACGCGCACTATCACATCCGACACTGCAGCAACATTTATAAACTTACTACCAGAGCTACCGAACACTATGCCACTGCAGCCCAATGAATTAGAACAGGCAACACAACAGTTTTATTACACACTCAGCAATACCTTAGACAGTGTAGCTCCAGTTAAAACAAAATTAATTAGGGAGAAAAAGCTTGCACCATGGTATGACGACCACACCCGTCTTCTAAAACAGGCAGCTCGAGCAGCGGAGCGAAAATGGAGATCCACCTCACTAGAAGTGTTTAGAATCACATGGAAAGACGCCATAGTCAAATACAAACATGCCTTAATAAAAGCTAGAGCCGCATACTATTCGACACTAATAGAAAACAACAAAAATAACCCTAGATTTCTCTTCGCGACTGTATCAAAACTAACAAGAAATATCAACGACACTAGTTCTAATACAACACTTACACACACTAGCGATGAATTTTTAAACTTTTTTAATAATAAAATAGATAATATCCGACTACAGAGTCATAATACATTGCAGCCTAACCTCCAATCCAACCCCAGTAGTTTAGTTATTAGTAACTATGCATCCAAAAATATTACCGAGCTAAATGTCTTCGATCCTATATCGCAAAAAGAGCTCACAACACTGATTAATTCATCTAAGCCTACATCATGTATATTCGACCCAGTTCCAACCCGTCTATTTAAAGACCTACTCCCAGCCATTGCAGGGCCCTTACTTAATATGATTAACTGTTCCCTTAACCTAGGGTACGTGCCCAAACAATTAAAATGCGCCGTAATTAGACCCTTGATTAAAAAACAGAATCTAGATCCGCAGATTCTAGCCAACTATAGACCCATTTCTAATCTCCCATTTATCTCTAAAATTTTAGAAAAAGCAGTTTCCAATCAGTTAAACCACCATCTCCAATCAAATAGTATCCATGAAAAGTTCCAATCAGGATTTAGACCAAACCACAGCACTGAAACAGCTTTACTCAGGGTAGTGAATGATTTACTAATATCGGCCGATAATGGGCTAGTCTCGTTCCTTGTACTGTTAGATCTTAGTGCAGCTTTTGATACTGTAGACCACAACATTTTGCTGGATAGACTAGAAAACACGGTAGGTATTAAAGGAGTCGCACTCTCCTGGTTTAGATCATATTTGACTGACCGCTTCCAATGTGTAAGTGTTAATAATAAAACCTCTAAATCTGTGCAGGTTAAATACGGTGTCCCACAAGGGACAGTCCTAGGACCACTTCTATTCACACTGTACATGTTACCCCTAGGCGAGATTATGCATAAGCACGACATCAGTTTCCATTCCTACGCAGACGACACTCAGCTATATTTATCGGCAAAACCCGATGATTTAGGCGCAAACAGTAAAATAGAGAAATGTGTAGAAGAGATTAAACATTGGATGGCGTGTAACTTTCTAGCACTAAATCCCGATAAAACAGAATTAATAATAGTTGGGTCTAGGGCTGCGAGAGACAAGATACATAATGTAGCATTGAATCTACATTCTTTTACTATAACCCCCAGCGCAGAGGTAAAGAACTTGGGCGTCACAATAGACCCAGATCTCTCGTTCAATACACATATTAATAATATAACTAGGGTAGCGTTCTTTCACTTGCGCAACATTGCCAAAATTAGAAACATATTAAATACTAGTGATGCAGAAAAACTAATCCATGCATTCATATCCTCTCGTTTAGACTATTGCAACAGTCTCTTAGCTGGATGTTCTGGTAAATCGATAAACAAACTCCAGCTGGTTCAGAACGCAGCAGCACGAGTTTTAACAAAAACTAAAAAGTTTGATCACATTAGTCCCGTACTATCGTCATTACACTGGCTGCCAATTAGATTCCGTATTGACTATAAAATACTTTTATTAACATATAAAACGCTGCATGGCTTAGCTCCAGACTATCTTAGTGAACTTATTGAACAATATAACCCAGCGCGTTCACTTCGCTCACAGGACGCAGGGTTATTAACTGTTCCTAGGATCAAAAAGATCACAGCAGGTGGAAGAGCCTTTTCTTTTAAAGCTCCACAATTGTGGAATAATCTTCCTGCCTCTATTCGGGACTCAGACACAGTCTCAATGTTTAAAACTCGATTAAAGACTCATCTGTTTAGTTTGGCCTTTGATTAATTTGTTACATATTTACTACATCTCGTATCTTTTCTCCAAGGTTCACCTGGAGAGTAACACTGCAGTCGGAGCCTACAATACCAGCATCGCTGCTCCGACATGGAATGAAAGCCTGGCGTTCATCAACAGACATTTACAATGACAATATCAAAACCCAGAACTTTCATTTTTACCTTTACTTAGTCTGATTGTGTGATTTGTGTGTGGCTTGTGTATTTGTCTGTATTTTGTGTAATTTGTGTGTTAACGGGCCGCCCAATGGAGGATGGGTTCCCTTTTGAGTCTTGGTTCTCCCGAGGTTTCTTCCTATTCCCCACCATCATAGGGAGTTTTTCCTCGCCACTGTCGCCTTTGGCTTGCTCATTAGGGTTCTGGACCCATAGTATTGTTAACCTTTTAAATCCTGTAAAGCGCTTTGTGACATGTGTTGTGAAAAGCGCTATACAAATAAACTTTGATTTGATTTGATTTGATTTGATTCAGTGTAAGCTGCAAAACAAGCAGTTTGAGATAAGGAGATGGACGGCTAGAGAGGAGCAGGGGGGTCTCTAAGGAAGAGTAGCAAAGGTGGAGGCAGATATCGAAACTTAGAGATGAGGTATGAAAGGGAGGACATCGCCCAGCACGAGGACTTTTTGCTTGGAGGCTGCTGAGATCCACTTGGGTTAAGTAGAGTTCTAGGCAACTAGTACCAGTGCACTGGAGAGTTTGTACCACGTATACTTTGACTATATTGTATTCAATTATATTCCATATAAATTAATCTAAAAGAACTTTTGGTGTTAAGACTTTGCTTGGGTAATTCAGTCAAAACCAATCGGTTCATCGGGGCAGTGTTGGGGCCTATCTGGGTCAAGAAAAAATATCCCAACAGGAATAGCTCATTGTATTTCTATGTTCTCACCACTTACATCTCTCTCTCTCTCTCTCACTCTTATCACTCTCTGGCAAAAATGTATGGCAAAAATCATAATCATAATTTTGATTGATATTGAGATCAACATGATTATTCATTGGCTTTGGTAACGTCATGAATTCATTGAGCACTGATAGCTTTTAAGCACAGCAAAGCATTGCAATGCTAAGGCTTTTTACCAGACAAAAATAATACATTGCTAGTGTGCACTTGAGCCTACTACAGTGATATTGGTAGGCTATTTACATGTTGATA
Source organism: Brachyhypopomus gauderio (assembly GCF_052324685.1). Taxonomy (NCBI): domain Eukaryota; kingdom Metazoa; phylum Chordata; class Actinopteri; order Gymnotiformes; family Hypopomidae; genus Brachyhypopomus; species Brachyhypopomus gauderio. Next base: position 6,825,249 of record NC_135228.1, read on the forward strand.
TATACAGCAGAAATATTGCTAGGAGGATCATTTATTAAGTTTCACTTTCAGCTCTGCTGTGTTAGTAGACAATGTGCTATAGCACACGCACTGAGCCAAAAGGCTAACCTACTTTAAACTTAAGGTAAACAACTCACATTTAGTCAGTAATTCTACCAGTCAGCAGCTCTCTCTCTCTCTCTCTCTCTCTAACCAACATACCAACATAAGGGGGGTCGGAGGGGGGAGCTCACCCTTGAATACTTGAACAATGATCTCACCGTGTCTTTGTTCATCTCTAACCTCAGGCTCATCTTCAGAAGAGCCGTCAGGACTGGCCACGGCTGCTCCTGCTGCTGCACCAGCACCACTGTTTGTTCTGAAACTGGTTAATGTTGACAACTAACGTTAGCCGGCTCATAATTGTCTTTATACTTACAGCCGCAAGCAACTAGCTAAGCTAACGACTTCACGTGAGCATACAAACAGCAGCAGCTGTCTGGAGTGGACTACGTTAACTTTAATTGGACTTTGTATAATAAGCAAACTCGGTTCACCTTTGGGAAAGCTGTCAACAGTTGCCTCCCCTCATTCTGCATTCTTTCTTTTTCCTTCCTTTCTTTCCTCTTTTGATAACCTGATTTGTGCTTTTTGGGCAGCATGATGTCTAGCCCCCAGGTCATTCAATCTGGGCTCACTGACGTTACACTTGCCGGTAGCTGTTGGGCGGACTAAACCATTTTGCACAGCCAAGAGGGGGCCCCAGAATGTTCAATATGTTGAGACTAAAGTTCATTCCCTCAGTTGATGTTATCCATATATTTGAAATATTAATTAATAAATAATTAATTAGAGGGCCCAATTAAACACCAAAATAAAAACATCACAAAAAACTATTATCAGGATTTTCATGGGCCCCTCTCCCTACTTGGGCCCTGGGTGGTCAGGTCCACTTTTAGGCCACAGTTCTCGGTGTAACACCTGTTTAACTTAACAAGTCAGTAAGCGATTGGCTAAGGCAGCGTTATGGTAGCCAATCAGAGCCAGTGTTGTTACACGTGCGCCCAAACACCAGTGACGCACGACACAAACGGAGAAGAGGCAGAAAAGGCGAGTCAGGAGCAAGCTGAAGAAAAATTGGCATTTTCAATGTGGCGATATAAGGGTCATTCCAGGATTTTGGTACATTTCAGGTGTGGTCACTTCTGAAAATTTGATCTTCAATTTGATCATTTTAAATCATATATTTATTATCTACAGGTTATCAAAAAGTTTGATTCGTCAAGCTCAGATATGGAAGCAGTTTTTTCTTTATTAGATGTAAATTGGTATGCAGTAACAGGGTTGCAAATTTAGGCTAAGTTGTGGTCTACCCCAGGAACAGATGCTCACTGTAAAATTTAGCTATGTATACAAGATCAAGGACAAATATAATTATATAAGTATATAAAGTAAATTTTGACTGTACTCAATATTAGTCTTACAAAATGAGGAACAGAGTTGCATTCACTGAGTGACACACACAACTTGGACAAACATATTTGGAAAAAAACCTTGAAAATTGTTAGAGCACTTACCATTTTTCTTCCCATGTGGGCAGGAAATGTCCCTGTGATGCAAATTCCTTTGTGCTAGTACACAAACATTTTTAACCCTTTCTCTGCCAGATAAAATTCCTTATAGTGTAAAAACTGTGACATGCAATACAATGTAGACCAAAGAAGTTGTTTTCATAAGTAAAGGAGATGCATTTCAACAATATACAAGAGGAAGTAATTTATTTAGAGCTTATTTTAATTGTTAAATTTGGCAAAGGAGTTGGTCACCCAATGTGTGGGACAAGAGAAAACGGCCATTTTTTGAGGTGGTTCAAAGGTATTCGGTCTTTTGAATAATATCTAAGGCGCTTATTTTTCCACCAAATTTTACAGTTTGTCTTATAACAAGTACCTTGTTAAAAAAAATTGTCATTTAGATATTTTGGACATGTACATTTGAAATTTAAGTGGTGGGACAGGAAATGTACCAAAATCCTGGAATGACCCATAAACCTTATTTAAGAAAATACTTGAAGCTCCTAAATGTCTACCAGACTGGGTATTGGATTTATTTAATTAAGAATAGAGGTTTTATTGTTAAATTTACTTCTGTTGTGAACAAACCAGTTGTCTCAGGTTGAGAGAATTTAATTTAATTTGATAGATGTAAATGCACTTTACATAGTGTAACTGTTTTATTTATTTATTTTTTTTACAAAGATTTCGGATTTTAAAGGATTTTATCCTGCACTGGTCTTTTGATGTGCAATAAATATCAAAAGTTAGCTAGGGTTTAGCAGCGAATGTAAATTGTTACCGGTGGGTGTAAAATAGACACAGATTAAGTATTATATCTAGTACTGATTAAATCTCGATCGATCGCCAGTGGTTGGCGCCAGAGCGAACTAGTAACTCATTGAAACATAGATGTGGATCAGAGGTAAATAAACTAGATTTTTTTTTTTTCAGCATGAGAAATTGAATGTGTGGCGTGTGAAGACAGTCAAATGCGTGTGTCTCACGCTCAATGCGTGAGAGTTGGCAACCCTGAAGTAGTGAGTAACTATAACTAATTACTTTTTTAAAGTAACATTCCCAACACTGTTTAAATAAATGTAAAAAATGTGCCATATTTTTGTCAATTGTGATTTGTCACCACAATCGAAATTTGTCCTCCGCTTTTTACCCATCTGTGCAGTTAGAATTTTGCTGCTGAATGTAACTACTAGTTGTAACTTGCAATCTAACGTAGTTACTTTTAAAATCAAGTAATCAGTATCATAACTAAGTTACTTTTTAAAGGAGAAATCAGTAATCGGATTTCTTTTTCAAGGTAACTAAGCCATCACTGGTGGCCAGGTAACAGAATACTGGACGAATAAAAAAACTACAAACGACAGAAAGTATTTGTTTGAGTGATAATAAATGTTCAGTGTTCCTTTTCAAAATAAATAAATGGAAGAATTATATTTAAATAAAAAGTAAAGCAAAGGTTTTCACAATCCGTACATTAACACAACCCCAGTCAGACACCAAGAGAACATACATTCAGAACTGAATGCTAACACTCTATTCATTACAATCATGTTCTCCGGTGGGAAAAATGACAGAAGTACATAAATACTGTCAGCAGCCTTAAAAAGAACAAATACTGAATGTAATTTGAGACAAAAATAGTGAGTGAGAGTGAGAATGAATCAGTAGTGAACATGTGAAAGAAAAAAGTGAGTAGCCATATGAACAAACAAACAAATAAACAAACAAACAGTCATGTTCCATGATAAAAAGCTTTAAAATTATTTTTTAAATCCCACAAAAACCAGTACAGGGCCTTTACTTCAGCAGGTGACCATGTTAACATCCACCACGCGCACGCACACACACACACACACACACACACACACACACACACACACACACACACACACACACACACACACACACACACACACACAATCCCTTTCCATGTGTATCCATAATCAGAGTTTGTTCATCATTTTGCACATAGCACTGCTAATGGTGCATTGCTAAAGTGGTGGAATAAAGAGCAGCATGTAGAGAGCTATGAGAAACCTAACACACACGCACACAAACCCAACACACACACACTCATACACACACACAAACTCAACGCACACAAACCCAACACACACACAAACTCAACGCACACAAACCCAACACACACACGCACTCAAACCCAACACAGACACACACGCACACAAACCCAACACACACACACACACACACACACACACACACACACACAATCCCTTTCCATGTGTATCCATAATCAGAGTTTGTTCATCATTTTGCACATAGCACTGCTAATGGTGCATTGCTAAAGTGGTGGAATAAAGAGCAGCATGTAGAGAGCTATGAGAAACCTAACACACACGCACACAAACCCAACACACACACACTCATACACACACACAAACTCAACGCACACAAACCCAACACACACACAAACTCAACGCACACAAACCCAACACACACACGCACTCAAACCCAACACAGACACACACGCACACAAACCCAACACACACACACTCATACACACACACAAACTCAACGCACACAAACCCAACACACACACAAACTCAACGCACACAAACCCAACACACACACGCACTCAAACCCAACACAGACACACGCACACAAACCCAACACACACACAAACTCAACGCACACAAACCCAACACACACACACGCACACAAACCCAACACACACACAAACTCAACGCACACAAACCCAACACACACACGCACACAAACCTAACACACACACACGCACTCAAACCCAACACAGACACACACAAACCCAACACACACACGCACACAAACCCAACAGACACACACACAAAAACCCAACACAGACAGACAGACACACAAACCCAATACACACACACACTCAAACCCAACACGTACACACAAACCCAACACGTACACTTCCTTGACCATAGCACAGTGTTTGTGTGCATGTATGTCAGTCATGGCCTGGCGGTTAGGGAACTGGTCTTGTGACTGGAGGGTCGTGGGTTTGATTCCCAGACCTGAGGCCATGACTGAGGTGCCCCTGAGCAAGGCCCTTAACCATCTATTGCTCACTTGTATAAAAAATGAGATAAAAATGTAAATCGCTCTGGATAAGGGCATTTGCCAAATGCTGTAAATGTAAATGTATGTGTAGGGAATTTCAGTAGTGAAGTGTCACCTTTAGTACCAGTGTTAGTAATACTACAGTAGATCCAAACCCACATTTCAACATACTCAAAAAGTGCCACATGCAGGGATTCCTGCCATTTAACAAAATCAACTCAAACAGATTCGTCATAGGCAATCAAAACCAGGGCCTATCCCCCTCAATAGCCAATGCCAGGTGTGTCACATCCACAGACATGTGCTGGTGTTCACAAGCTTGGCGAGGGTGGAGCTTGAGGTCTGGAATGCGAAGTGAGGCAGCCTGGTGATATCGTGGTTCCTCAGCCTGATTTCTCTCTAGTGCAGGCTCCGCCCATTTCAGGGTGGAGGAGGCCGAGCGGGGGTTTCTCGCATCAGCAGGCATGCAGAACGAGCACATCCACCCCATCACCTGGCTCAAGCAGCTGGTGAGCCAATGAGGACATAGCCAGACCTTCTCGGTAGCCAACGAGAGAGCAGGAGGAGGGGCAAATACAATAAGCCAGGAGGCCGAGTCTTTAGCCAGCGAGGAAGCATTGGTCAGAAGCCAATCGGAAACCAGCAAGCGGCACGCATCACTTCCTCTTGGAGGAGCCGATCCGCCGCACCTGCCACAGGTGGCTGTAGATGGTGATGGCGTCCACGCTGGCGGGGATGACTGTGAACTGCTTGCGGTCAAAGCTGTACTTGAAGAGCTTCTCGATCATCTTGCGGGTGACGGCGCGAGGGCCCGTGCCGGACAGCTTCAGGATCTCCTGGGTGTCGGCGGCGTAGGTGTACAGCGCCCGGAACTGGCAGCCACCAACACGGAACAGGATCATCAGGTGGTTGCACTCGCAACGCTCGATCTCCTGCGGAGAAACGCACGTCTTATGCACGGAGGATGTCTTATGCTCTTCTGAAAACATGAACACTTTGAGTGACGCTCGTGACCCCTGCCCTGACCGGGGTCGTTTCGGCGGTAACAGGCCTCAGCTCTAGGATGCCGTTCTTCTGGGCTTCGTTGACCTTGCCAGCCAGACAGCAGTGGCTTTCTAGATGATTCACACTGGGCTCCTTGCACAATTTCGGGGCTGAGATTCACACACACACACACACACACACACACACAGTCACAAGCATGTGTTTGTGTTCGTATCATTTCATATTTGACCACATGGAAACACCGGACAGATCTGACAGCTGGTTGCCTACACAGAAGTGGGGTTTTTAACCAAAGCATGCCAGCACACATCATGTATCCACTCCATACATATCGAAACATTCCAAGACTGACCTGACATCAGTGAATGAGGGATTCAGGACATGTGAGTGATCGGTCACTGTTTATTCAGCTTGGTACACTTATACTGGGCACATGCACTTATCCAGAGACTGAGATATTAGCAGTGTGTGTGTGTGCGTGTGTATGTGTGTGTGTGTGTGGCCAGATCTAAATTACTTATGTAGGAGAACAAATACAGAATTAAAATGGACGACACTAGAGCAGGAATATGTGGAAGTTTCAGAAATAATAGTGAAAGATACATCAGTGATTGTTGAGGCTTGTGTTAAAGTTAATGAAACATCCCACCAGCTGCAAAGTAAAACATCAAGAAAAATACTGCTGGAGGATTAACGTGTAGAGCAACAATACTGGTCCAGTCTGAAGCTTCAGGGGAAGCTGGCTAACCTGGCATCTGCTGATCATTCAGTATCACACTCAATATTCAGAAATGCTGAAATCAGTGAGGAGGTTTTGATATTTTGATACCAACTAAATATAACCTCTCACTCTGGTATCCATCAGTCCATTCACCCTTCTGTTTGCTTCATGGCTCCACCCAGCAGTTGGAGTCTGTGGCCCACATTCTGAATGGCTGTAGTTCTAGGTCTGGGTCCGTATTTATCAAACTTCTTAGAGTGGAATTTTGGACTTAAGTGCTGAAAAATTCTTAGATTTGCTCCTACTCACAGAGTTAAGTGTAAGTGCCTGTTATCAAAACTATATAAGTATAAGAATCACTCTTACTCTCCCGAAAAGTTAAGACTGCTCCAGAGGACTCATAAGTCGTTAAGAGTTGCCACAAGGGGGCTGAGATGGCACTGAGAAGACAGAGACGCATGCGAACCTTCATTTTAGGTACACATTTCAATTTTATAGATATATAAACATGCACATAAATATGCACAATGCACAAATATGCACAATAATTAGGCATTAAGATAAGCATGGGTTTAAATTTTTTTCTTCCTTTCATTTTCTTCATGCAAGAGTGTAATTAATATTCATGCTGCGATTTTAGTACTTTAATTTTAAGCTTTGACTTCTGCCTTGTGTGACAGAAATTATTGATTATTGACTAATCATCATTGATTAGATCATGTTTAGTTATTATAAGAGATCATTATGAACTTTATGATTTAGTATTTGTCCATTCTGACTAAGCAGAAGGACTACAATAATGAAGTAGTGTGATTCAGTGTAACCATGTTTAGTTCATATTATGCATGTGTGCTATACGTGACCAAGGTCAGGGAGAGTGCTGAGGGTAAGAACACTCTGTTAACTGGTAGTCACTAGGCTACTAGTCTTGGGTCATTTAGCTTTCTCTGTGTTCAACTGATACATCAGTTGCTTCCGCTCACTCTAGGGAAGTCCATATTAGGAGATACACACATGTGAGACAAAGTAGCCTGCTGGACGCTTATGTTTTGGAACATGCTGTGCTAAAGATAACCTGCTGTTAGAACTGCTGAATTGTGTTTAAGATTGTATATAAGCAGGGGGAGCGCCCCCCTGCCTTCAGAGTTGTCATGCTTGAATGAGACTCTCATGTCTGTGTCTGTCTTGTGTCTGTCTTGTGTCTGTCTTTGTCCTATTTATATATATTTATAGTTTTGTAATAAATTAATCATTTAACCACGTCTGAGTCCTCATCCATTTCCAGAAAATTTCCATGACAATAGTATAACTGCTATACGAACAGGCTCCTCTATACAATCAAAACCGTTCATTTTAGCGGACTTTGAGAGTGAAAAACGAGATATATTTTAACAAAGTAGGCTCCAAGAAATGCCGGGCGGCTCAACAGGTCGCGTCTATGATGTTTCCATATGTGGTGGTGTGCTGTGATTGGATGAGTGGAGATGTGGCGTTCTGTGGGAAATCAGGATTGGCGTTTGTTGCATTTTGGAAGGAAAGAGAGAAAGCAGGGCAGTATTACACGGCGGATGTGGCGTTTTGATCAAAATTGAATATTGGCTTTTCAAGAGTGGTCACATACCATTCTGATTCTGTCTCTAACTCATTTTTTAAAAAAACGACATTTATCGCGTTTTGGAACCAAACTCTTCATATATATATATATATATATATATATATATATATAGATTAACATACAGTATACACACACACACACACACACACACACACACACATATATATATATACATTAATATATACAATTAAAGCTGTCATATACACTACGTGCCATGTATAGATTAACATACAGTATACACACACATATATATATATATATATATATATATATATATGTGTGTGTGTGTATACTGTATGTTAATCTATACATGGCACGTAGTGTATATGACAGCTTTAATTGTCATATAGAAAATATTACCTCCAGCAATAGTATGATTACAAAGCCATAGTGGCATACCAAAATAACTAACAAACTTAACAACTTGACCCTGACAAAATACAGGGGAAAAACAACTGAAACAGTGCATGAAAACCTACTGAAACCTACATTGTTCACTCAGTGAGTAACCTCTGCAGCTTTTCTTATTTTCTCTCTCAGCTTTTCAGCACCACCTTTACGTTTCGTAGTTTATTTAGACCAGGGGTGGCCAACCCGTCAGAGACCAAGAGCTACTTTTTTTTACTGTGTTACAGAGCCACATCATACACATGGACATGCTTGAACATCACCCATCTCCCCCCCCCCCCCCCCCCCCCCCCCCCTCACACACACACACACACACACACACACACACACCTCTGCTCAGATTTATTGTAAATGTCATACACAAACAATGTGGGGGCAGTCATGGTCTGGTGGTTAGGGAACTGGTCTGGCTTTGATTCCCAGGCCTGATGCCATGACTGATGTGCCCTTGAGCAAGGCACATAACCCCAACTGCTCCCCGGGTGCTGGGCTAGGGCTGCCTACTCTGTTAAAAACGTCCTCTGTTCATCTTCATATTTTTGTTTAGATGTGCATTTTACCTGCCATTTTGAGAGCACACACAAATTGTTTATTGAAATTATCTTGTTCTGACTAAGAAGCGGCGTTTTCATCTCACGCACAATACCGGGGTGAACTCAAGCTAAGCGAACAGCACATTAAAACCAAACACAAACTTCGATATAAACATAAGGCGTGATATGTTTCAGGACTTTGGCACGGTTGGAGGAGGTGGGCGCACACTACGCAACTGTTGTTTTCTAGGTGAAAAGTGGATCAACTCCGATATCAACACTCGTTACATCGCCACTGACCTGCGCTCACCTTTAGGAAGAAGAGAACAGACAGCGGCAGTAGTTTTGAAGCTCCCTCAGTCATCTGCGGTGCCTTTGCTGCACCTCGTATGTGGTTTATTCCAAAACGTGTGACAGAAGAACCGCGTCTCACCAACGAGACTCAAAGCACAATCACAATAGCACAGACACTTCATGCCGCTAGTCTCCCGTTTTCCACTACGCCGGTTTTAAAAGTATTAGCGGCTCGCTAGGCTTGTAAACAAACCGCGCACCACGAAGGTGTAGCAGTGTGTCGCCCTCAGAGCTGATGAACTAACCGGGCCACGGCACAGATCGTTAGTGCAGGTGAGAGCGCGGACCGGCTGGGGAGACCCATGAAACCAGGCAAAGAGCCGCAGGTTGGCCACTCCTGGTCTAGACCCTGGCTTAGACTGCTCCATCTTTACGGCAATGCGGACCTATTTTTTCCACGTTTCAGTAGTGTCAACCGTGTCGCGGAGGGATTACATGATGAGTTAGACCAGGGCTACTCAGATCAGGTCCTTTAATGAATTTGTAACGCGGCCCATCGCCCCATAAATAATAACAACAAATTACGTTCGCTTCGTTCGCTTTACATCCACTATGACAGTATTAGTACAGGTCTGAAAATTGTCTGGCCCACACGTCAGAGCTCTCTGCCAAATCTGGCCCGCAGAAAAATAAAGTTGAATAACCCTGAGTTAGACCCTCAGCAGTGTCAGTGTGCAACTGGCGTCTCACTTGACTCGTGGGATACAAACAGGGAGATATAATTAATATGGCATTAGTATGGACAAGGCTTTTCCAGTTCGTGACTACTTGTATTAATAAGTGACACAGCTGCTGTATGTTTTCGTAGTCCAGCACCCAGTCCAGCCCAGTCCGCAGCCCGGTCCAACTCGTTCATGTGTTTACAGGCTCAGTCCGCGGCCGCGCTGAGCAGGTTAGTGTGACTGGAGCGGGGGAGATAATAACACCGTTAAACAGCAGCGTGACTACGGGCCGGGGACGCAGTGCGCGGCAATGGCTCCTCCACGGGCCGAGTTAAACCATAGGCGGCCGGCGGCCCACCAACCCATCGGCCCACCGGTGAAATCCTCGGTAGTAATGTATGCCAGTCAGCCCCTGGTGCCCAGCGTTAGGGATAGGTCATACCATACAGTATATTACAATATATCAGCATACAGTATATGACTCTAAACCACAGTCCTTTGTTACGTATGAGGAGTGAATAGATTAGTTCTATTACGCAATTCATTCGATTTTGGTGAGCGAGTATTTGAGGCGCAACGTGACCCAACTCTTGTGTGTGGTTTCAAGACGAAAGGAGTGAAACAGGTAGGTCACCCAGTCCTGAGTCGCTTGGACGTGTGAGATGTAGTCCAGGTCTGTAGTTTGGGGAGGACAAACGCGGCGTGTAGCGCTTAGACTCGAGCGCCGCGTAACCGCGACGTGAGCGGGCCGTGTTTGTGTTTTGTACGACAGTGGCAGTAGTCTGCGTTACCCTGCTGTTCCTAACCCTGATCTTTGAAGGATGTGAGGACAGGTGGCTAATGGAGGGTGTGTGAATTGTACCTTTGAAGGATGTGAGGACATGTGGCTAATGGAGGGTGTGTGTGTGTGAATTGTACCTTTGAAGGCGTAGAGCAGGGCTCGGCAACCTATGGCACGCGTGCCACCGTTGGCACGCCGAGGGATAATCACTGGCACGTGACACGCTGGACCAACATCAGCAAATATATATATAAAATAATATAAATTATTATATTAATGGATTATACTTCCGTGAGTGACCGTAGCGCGCGACTCCGCACACCTCGCGCCAACCTGCGCGAGCGGCGGAGGCGTTTATACTTGGCGATCGATCGCGATATAATACTTAATTTGTGTCCATTTACACCCCCCCCCCTCCGGTCAAAGACTCTTAAACTCGCCACCCCCTCCAAATTTATTTGTTGATAGTGGCACACTCATTGACTAGACATGTTAAAGTTGGCACTCCATGTCTCAAAGGTTGCCGACCCCTGGCGTAGAGCATACACACACACAAACGCGCGAAACACTGCTATCTGTGCCAAGAGAGGCTCGCACAGACTCTTTCTCTTTTTTTTCTTTGTTTCTTTCTCTCACTCTCTTTCTCATACACACACACACACACACACACACACACACACACACACAAACAGGTGCATATAAATCCCAGTATCTGTATTGGGGACTACATTACCCAAGTTCCCCACCCAGACTTACGTGTTTGACTAGTCATAATGCAGCTCTGTGTTTCCCCATGTCCTTGGGGAATCTCCATGTGCAAAGTTGGTTGTGTTTGTTTCAAGGGAAGCAGCATTTATGCCATTGCTTGGGGTGAGGTTTAAAAAGGGTCTCCATTTTATAGTGTGTGGAGGATTTCTGGGTAATTATGCAGTGTTTCTAAAGGCTGCACTGTCCTCATATGTGTGGAGTATTGGGGGTGTTGCATGTGTTGCAGCCCCCACCATGTAATAAAGACAAACACACACACATATGGCCATCTAAATAACACAAAATCCTAACAGCTGATGAATATTTAATTAGGAGATTATCAGTGAGCTGTAATTAACATCAATAGTTAAATCTCTCTCCCTCTTTTACACACACACTCTACTTTCTTTCTCTCTCTCTCAGGACTATATGAACATGGTGCGGGACCTGGAGCAGGGCTGGGCGCCAGGAGAAAGTAACATCACACTGACCAAGCGGAGAGAGAGGCTGAGGGCTGTGTGTGTGTTTGTTTGTTTGTGTGTGTGTGTGTGTTTGTGTGGGTGTTTCTGTGTGTGTTTGAGGCACAGAGAGGGAGCAAACAGATTTCTGAAAGTCAGTCACACTACATCAGTACGTCTTCTTTTAAGTAAATGTGTGTGTGTGTATGTCTGTGTGTATATGTATGCGTGTGTGTGTGTGTATGTGAGTTGGTATGTATGCGAGTGTGTGTGTATATGTATGCATATTTGTGTGTGTGTATATATATATATATATATATATATATATATATATATATATATATATATATATGGGGACACAGATACAGAGCTTAATGTCTGTGTGTGTGTGTGTGTGTGTGTAGGAATGTGTGGAGAGACATAATCAGGCTGAACTGCAGGACCTGCGCATGCAGCTAAGTAACACACCCTTAGAGACGGCCCAGCTGCGAGCCTCGCTGGCTGAGAAGGACGCGGTCATTACCGTGAGACCTTTGACCTTTCTCTTAGACCTCAGGATTAAACCTGAGGGTGTTGTGTGTGGCCCTGGTTCAGAATCACCGGCACGACGGGAGACAGCAGAGCTTGAGAGAGCTGCACAGGAGAAGGACCAGCTCAGCGTCCGGCTGCTGGAATGGAGGAGTGTGTCTGAGTCAGCCCTGACCTCACCGACTACAGACGATGGGCAGAGTGGATCACCCTGTCTGACCCCCGGGGCGGCAGAGACCCGAGACTTGAGCACCAGTGTGATGCGTGTGTTCCAGGGTGGAGAGGTTGGGGTCTGCGCTGTAGTTGACGGGTGAGTCGTGTGTTCCAGGGTGGAGAGGTTGGGGTCACTCAAAATGTGTTCCAAATGCATGTCCCAAATTATTATGCACAACAGTTTTCAACCTTTTCATTTTTATAAAGAACAAAAAATGGTCATTTGTGAAATTATAAGCATTAGCAGGTTATTACAATCTGAAATCAAACAGTTATCAAGTCAAAACTTTATTGTAGGTGATGTTACATTTGCACATAGGACCCCTTGTTGGAAAGGAGCTTCTGAACTCTCTGGTTTTGGATGGTATCTGCTTCTGTTGTTTTGCATGAGGACAGAATACCCTCCCAGAGCTGTTGCTTAGATGTGAACCGCCTCCCGCCATCATAGACACTCATTTTGATGATGCTCCAGAGGTTCTCAATGGGGTTGAGGTCAGGGGAGCATGGGGGCCACACCATAAGTTTGTCCCCTTTTATGCCCATAGCAGCCAAAGATGCAAATGTGTGATCTTGCTGTGGAATGCACGGTTCTTCTTCTTGAACCATGGCAGGAAGTGCTGTTTGAGAAACTCCACATACATTATGGAGGTCATCTTTACACCTTCAGGGATCCTAAAGGGGCCGACAATCTCTCTCCCCATGATTCCAGCCCAAAACACCACCTCCTCCTTGTTGGCGCGTAGCCTTGTGTGCATGGGGTGTTCATCAACCAGCCATCCTCCACTCCATCCATCTGGACCATCAAGCGTTGCACGGCACTCATCGGTGAACAAAACAGTTCTGAAGTCAGTCTTCAGGTATTGTTTGGCCCACTGGAGCCGTTTCTGCTCGTGTGCAGTGGATAGAGGAGGTCGACAGGATGGCTTACGCACAGCTGCAAACCTCTGAAGGACCTGCATCTTGGTGTTCAGGGGACGTTGGAGGCACCAGCAGCTTCAAAAACTTGTCTGCTGCTATGATGAGGCATTTTTGCAGCTGCTCTTTTAACCTGACGTAACTGCCTGTTGGAAAGAGTCCTCAATTTTCCCATATCAGCGCACACACGTGTGCTCTGAATCAGCTACATACTTCTTGATTGTGCAATGATCACGATGAAGTGTCTTGACAATGTTGATTGTAGTCATGCCTTGACCTAAACACTCCACAATTTGTTGCTTCTCAGCAGCCAACACATCCTTTTTCTTTTTTCTTCTTTTTACTTTTACGATTTTGGCTGAAAATGTAGGCTGCTTAATAATGTGGGACAGCCTTCTTAAGTAGTCTTGCCTTTAATTGGAACCACCTGCCAAACTATTTAGCACAGGTGTCTGCACTTGCTTTCAGTGATATAAAGAGCCCTGACACACATCACCATCAATGGGTTTAACTGAAAAACAAAACAATCTTACCTTATCACTCCTAAACAGTTTTTGCATAATAATTTGGAACAATGTACATAGATATTCACAAACGTTTTACAGTGTATCTAAAGAGTTTTATCATTCAGTGTGCATATTTGTATATTATATGTGGGCATGGCCGGATTGGGCCACTTTTTCAGCCCGGGAGTTTCATGCGCAAATCCGGCCCAAAATTATATTTCCATCCCAATCGGCCCAAACTAGAGATTGACATGAGCCGGCCCATCGGGAATCCTCCCGAATCTCACGATTAGCCACTCCGGCTCTATATGTGGGTGTGTGTGCATGCATGTGTGTGTGTGTGTGTGTGTAGGCTGCAGTGTGACGGTAAACTCCAGAAGCAGCAGTTGGCAGACACTCAGCAGCTCCTGCAGACAGTACAGGTGGAACTGCAGGTGCACGAGCAGATCAGGGACTCCACACACACTGGCACAGGTGCAGAGACCTCACACACACACACACACACACACACACACACACACACACACACACACACACACACACACCACACACACACACACACACACACAGGTGCAGAGACCTCACACACACACACACACACACAGGTGCAGAGACCTCACACACAGGTGCAGAGACCTCACACACGCACACACAGGTGCAGAGACCTCACACACACACACACACACACACACACACACACACACACACACAGGTGCAGAGACCTCACACACGCACACACACACACAGGTGCAGAGACCTCACACACACACTGGCACAGGGACAGAGATCTAACACACACAGGTGCGGAAATCACACTCATGTAGATGCAGACCTCAAACATGCAGACATGCACCCAAACACTTGCACAGTTACAGCGCTCCTTAAAGATGTGACCCAGATTAGATGGACCTTACAGACAGAAAAGGAAATTAGCTTTAAACACAGACAAATAATCTCCCACGCTGGACGTCCTATTCCCCTTCTTATATAGCAATTAACTGACAGTAGAATGAACGTGTTTGTATACCGATTTCTTTTGCACAGTGGACTTAAAATTAATCCATTTTAAATGTATAACCTGACATTTTGTGTATTTTGACCAGTAGTAATATATGGTGTGTCTGTGCATCTCCATTGGTTGGTCCAGGCGAGGGGCGTGTCTGTACGTCCCCATTGGTTGGTCCAGGTGAGGGGTGTGTCTGTGCCGACTCCGGGACGGTAGACCTCAGTGAGCTGCTGAGTGAGGTGCGCAGGCTCCACCTACAGCTGGAGAGGAGCGTCCAGACCAACACGGCGCTGCTCCAGAAACTGGAGCAGCAGTTACTGACCCGCAGTGACGCGCCATCCACCATCAACATCAACTACTTACTGCCCACCACAGGTACACACACCTCTTGGTCCTCCCGATGTTTCTAGGGACCTTTTCCTTGCCACTGTCACCTCTGGCGTGCTTTAGGGATCTGGAACCATACGAGTGTAAAGCTGCTTTGTGACAACATGTGTTGTAAAAAGCGCTATATAAATAAATTTGATCTTTAACAGCTGCAAACATACAGTGAGTGGAGAGAGCACTCCTACACACAGATCCTGTCTTCATGTGTGGTGTTCCCCAAGGCACCATCTTTGGTCCTTGTAAAGTTCATTAGTTTGATTCGTAGCTGATCTTTTATCATGATCTCTCTCTCTCTCTGTCTCTCTCTCTGTCTCTGTCTGGTTATCTCTCTCTCTCTCTCTCTCTCTGTCTCTCTCTCTCTCTCTCTCTCTGTCTGGTTATCTCTCTCTCTCAGATGAGGGCTTTAAGTCAGAGAAGCCCCCTCAGCACTCACGCCCAGGGTCCTCCAGTCCCGCTCACGGTACGTTTGTGTTTGTACGAGTTCCCTGATCCTGTTGATGTTGCCATGGATTAAGTCCTGAAGATGTTCTCGTGTGTGTGTGTGTGTGTGTGTGTGTGTGTGTGTGTGTGTGTGTGTGTGTGTGTGTGTGTGTGTGTGTGTGTAGACAGTGGTACCTCTGTGGGGTGTAGCTCCCCAGCTCCCTCAAGGCTGGTGCCGGGTCACAGGTTGTGGGCGGATGGTCATGTCCGTCATGTCCTGGGCCTGGTGGAGGACTACAGCGCTCTGCGCAAACAAGCCAAGAGACTCACGGCAGACATGAACACACAGCTGCACGAGGGACACAGTGTAGGCGTGTGTGTGTGGGGTCACTGCCAGGCTCTGTCGGCTGAGCTGGAGCAGAGGGATGGTGAGTTGGGTGTGGAGAAGAGGAACTCTCTGAAGAGAGACAAGACCACCCAGGGTCTGAGCCTCCTGCTCAAGGAGAAGGAGAAAAAGGTAGCACACAGACACACACACTCAGACACACACACATACCATTACAGGGGTTTACATGTGTACCCCAGCAGTGTCATATAGGCCACCCTTTATGTTAACACTCCCTCTCTCTCTCTCTCTCTCTCTCTCGCTCTCTCTCTCTCTCTCTCAGATTGAGGAGTTGTATGGTAATTTGGAGGAGAAGCAGAAGATTCTTGCCAAGACCAGAGAAGCACTTCACAAAGCCCAGTTTCAGAAGCACCAGGCAAGTAGACCAAATGTGTGTGTGTGTGTGTGTGTGTGTGTGTGTGTGTGTGTGTGTGTGTGTGTGTTGTGATCAGTTGGTGAGACACACACGTTGATACATAAACTTCACAAAATACGCGATGAAGGACAAGGGAAACATAGGGACTATAAATACACGGAACTAAACCAGACACAGGTGAAGACAATGACGACACGGGCGTGGCAGACGAGGGGAAACCATGGAGACAGACACGCAGGGAACGACAAAGACACGAGCAGGAACCCGAAGTGACAGCTAGAGAGGGGGGGCGTAGCCCTACGTAACAGCGTGGCACTTTGGAGAGGCCTTAGAACCAGTGTTAATTTTGACAGCAATTTCTTATTTAGTTTTAATCTTAGTCTTTTGACTAAAATGACATTTAGTTTTAGTCATAATTTAGTCATTGGATTTGTTTTTAGTCTTAGTCTAGTTTTAGTCGAATCATTATCATTAGAATTTAGTCGACTAATTATCAAAAGAACTAAAATAAAAACTAGACAAAAATATTGGCCAGCGACGACATTCAATCAGATCTGATTTAGCTTTTGAGAAAGGTAGGCATAAGTTTATAAGAGATCCAACCGTAACTACTTTAGCGTACATGGAGAGGCGGGACAAACCGGATAACTGTCCAATCAGTACTAACGTCAACTCAAAGTTAACTCGACAATGTCAGCAGGGAGAAAGATAAGAGGCGATATATGGATGCATTTCTCCTTTGACTTTGAGAAAAAGAAGACAGTGTGTAAACCATGTGGGACGATGATGTCGGGAAAAATACGACAAATGAAACGACATCTGCGGGCTATGGCATTGTTGTTTTTACGGCACCCAGTTTTATATAGAATGTAATATGCATTGTTCATAACAAACTCCATATGTTTTCAGGTAGAGCGGCCTACTGGTCATCAATGTTTTGTTATTGTTATGCTCAATAACTATAAGTTCAGGTCAATAAAGTTGTTTGGAAATTTGTTTTTGTATATATTGCACATACAAACAATAATATTCTATAACTCGTTAATAAATGTTTCATTTTGTGCAAGTGTATATAATGACTATTACATCTTTAATATTTTATATATTTTAGTCAACTAAATTAAAATATATTCATATTTTAGTCAACTAACTGCTTGCGTTTCAGGATGGGGACACAGCTACAGATCTTAATGTCTGTGTGTGTGTGTGTGTGTGTGTGTGTGTGTGTGTGTGTGTGTGTGTGTGTGTGTGTGTGTGTGTGTGTGTGTGTGTTCAGGCATGCTCACTGAAGCAGGAGGAGTTGAACAGGCTGCAGCAGACTACCAAGCAGCTGAGCGAAGATCTTCACTCCACCAAGAACAGCAGCCAAACACTTAAACACAGACTGGAGGTGATGGACCGTGAGAACAAGGTACACGCACACACAGACTAACTAAAGGTTAGAAAAGCAGGCTCTGGACCGTAAGATTGTAAGTTTGATTCCCTGGGCAACACTTTGTCCTACCTCAACACTCTTATACTTGTGTGTGTGTGTGTGTGTGTGTGTGTGGGGTCACTGCCAGGCTCTCTCGGCTGAGCTGGAGCAGAGGGATGGTGAGTTGAGTGTGGAGAGGAGGAACTCTCTGAAGAGAGACAAGACCATCCAGGGTCTGAGTCTCCTGCTCAAGGAGAAGGAGAAAGAGGTAATAAACACACACATACCATTACAGGGGTTTACATGTGTACCCCAGCAGTGTCATATAGGCCACCCTTTATGTTAACACTCCCTCTCCCTCTCTCTCTCTCTCTCTCTCTCTCTCTCTCTCTCTCTCTCAGGTTGAGGAGTTGTATGATAATTTGGAGAAGAAAGAGAAGATTCTTGCCAAGACCAGAGAAGCACTTCACAAAGCCCAGCTTCAAAAGCACCAGGCAAGTAGACCAAACGTGTGTGTGTGTGTGTGTGTGTGTGTGTGTGTGTGTGTGTGTGTGTGTGTTGTGATCAGTTGGTGAGACACACACGTTGATACATAAACTTCACAAAATATGCGATGAGGGACAAGGGAAACATAGGGACTATAAATACACGGAACTAAACCAGACACAGGTGAAGACAATGACAACACGGGCGTGGCAGACGAGGGGAAACCATGGAGACAGACACGCAGGAAACGACAAAGACACGAGCAGGAACCCGAAGTGACAGCTAGAGAGGGGGGGCGTAGCCCTACGTAACAGCGTGGCACTTTGGAGAGGCCTTAGAACCAGTGTTAATTTTGACAGCAATTTTTATTTAGTTTTAATCTTAGTCTTTTGACTAAAATGACATTTAGTTTTAGTCATAATTTAGTCATTGGATTTGTTTTTAGTCTTAGTCTAGTTTTAGTGGACTAATTATCATTAGAATTTAGTCGACTAATTATTAAAAGAATTTAGTTGACTAAAATATTAATATATTTTAATTTAGTTGCCTAAAATATATAAAATATTAATTGTGTAATAGTCATTATTTACACTTGCACAAAATGAAACATTTATTAACGAGTTATAGAATATTATTGTTTGTATGTGCAATATATACAAAAACAAATTTCCAAACAACTTTATTGACCTGAACTTATAGTTATTGAGCATAACAATAACAAAACATTGATGACCAGTAGGCCCGCTCTACCTGAAAACATGGAGTTTGTTATGAACAATGTATATTACATTCTATATAAAACTGGGTGCCGTAAAAACAACAATGCCATAGCCCGCAGATGTCGTTTCATTTGTCGTATTTTTCCCGACATCATCGTCCCACATGGTTTACACACTGTCTTCTTTTTCTCAAAGTTTTTTAAAGTTATTACATAATGTGTTCACACCTCATATTTTTGCAATTTATGCAAAACTGCACCACTTCTCTCCTGAGTCAGCTTGAGTGATTTTGGCTGAAATTTTTGGTTCCCACTGAGTGAGTGTGCTAATGTGTTGCAGCCCCCACCATGTAATAAAGACAAACACACACATATATGGCCATCTAAATAACACAAAATCCTAACAGCTGATGAATATTTAATTAGGAGATTATCAGTGAGCTGTAATTAACATCAATAGTTAAATCTCTCTTTCTTTTACACACACACACACACACACACACACACACACACGCTCTTCTCTCTTTCTCTCTCAGGACTACATGAACATGGTGTGGGACCTGGAGCAGGACCGGGCGCCAGGAGGAAGTGACCTCATGCTGACCAAGCTGAGAGAGAAGCTGAGGGAGAAGGAGAAGGCTCTGGAGGTACAGTACCTCCTGCCACTCCATCAGTCACTGCTGCCATCCTGTTGAAGCAGCCTCACTAACCTCAGTGTGTGTGTGTGTGTGTGTAGAATGCCCTGGATGAGAAGTTTGTGGCTGTGGAGGAGAAGGAGAATGAGGTCCACATGCTTCAGCTGAGCGTGTGGGAGAAGGAGAGAGAGGTGGAGCGCCTGAACATCCTGCTTTCACACAATGAGGAGACCATCAATGTAAGCGTGTGTGTGTGTGGGTGTGTGTGTGTGGGTGTGTGTGTGTGTGGGTGTGTTTGTGTGGGTGTGTGGGGCAGAAAGAGGGAGCAAGAAGATTTTTGAAAGTCAGTCACACTACACCAGTACTACTTCTTTTAAGTAAGTGTGTCTGTCTGTGTGGGTGTGTGCTTGGGTGTGTATATGTATGCGGGTATGTGTATGTGTGTATGTATGCGTGCATATTGGCAGTATTGGAGGGACTGGTTTGTGTCGGGGCTGTTGCCTGGTTAACCATATATGTGTGTGTAGGGATGCACCGATTCACAATTTTCACTTCCGATACCGATTCAGATATCTGAGGCTTTGTATCGTAAAACAGTAAAACAGTGCTGAATCGACTTAAAACATTTTTTTAAAACACAGACATACTGAATTACAAGTTTATTGAAAACTCTGCACCAGTACAGCACACTTAAACACACATAAAACATGGACACCCACCACCCATCCCATTACTGTAGCAACCACAGGGACTGGCCCGACTGCTAGCCAACGATACTCCCCAGACGCTAGCGGTCCGTGCCGTAAAGATAAGAGGCTACCGCTCTCTAATGTTAACTGGGAAATCAGTACTGGGTCAGGATTCAGTCCTGGGATGGTCACAGTCACACCCCATGACCTCTGACATTTGATAAGGTAGCAGTCTGGGGCACTGGAATGCCAAAGGAATTTGACAGGAATTTGAAACGTGAACTGTTGTCTATTTTCAGGAGAAAGTTGACGATGTTCAGAGCGAGGCTGCGGAAGGGAGAGACGCCCACAGCCAGGACAAGCTGAAGGGGGAGGAGACAGAAATGGATGAGGAAGGGAAGAGTGGGGAGTACAGCATCGGCAAGCTAATTTTAACTTTTGTGCTGAGAGTGATTTTGCCCCGTCTTAATTAATAAAACCCTAAAAATGTGTTCAAAATGCATGTTCCAAATTATTATTGTGCACAACAGTTTTCAACCTTTGCATTTTTATAAAGAACAAAAAAATGGTCATTTGTGAAAATATAAGCATTAGCAGGTTATTACAAACTGAAATCAAACAGTTATCAAGTCAAAACTTTATTGTAGGTGATGTTACATTTGCACATAGGACCCCTTGTTGGAAAGGAGCTTCTGAACTCTCTGGTTTTGGATGGTATCTGCTTCTGTTGTTTTGCATGAGGACAGAATACCCTCCCAGAGCTGTTGCTTAGATGTGAACCGCCTCCCGCCATCATAGACACTCATTTTGATGATGCTCCAGAGGTTCTCAATGGGGTTGAGGTCAGGGGAGCATGGGGGCCACACCATAAGTTTGTCCCCTTTTATGTCCATAGCATCCAGAGATGCAAATGTGTTCTTTGCAGCATGAGACGGTGCATTATCATGCATGAAAATGATCTTGCTGTGGAATGCACGGTTCTTCTTCTTGAACCATGGCAGGAAGTGCTGTTTGAGAAACTCCACATACATTATATACAATACATTATACATCTTTACACCTTCAGGGATCCTAAAGGGGCCGACAATCTCTCTCCCCATGATTCCAGCCCAAAACACCACCTCCTCCTTGTTGGCGCATAGCCTTGTTTGCATGGGGTGTCCATCAACCAGCCATCCTCCACTCCATCCATTTGGACCATCAAGCGTTGCACGGC
Source organism: Brachyhypopomus gauderio (assembly GCF_052324685.1). Taxonomy (NCBI): domain Eukaryota; kingdom Metazoa; phylum Chordata; class Actinopteri; order Gymnotiformes; family Hypopomidae; genus Brachyhypopomus; species Brachyhypopomus gauderio. The sequence continues at coordinate 6,847,043 of NC_135228.1, forward strand.
ACTCATTGGTGAACAAAACAATTTCTGAAGTCAGTCTTCAGGTATTGTTTGGCCCACTGGAGCCATTTCTGCTCGTGTGTAGTGGATAGAGGAGGTCGACAGGATGGCTTGCGCACAGCTGCAAACCTCTGAAGGACCCTGCATCTTGTTGTTCAGGGGACGTTGAAGGCACCAGCAGCTTCAAAAACTTGTCTGCTACTATGACGAGGCATTTTTGCAGCTGCTCTTTTAACCTGACGTAATTGCCTGTTGGAAAGAGTCTTGGCAATTGTCAGGAACAGCACGTGACCACCCGACAGATTCCTTACACCTGCTGCTCGTTACTCCAATATTCACGTGTACTTAAGCTTCTTAACATCTTATTTTTCATTTTTTTATCTTTGTATTTGTGTGTGTGCACGTGTGCGCGTGTGCATGTGCGTGTGTGTGTGTGGGTGTGTTATCTTGTGGAGTGTCAGGCTGTATCAGGCTCTATGCTTGTGGTTCTGGAGGAGGCGGAGCGACTCCTGAAGCTGTTCTGGAGAGTAACTCTGCCGTCAGGAGACCTCACACACATACAGCAGGTAACACACACAGTTCGGCAGAATTAGGTAGCTTCTGTTTATATAAGACTAATTGCCCCCCCCAACCGAGTGAGGTGTCTCGGTTACAGAGCCGGCTGTCTCAGCAGGAGCGGATGCTCACAGGAGCAAACGACTGCGATCCACCAACCAGCTTCGAGAAAGCATGGAACGCATCATCATCGACCAGCGTACGGAACACACACACACACACCTGAAATCACCTAGAGAGGCCATGAAGGTCCTCATTGACCTGCAGACAGCACCCACCCACACTGAAGGAGTTTAGTGTTTGCCTCTAGTCTGGTGTTGTGCACAGCCTTACTAACCCCTCTCTCCTCTTAGTGTCCATGACTCATGGGGTGCTGAAGAAAGCCAGAGGAAACCTGGAGGTGAGTTTGTGCTCTGCCACTGTGGCCCCTCACACCTACATGACCCTTCACCCCTACAGAGACTCCTCACCCCTACACGGCCCCTCACCCCTACAGAGACTCCTCACCCCTACACGGCCCCTCACCCCTACAGAGACTCCTCACCCCTACAGAGACTCTTCACCCCTACAGATACTCTTCACCCCTACATGGCCCCTCACCCCTACAGAGACACCTCACCCCTATAGAAGCCTCCCACCCCTACACGACCCCTCACCCCTACCTGGTGACTAAGTGCCTCAGATGCTCACCCAAGAGCAGCTCTCCTACTTCAGCTGCAGAGGGTCTCACTGTAGCTGGGATGATAGCTGGGCCTTCCCTTCTGCCTCGTGGCTGTCAGCTCTGCCGTCCACATCCCTCCTCATCCCAGCCATTTTACCGGCCGTGTTCCGAATGGTTCACTTCCACCCTCTATAGTACGAAGTGTATAGTTATACATCTATATACAGCAACTCTAGTTGAGATGTAGTGGGTAGGGTATGTGTTAAATACATGTAGTGTACAGTGGGGAAAATAAGTATTTAGTCAGTCACCAATTGTGCAAGTTCTCCCACATCATAGGTAGACCTCAACTATGAGAGACAAAATGTGAAAAAAATTAAGAAAATCATTTTGTCTGACTTTTAAAGAATTTATTTGCAAATAATGGTGGAAAATAAGTATTTGGTCACCTACAAACAAGCAAGATTTCTGGCTGTCACAGACCTGTAACTTCTTTTTTAAGAGGCTCCTCTTTCCCCCACTCATTACCTGTATTAATGGCACCTGTTTGAAGTCGTTAACAGTATAAAAGACACCTGCCCACAACCTCAAACAGTCACACTCCAAACTCCACTATGTTGAAGACGAAAGAGCTGTCGGAGGACACCAGAAACCGAATTGTAGACCTGCACCAGGCTGGGAAGACTGAATCTGCAATAGGCAAGCAGCTTGGTGTGAAGAAATCTACTGTGGGAGCAATAATCAGAAAATGGAAGACCTACAAGACCACTACTAATCTCCCTCGATCTGGGGCTCCACGCAAGATCTCAGCCCGTGGGGTCAAAATGATCACAAGTACGGTGAGGAAAAATCCCAGAACCACAAGGGGGGAACTAGTGAATGACCTGCAGAAAGCTGGGACCAACGTTACAAAGGCTACCATCAGCAACACACTGCGACTGTCAGGGTTGGACCCAGGCGCATTCCTCCGGTCGCCACAAGGAGGAGCCTGCGAGCTAGACCTGGGGGCAATCAGGCGCAATAGGCTGCAGGTGTTTGCAGCCTACTTAATGCGAGCAACTTCAGCAGTCCATTGCTGAAGTTGTTTGTTGTTGTTACACTCACAGCCCAAGCCGTTTGTTCTCTCTGCGTCTCATTCGCATTCTCTCTGGTTCTTTCTTGCTGAGTGTTCTCAGTCCCTCTCTCTTTGTCTGTCTTCTTCTCTGCTGTTTCGTTTTTCTTTTATTTCAATGTTGGTTTGTCTGCTAGTGTTCTGGTTGACAGACCGACAGGTAACCCAGGTAGAAGCTCCAGGTCTTGCACCTGAGCTTCACGTTCCCTCCCTTGCCTCTTATATTACTCCTGACACGTTGAGCTGTTCTCCGTGTATTTTTGGTTTTCCCCGTCTTTCTTTTCAGTGACGCGTTGATTATTATTCCGCGTGTTTTTCGTTTGTTATTTATTTACCTGGTTTGTCGCACGTCGAGACTTATCCGTGTCGTTCTGCTGTTATCCCTTCAGGGTTTTTGTTTTCGTTTTCCCCCAATCGCGGTGGTTTCTGTTGGCTGTTTTTAGCATTCAGTTTTAGAGGTTTGCACTTGAGTCCACATCACGTTAAAACCAGCGCGTCACCTCCGTGTTCGGAGGCGACGCGTTACAACGATGCCAGGGACTCAGATCTTGCAGTTCCAGACGTGTCCCCCTGCTTAAGGCAGTCCATATCCAGGCACATCTGAAGTTTGCTAGAGAACATTTGGATGTTCCAGAAGAGTATTGGGAGAATGTCATATGGTCAGATGAAACCAAAGTAGAACTATTTGGTAAAAACACAACTCGTCGTGTTTGGAGGACAGTGAATGCTGAGTTGCATCCAAAGAACACCATACCAACTGTGAAGCATGGGGGTGGCAACATCATGCTTTGGGGCTGTTTCTCTGCAAAGGGACCAGGACGACTGGTCCGTGTACATGAAAGAATGAATGGGGCCATGTATTGTGAGATTTTGGGTGCAAACCTCCTTCCATCAGCAAGGGCAATGAAGATGAAACGTGGCTGGGTCTTTCAGCATGATAATGATCCCAAGCACACTGCCAGGGCAACAAAGGAGTGGCTTCGTAAGAAACATTTCAAAGTCCTGGAGTGGCCTAGCCAGTCTCCCGATCTCAACCCCATCGAAAACGTTTGGAGGGAGTTAAAAGTCCGTGTTGCCCGCCGACAGCCCCAAAACATCACTGCTCTAGAGGAGATCTGCATGGAGGAATGGGCCAACATACCAGCAACAGTGTGTGCCAACCTTGTGAAGACTTACAGAAAACGTTTGACCTCTGTCATTGTCAACAGAGGATATACAACAAAGTATTGAGATGAACTTTTGTTATTGACCAAATACTTATTTTCCACCATTATTTGCAAATAAATTCTTTAAAAGTCAGACAAAATGATTTTCTCAATTTTTTTTTCACATTTTGTCTCTCATAGTTGAGGTCTACCTATGATGTCAATTACCGGCCTCGCTCATCTTTTTAAGTGGGAGAACTTGCACAATTGGTGACTGACTAAATACTTATTTTCCCTACTGTATATGGAACAGATGTGGAGTATGATGGCATTATTAGTGACATCTCGTGTGTAACTTTTCTGTTATAGTCTAATTATGGCAGCATTTTTGGGCTAGAAGGCCTTCGAGTAGTGTGTGTGTGTGTGTGTGTGTGTGTGTGTGTATGTCTGTGCATGAGGGGGTGTTTTTTTTTGTTTTTGCATGACATTCACAGCATGTGAATTCCTCAGATTCCTCACACACACACACACACACACACACAAACACACAACCCTGGCTTCCGTACAGCTCACTTAGCAAAGAAACAGTGCCTAACCTTCTTCTTCACATCTTTGGTTCTAACTTCAGTGGATCGTGCATGTCCGTATGAGTTCGTCTGCACTCAGAGAGCCGGACCATCACACCGCACCGCTGTTCCATTCCTCTACTAGGACATCACCCTGAATGCCCAGTGAGTGGTCGGTCAGCAGGCCCCTCCCCCAGGATGGACTCCACTGAGGATCAGCACACTGACATAACATGAACATAAATGGCTTTCACAAATATTCTTGCTTGTCTTCTTGCCTGTTAAAGGTACTCTGATGCAGTTCTACAGACACAAAGTGAATTTGCACACTGATCATAAAATATAGATTTTGCTCAAGGGATACAAAACAAAACGTTTTAACTAGTAATTGCTGCTGTTAAAAAAAGGATTTTCATCTGTAAATATTTAATGTCGTTTATTTTGTATTTAATGCCTTTTTCTTTTAATGGTTTTGACTGAGCCTCCAAATGTGTAACTGGCTGTTAGACTTTCTGACTGGGAGACCACAGGCAGTACAGGTCGGCAGCAACTCATCCAGTACCATCGTTCTTAACGCAGGGGTGCCTCAAGGATGCGTACTGAGCCCCCTTCTATTCACTCTGATGACACACGACTGCACACCAACATACAGCTCCAACTTCTTTAAGTTTGCGGATGATACAACTGTGGAGGGTTTCATCAACAACAACGACAAGACATTACAGAAGTGAGGTGAGCCGCCTGGCCGGGTGGTGTGGTCACAACAACCCATCTCTGAATGTGGAAAAGACAAAGGAGATAGTTGTGGATAGTTGTTACCCTCCCAGCATGCTCCTCTGAACATCAATGGTACTGCTGTGGAGAGAGTGAGCAGCACCAAGTTCCTGGGTGTAGACATCTCAGAGAACACCACATCTCTAGCCAAGAAAGCCCACCAGCGCCTGTACTTTCTCCGCAAGCTGAGAAGAGCCAGTGCTCCACCCCCCCATCTTGTGCACCTTCTATAGGGGAGCCATCGAGAGCATCATGACCAGCTGCATCATAGTGTGGTACAGCACCTGCACAGCATCCTGTCGCAAGTCCCTCCAGCGCATCGTGAGAGCAGCTGAGAGGATCGTGGGCACCTCATTCCCTTCTCTACAAGACCTTCACAACTCCCACCTCACTCGGAAAGCCCTAAACATAGTGGGTGATCCGACACACCCCATGTACAGCTACTTCAACCTACTGCCATCAGGGAGGAGACTACGAAGTCTACGAGCCAGAACCAGTAAGCTGAGGGACAGCTTCGTTCACCAGGCAGTCAGGAGGATCAACTCACTCCCTGCTCTTCCACTCTTTTATCTTTAATAAACAAGACACATTTCAAAATCAATAACTACAACACTCAAGTTCAACAAAGAACTCTAAACTGAGATGAACTATTTCTACACCCATCACTGTAGAAGTCTAACGCTCACTCAATTTGCACTCCTGTTTACATTTCCACATTATATTTATAATTCATTGCATACGTTCACTTTAATCCTAATTAAACCAGATTCCTCATACATTCACTTTGCACATACAGTATGTTTTACTTACTGCTGCATATGCCACTTTACTTGGAATGTAAATGTCAGAGACCTTCCTTCTATTTTTTTATTATATATATATATATATATATAAATACACACACACACACACACACACATACTCAGTTATATTTTACCATTACTATTGTTTTTTGTTTTTTACTGTTATAGTTAATGTTAATTTAAGTAGTGACTGTTTACCGCTGCACTATAGAGTCTGAGAGTAACGTGATTTCAATCCTGTGTATGTCCTGTACGTATCGCAGATTTGACAATAAAGTTGACTTTGACTTTGAATGCCCACATGCTCTTAATATGCAGTTTTATACTCTGCTGTATACGCACACGTGTCCCGTGTGCCTCTCACATGAAGGTATTGGGAGTTTGCATGAGCGGTACGTGTGTATTAAAACATCTCAGCACTGAGTCATGGTCCTAGCTTTCATTTAATTTCATTAAAAACACTTGCTTATCTGGGCCCGTATTTATCAAACTTCTTAGAATTACTCCTGCTGCTAAGAATTTACTTATGTCTAAAATAATTCTTAGTTAAAAGCTGAGACTAAAAGTTAGTTATCAAGCCTCTCAGTCTCACTTTAAGCAAAGTGTAGGAGTAAGTAAGTCTTAAGTGTCAGTCTCAGAGCTGATTTACGACACCTGGCTGTGCCGCAAAGCTGATCCTGGATGACATCGTTTCAAAACCCCCTGCAAGAACTGACACTGGATCAGATTTCATGTTCAATAATATTTCCTGGGAAATGTCAAGATAAAATTCAGAAAATGTTGAAATACCTTCATACCTTAATAATGTTGCAGTCATAATTTTTGTGAAATAACCAGTGTTGGGAATGTTACTTAAAAAAAGTAATTAGTGATAGTTACTCACTACTTGTTCAAAAAAGTAACTGTTAGTAACTGAAATACTCTATAATAAAAGTAACTCATTACCAGGGAAAGTAACTATTTGCATTACAGTTAAAACAAAGTTATATGCCAACGAATAGGAATTTTTTGAAAAAGCAGTTTTCACAGTCAGTTGAAATGAGTAGATGAATGAATGAATGAATGAATGAATGTTCAACTTATATATAGATCAGTAGACTTTTGATATTTATTGCACATCAACAGACCAGTGCAGGATAAAATCATTTAAAATCCCAAATCTTAAAAAAAAGAAAAAAAAGCAAAAGTAAACACTACAAATTACACTATATAAAATGCATTTACATCTATCAAATTAAATTAAATTCTCTCAACCTGAGACAACTGGTTTGTTCACAACAGAAGTAAACTTAACAATAAAACCTCTATTCTTAATTAAATAAATCAAATACCCAGTCTGGTAGACATTCAGGAACTTCAGGTATTTTCTTAAATAATGTTTATATCGCCACCTTGAAACTGCTAATTTTTCTTCAGCTTGCTCCTGACTCACCATTCTGCCTCTTCTCCGTTTGTGTCGTGCTTCGGCACGCGTGTAACAACACTGGCTCTGATTGGCTACCATAACGCTGCCTTAGCCAATCGCTTACTTGTTAAGTTAAACAGGTGTTACACCGAGAACTGTGACCTATCGAGATCTGTTACTCCTCACTAGCCTGGACAGGGGTCCGCTCGGATTACTGTTAGTATATCAAAATATAGTAACGCACTGCTTTTAATGACCAGTAACGTCAACGGCATTGTATCGACAGGAAAAGTAATAAATTATATTATCCTGTTACTGACAAAATGACGGCGTTACCTAACGCCGTTATTTTTAACTGCGTTATTCGCAACACTGGAAATAACACATCGTATTTACGTAGTTAATAAATAATCCTAATAAAAAATATTTCATATCTACCTTTAAGTCCTATGTGACGCACTAGTATGTATAATTTTCCCTTCTTTCTTTTGTTATTCATATATTTTCTCTGATTTATTTTGGAGACTGCATACATTCTAACCGAATCACATTCAGGCGGAGGACCACCGGGCAAGCCTCTTAGCGCATTTTGTGAGGTGGTGCAGCGTATCATGGGGGAAGACAGTGCGGTGATCTGTGGAGTGGAGGGGGGTGAGGATCCTGCATTAATGAAATTCGAACACTTATCTCAAATGTAAAGTTTTTATCATTTATTTAGATTATTTAGGTCTCTCTCCACCCGCCTCTGGCCTCTGGGGGAATGCTGTCGCAGCTACCCACCCTGGCTGGTAAGTACATTCCATACATCTATCCTATGTTGCACTTCTAGGTTGCACATAAACACACACTCACACACACCCATACATCGCACTCATCTGCACTATATGTATTTGGTTTACTTTCTGTACTTCTTTGCAGTGGTCATTTGAGCTGGTTGCGTGTTTTATTTTATTAATATTATTATTATTTTATTATTATTATTTTTTTTCTTCTTTTCTTTTTCTTCTCCTTTCTTCTCCTACCTCTGTCTTTTCCCTTTTTATTATTTCTCTCCCCCTCTTTTCTTGGTCCACCTAACCCCAATAATTATCACTTTGCATATTGTTATCACTATATATTGTTATCACTACACTATATATTATACAGAATTGTTATAATTGCCATTTAAATCTGTACATAAAAACAAAGTTGTCCTCCAAAGATGGAGGGGTGGAGGTGGGCCAAAAAAAAAAAAAACGCTTCACGTATGACGTGGGGCCAGAGACGGTACGTCAAACAGCAATCTCACTGCACCAACTGCACCTTCATAACATATATGACACACTTCATAACATATGTCCTATAGCGCCCACTGCACAACAGGGACCCTCAAGGCGGTTCATCAGTGCACATGTAAGTTTGGTCTTTAAGACAAAGTAGTTTATAAATTGCTTACAATGAGGAGAAAAAAAAAAAAGATTTGAACACAAACACTGTGTTGTATTTGTAGGTAGGAATGTAATAAGAGACCAAATAAGCACGAAACACACTGTAATACGAACGTGGTTCTTTTTACTTCACTTTTCTTCTTCTACTCTGAATATTGGCTCTTTTTACTCACACAGCGACACCTGCAGGCAGGAGTATACTACACAACATATTTCCCCTTTTGTAGAAAAGCATAGTTACCACACAAGAACTGTATGCTAGAAATTCCAATAACATGAATGTAAAGCATAAACAACATGTACAAACAGAATGAGCCATTTTTCTCAAACAAGCATTTTCTCTTAAGAATTGTTTCATATGTTACTATGAAGTAACATAGTCCTTAGCCCAGAATGGAGCACGACGAACCCTACGCAATTGATTTGTGTCCGAATGTTCAGATGACACAGCACAAGGTGTATGCACCCCGTGTGGCACGTAGTTATCCTCAGGCACCATCAACATGGATGGAATAGCAGGGGGCAAGGATGTAGGGGCGAGGTGTGCAGCATTCCACACTTTCCCATCAGACAGAAGGTAAGTAGCTGGACCACGCTTTGCAATGACTTTATAAGGGCAACTGAATTTGGATTGTCCTTTGCTGACAAATCCTGGTTTCCTAATGCGAACATAGGAGTCCACTTGAATGCCAGGAGCAGTAGCCGCACGACGCTTGTCTGTGTACTCTTTTGCCTTTTGCTGCTTCCTTTGGACTGTCAGCTTCCAGGTCTTTGCGGACTTTGGAGGAGCTACGGCCGGAAGATCTCGAACATGAAGTTTTGTGTGCATCGGGCGGCCGTGTAGCAGTTCAGCAGGAGAGCACGTAGTGATGGTATGACGTGTCGCCCTGTATGTGTGCAGGAATTCAGTGACAAAGGGTTTCCATGGCTTACCTTCAATAGTAGCAGTTTGAAGGCAGTCCTTAAACACTCTGTTGAATCTTTCAATTTCCCCATTGGCTTGAGGAAAGTACACAGAGCTGCGGCAGTGTTTAATGTCCCTCCTAGCAAGAAAACTTTCAAACTCAGAAGCGGTGAATTGCGGACCATTGTCTGATACCACTTCACGCGGATTTCCTTCTCTGCTGAATACGACTGAAAGAAATGTAATGACTGTGGCAGAAGTAACTTGTCACATCCAGCCCCTCCCTCCTCCCTGGTCCCGCCTAGCTCCCCGCTCCCATTCGTTCCTTCCTCTGTCTATCACGCCCTTATCGTTAATGCACACACCTGAGTCTCGTTTCACCGTCCCGTCTGTGTGTATATATTCCCCGTGGTGTTTCACTTCTGTGTCGGTCCTTGTGTGTTTGTTTCGTGAGTACTCCTTGCCATATCTCTCCTTGCCTTCACCCTTCGTGTTTCTCTGTTCATGAACGTCCTAGTTGTTATTGTCGCTGCTTTTAGCCTCCTTGGTGTTTGCCCTCTAGTTCCGTTGGTTCCCTCGGTTTTGTTGCCTTGTTAATTCTAGATTGTGTATGTCATGAGTAGTTGCTGTCAGTAGCCCTACGGGTTTTGTTCTTGTGATGCCGCTATTCCCGTTGTTACTCTGAGCCTTATGCTCGTATAGTCCACCTTAGTTTCATGTCCTGTCTTACAGTATTTAGTGTATGTGTTCCCCACGTCATTGTTGCTATCCCGGTATTACTTACAGTTTCATTTGTCATCTCCCCTGCGTTTAGTGTTTTGGTTCCGTTTCTATAATAAATCATTTGACATCTGCATTTGCGTCACACCCGCCTATTGAGTCGTAACATAAGGACCGACCTAGTTAAATGACGCAGCAGATGCAGTCGGTTTCTGCTAACCTCGCGACCTCGCGGGTTAGCGACTGTTTTCGTGCCAGACTAGATAATCTCCAGTCCTTCCTGGTGAAAGATCCCTGGGGTAAACCCATATGTCTGCCCTCGCTCGCCCGTTGCCCCGAAGTGTATAATGGAGAACGCGTATCTGCGGAGATGTTTGTACTGCAGTGCACTGAATACACCAGGTTGCTAACTTGCCCCCCTCCCCCAGACAGAGCACTCGTTATGTTTTTTCGGTCTTTGCTGGAAGGCAAAGCTCTCGAATGGGCCGACATAATCTTAGCTACCCATCTTGACGAGGCATGGACCTTAGAGGGGTTTTTTAAGCTGATGCGCCTGAGGTTTGCTGGAGTTATGCCACCTGCAGTGCACATCTCCCCTGATCACACCGCTCCGGCGTCCCCGGCTCCGGATGACGCCTGCCCGGCTTCCCCTGCTCCGGATGACGCCTGCCCGGCTTCCCCTGCTCCGGATGACGCCTGCCCGGCTTCCCCTGCTCCGGATGACGCCTGCCCGGTTTCCCCTGCTCCGGATGACGCCTGCCCGGCTTCCCCTGCTCCGGATGACGCCTGCCCGGCTTCCCCTGCTCCGGATGACGCCTGCCCGGTGTCCCCTGCTCCTGACGGTGCCTGCCCAGCGCCCCCCGATGACTGCATCCCGGAAGGCACTCCCCGAAGGCCCCCCAAGAATTTTTTGGGGGGACGCAGTAGCCACTCACCCCAGGAGTGGCCGGCTCGGACCCGGGATGACATCAGCGTGGCGGCCACACCCCCCGATGACGTCAATGTGGCGATCACGCCCCCCGATGACGTCAATGTGGCGATCACGCCCCCCGATGACGTCAGCGTGGCGATCACGTCCCCCGATGACGTCAGCGTGGCGATCACGTCCCCCGATGACGTCAGCGTGGCGATCACACCCCCCGATGACGTCGGCCCGGTGGACACGCCCCCCGATGACGTCGGCCTGGTGGACACGCCCCCCTATGACGTCGGCCCGGTGGCCACGCCCCCCGATGACGTCGGCCCGGTGGTCACGCCCGCCGATGACGTCGCTCCGGCTGTCACGCCCGCCGATGACGTCGCTCCGGCTGTCACGCCCGCCGATGACGTCGCTCCGGCTGTCACGCCCGCCGATGACGTCGCTCCGGCTGTCACGCCCTCCGATGACGTCGCTCCGGCTGTCACGCCCTCCGATGACGTCGTTCCGGCTGTCACGCCCTCCGATGACTTCTGCACGGCGACCCCGCCTGTTCCCACTGCCCGCCAGCGGGCCCCGCCTGTTCCCGCAGCCCGCCAGCGGGCCCCGCCTGTTCCCGCAGCCCGCCAGCGGACCCCGCCTGTTCCCGCTGCCGGCCAACGGACTCGGCCGGTCCCTGCGGCCCGTCGGCCGGTCCCTGCAGGCCGTCGGCCGGCCTCTGCGACCTCTCCGCCGAGCTCCCCGACCTCCGCTGCCCCTCAGCCGGACCTGCCGGTGCCCCAGGACCCTTCTCCGGCTCCCCGGAATACTCCTCCGGCTCTGCCAGTTCCCCGGGACACTCCTCAGTTCACGCCAGCCCCCACAGTGACTGCTTTGCCCACCTGTGGGCCTGGAACTGGTACTGTACTGGGCTGTACAGACACTGACTCTTTGGTTACTCCAGTTTTGTGCCCGCCTGTGTTTCCCTTTTTGCCTTGTCCCCTCCCTGGTTTTCTGTTGGTCCCTGTTCCTGTGTGTGTCTCTGTCCGCATCCACGTACCCGTCCCTGTGTCCGTCCTTGGTGGTGTCCTTCATGTCCCTGTTCCTGTCTCTGTTCCCCAGATCGTCACCCACTTTGTTCCCGTCCCAATCTCCGTTGTCCTTCGCCTGTTGTCCTCTGGGTCCCGGTCTCCCCATGTGCCCAGCCCTGTGCCCCCGGTCCCGTCTGGTCCGGCCCCCTTGGTTCCACCTCCTGTGTCTGCTCCCTGTCCTGTCCCGCTCTGCCCTGTTCCCCCGTCGCCACCCGTTCCTGGTCCCAATCCTCCCTTGCGGCGGGAGTCCGGCCCCCTGTGTCCGTCCTGCCCTGTCTCTGTTGACCCTGCCCCGGCCTCGTCCACTCGTCTCCCTCTGTGTCGTGGTGTCTCTGTCCCCGCCGTCTGTCCGGCCCTCCCTGGTTGGCGTGCCCCGAAGTTGCACGCCTTGAGGGGGGGTTATGTCACATCCAGCCCCTCCCTCCTCCCTGGTCCCGCCTAGCTCCCCGCTCCCATTCGTTCCTCCCTCTGTCTATCACACCCTTATCATTAATGCACACACCTGAGTCTCGTTTCACCGTCCCGTCTCTGTGTATATATTCCCCGTGGTGTTTCACTTCTGTGTCGGTCCTTGTGTGTTTGTTTCGTGAGTACTCCTTGCCATATCTCTCCTTGCCTTCACCCTTCGTGTTTCTCTGTTCATGAACGTCCTAGTTGTTATTGTCGCTGCTTTTAGCCTCCTTGGTGTTTGCCCTCTAGTTCCGTTGGTTCCCTCGGTTTTGTTGCCTTGTTAATTCTAGATTGTGTATGTCATGAGTAGTTGCTGTCAGTAGCCCTACGGGTTTTGTTCTTGTGTTGCCGCTATTCCCGTTGTTACTCTGAGCCTTATGCTCGTATAGTCCACCTTAGTTTCATGTCCTGTCTTATAGTATTTAGTGTATGTGTTCCCCACGTCATTGTTGCTATCCCGGTATTACTTACAGTTTCATTTGTCATCTCCCCTGCGTTTAGTGTTTTGGTTACGTTTCTATAATAAATCATTTGACATCTGCATTTGCGTCACACCCGCCTATTGAGTCGTAACATAACTTCAGACATAAATGCCACCTCCGGCCATTTGCTGTAATAATCGATGAGTGTCACGGCATAGCGGCAGTCATAAGCCGCTTGGTGGAAGGGACCAACAATGTCTATGGCTACCTTCTCCCACGCCGCTGTAGGAATAGGCACTGGATGGAGTGGTGCAGCGTGTGTTATAGCAGTCTTGTCATGCTGCAGGCATGTAGTGCATGTTTTAATGGCATTCTCCACTTGCATGTCCATACCTGGCCACCAGTAGAGGTCTCTTAAACGCTGTCTAGTCCTGACAATCCCTTGATGCGTGTCATGTGCCAGTTGAATGAACTTAGGCTGCAACGCTGCAGGTACTACCACACGATGAGTGCCGCGAATGATGTAGCCCTCTTGCACAGCTAGTTCGTCTCGTAAGCGGTGAAAGGGAGTAAGAGCTGAATCCATACCTTTAGCAGTACGAGGCCAACCTTTCGTTATGTAGGCCTTAACCTGGTGCAACACTGGGCACTGATCAACAGCATGCTGGAGTTTCTCAGCTGTTACAGCAGCGAACTGTACTGTACGAACTGGGGTGCTGGTGCTGTCATCCTGTCACTGCTCGTGGTCACTCAAGTTTGTTGACAGTGCAGTGGACGGATGCCATTGTCTCAGAATGCCCCCAAGCCTATGTTACCTTCTGGTTCTGCCTTTTTTAGCTAGGCTGTAATAATTTAACTTAGTGCCGGAGTTGCTGCCACACTCCAGAAATGTTTATAATTTTACCTGTCCTGTATATGTCCTCATACAGAGCTAATTTTCCCTGTTTCATTTCTCCACATGGCTGCCCACCTGCTTGAGGTATAATGAGATGAGGAGAGACAAGCGATCCATCCTGGCCGGCCACCTCCTGCCTAACCGGATGCCTACACCATGATGGACATTATTACATCTTTTTCGGTCTAAATGGACATTATTGCATCTTTTACATTCTGTCTACATTCTGTCTATATTGTTGTTGTTGTCATGGTGACCGGTGTCGGCCAGAGGAGGATGGGCTCCCCCCCTGAGTCTTGGTTCCTCTCAAGGTTTCTTCCTCATGCAAAAACTAGGGAGTTTTTCCTTGCCACTGTCGCCCTTGGCTTGCTCACTGGGGGCTAGGACTCGGCACTTGTAAAGCTGCTTTGTGACAACAACTGCTGTAAAAAGTGCTATATAAATAAAATTTGATTGATTGATTGATTGATTGAACGCTGGCGACACCACTGCAACCATTTCAGGCTCTTGTTCTTGTTCCTCCTTCGTACAGGGTAATGGCAAACGTGATAAGCAGTCAGCAGTTACATTTTCTGTTCCAGGCTTGTAGACAATGGTATAATTAAAACACAGCAAGCGTGCAGACCATCTAGCAATTCTCATACCTGCTCTACCAAGACCTTTTGTAGACAGCAAGGTCGTTAGCAGGTTGTGATCTGTTTTCAGGGTGAAATGACGACCCCAAAGGTAGGTGTGCCATTTTTCTGTAGCCCAAACACATGCCAGGGCCTCTTTCTCAGTCGCAGAGTATTTACGCTCACATTCAGACAGTGTCCTGGAGGCAAAAGCAACCGTCAGTTCAGTGTCTCCATGCCACTGTGTAAGCACAGCACCTAAACCATAATCTGAGGCATCTGTTGTCACAGTAGTAGGGCATGAGGGATCAAACAATGCCAGTGCATGGCTGGTAGAAATGATCTGCTTCACCCGAGAGAAATTTTCATTTGCCTCATCTGTCCAACAGAATCCAGTAGCTTTCCGCAACACAGCACGGAGCGGTTCCACCAAAGTGGCATAGTTGGGAATGAACTTAGCATACCATCCCGTCAGTCCAAGAAAAGAACGTAGCGCATGTGCATCCTGTGGAGGCGGAGCTTGTGTCACAGCCACAACATGCTCTGGATCTGGATGCAGACCAGTAGCTGAAATTACATGTCCTAAAAATGGAAGCTCAGTTTTTCTGAAGGAGCATTTCTCCATGTTGAGTTTAAGACCACTGTCTTGCAGGCGATGTAGCATGGCACGAAGCCTCCTTTCATGTGTCTCTGGTGTGTCAGCATGAATTATGATGTCATCCAGATAACATTGAACACCGTCCAATCCATCCAACATCTGTGACATCATTCTCTGAAACGCACTAGGAGCCGAAGCCAGCCCGTACGGGACCCGTGTAAAACGAAACAGTCCGTCATGCGTAATAAACGCTGTAAGGTCTCTACTGTCCTCATGTAAAGTCACTTGGTGATATGCATTCTGCAAGTCAATGGTCGAAAACACGGCTGATCCCCTGAGTTCTGTAAAAACTTCTTCGATATGCGGTAGCGGGTGGCTATCACAACAGCCTTGTTTGGCTCTCTCAGGTCAACACACAACCTGATTCCTCCCGACTTCTTTTGAATGACCACTATGGGCGAGACCCATTCAGAGGAGTCTACTTTCTCAATGATGCCTTCCTTTTCCAGTCTCTTTAACTCTTGTTAGACAGAGTCACGCACAGCAAATGGCAGTCTACGCAGCTTTTGTTGCACAGGCGGCACATCCGAGCGTAGTTTGACTTTGTGTACAAACCCTTCAGCTACACCACAAACATCAGTGAAGTCGACAGCAGCAGTACACCCAGCCGACGGCCTAACACAGCCATCTCGTATTTCAAGTTGCAGCGCAGTGAACAAATCCATGCCAAGCAATGGAGTTCCTTTCTCCACAATGTAAAAATCCACTTGTGTACAGTGAGCAGAACATGTAACACTGAGAGTAATGCACCCCAGCACAGCAATATGCCTCTTCATGTATGTCAGCAGACTAACTTTTGGGGTAGAAAATGGCAGAGTAGAAAAGTATTGTCTGTAAATCTGCTCAGGCAGAATTGAAACAGCAGAACCAGTATCTACAAGCAAATCTACTTGAATGGACTGTCCATGATCATCACTCAGAGTCACTTTACAGGTGAGCTTCTTTCTTTGCTCAACAGTGAATGGGGTTGTAACGCTCAGAACTGTAAGGTCTGGTGTGGTCACTTCTTGTACATTGCATGCATTTCGTGAATTACGGCAAACTCTTGCAAAGTGGCCAATTTTTGCACACTTCTTACATGTCACTTGCTTCGCTGGACATTTTGAGTAATTTGCTAGGTGTAAAGGTGAGCCACAGCGATAGCATGACTTATTCTGGGCAGTTCGGTGGCAATTGGATGCTGTTTGCTTTTGCGTCAGCTCAAACCGGGAAGGTCTACGAGGCTTTGCAGACGCATAAGAACGTGCATGTACAGCCTTGACCACGACATCGCCTGGGCATGTCATTGCTTTAGCCTCAGTAGCCGCCGATTCCATTTGCCCCGCAATTGCAATTGCCTTTTGTAAGGTAAGGTCAGTCTCCAGAAGCAAACGCTCACGAACACGAGAGTTGCATGTTTTCTCTATGAGCTGATCCCTTATCATGTCATCCGCTAAAGTACCAAAGTCACAGTGCACAAGAAGTCCACGCAGAGCAGCCACAAATTGGACGACCAACTCACCTGGCCTCTGACTGCGTTGACGAAATTTGTTGCGTTCAGCCACCACATTGATCTTGGGCACGAAGAACGACTCCAAGGCCTCTAACGCAGCAGCGTAAGTATCATCCCCCACTTCCAAAGTGTAGAAGATGCGTTGGCCCTCTGTACCGAGGCAGTGTATGAGTAGCGCTCTTTTTCGTTTTTCTGGAATGTCGTCTTGACCAAGCGCCAGAATGTAGTTATCGAACATACGAATCCAGGAGCTGAATGTCATAGACGGCTCACCAGGAGTCTCAAGAAAAGCAGGCGGTGGTGGAAGTCCAAGTAAAGCCATCCTCGTCGCCAATATGTTGTATTTGTAGGTAGGAATGTAATAAGAGACCAAATAAGCACGAAACACACTGTAATACGAACGTGGTTCTTTTTACTTCACTTTTCTCCTTCTACTCTGAACATTGGCTCTTTTTACTCACACAGCGACACCTGCAGGCAGGAGTATACTACACAACACACTGATGCTAATTGTCACTTCAAAATTATTGCATCCGTCAGTAATAAAGACGCTGCTCGTGCTCCCGACCCTGCTGGCTTGAGCGCAGATTCTCCATCTGCCCCTTCCTCTTTGACAGCGCTTCCAAACACCTCAAGTCATGAATGGCAGGAGGAAGAGTGGGCGTCTGAAGGAGGTCTGGCAGAGGACTCGCTCCCAAATGACATGCAAGAACTGAAAAGGCAGAAGTTAAAGCTTCAAATTAAAGTATTAAAATTGCAGCATGAATATTACACTCTTGCACTAAAAAAACAAAAGGAAGAACAAATAACTTAAACCCATGCTTATGTTAATGCCTAAATATTGTGCATATTTATACATAAAATTGAAATGTACCTAAAATGAAGGTTTGCAAAGTGTTGTCTGAAGCCTGTCGCATCACGTGTGCTGGCAGGGGGGCTCTCATCTCCATTTCCATCACTGTCATCACGGTTCTCCAGTGTTGGGTGGGGACGGATGTTGTGCTTCTTGCAAATATTATGCAGTATTGCACATGCCATTATGATTCGGCATACTTTTTCCGGACAGTACCGAATTTCAGAATGTAAATGTGGAATCTGCGCTTCCATTGGCCAATCCCTCTCTCTGCCACACTTCGTGTAGTACGGTGTGCCCTGTGAGAGGAGTTCAATAAAACTAATTAGCTACAGCTATAGCTATTGTTATGTTACTGCTGGGATGCATACGTGTTCTGTTTCAGGAATGAAGTGGATCCAGGTTCCAGACCGGGATTTGTGCAAACCTCTCTCCTAATTGGGATGCTGCTCCGCCCTAGGAGGACGGCCACAGGATATAAGGACAGCAGACAGGAGGGAAGGCAGATACTACAGGCCAGCAGCTGTAGTGGCAGCTTGGGGGCACGTTTGATACATTGTGCAGACTTTTGTGTTGCATTGGCCTGACTTGTTGGCGTGGCTGTTTTAGTAAGGTTGTATTCATATGTGATCCTACCTGTTATGTGGTGTTCTGTGTTGTCCTTCCTTTTCCTCCCTCCCCTCTGGTTAGTAGGAAGTGACTGCCATGTTGTTTTGGGTTGGTTTTGTCTTTGTTTGTTGGTAGGGAGATAGATTTGTGTGTTTTCTGTTTGGTATTAAATGTAGATGTATTTCCTTTCTAGTGTGGGGTTTGTTTATTATGTTGGCATATGTCACTTATGAAATAATACCAGAGTTGTTTGGTGTATGTATAAGTATTTCTTTTTTATATGATTATAAATATATTGACTTAAAGCCTATTAATATATACAATGTATCTAATACAATCACGCTATAAGTAGAACCCGTGTGTGCTGTCTTTATTCAGTATCAAAAATAATTATTTTTGTCACCTTGGACGCTGTTGTGGCCTATAGCCTAGAATGGGTCATAACACTATAGCTAAATTAGTATTATTCACAAAGAAAATACATATGGATGAAATAATAAACATACCTGTTGTAGTTGATTTGGGCTTCCGTCACTGCTCTGAAAAACGGCATGAGCAGCCACCGGCGTAAAGGATATCCTTTATCACCTAAGAGATGACATCCAGGTGGCACAAGTCCTGTTTCAAAAAGTTGGTTCAGGGCGCTTTCATTGAAAACCCGAGCATCATGGGTTGCCCTGGGCCATTTGGGTACAACATCTAAAATGTTGTATTCTGCATCAAACACAATTTGAGTGTTGATGCTATGGTACCTCTTTCTGTTCACATAAACATCCTCATTAATGCTGGGAGCAATGATCTTTGTGTGAGTGCCATCAATTGCACCTACAACTCCTGGAAATCCAGCTATCTGCATAAACTGGGTTTGCTTCTGTTGGATGACACGGGGTGTTGTTTGGAAAGTCAATAAAAAGGGTTACAGTGTGTGGCGCTGTAAGTGCCATAATTGTTTGCATGACGACTCGGCTAATTGTTGGTTGGGATGGTCCCAAATCATCAGCACTACACTGCTGCATTTTTCCTGTAGCAAGAAAACGAAGCATCAGCACTACTTTTAATTCAGCTGGGATGACGTTGCTGCATGTAGTTGAAGGTGAGATGACATCTCTCACCAAGTCAGTGACAATGATGATTCCTGCTCTTTCCAGTCTATATCGTTTGATTAATTGAAAGTCATCAAACGTTTCCAAGACATTCTTCCTCTCTTGGAAGGTTCGGACGCGTCTCTGTCTTCTCAGTGCCATCTCAGCCCCCTGGTGGCAACTCTTAACAACTTAAAAGTCCTCTGGAGCAGTCTTAACTTTTCGGGAGAGTAAGAGTGATTCTTATACTTTAGAGTTTTGATAACTGGCACTTACACTTAACTCTGTGAGTAGGAGCAAATCTAAGAATTTTTCAGCACTTAAGTCCAAAATTCCACTCTAAGAACTTTGATAAATATGGGCCCAGGGCCCGTATTTATCAAACTTCTTAGAATTACTCCTAAGAATGCTGCTAAGAATTGACTTATGTCTAAAATAATTCTTAGTTAAAAGCTGAGACTAAAAGTTAGTTATCAAGCCTCTCAGTCTCACTTTAAGCGAAGTGTAGGAGCAATTCGTAAGTGTCAGCCTGCAAGAACCAATCGCTGGATCGGATTTCATGTTCAATAATATTTTCTGATAAATGTAAAGATAAAATTCTTAAAATGTTGAAATACCTTCACATTTAAAGGGTCTAATCAGTGGCTGTGGAGAGGAAAGCACAGGCTAGCTGAGGGCATGCATAATATAGACAGAGTTTCCAATGGAGTGGTTGGTTATATTATGGTGGTACAGTATTTAAAATATTAGGATAATTTAATTCAATGTGTGTTGTAGTGCACAATGCGTTGTAGTGCACATATATTACTGGCAGCATTGAGCATGCATTAACAGTAGCAGTGAGCCTACTTTAGTCGCCAGTGAGGACAGTATTGATATACTTGGCTAGGGAGTGTTTGATAGTGCAGCAGGTAAATCAATATGGAACTGGTGGCACTGAGAATGCATTATTTGTGCCAGCTAAGTTGGGCACAGCCTTTGTTCCCAGGGAGGATTTTCTGGTTTAGAAACTGATTAGCTGTACAGCAGGTAAATACAGGAAGTTTTTGGGGCAGTCATGGCCTGGTGGTAGGGAACTGGTCTTGTGACCGGAGGGTCGTGGGTTCGACTCCCAGGCCTGAGGCCATGACTGAGGTGCCCTTGAGCAAGGCACCTAACCCCAACTGCTCCCCGGGCGCCGGGCAAGGGCTGCCCACTGCTCTGGGCATGTGTGCACTACAGCCCCCTAGTAATCACTAGTGTGTGTGTTCTAACTGCACAGATGGGTAAAAAGCGGAGGACCAATTTTGGTTGCGGTGTAATATGGCACATTTACATATAATATCTGCTGGTGATGCTCATATAGAACTGGTGGCACGATGCACATAGTAAAAGCGGGGCAGGGTATGACCTTAGTAAACAGGGAGACCAACATGGATGACATAATTTAGTGACTGTTAGGACAGTACAATCTGCATCATGGCTCTCCATGTTCATAATGAAGATTTTCGCCTGAAATTATCTGCTTTAATGCAGTGAGGCCCCTGTTTGACTTGACACAATTAAGGTGGACAATGATGGTTTATTAGGTTGCAATTACCCTCTCAGAGAAGCTATAAAGGGTTATGAATAAGGGGATTTGAAATTGATTGCAGATATAGGTGGAACACTTCAGGTCTCTCAACTCAGTCACCAACTCTATGTATTTCAACCAAATCCACATATCCGTTTTTTTTTTTTTTTACTTTTTATTTGTAAACATCTTTTAAGTTCAAGGCATACATTTAACCATGTAGTAAGAGGGTTGCAATATAAAAAACACAAAAAAAAACAAAAGGAAAAAAAAATTATAATAAATAAAAAATAAATAAAACACGATGTGAGGTCATATTTAAATCAGGAGTCAACATGGGCTATTCTTCCTATTAGCTAAGTAAGCACGCCACTTTCCCCATTGTTTTTCTCCCAACTACTTCTGAAGTCGAATGAAGAAAGTCTCGCCAGATTAAGGAATTTGTAGTGGATAACTGTGTTTTTCAGGCTCTAAGCCACATGTCCTCAGTTATTTCAATGTCCAGTTCCTTGTTTCATAGTCTATGTCTGCCAGTCTCGTTAGTTGAGTTTGGTTTTAGAAGCTGTGCTAAGGCTAGCTATGAAAGAATTACCAAAAGTAGTGGTTGTGGAGAGGAAAGCATAGGCCTCTTGAGGGCAGGCATCATATAGACATTTATGATGGTGTGATTGGCTATAGAGGGGAAGAGAAATAGGGATATATAGGGAACTTACCAGCAGCATTTTTTACTTGAAAATCAAATACAAATACTTGTTATTCAGTAAAGTATTTCAGTCTTGCTTTGCAGTCTTTCTGAGTTATAAGCCATTTTTGCCTAGTTATTCATCGTTGAGGAACTGTAAGGCAATGTAAGATGCATTAACAAGCACTGCATATAATTAATTGATACACAACAGTTTCAAATATAAAACAGAATGTCAGAGCGGGCCCCAGCGCTGCCCCGCCCATGACCACCAGAGGGCGCTCGCGGTCTTCTGTCAGGGCAGGTCCCTCCTCCACACATGCCATGACTACCAGAGGGCGTTCACATTCCACAACTCGCAATCAGCGTACGTGACCCGCAGCCGGTTTTCTTCCTTCTTAAGGAAGCCGACTGCGACTCGTCTTCGCTGAGTTGTTTGGTCTTTCAGGCGGTCAGCCGGTATCGTGGGTTTCGTTCTCCGATTCATGTTCTTCAGTGTTTTTCTCTTCACTTTCTCCTGTATCTTCGAGTTTTATCTCCTGCGCCTTTTGGCCCATCTCAAGTTTTCCCCCCGCTGTATTCTTCCTGTCCGGTTTTTTGTTTTCATTCAGCTAGGGTTTTGTATTTCGCCATTATTGGTCAGGTAGTCGTTTTTTTCCCGGACGTTTTTTGTTTACTTACCTCTCTCTCTCTCTCGTTTTCGCGTTGAAGTTTATCCGCGTTCTTCAGTTGTTAAGATTTGTGTTTCGTTTTCCTTGTTTTTAGTACTTACCGCGCGTCGAGTTCTCTTCGCGTTTTTTCTCGGTTTTTCGTGTTTAACCCTTGGTGTATATTTGTTTTTTCTTTTTCTCTTTTCCCGCACTCCTTTTGGCGGAGGTTTCTGTTCTTTGTTTTCTGTTTGTTTATGGTTTGGCATTTGGGTCCCTTTGACTAAACATCAAGCAGTGTGTTCGCGTGCGCACCTCCTGCCTAACGTACTAGTTTTTAAATATCAATAGCTATACATTACCTTCACAAATTCATTATATACATTACCTTCACATAAATTCACAAATGACCATTTTTTTTGTTCTTTATAAAAATGCAAAGGTTGAAAACTGTTGTGCATAATAATAATTTGGAACATGCATTTTGAACACATTTTTAGGGTTTTATTAATTAAGACTGGCCAAAAGCACTCTCAGCACACAAGTTAAGATTAGGTATGCGATGCTGTACTCCCCACGCTTCCCTTCCTCATCTGTTTCTGTCTCCTCCCCCTTCAGCTTGTCCTGGCTGTGGGCGCCTCTCCCTTCCGCAGCCTCGCTCTGAACGTCATCAACTTTCTCCTGAAAATAGACAACAGTTCACGTTTCAAATTCCTTTGGCATTCCAGTGCCCCAGACTGCTACCTTATCAAATGTCAGAGGTCATGGGGTGTGACTGTGACCATCCCAGGACTGAATCCTGACCCAGTACTGATTTCCCAGTTAACATTAGAGAGCGGTAGCCTCTTATCTTTACGGCATGGACCGCTAGCGTCTGGGGAGCATCGTTGGCTAGCAGTCGGGCCAGTCCCTGTGGTTGCTACAGTAATGGGATGGGTGGTGGGTGTCCATGTTTTATGTGTGTTTAAGTGTGCTGTACTGGTGCAGAGTTTTCAATAAACTTGTAATTCAGTATGTCTGTGTTTAAAAAACAATGTTTTAAGTCGATTCAGCACTGTTTTACTCAGCACTGTTTTAATCAGATCGGTATCGGCCGATACGAAGCCTCAGATATCTGAATCGGTATCGGAAGTGAAAAACGTGAATCCCTACACACACTTTTATCTCATTTTTATACAAGGGAGCCATTGAGGGTTAAGGGCCTTGCTCAGGGGCACCTCAGTCATGGCCTCAGGTCTGGGGATCAAACCCACTACCCTTCGGTCACAAGACCAGTTTCCTGACCACCAGGCTATGACTGCCCTATCGTTGGGAGTAACGGCCGTCAACACCCTCAGGTTTAATCCTGAGGTCTGAGAGAAAGGTCAAAGGTCTCACGTTAATGACGGCATCCTTCTCAGCCAGCGAGGCTCGCAGCTTGGCCGTCTCTAAGGGTGTGTCCTCGGTTGCCGTGCTGACAGGTTTCCGGGCATCACTTAGCTGCCTGCGCAGGTCCTGCAGTTCAGCTGTGCATGCTGACAGAGCCTGGTTATGTCTCTCCACACACTCCTACACACACACACACACACACACACACACCTTCAGCTGGTTCTCCCTCCTCAGTGCACTGTTAAGAGCTTGTGTTTTAAAAAAAAAAACTGACTTTCGAAAATCTTCTTGCTCCCTCTCTCTGCCTCAAACACACACACACCCACACAAACAGAAACACACACGCTTATATTGATGGTCTCCTCAATGTGTAAAAGCAGGTTGTTCAGGCGCTCCACCTCTCTCTCCTTCTCCCTCACGCTCAGCTGAAGCATGTGGACCTCATTCTCATTCTCCTTCTCCTCCACAGCCACAAACTTCTCATCCAGCGCATTCTACACACACACACACACACACACTGAGGTTAGTGAGGCTGCTTCAACAGGATGGCAGCGGTGACTGATGGAGTGGCAGGAGGTACTGCACCTCCAGAGCCTTCTCCTTCTCCCTCAGCCTCTCTCTCAGCTTGGTCAGCGTGATGTCACTTCCTCCTGGTGCCTGGTCCTGCTCCAGGTCCTGCACCATGTTCATGTAGTCCTGAGAGAGAGAGAAAGAGAGAAGAGCGTGTGTGTGTAAAAGAGAGAGAGAGATTTAACTAATGATGTTAATTACAGCTCACTGATAATCTCCTAATTAAATATTCATCAGCTGTTAGGATTTTGTGTTATTTAGGTGGCCATATGTGTGTGTGTGTGTGTGTGTTTGTCTTTATTACATGTTGGGGGCTGCAACACATTAGCACACTCACTCAGTGGGAACCACAAAATTTCAGCCAAAATCACTTAAGCTGACTCAGGAGAGAAGTGGTTTTGCATAAATTGCAAAAATATGAGGTGTGAACACATTATGTAATAACTTAAAAAATAATAAAAATAAATAGCAATTGGTGTAATAAATTACAATTTTCAATAACTTGAAAAAATTATTACATTTAAGATGTACAGTTAATTTGAACAGTTAGAAGTACTGAAGAGCTCCACAGTCTTGTTCTAAGCAGTGTTAATTTCATTGACGAATAATTTTCGTCATAGTTTTTGTCAATGATCCTTTTTTTCATGACGAAAAAATGAGACGATAACTAAATAAAAACTATACGAAGGGATAAAAACGATGACAAAATTAATGGACTTTTTTTTTTTTTTATGGCCCACCTCCACCCCCCCATCTTTGGAGGACAACTTTGTTTTTATGTATAGATCAAATGACAATTATAACAATTCTGTATAATATAGTGATAACAATATGCAAAGTGATAATTATTGGGGTTAGGTGGACCAAGAAAAGAGGGGGGGGAGAGAAAGAATTAATGGACATTTTCATCAACGAAATAAAAACTAGACGAAAATATTGGCCAGCGACGGCATTCAATCAGATCTGATTTATCTTTTGAGAAAGGTAGGGATACGTTTATAAGAGATCCAACCGTAACTACTTTAGCGTAGTAGCGGGACAAACCGGATAACTGTCCAATCAGTACTAACGTCTTCACATCGCACAGAACCCTGGAAGACCATACCAGCCTGTGAACTGTGGTCACTCATGAAATTCAACTCGAAGTTAACTAGACAATGTCAGCAGGGAGAAAGATAAGAGGCGATATATGGACACATTTCTCTTTTGACTTTGAGAAAAAGAAGACAGTGTGTAAACCATGTGGGACGATGATGTTGGGAAAAATACGACAAATGAAATGACATCTGCAGGCTATGGCATTGTTGTTTTTACGGCACCCAGTTTTATATAGAATGTAATATGCATTGTTCATAACAAACTCCATATGTTTTCAGGGAAAGCGGGCCTACTGGTCATCAATGTTTTGTTATTGTTATGCTCAATAACTATAAGTTCAGGTCAATAAAGTTGTTTAGAAATTTGTTTTTTCATTTTCATGTTTCATTTTGTGCAAGTGTATATAATGACTATTACACCATTAATATTTTATATATTTTAGTCAACTAAATTAAAACATATTAATATTTTAGTCAACTAAATTCTTTTGATAATTAGTCGACTAAATTCTAATGATAGTCGACTAAAACTAGACTAAGACTAAAAACAAATCCAATGACTAAATTATGACTAAAACTAAATGTCATTTTAGTCAAAAGACTAAGATTAAAACTAAATAAAAAATTGCTGTCAAAATTAATACTGGTTCTAAGGC
Organism: Brachyhypopomus gauderio; assembly: GCF_052324685.1. Lineage (NCBI taxonomy): Eukaryota > Metazoa > Chordata > Actinopteri > Gymnotiformes > Hypopomidae > Brachyhypopomus > Brachyhypopomus gauderio. Next base: position 6,872,744 of record NC_135228.1, read on the forward strand.
CTCTCCAAAGTGCCACGCTTTTACGTAGGGCTACGCCCCCCCTCTAGCTGTCACTCCGGGTTCCTGCTTGTATCTGTGTGAGTGTAACCCTCACATTTCGGTTTTCAATCCACCGCAGAATCTTTACCCACACATTAAGAAGGACGATGGCACCAAAGGTCTTAAAATAACTGATCAAACCATTTGCCTCGGACTTTACTTCACTTGTCAGACTGCAGGTGGCTAAGACATTCTAGTGCCTCAAGGGTGGAGGGCAAGTGAGCTGCCACAACTCGTACTGCAGCAATGCGGGCACTCCATCGAGTGTCAGAGAGACGATGAAGAGAACATCCCGTCTTTTCTTTCAAGGTTGCCCATCGCTCTGGGCTAGCACTGAAGAAATGATAAAGACGGTTTACAGAGCCCAAAAATGTTGCAACCTCTGGACATGACTCAGCCGCATGGACACCAACCAGATTGAGCGTGTGAGAAGCACAGGGGGAGAATGTAGCAAGTGGATTGACTTTTAAAATCTGAGCTTGTACTCCTTTCACCTTCCCAGACATGTTGGCTCCATTATCATATCCTTGTCCTCTACATTCTTGTAAAGGTGTGCCATTGGACTGCAACGCTTCTACAATCAATATGGGAATTTCCTGGCCTGTCTTTTTGTCAAAATCTTTGAATTCGATAAACCTCTCAACTATCTTTCAAACACCACAGTCTTCTTTGTCGTGATGTACATATCTTACCAATAGCATGTTCTGTTCTGTATGAGATATGTCTGGTGTTGAGTCACATATGACAGAGTAATATATTGCATCTTCTCTTTCTTTCAGGATAGTGTTGAGCACTCTTTTGCCACAGAGCTCAATAAACTCATTCTGAGTGTCTGGACTTAGGTAGTGAGTTAAACGTGACCCTTTCTTATTAGGGTTCACACACGTAGTGTGGGAAACCTATTGTTTTTTGTCTTACTTTTTCTAAGTGCTCATGTAAGAAGGGATCATAATGGGGCAACAACTCAAGAGTTCCAAGAAAACTGCCATTATGGACATCATCCAAATTTGAGGTTTTGCCTCTGAATGCAAGATTTCTTGAAGCCAAATGAAGAGTTACATCCAAAAGCCTCTCTAAGATCTTGGTATGTTTCTCTGTTTCTGTCTGGAACTGTTTTTGAAGGTGCCCATCTACTCCTGTGGCCACCACTAATGAGTGCTGAAGGCTTTTCCATTTTACATAGCACTGCTTATGGGGAGTGTGTGTCTCATGTTCTGGGAACTTTCTATACATTTTTTGCCACTTAATGTCTGATAACGTAAGTCCATCCTTGCTGTTCAGTGCACTTTTTGATTGCCTTGTCTGCTCATGTGAGGACAGAAGGCATGAGATGCAGAACAGAGCCTTTGTGCTGTCACTGTGGATCAACCAGTCCCTCCTAATCTTCTCACGCCCTCTGGCCGACTTAACATATTGAAGATGGTCAGGGAATGCTTTGCCGTCCTTGTCTTTGGGTGCCACTTTGGTCAGGTCTACACTTTCACTAGCCAGTCTGCAAACTAGAGTCTCTCTCTGCTGAGCAGTTAGCTTGTCTGGCCACAGTCCTGGATCCTCTGACATCAACTCCTCTGCATTTCCCTCACTTGGTCCTTCCTTTTCTCTCTGCCCAACCTCCTCACTACTCTCAAACACATCTACAAGCATAGGAGAGGAATGTTGGAAAAAAGAAATTTAAAGGTGAATAACTTAATGTTTAAACTTAATGTTTTCCTGAAAGGCTATGGAAGAGCAGAAGTGAGAAGGCCTCAGTGGCCTTGAGGAGAATAGAATGGGCCTATTCAGTGTAAGCTGCAAAACAAGCAGTTTGAGATAAGGAGATGGACGGCTAGAGAGGAGCAGGGGGGGGCTCTAAGGAAGAGTAGCAAAGGTGGGGGCAGATATCGAAACTTAGAAATGAGGTATGAAAGGGAGGACATCGCCCAGCACGAGGACTTTTTGCTTGGACGCTGCTGAGATCCACTTGGGTTAGGTAGAGTTCTAGGCAACTAGTACCAGAGAGTTTGTACCACATATACTTTGACTATATTGTATTCAATTATATTCCATATAAATTAATCTAAAAGAACTTTTGGTGTTAAGACTTTGCTTGGGTAATTCAGTCAAAACCAATTGGTTCATCGGGGCAGTGTTGGGGCCTATCTGGGTCAAGAAAAAATATCCCAACAAATGGTAGCAGAGGATGGTTTTGACTGGAGTTGAATTCTGCAATTAGGACGAGAGAGGAGGTCAATCCGTCCGTGAGGTGACTGAACTAAGCCGCGCGGCCTGTTGAAAAGGTAAGGAGCCATTCTCTCCTATTGACTGAGTATCATAGGCTAAATTAAAGTTCAGTCACTGAATGGTCGAGGCGAAATACTCTCTGTAAATTTAGTGTTATAATTGTATACGTGTTACAAACTCGATATATATAGACAGGAGGATTGCCCTACGACTCAAAGTCGGGAGGAGGACGCCCTGTAACTGCAGTAAACGGTTAAAGAGCAGGTAGCCCATCGGTCTTAAAAGGACGGTGGAGGACGCGCTCAGAGAAAGTAGGCAGCCCACGTTCTAAAAAGAACCTTGGTTCTAAAAGAGAACGGTGGAGGACGTGCCCAGAGAAAGAGCAGGTAGCCCACGTTCTAAAAAGAACTTTGGTTCTAAAAAAAGAACGGTGGATGACGCGCTCAGGTGACGAGTAGGTAGCCCACGTTCTGGAAAAAAAAGGGAACTATTGTTCTAAAAAAAAAAAAAGAACGGTGGAGGACGCGCTCGGTCACGGTTAAATGAATGAGTAGGTAGCCTGGGATTCCAAGAATAATAGATTCAGAGAAATCCTGGAGGACACGCTCAGCCGGTTTTGGGGCCCCAGTGTGTTTTGTTAAAATTGCGTGTGTGATTGGTGAAATTACAGCTGTATCTGTGTATGCGTGTTTGCAAATTTGCAGTGTTGGTTTGAATTCCATGTATCGTGTGGTTATATGTTGAATAAAGACCTGTATAGATTGTTGTTTGAGCATACGTGCTATAATAAAAGTTGTGAGCCCTTCATTGGGGGACTTATAAACCCACGCCCATAAATCCCTGAGCCATTATGCGAGGACGTTTGAACCCCTGAGTAAATTGCATGAGCTCCCAAGAAAGACGTTCATCATTGTGTACACAAGCACAAGAGAAACATTTCATAAGAGGTTAAAGTGTAAAACAAAAATTATTGTATTATTTTCATGCATGAAATTATAATTTGGTTTGTGACACTGATTTAAGTGCTGGAAGTGAAACTCGCGCGAGCTGTGTTGAGCTGAAGTTGATTGGAGTGTGGAGATATTAACTTGTGTCTGTCCGCCCTTGGGGTGTGCGCTGGCGAATTAAAGCGCTTGCGAACACGACGATAAAATGATAAAGTTTACTGAATTGATTCTGGGGTATTAAAGCGCTAGTGAGTATAACGAAAAAGTGATAAAATTTACTGAATCGAATTGAAGCAAAAGTGAATTGGGTGTAGTTTGAAAAATTGGAGTTACATCATGGATAATATTAAAGGTTTGGAGGATTATTTAGTTGATACTATGGAGAAGCGCGCTGTGCCGAAAGTGAGATCGGACACAGTGGTGGATGTTAAAAGGTGTTTTGAGAAAATGCGATCCGAAGGGTTGTGGCCAGACCCGGACGATCGCGGTATATATAAGGTGGATTGGGAACATATTGAGAAGCCCTGGGTTACACAAATCAAGAACGGTAGCCCGCGAAGTCACTGCAGCGCACGCAAGCGGCGAGGGTCTGAGATAAAGTTTAAAAGTTTAAACTAGTGTTGCCACCTTTCCCGGTTTTCCCGGGACTGTCCCGGTTTGTCGTCTTTTTAATATTCGGTCCCGGCAAAAAAAACTAGGTTAGTTCAAACCATGATTCAGACTGTTTCTGCACACTTTAAATCTGTTTTTTTCTCGCTGTGTCCATTTTAAACCCCTCCGGTAACGTTTTACGTTAAGTTTACGTTCGCCACGCCGCGCTCAACAACTTACGTTCTTTTAATTATTATTATTATTTTTTTTTTTCTTCTTTTCTTTTTCTTCTCCTTTTTTCTCCTACCTCTGTCTTTTCCCTTTTTATTATTTCTCTCCCCCTCTTTTCTTGGTCCACCTAACCCCAATAATTATCACTTTGCATACTGTTATCACTATAATATTGTTATCACTACACTATATATTATACAGAATTGTTATAATTGCCATTTAAATCTGTACATAAAAACAAAGTTGTCCTCCAAAGATGGGGGGGTGGAGGTGGGCCAAAAAAAAAAAAAAAAAAAAAAAAAAAAAAAAAAAAAAAAAACAACTTACGTTCGCCGCCCACCCCGCTCAACAGATTACATTCGCTCAGTATGACAGTGTCCTTGTTTTTTGTCAGACCTAGGTGGCAACCCTACTTTAAACTGAGATAAAGTTTAAAGTCAGAGATAAAGTTTATTTATCTCTGATCCATATCTATGAGTTACTAGTTCGCTCTGGCGCCAAGCACTGATGATCGATCTCGATATAATACTTAATTTGTGTCCATTTTACAGGCCGCCCGGTAACAACTTACGTTCGCTAACCCCGCCACCCACTCCAGGTTCAAATCTCACTTCAAGCGATCTTGAAAAGTTGGCAACCCTGAATAAATAGGTAAATAGATAATTAAAATGGACTACTAAATAGAGGAAACCATACAACATTTACTCCCTATTGTAATGTACTCACAAAAAAGCAAAAACACACCGCAACTTCCATCGCAATTTTTTTGAAAAACACCCGCAACATCAAACATTTTAGCCCGCAACAATCACATTGCAGGTAAATGCAGGGTTGAGGCAGCAGCAGGTATGGCCATTTCTACCTTTAGTGAATATGATTGTGCCATGCTGACTAGTATGGAGAGGTTGTGGCTGCAAAGCACAATCTTACTGTCAATGTAATGAAGCTGATATGATCAGAGCACAATCTTACTGTCAATGTAATGAAGCTGATATGATCAGAGTATCAAAAGCAGAGGCCGTCACATCTACCACATCTGCCAGCGTGAAACATAAATGCAATCCTGAGCACAGTGTGTGCGCTGTGTTTCCGTTCTATTGAAGTTAAAATTAGTCATTACATAGTTCTGTTTTGCTGTTGTTTGTCTTTCTATCGTTGGGGATGATCTATATCACTGCTGATAACTATGATTAGATTTTGAGTAAGTAAACAATGGTTTCCAATACAAATCCATTAAATTTCAAAATGTATATCTTTATGTAGTTAGTATGTATATATGTAGTTTCACGGTGATTGCTATTGGATAAAATTTTTAACCTATTCACCTGTAGAGTCTTGCCTTAAGTGTGATTTGGACCATCCAAACCGGAGAGTTTGTGTGAGAGTTTTGTTTGCTGATGATTGATGTATTTTTGTGTGGTTTGACCCAATACTGTCTGATTTATGTCAAGTTAAACACAGAGGCAAATTGTAAAAAAGCCAATTCTGATTGAGAGAAATTAACATGGGAGCTAATGGGGCAGCTTTCTGTGTTTAGTGACAAACACATGCTCATAACTTTAAAACTGATTGATCAAATTATTAGATATCTCTATAATCGACTCCAAAAACAGATAGCACACCTGTCAGATTGGAGACCCCAGAAACACAGTTGGAACAGAGTGTACATTAAGCGGTTTGGGTTGAAATAATTGAAAAATTTGGAGAAGAAGAATAATAATAAGAAGTATGAGGAATAACAATATAGTGCTTTTCAAGCACTATAAATACATAACATTAATAGTTAAAATTAGCCATACACTCTGAACCGTCAGAACACATACTTAAATGATGTTAGATCCATGCAGACACTATAGCACAGTCTGTGTGTGACGTACTGCTTGCACTGATAAGTAACTAACTGTAACCATATTGAAGATATTTTTCTGCAAGACTGAAGTCTTCTGAGCAGTAGCAGAGTTGGATATAATACTGCTTATCCATTTCTATGCACCCAAGGTTGAATCCCAGGGAAACTGATAACTGCTCCTGGGAAGCAGCATCCTTAGTTTTTCTATACACACTTTGATTAGAAAGAATCTGGACTGAGAGAGACAGTTCAGAGTTACTAAATGAAGTGTAAGCTTCACATCAAAATTAACATTTATAGTTCTATATTTTGTAACTCTCTTGCTATCAAATAAATAATGATTCATAAATTATAAGACCTCAACTTGCATGACATCAATTCCACAACAGTGGTATGTGATGTGGAGAAAGCCATAAGGCAAGAAGAAGATGAGTTAATGAAAGATGAGTTACTCAAGCTGTTAAAAGAGAAATAATTAAAAGCCCAATAAATCAGAGACAGTCAATATTGTCATTGACAAAGCCCACAACAGTATCTGAAATTATGTCCTTATTAGGCCTGACAGGCTACTGGCGTAGCTATATACCTAACTATAGTGATTTGGCTTACAGTCTTAGGAAACTAACAGTGTCTAAGGGTTTGGGTAACGGGAAAGTGGAGCTGGACTGGACGGTTGAGGCAGAGAGGGATTTAATAACTTTGAAACAAGCACTTGATAGCGCAACTGAATTAGCTGAACCAGATTACACCAAAACAATTAACCTCAATGTTTCTGTAAGAGACAATTTTGTTAATGATTGTCTCTTACAGTAAAAGGGGGAGGGTGAAGAAAGCAGGAAAATTTTTTCATAGTTCAAAGCTGGATCAACCAGTAATAGGAACAGGACCATGCACAGCATACATGGCAGGACTCACCACAGCAATAGAGAAAACAACACACTTGGTAATGTGTCATTCACTAATAATCAGCACCAATCACGGAGTAATGGCGTTCATAAATTCACAAGCCTTTTCTTTATCAAGAGCACAACAGAATAAGATAAAAGCCATATTCACACAGCCACACATCACATACAATACTGAGTCAAAATTAGTGAATCTGACTGATAACATTGAAGTAGCAGAAGATAGGACATCACATGACTGTGCTGACGCCACAGAAAGACACATTCAGCTCAGACCAGAACTGCACAAGGTCAGAATTACTAAACCAGGAGCATGGGAACTCTGTTCAGATGGGAGTTGTTGGAGACAAGGTAACGAACTGAAGGCCTCTTACGCTGTGGTACAAGCGTGTGGAGGAGAGTGGGAGGAGGTGGAATCAGGAGAGATTCCACAACCAGCCTCAGCTCAACTGGCAGAAATGGTTGCACTAGACCAAACTGGCTAAAGCATGCGCAAAGGGGACATGGACTATGTACAGGCACTACCACTAGTGCTGATTTCCATGAGAGCGACCCCATGGGAGAATACAATCTCTCCACGCATCCCTGTCCCGATAGTAGTATTTAGATGCCACACCATGTATGTAAATACACAACAATTGCAAATACAGAGCTATTTTTGTAGTGAACTTTTTGTAATATACTTAATATTTCAAGATTTTAATTACTGTTATTACTTGTCACAGTTTTCGTTCTTTCGTTCATTTTCGTTAAGGATTATAACCTTGGTATTAACCACGATTGTTGTTAAATGTGGATGTTGTATAACATGTATCAGAGCTCTCGCCCAAAGGTTGAGCAGTGTTGTGATCGAGAAGGGGGACACGAAGAACCCACCGCCATATACCATGCCACTGGTGACGGCGGATGATGATGACCTATCATCCAAAGAAGATACGATTCTGTGTGAAAAACTTGTTGTTTTTGATTAATTATGCTTGCTTTGTAGGTATTGGCAGCGTCTGCGACTGATGAAGAATGAAGACGCACCACACATTAGAGCACAACCAACAGTACATGAAAGTCAATTCACTAGTTTAAGAAATAATATGCATGACACATGGGCACATTAATAGAACGGGTCGAGGTGATCTCCCACCGGGCGGGACCTGGGTCTCGTGGACAACGTCAAGTCACGAAACCGTGGGAGATGAAGGGGGGCATCTCCAAATAGTCTGAAAGGTCTTGGCCCACGACTGGGGAGGGATCCAGAACCCACAAATCACATAAAAGAACACATAGACATTGTACTAACTGACATAGTCACACTATGAATGTATACACATTTAGGGATTTTTATGATTGTCTTTCTTTTAAGAAGTGCACTGGGCTAGATAAAATTTTGTATTAGACTAGAGTTAGACCAATGTTTTGGTCTAAAAGGGGGAATGTTGGAAAAAAGTGAATAACTTAATGTTTAAACTTAATGTTTTCCTGAAAGGCTATGGAAGAGCAGAAGTGAGAAGGCCTCAGTGGCCTTGAGGAGAATAGAATGGGCCTATTCAGTGTAAGCTGCAAAACAAGCAGTTTGAGATAAGGAGATGGACGGCTAGTGAAGAGCAGGGGGGGCTCTAAGGAAGAGTAGCAAAGGTGGGGGCAGATATCGAAACTTAGAAATGAGGTATGAAAGGGAGGACATCGCCCAGCACGAGGACTTTTTGCTTGGAGGCTGCTGAGATCCACTTGGGTTAAGTAGAGTTCTAGGCAACTAGTACCAGTGCACTGGAGAGTTTGTACCACGTATACTTTGACTATATTGTATTCAATTATATTCCATATAAATTAATCTAAAAGAACTTTTGGTGTTAAGACTTTGCTTGGGTAATTCAGTCAAAACCAATCGGTTCATCGGGGCAGTGTTGGGGCCTATCTGGGTCAAGAAAAAATATCCCAACAGGAATAGCTCATTGTATTTCTATGTTCTCACCACTTACATCTCTCTCTCTCTCTCACTCTTATCACTCTCTGGCAAAAATGTATGGCAAAAATCATAATCATAATTTTGATTGATATTGAGATCAACATGATTATTCATTGGCTTTGGTAACGTCATGAATTCATTGAGCACTGATAGCTTTTAAGCACAGCAAAGAATTGCAATGCTAAGGCTTTTTACCAGACAAAAATAATACATTGCTAGTGTGCACTTGAGCCTACTACAGTGATATTGGTAGGCTATTTACATGTTGATATATACAGCAGAAATATTGCTAGGAGGATCATTTATTAAGTTTCACTTTCAGCTCTGCTGTGTTAGTAGACAATGTGCTATAGCACACGCACTGAGCCAAAAGGCTAACCTACTTTAAACTTAAGGTAAACAACTCACATTTAGTCAGTAATTCTACCAGCAGCTCTCTCTCTCTCTAACCAAAATACCAACATAAGGGGGGTCGGAGGGGGGAGCTCGCCCTTGAATACTTGAACAATGATCTCACCTTGTCTTTGTTCATCTCTAACCTCAGGCTCATCTTCAGAAGAGCCGTCAGGACTGGCCACGGCTGCTCCTGCTGCTGCACCAGCACCACTGTTTGTTCTGAAACTGGTTAATGTTGACAACTAACGTTAGCCGGCTCATAATTGTCTTTATACTTACAGCCGCAAGCAGCCTTGTTGGCAACTAGCTAAGCTAACGACTTCACGTGAGCATACAAACAGCAGCAGCTGTCTGAGTGGACTACGTTAACTTTAATTGGACTTTGTATAATAAGCAAACTCGGTTCACCTTTGGGAAAGCTGTCAACAGTTGCCTCCCCTCATTCTGCATTTTTCTTCCTTTCTTTCCTCTTTTGATAACCTGATTTGTGCTTTTTGGGCAGCATGATGTCTAGCCCCCAGGTCATTCAATCTGGGCTCACTGACGTTACACTTGCCGGTAGCTGTTGGGCGGACTAAACCATTTTGCACAGCCAAGAGGTGGCCCCAGAATGTTCAATATGTTGAGACTAAAGTTCATTCCCTCAGTTGATGTTATCCATATATTTGAAATATTAATTAATAAATAATTAATTAGAGGGCCCAATTAAACACCAAAATAAAAACATCACAAAAAACTATTATCAGGATTTTCATGGGCCCCTCTCCCTACTTGGGCCCTGGGTGGTCAGGTCCACTTTTAGGCCACAGTTCTCGGTGTAACACCTGTTTAACTTAACAAGTCAGTAAGCGATTGGCTAAGGCAGCGTTATGGTAGCCAATCAGAGCCAGTGTTTTTACACACGCGCCCAAACACCAGTGACGCACGACACAAATGGAGAAGAGGCAGAAATGGCGAGTCAGGAGCAAGCCAAAAAAAAATTGGCATTTTCAATGTGGCGATATAAGGGTCATTCCAGGATTTTGGTACATTTCAGGGGTGGTCACTTCTGAAAATTTGATCTTCAATTTGATCATTTTAAATCATATATTTATTATCTACAGGTTATCAAAAAGTTTGATTCGTCAAGCTCAGATATGGAAGCAGTTTTTTCTTTATTAGATGTAAATTGGTATGCAGTAACAGGGTTGCAAATTTAGGCTAAGTTGTGGTCTACCCCAGGAACAGATGCTCACTGTAAAATTTAGCTATGTATACAAGATCAAGGACAAATATAATTATATAAGTATACAGAGGTGGGGACTCGAGTCACATGACTTGGACTCGAGTCAGACTCGAGTCATTAATATTAAGACTTTTGACTTGACTTGAAAAAATATTCAGAGATTTAGACTTGACTTGGACTTTTACACCAATAACTTGGGACTTGAATTGGACTTGAACCTGTTTACTTGCAAAGACTTGATTTTTTTTTACCCCAAATCTAAATTTTAAAACGCATATTTATAAAGTGCGCCCCATTAATTTCATTTCCGTCCTGACGCAGACCGGTCCTCTGCTTTTCCACACTTTGTACGTGTGTGTGTGCATGAGCTGCAGCACAACCAATCAAATGGGGGGGGCAGCGAACGTAAATTGTTACCGGGCGGGGTGTAAAATGGACACAAATTAAGTATTATATTGCGATCGATCGATCGCCAGTGGTTGGCGCCAGAGCGAACTAGTAACTCATTGAATCATAGATATGGATCAGAGGTAAATAAACTAGATTTTTTTCGGCGTGAGAAATCGGATTTGTGGCGTGAGAGCGTGTGAAGACGGTCAAATTCGTGTGTCTCACGCTCAATGCATGAGGGTTGGCAACCCTGGGTTCTGTATCTGAACTCAGGTAAGAGAGCCTCTCTCTGTCACCATCATAATATCCAGTTCTATCTCAGCATGGATTGTGATTTTGAAGACATCTACGTCGAGAAAAAAATATATTGACAAAAGTGGAGCGAGTTTTCAGCTATGGGGACATCATTCTACGGCCTCATCGTGCACAAATGACATACAGACTTTTGGCCAGTTTGGTCTTTTGCAAATGCAATGCCGAATAGTTTACTGAAATGTCTAAAGTTGCAGATTCCTGTTAAATGTTCAGTTCTTGTATTTGTTTGTGTCACTCACACATGGACACACATGTTCTCTAAGAAACCAGATAAGAGAAGAGAGGGGAAAATGCCGTTATGGTTCTTTGTATTGTACTGTGAAAATATCAGCACTTTTTATTTGAACATGGAGTTCTACTTATGACTTTTTCACAGAATATTTATTTCTGGAAAAATGTAGTTTAAAGTATGAATATTTTTGCAGCTAAGTTTAAAAAATTGAACTGTGCAATAAAGAGGTGTAATTTAAAAAAAAATTTATACTTCGTGTTTTCAGTTGCACATGTTTTATCAAGATTTGAGGAGAATACAGATTTTAAAAAGAACACATGTCTATTATTTACATTTAAAATATACCTGCAACAATGGTAAAAAAAAAAAAAGACTCGAAAGGACTTGAAATTCCAAGTTTCAGACTTGGGACTTGACTTGACGGTTGCCTGTCTTGACTCGAGACTTGACTTGAGTTGACTGTCTTTGCTTGAGACTTGACTCGGGACTTGAGGATAAAGACTTGGGCTTACTTGAGACTTGCAAAACACTGACTTGGTCCCACCTCTGTAAGTATATAAAGTAAATTTTGACTGTACTCAATATTAGTCTTACAAAATGAGGAACAGAGTTGCATTCACTGAGTGACACACACAACTTGGACAAACATATTTGGAAAAAAACCTTGAAAATTGTTAGAGCACTTACCATTTTTCTTCCCATATGGGCAGGAAATGTCCTTGTGATGCAAATTCCTTTGTGCCAGTACACAAATATTTTTAACCCTTTCTCTGCCAGATAAAATTCCTTATAGTGTAAAAACTGTGACATGCAATACAATGTAGACCAAAGAAGTTGTTTTCATAAGTAAAGGAGATGCATTTCAACAATATACAAGAGGAAGTAATTTATTTAGAGCTTATTTTAATTGTTAAATTTGGCAAAGGAGTTGGTCACCCAATGTGTGGGACAAGAGAAAACGGCCATTTTTTGAGGTGGTTCAAAGGTATTCGGTCTTTTGAATAATATCTAACGCGCTTATTTTTCCACCAAATTTTACAGTCTGTCTTATAACAAGTACCTTGTTAAAAAAATTGTCATTTAGATATTTTGGATATGTACATTTGAAATTTAAGTGGTGGGACAGGAAATGTACCAAAATCCTGGAATGACCCATAAACCTTATTTAAGAAAATACTTGAAGCTCCTAAATGTCTACCAGACTGGGTATTTGATTTACTTAATTAAGAATAGAGGTTTTATTGTTAAGTTTACTTCTGTTGTGAACAAACCAGTTGTCTCAGGTTGAGAGAATTTAATTTAATTTGATAGATGTAAATGCACTTTACATAGTGTAACTTTTTTTTTTTTTTTTTTTTTACAAAGATTTCGGATTTTAAAGGATTTTATCCTGCACTGGTCTTTTGATGTGCAATAAATATCAAAAGTTAGCTAGGGTTTAGCAGCGAACGTAAATTGTTACCGGGGGTGTAAAATAGACACAGATTAAGTATTATATCCAGTACTGATTATATCTCGATCGATCGCCAGTGGTTGGCTCCAGAGCGAACTAGTAACTAATTGAAACATAGATGTGGATCAGAGGTAAATAAACTAGATTTTTTTTTTTTTCAGCATGAGAAATTGAATGTGTGGCGTGTGAAGACAGTCAAATGCGTGTGTCTCACGCTCAATGCGTGAGAGTTGGCAACCCTGAAGTAGTGAGTAACTATAACTAATAACTTTTTTAAAGTAACATTCCCAACACTGTTTAAATAAATGTAAAAAATGTGCCATATTTTTGTCAATTGTGATTTGTCACCACAATCGAAATTTGTCCTCCGCTTTTTACCCATCTGTGCAGTTAGAACACACACACACAAACACACACTAGTGATTACTAGGGGGCTGTGGATCACACGTGCCCAGAGTGGTGGGCAGCCCTAGCCCGGTGCCCGGGGAGCAGTTGGGGTTAGGTGCCTTGCTCAAGGGCACCTCAGTCATGGCCTCAGGCCTGGGAATCAAACCCACAAGACGAGTTCCCTAAAACCAGGTCATGACTGCCCGGTGTCAAGAGATACATTGTTACTGTTAAAAATGCACTTCCAAGATAGTGAGTATTGGGAAAAACTAATTTTGCTGCTGAATGTAACTACTAGTTGTAACTTGCAATCTAACGTAGTTACTTTTAAAATCAAGTAATCAGTATCATAACTAAGTTACTTTTTAAAGGAGAAATCAGTACTCGGATTTCTTTTTCAAGGTAACTAAGCCATCACTGGTGGCCAGGTAACAGAATACTGGACGAATAAAAAAACTACAAACGACAGAAAGTATTTGTTTGAGTGATAATAAATGTTCAGTGTTCCTTTTCAAAATAAATAAATGGAAGAATTATATTTAAATAAAAAGTAAAGCAAAGGTTTTCACAATCCGTACATTATCATAACCCCAGTCAGACACCAAGAGAACATACATTCAGAACTGAATGCTAACACTCTATTCATTACAATCATGTTCTCCGGTGGGAAACATGACAGAAGTGCATAAATACTGTCAGCAGCCTTAAAAAGAACAAATACTGAATGTAAGACACAAAAATAGTGAGTGAGAGTGAGAATGAATCAGTAGTGAACATGTGAAAGAAAAAAGTGAGTAGCCATATGAACAAACAAACAAATAAACAAACAAACAGTCCTGTTCCATGATAAAAAGCTTTAAAATTATTTTTTAAATCCCACAAAAACCAGTACAGGGCCTTTACTTCAGCAGGTGACCATGTTAACATCCACCACGCGCACACACACACACACACACACACACACACACACACACACACACACACAATCCCTTTCCATGTGCATCCATAATCAGAGTTTGTTCATCATTTTGCACATAGCACTGCTAATGGTGCATTGCTAAAGTGGTGGAATAAAGAGCAGCATGTAGAGAGCTATGAGAAACCTAACACACACGCACACAAACCCAACACACACACACTCATACACACACACAAACTCAACGCACACAAACCCAACACACACACACGCACACAAACCCAACACACACACAAACTCAACGCACACAAACCCAACACACACACGCACTCAAACCCAACACAGACACACACGCACACAAACCCAACACACACACTCATACACACACACAAACTCAACGCACACAAACCCAACACACCCACACGCACACAAACCCAACACACCCACACGCACACAAACCCAACACAGACACACACGCACACAAACCCAACACACACACAAACTCAACGCACACAAACCCAACACACACACGCACACAAACCTAACGCACACACACGCACTCAAACCCAACACAGACACACACGCACACAAACCCAACACAGACACGCACACAAACCCAACAGACACACACACAAAAACCCAACACAGACAGACAGACACACAAATCCAATACGCACACACAAACCCAACACATACACTTCCTTGACCATAGCACAGTGTTTATGTGCATGTATGTCAGTCATGGCCTGGCGGTTAGGGAACTGGTCTTGTGACTGGAGGGTCGTGGGTTTGATTCCCAGACCTGAGGCCATGACTGAGGTGCCCCTGAGCAAGGCCCTTAACCATCTATTGCTCACTTGTATAAAAAATGAGATAAAAATGTAAATCGCTCTGGATAAGGGCATTTGCCAAATGTTGTAAATGTAAATGTATGTGTAGGGAATTTCAGTAGTGGAGTGTCACCTTTAGTACCAGTGTTAGTAATACTACAGTAGATCCAAACCCACCACTTTCAACATACTCAAAAAGTGCCACATGCAGGGATTCCTGCCATTTAACAAAATCAACTCAAACAGATTCGTCATAGGCAATCAAAACCAGGGCCTATCCCCCTCAATAGCCAATGCCAGGTGTGTCACATACACAGACATGTGCTGGTGTTCACAAGATTGGCGAGGGCGGAGCTTGAGGTCTGGAATGCGAAGTGAGGCAGCCTGGTGATATCGTGGTTCCTCAGCCTGATTTCTCTCTAGTGCAGGCTCCGCACATTTCAGGGTGGAGGAGGCCGGGCGGGGGTTTCTCGCATCAGCAGGCATGCAGAACGAGCACATCCACCCCATCACCTGGCTCATGCAGCTGGTGAGCCAATGAGGACATAGCCAGACCTTCTCGGTAGCCAACGAGAGAGCAGGAGGAGGGGCAAATACAATAAGCCAGGAGGCCGAGTCTTTAGCCAGCGAGGAAGCATTGGTCAGAAGCCAATCGGAAACCAGCAAGCGGCACGCATCACTTCCTCTTGGAGGAGCCGATCCGCCGCACCTGTCACAGGTGGCTGTGGATGGTGATGGCGTCCACGCTGGCGGGGATGACTGTGAACTGCTTGCGGTCGGAGCTGTACTTGAAGAGCTTCTCGATCATCTTGCGGGTGACGGCGCGAGGGCCCGTGCCGGACAGCTTCAGGATCTCCTGGGTGTCGGCGGCGTAGGTGTACAGCGCCCGGAACTGGCAGCCACCAACACGGAACAGGATCATCAGGTGGTTGCACTCGCAACGCTCGATCTCCTGCGGAGAAACGCACGTCAAACACAAACCACCGCCGCCGCGGTCAGACCTCCCAGATCGGAGGATGTCTTATGCTCTCCTGAAAACATGAACACTTTGAGTGACGCTCGTGACCCCTGCCCTGACCGGGGTCGTTTCGGCGGTAACAGGCCTCAGCTCTAGGATGCCGTTCTTCTGGGCTTCGTTGACCTTGCCAGCCAGACAGCAGTGGCTTTCTGGATGATTCACACTGGGCTCCTTGCACAATTTCGGGGCTGAGATTCACACACACACACACAGTCACAAGCATGTGTTTGTGTTCGTATCATTTCATATTTGACCACATGGAAACACCGGACAGATCTGACAGCTGGTTGCCTACACAGAAGTGGGGTTTTTAACCAAAGCATGCCAGCACACATCATGTATCCACTCCATACATATCGAAACATTCCAAGACTGACCTGACATCAGTGAATGAGGGATTCAGGCCATGTGAGTGATCGGTCACTGTTTATTCAGCTTGGTACACTTATACTGGGCACATGCGCTTATCCAGAGACTGAGATATTAGCAGTGTGTGTGTGTGTGTGTGTGTGTGTGTATGTGTGTGGCCAGATCTAAATTACTTATGTAGGAGAACAAATACAGAATTAAAATGGACGACACTAGAGCAGGAATATGTGGAAGTTTCAGAAATAATAGTGAAAGATACATCAGTGATTGTTGAGGCTTGTGTTAAAGTTAATGAAACATCCCACCAGCTGCAAAGTAAAACATCAAGAAAAATACTGCTGGAGGATTAACGTGTAGAGCAACAATACTGGTCCAGTCTGAAGCTTCAGGGGAAGCTGGCTAACCTGGCATCTGCTGATCATTCAGTATCACACTCAATATTCAGAAATGCTGAAATCAGTGAGGAGATTTTGATATTTTGATACCAACTAAATATAACCTCTCACTCTGGTATCCATCAGTCCATTCACCCTTCTGTTTGCTTCATGGCTCCACCCAGCAGTTGGAGTCTGTGGCCCACATTCTGAATGGCTGTAGTTCTCTTAAAGGTCTGGGTCCGTATTTATCAAACTTCTTAGAGTGGAATTTTGGACTTAAGTGCTGAAAAATTCTTAGATTTGCTCCTACTCACAGAGTTAAGTGTAAGTGCCTGTTATCAAAACTATATAAGTATAAGAATCACTCTTACTCTCCCGAAAAGTTAAGACTGCTCCAGAGGACTCATAAGTCGTTAAGAGTTGCCACAAGGGGGCTGAGATGGCACTGAGAAGACAGAGACGCATGCGAACCTTCATTTTAGGTACACATTTCAATTTTATAGATATATAAATATGCACATAAATATGCACAATGCACAAATATGCACAATAATTAGGCATTAAGATAAGCATGGGTTTAAATTTTTTTCTTCCTTTCATTTTCTTCATGCAAGAGTGTAATTAATATTCATGCTGCGATTTTAGTACTTTAATTTTAAGCTTTGACTTCTGCTTTGTGTGACAGAAATTATTGATTATTGACTAATCATCATTGATTAGATCATGTTTAGTTATTATAAGAGATCATTATGAACTTTATGATTTAGTATTTGTCCATTCTGACTAAGCAGAAGGACTACAATAATGAAGTAGTGTGATTCAGTGTAACCATGTTTAGTTCATATTATGCATGTGTGCTATACGTGACCCAGGTCAGGGAGAGTGCTGAGGGTAAGAACACTGTTAACTGGTAGTCACTAGACTACTAGTCTTGGGTCATTTAGCTTTCTCTGTGTTCAACTGATACATCAGTTGCTTCCGCTAACTCTAGGGAAGTCCATATTAGGAGATACACACATGTGAGACAAAGTAGCCTGCTGGACGCTTATGTTTTGGAACATGCTGTGCTAAAGATAACCTGCTGTTAGAACTGCTGAATTGTGTTTAAGATTGTATATAAGCGGGGGACTGCCCCCCTGTCTTCAGAGTTGTCATGCTTGAATGAGACTCTCATGTCTGTGTCTGTCTTTGTCCTATTTATATATATTTATATTTTTGTAATAAATTAATCATTTAACCACGTCTGAGTCCTCATCCATTTCCAGAAAATTTCCACGACAATAGTATAACTGCTATACGAACAGGCTCCTCTATACCATCAAAACCGTTCATTTAACGGACTTTGAGAGTGAAAAACGAGATATATTTTAACAAAGTAGGCTCCAAGAAATGCCGGGCGGCTCAACAGGTCGCGTCTATGATGTTTCCATATGTGGTGGTGTGCTGTGATTGGATGAGTGGAGATGTGGCGTTCTGCGGGAAATCAGGATTGGCGTTTGTTGCATTTTGGAAGGAAAGAGAGAAAGCAGGGCAGTATTACACGGCGGATGTGGCGTTTTGATAAGAATTGAATATTGGCTTTTCAAGAGTGGTCACATACCATTCTGATTCTGGCTCTAACTCATTTTTTTAAAAAAACGGCGTTTATCGCGTTTTGGAACCAAACTCTTCATATATATATATATATATATATATATATATATATATATATATATATATATATATATATATATATATATAGATTAACATACAGTATATACACACACATTATATATATATATGTATGTATGTATGTATGTGTGTGTGTGTGTGTGTATATACTGTATGTTAATCTATACATGGCACGTAGTGTATATGACAGCTTTAATTGTCATATAGAAAATATTACCTCCAGCAATAGTATGACTACAAAGCCATAGTGGCATACCAAAATAACTAACAAACTTAACAACTTGACCCTGACAAAATACAGGGGAAAAACAACTGAAACAGTGCATGAAAACCTACTGAAACCTACATTGTTCACTCAGTGAGTAACCTCTGCAGCTTTTCTTTTTTTCTCTCTCAGCTTTTCAGCACCACCTTTACGTTTCGTAGTTTATTTAGACCAGGAGTGGCCAACCCGTCAGAGACCAAGAGCTACTTTTTTACTGTGCTACAGCAAAGAGCCACATCATACACATGGACATGCTTGAACATCACCCATCCCTTCCCCCCCCCTCTCTCACACACGCACACACACACACACACACCTCTGCTCAGATTTATTGTAAATGTCACACACAAACAATGTGGGGGCAGTCATGGTCTGGTGGTTAGGGAACTGGTCTGGCTTTGATTCCCAGGCCTGATGCCATGACTGACGTGCCCTTGAGCAAGGCACATAACCCCAACTGCTCCCCGGGTGCTGGGCTAGGGCTGCCTACTCTGTTAAAAACGTCCTCTGTTCATCTTCATATTTTTGTTTAGATGTGCATTTTCCCTGCCATTTTGAGAACACACACACAAATTGTTTATTGAAATTATCTTGTTCTGACTAGGAAGCGGTGTTTTCATCTCACGCACAATACCGGGGTGAACTCAAGCTAAGCGAACAGCACATTAAAAACATAGGGCCTACACAAACTTCGATATAAACATAAGGCGTGATATGTTTCAGGACTTTGGCACGGTTGGAGGAGGTGGGCGCACACTACGCAACTGTTGTTTTCTAGGTGAAAAGTGGATCAACTCCGATATCAACATTCGTTACATCGCCACTGACCTGCGCTCACCTTTAGGAAGAAGAGAACAGACAGCGGCAGTAGTTTTGAAGCTCCCTCAGTCATCTGCGGTGCCTTTGCTGCACCTCGTATGTGGTTTATTCCAAAACGTGTGACAGAAGAACCGCGTCTCACCAACGAGACTCAAAGCACAATCACAATAGCACAGACACTTCATGCCGCTAGTCTCCCGTTTTCCACTACGCCGGTTTTAAAAGTATTAGCGGCTCGCTAGGCTTGTAAACAAACCGCGCACCACGAAGGTGTAGCAGTGTGTCGCCCTCAGAGCTGATGAACTAACCGGGCCACGGCACAGATCGTTAGTGCAGGTGAGAGCGCGGACCGGCTGGGGAGACCCATGAAACCAGGCAAAGAGCCGCAGGTTGGCCACTCCTGGTCTAGACCCTGGCTTAGACTGCTCCATCTTTACGGCAATGCGGACCTATTTTTTCCACGTTTCAGTAGTGTCAACCGTGTCGCGGAGGGATTACATGATGAGTTAGACCAGGGCTACTCAGATCAGGTCCTTTAATGAATTTGTAACGCGGCCCATCGCCCCATAAATAATAACAACAAATTACGTTCGCTTCAATTTTACATCCACTATGACAGTATTAGTACAGGTCTGAAAATTGTCTGGCCCACAGGTCAGAGCTCTCTGCCAAATCTGGCTCGCAGAAAAATAAAGTTGAATAACCCTGAGTTAGACCCTCAGCAGTGTCAGTGTGCAACTGGCGTCTCACTTGACTCGTGGGATACAAACAGGGAGATATAATTAATATGGCATTAGTATGGACAAGGCTTTTCCAGTTCGTGACTACTTGTATTAATAAGTGACACAGCTGCTGTATGTTTTCGTAGTCCAGCACCAGCTGGCCCAGTCCGCGGCCCGGTCCAACTCGTTCATGTGTTTACAGGCTCAGTCCGCGGCCGCGCTGAGCAGGTTAGTGTGACTGGAGCGGGGGAGGTAATAACACCGTTAAACAGCAGCGTGACTACGGGCCGGGGACGCAGTGCGCGGCAATGGCTCCTCCACGGGCCGAGTTAAACCATAGGCGGCCGGCGGCCCAACAACCCATCGGCCCACCGGGGAAATCCTCGGTAGTAATGTATGCCAGTCAGCCCCTGGTGCCCAGCGTTAGGGATAGGTCATACCATACAGTATATTACAATATATCAGCATACAGTATATGACTCTAAACCACAATCCTTTGTTACGTATGAGGAGTGAATAGATTAGTTCTATTACGCAATTCATTCGATTTTGGTGAGCGAGTATTTGAGGCGCAACGTGACCCAACTCTTGTGTGTGGTTTCAAGACGAAAGGAGTGAAACAGGTAGGTCACCCGGTCCTGAGTCGCTTGGACGTGTGAGATGTAGTCCAGGTCTGTAGTTTGGGGAGGACAAACGCGGCGTGTAGCGCTCAGACTCTGCGTTACCCTGCTGTTCCTAACCCTGATCTTTGAAGGATGTGAGGACAGGTGGCTAATGGAGGGTGTGTGTGTGTGAATTGTACCTTTGAAGGCGTAGAGCAGGGCTCGGCAACCTATGGCACGCGTGCCACCGTTGGCACGCCGAGGGATAATCACTGGCACGCGACACGCTGGACCAACATCAGCAAATATATATATAAAATAATATAAATTATTATATTAATGGATTATACTTCCGTGAGTGACCGTAGCGCGCGACTCCGCACACCTCGCGCCAACCTGCGCGAGCGGCGGAGACGTTTATACTTGGCGATCGATCGCGATATAATACTTAATTTGTGTCCATTTACACCCCCCCCCCCCCCCGGTCAAAGACTCTTAAACTCGCCACCCCCTCCAAATAGTGGCACACTCATTGACTAGACATGTTAAAGTTGGCACTCCATGTCTCAAAGGTTGCCGACCCCTGGCGTAGAGCATACACACACACACAAACGCGCGAAACACTGCTATCTGTGCCAAGAGAGGCTCGCACAGACTCTTTCTCTTTTTTTCTTTGTTTCTTTCTCTCACTCTTTTTCTCTCTCACACACACACACACACACACACACACACACACACACACACACACACACACACACACACACACACACACAAACAGGTGCATATAAATCCCAGTATCTGTATTGGGGACTACATTACCCAAGTTCCCCACCCAGACTTACGTGTTTGACTAGTCATAATGCAGCTCTGTGTTTCCCCATGTCCTTGGGGAATCTCCATGTGCAAAGTTGGTTGTGTTTGTTTCAAGGGAAGCAGCATTTATGCCATTGCTTGAGGTGAGGTTTAAAAAGGGTCTCCATTTTATAGTGTGTGGAGGATTTCTGGGTAATTATGCAGTGATTCTAAAGGCTGCACTGTCCTCATATGTGTGGAGTATTGGGGGTGTTGCATGTGTTGCAGCCCCCACCATGTAATAAAGACAAACACACACACATATGGCCATCTAAATAACACAAAATCCTAACAGCTGATGAATATTTAATTAGGAGATTATCAGTGAGCTGTAATTAACATCAATAGTTAAATCTCTCTCCCTCTTTTACACACACACTCTACTTTCTTTCTCTCTCTCTCAGGACTATATGAACATGGTGCGGGACCTGGAGCAGGGCTGGGCGCCAGGAGAAAGTAACATAACGCTGACCAAGCGGAGAGAGAGGCTGAGGGCTGTGTGTGTGTTTGTTTGTTTGTGTGTATGTGTGTGTTTGTGTGGGTGTTTGTGTGTGTGTTTGAGGCAGAGAGAGGGAGCAAACAGATTTCTGAAAGTCAGTCACACTACATCAGTAAGTCTTCTTTTAAGTAAATGTGTGTGTGTATATCTGTGTGTATATGTATGCGTGTTTGTGTGTGTGTGTGTGTATGTGTGTTGGTGTGTATGCGAGTGTGTGTGTGTATATATATATATATGGGGACACAGATACAGAGCTTAATGTGTGTGTGTGTGTGTGTGTGTGTGTGTGTGTGTGTGTGTGTGTGTGTGTGTAGGAATGTGTGGAGAGACATAATCAGGCTCTGTCAGCACGCACAGCTGAACTGCAGGACCTGCGCAGGCAGCTAAGTGACACACCCTTAGAGACGGCCGTGAGACCTTTGACCTTTCTCTTAGACCTCAGGATTAAACCTGAGGGTGTTGTGTGTGGCCCTGGTTCAGAATCACCGGTACGACGGGAGACAGCAGAGCTTGAGAGAGCTGCACAGGAGAAGGACCAGCTCAGCGTCCGGCTGCTGGAATGGAGGAGTGTGTCTGAGTCAGCCCTGACCTCACCGACTACAGACGATGGGCAGAGTGGATCACCCTGTCTGACCCCCGGGGCGGCAGAGACCCGAGACTTGAGCACCAGTGTGATGCGTGTATTCCAGGGTGGAGAGGTTGGGGTCTGCGCTGTAGTTGACGGGTGAGTCGTGTGTTCCAGGGTGGAGAGGTTGGGGTCACTCAAAATGTGTTCAAAATGCATGTCCCAAATTATTTTGCACAACAGTTTTCAACCTTTTCATTTTTATAAAGAACAAAAAATGGTCATTTGTGAAATTATAAGTATTAGCAGGTTATTACAATCTGAAATCAAACAGTTATCAAGACAAAACTTTATTGTAGGTGATGTTACATTTGCACATAGGACCCCTTGTTGGAAAGGAGCTTCTGAACTCTCTGGTTTTGGATGGTATCTGCTTCTGTTGTTTTGCATGAGGACAGAATACCCTCCCAGAGCTGTTGCTTAGATGTGAACCGCCTCCCGCCATCATAGACACTCATTTTGATGATGCTCCAGAGGTTCTCAATGGGGTTGAGGTCAGGGGAGCATGGGGGCCACACCATAAGTTTGTCCCCTTTTATGCCCATAGCATCCAGAGATGCAAATGTGTTCTTTGCAGCATGAGACGGTGCATTATCATGCATGAAAATGATCTTGCTGTGGAATGCACGGTTCTTCTTCTTGAACCATGGCAGGAAGTGCTGTTTGAGAAACTCCACATACATTATGGAGGTCATCTTTACACCTTCAGGGATCCTAAAGGGGCCGACAATCTCTCTCCCCATGATTCCAGCCCAAAACACCACCTCCTCCTTGTTGGCGCGTAGCCTTGTTTGCATGGGGTGTTCATCAACCAGCCATCCTCCACTCCATCCATCTGGACCATCAAGCGTTGCACGGCACTCATCGGTGAACAAAACAGTTCTGAAGTCAGTCTTCAGGTATTGTTTGGCCCACTGGAGCCGTTTCTGCTCGTGTGCAGTGGATAGAGGAGGTCGACAGGATGGCTTACGCACAGCTGCAAACCTCTGAAGGACCTGCATCTTGGTGTTCAGGGGACGTTGGAGGCACCAGCAGCTTCAAAAACTTGTCTGCTGCTATGACGAGGCATTTTTGCAGCTGCTCTTTTAACCTGACGTAACTGCCTGTTGGAAAGAGTCCTCAATTTTCCCATATCAGCGCACACACGTGTGCTCTGAATCAGCTACATACTTCTTGATTGTGCAATGATCACGATGAAGTGTCTTGACAATGTTGATTGTAGTCATGCCTTGACCTAAACACTCCACAATTTGTTGCTTCTCAGCAGCCAACACATCCTTTTTCTTTTTTCTTCTTTTTACTTTACGATTTTGGCTGAAAATGTAGGCTGCTTAATAATGTGGGACAGCCTTCTTAAGTAGTCTTGCCTTTAATTGGAACCACCTGCCAAACTATTTAGCACAGGTGTCTGCACTTGCTTTCAGTGATATAAAGAGCCCTGACACACATCACCATCAATGGGTTTAACTGAAAAACAATAAAATCTTACCTTATCACTCATAAACAGTTTTTGCATAATAATTTGGAACAGTGTACATAGATATTCACAAACGTTTTACAGTGTATCTAAAGAGTTCTATCATTCAGAGTGCATATTTGTATATTATATGTGGGCATGGCCGGATTGGGCCACTTTTTCAGCCCGGGAGTTTCGTGCGCAAATCCGGCCCAAAATTATATTTCCATCCCAATCGGCCCAAACTAGAGATTGACATGAGCCGGCCCATCGGGAATCCTCCCGAATCTCACGATTAGCCACTCCGGCTCTGTATGTGGGTGTGTGTGCATGCATGTGTGTGTGTGTGTGTGTGTGTGTGTGTGTAGGCTGCAGTGTGACGGTAAACTCCAGAAGCAGCAGTTGGCAGACACTCAGCAGCTCCTGCAGACAGTACAGGTGGAACTGCAGGTGCACGAGCAGATCAGGGACTCCACACACACTGGCACAGGTGCAGAGACCTCACACACACACACACACACACACACACACACACACACACACACACACACACACAGACAGGTGCAGAGACCTCACACACACACACACACACACACACACACACACAGGTGCAGAGACCTCACACACACACACACACACACACACACACAGGTGCAGAGACCTCACACACACACACACACAGAGGTGCAGAGACCTCACACACACACACACACACACAGGTGCAGAGACCTCACACACACACACACACACACACACACACACACACACACAGGTGCAGAGACCTCACACACACACACACACACACACACACACACAGGTGCAGAGACCTCACACACACACACACACACACACACAGGTGCAGAGACCTCACACACACACACACAGGTGCAGAGACCTCACACACACACTGGCACAGGGACAGAGATCTAACACACACAGGTGCGGAAATCACACTCATGTAGGTGCAGACCTCAAACATGCAGACATGCACCCAAACACTTGCACAGTTACAGCGCTCCTTAAAGATGTGACCCAGATTAGATGGACCTTACAGACAGAAAGGGAAATTAGCTTTAAACACAGACAAATAATCTCCCACGCTGGACGTCCTATTCCCCTTCTTATATAGCAATTAACTGACAGTAGAATGAACGTGTTTGTATACCGATTTCTTTTGCACAGTGGACTTAAAATTAATCCATCTTAAATGTATAACCTGACATTTTGTGTATTTTGACCAGTAGTAATATATGGTGTGTCTGTGCATCTCCATTGGTTGGTCCAGGCGAGGGGCGTGTCTGTACGTCCCCATTGGTTGGTCCAGGTGAGGGGTGTGTCTGTGCCGACTCCGGGACGGTAGACCTCAGTGAGCTGCTGAGTGAGGTGCGCAGGCTCCACCTACAGCTGGAGAGGAGCGTCCAGACCAACACGGCGCTGCTCCAGAAACTGGAGCAGCAGTTACTGACCCGCAGTGACGCGCCATCCACCATCAACATCAACTACTTACTGCCCACCACAGGTACACACACCTCTTGGTCCTCCCGATGTTTCTAGGGACCTTTTCCTTGCCACTGTCACCTCTGGCGTGCTTTAGGGATCTGGAACCATACGAGTGTAAAGCTGCTTTGTGACAACATGTGTTGTAAAAAGCGCTATATAAATAAATTTGATCTTTAACAGCTGCAAACATACAGTGAGTGGAGAGAGCACTCCTACACACAGATCCTGTCTTCATGTGTGGTGTTCCCCAAGGCACCATCTTTGGTCCTTGTAAAGTTCATTAGTTTGATTCGTAGCTGATCTTTTATCATGATCTCTCTCTCTCTCTCTCTCTCTCTCTCTCTCTCTCTCTGTCTGGTTATCTCTCTCTCTCAGATGAGGGCTTTAAGTCAGAGAAGCCCCCTCAGCACTCACGCCCAGGGTCCTCCAGTCCCGCTCACGGTACGTTTGTGTTTGTACCAGTTCCCTGATCCTGTTGATGTTGCCATGGATTAAGTCCTGAAGATGTTCTCAAACGCGTGTGTGTGTGTGTGTGTGTGTGTGTGTGTGTGTGTGTGTGTGTGTGTGTAGACAGTGGTACCTCTGTGGGGTGTAGCTCCCCAGCTCCCTCAAGGCTGGTGCCGGGTCACAGGTTGTGGGCGGATGGTCATGTCCGTCATGTCCTGGGCCTGGTGGAGGACTACAGCGCTCTGCGCAAACAAGCCAAGAGACTCACGGCAGACATGAACACACAGCTGCACGAGGGACACAGTGTAGGCGTGTGTGTGTGGGGTCACTGCCAGGCTCTGTCGGCTGAGCTGGAGCAGAGGGATGGTGAGTTGGGTGTGGAGAAGAGGAACTCTCTGAAGAGAGACAAGACCATCCAGGGTCTGAGCCTCCTGCTCAAGGAGAAGGAGAAAAAGGTAGCACACAGACACACACACTCAGACACACACACATACAATTACAGGGGTTTACATGTGTACCCCAGCAGTGTCATATAGGCCACCCTTTATGTTAACACTCCCTCTCTCCCGCTCTCTCTCTCTCTCTCTCTCTCTCAGATTGAGGAGTTGTATGGTAATTTGGAGGAGAAGCAGAAGATTCTTGCCAAGACCAGAGAAGCACTTCACAAAGCCCAGTTTCAGAAGCACCAGGCAAGTAGACCAAATGTGTGTGTGTGTGTGTGTGTGTGTGTGTGTGTGTGTGTGTGTGTGTGTGTGTGTGTGTGTGTGTGTTGTGATCAGTTGGTGAGACACACACGTTGATACATAAACTTCACAAAATACGCGATGAGGGACAAGGGAAACATAGGGACTATAAATACACGGAACTAAACCAGACACAGGTGAAGACAATGACGACACGGGCGTGGCAGACGAGGGGAAACCATGGAGACAGACACGCAGGGAACGACACAGACACGAGCAGGAACCCGAAGTGACAGCTAGAGAGGGGGGGCGTAGCCCTACGTAACAGCGTGGCACTTTGGAGAGGCCTTAGAACCAGTGTTAATTTTGACAGCAATTTTTTATTTAGTTTTAATCTTAGTCTTTTGACTAAAATGACATTTAGTTTTAGTCATAATTTAGTCATTGGATTTGTTTTTAGTCTTAGTCTAGTTTTAGTCGAATCATTATCATTAGAATTTAGTCGACTAATTATCAAAAGAACTAAAATAAAAACTAGACAAAAATATTGGCCAGCGACGACATTCAATCAGATCTGATTTAGCTTTTGAGAAAGGTAGGCATAAGTTTATAAGAGATCCAACCGTAACTACTTTAGCGTACATGGAGAGGCGGGACAAACCGGATAACTGTCCAATCAGTACTAACGTCAACTCAAAGTTAACTCGACAATGTCAGCAGGGAGAAAGATAAGAGGCGATATATGGATGCATTTCTCCTTTGACTTTGAGAAAAAGAAGACAGTGTGTAAACCATGTGGGACGATGATGTCGGGAAAAATACGACAAATGAAACGACATCTGCGGGCTATGGCATTGTTGTTTTTACGGCACCCAGTTTTATATAGAATGTAATATGCATTGTTCATAACAAACTCCATATGTTTTCAGGTAGAGCGGCCTACTGGTCATCAATGTTTTGTTATTGTTATGCTCAATAACTATAAGTTCAGGTCAATAAAGTTGTTTGGAAATTTGTTTTTGTATATATTGCACATACAAACAATAATATTCTATAACTCGTTAATAAATGTTTCATTTTGTGCAAGTGTATATAATGACTATTACATCTTTAATATTTTATATATTTTAGTCAACTAAATTAAAATATATTCATATTTTAGTCAACTAACTGCTTGCGTTTCAGGATGGGGACACAGCTACAGATCTTAATGTCTGTGTGTGTGTGTGTGTGTGTGTGTGTGTGTGTGTGTGTGTGTTCAGGCATGCTCACTGAAGCAGGAGGAGTTGAACAGGCTGCAGCAGACTACCAAGCAGCTGAGCGAAGATCTTCACTCCACCAAGAACAGCAGCCAAACACTTAAACACAGACTGGAGGTGATGGACAGTGAGAACAAGGTACACGCACACACAGACTAACTAAAGGTTAGAAAAGCAGGCTCTGGACCGTAAGATTGTAAGTTTGATTCCCTGGGCAACACTTTGTCCTACCTCAACACTCTTATACTTGTCTGTGTGTGTGTGGGGTCACTGCCAGGCTCTCTCGGCTGAGCTGGAGCAGAGGGATGGTGAGTTGAGTGTGGAGAGGAGGAACTCTCTGAAGAGAGACAAGACCATCCAGGGTCTGAGTCTCCTGCTCAAGGAGAAGGAGAAAGAGGTAATAAACACACACATACCATTACAGGGGTTTACATGTGTACCCCAGCAGTGTCATATAGGCCACCCTTTATGTTAACACTCCCTCTCCCTCTCTCTCTCTCTCTCTCTCTCTCTCTCTCTCTCAGGTTGAGGAGTTGTATGATAATTTGGAGAAGAAAGAGAAGATTCTTGCCAAGACCAGAGAAGCACTTCACAAAGCCCAGCTTCAAAAGCACCAGGCAAGTAGACCAAACGTGTGTGTGTGTGTGTGTGTTTTGTGATCACTTGGTGAGACACACACGTTGATACATAAACTTCACAAAATATGCGATGAGGGACAAGGGAAACATAGGGACTATAAATACACGGAACTAAACCAGACACAGGTGAAGACAATGACAACACGGGCGTGGCAGACGAGGGGAAACCATGGAGACAGACACGCAGGGAACGACAAAGACACGAGCAGGAACCCGAAGTGACAGCTAGAGAGGGGGGGCGTAGCCCTACGTAACAGCGTGGCACTTTGGAGAGGCCTTAGAACCAGTGTTAATTTTGACAGCAATTTTTTATTTAGTTTTAATCTTAGTCTTTTGACTAAAATGACATTTAGTTTTAGTCATAATTTAGTCATTGGATTTGTTTTTAGTCTTAGTCTAGTTTTAGTGGACTAATTATCATTAGAATTTAGTCGACTAATTATTAAAAGAATTTAGTTGACTAAAATATTAATATATTTTAATTTAGTTGCCTAAAATATATAAAATATTAATTGTGTAATAGTCATTATTTACACTTGCACAAAATGAAACATTTATTAACGAGTTATAGAATATTATTGTTTGTATGTGCAATATATACAAAAACAAATTTCCAAACAACTTTATTGACCTGAACTTATAGTTATTGAGCATAACAATAACAAAACATTGATGACCAGTAGGCCCGCTCTACCTGAAAACATGGAGTTTGTTATGAACAATGTATATTACATTCTATATAAAACTGGGTGCCGTAAAAACAACAATGCCATAGCCCGCAGATGTCATTTCATTTGTCGTATTTTTCCCGACATCATCGTCCCACATGGTTTACACACTGTCTTCTTTTTCTCAAAGTTTTTTAAAGTTATTACATAATGTGTTCACACCTCATATTTTTGCAATTTATGCAAAACTGCACCACTT
Source organism: Brachyhypopomus gauderio (assembly GCF_052324685.1). Lineage (NCBI taxonomy): Eukaryota > Metazoa > Chordata > Actinopteri > Gymnotiformes > Hypopomidae > Brachyhypopomus > Brachyhypopomus gauderio. The sequence continues at coordinate 6,902,359 of NC_135228.1, forward strand.
CTCTCCTGAGTCAGCTTGAGTGATTTTGGCTGAAATTTTTGGTTCCCACTGAGTGAGTGTGCTAATGTGTTGCAGCCCCCACCATGTAATAAAGACAAACACACACATATATGGCCATCTAAATAACACAAAATCCTAACAGCTGATGAATATTTAATTAGGAGATTATCAGTGAGCTGTAATTAACATCAATAGTTAAATCTCTCTTTCTTTTACACACACACACACACACACACACACACGCTCTTCTCTCTTTCTCTCTCAGGACTACATGAACATGGTGTGGGACCTGGAGCAGGACCGGGCGCCAGGAGGAAGTGACCTCATGCTGACCAAGCTGAGAGAGAAGCTGAGGGAGAAGGAGAAGGCTCTGGAGGTACAGTACCTCCTGCCACTCCATCAGTCACTGCTGCCATCCTGTTGAAGCAGCCTCACTAACCTCAGTGTGTGTGTGTGTGTGTGTGTGTAGATTGCGTTGAATGAGAAGTTTGTGGCTGTGGAGGAGAAGGAGAATGAGGTCCACATGCTTCAGCTGAGCGTGTGGGAGAAGGAGAGAGAGGTGGAGCGCCTGAACAACCTGCTTTCACACAATGAGGAGACCATCAATGTAAGCGTGTGTGTGTGTGGGTGTGTGTGTGTGGGTGTGTGTGTGTGGGTGTGTTTGTGTGGGTGTGTGGGGCAGAAAGAGGGAGCAAGAAGATTTTTGAAAGTCAGTCACACTACACCAGTACTACTTCTTTTAAGTAAGTGTGTGTGTCTGTGTGGGTGTGTGCTTGGGTGTGTATATGTATGCGGGTATGTGTATGTGTGTATGTATGCGTGCATATTGGCAGTATTGGAGGGACTGGTTTGTGTCGGGGCTGTTGCCTGGTTAACCATATATGTGTGTGTAGGGATGCACCGATTCACAATTTTCACTTCCGATACCGATTCAGCTATCTGAGGCTTCGTATCGTAAAACAGTAAAACAGTGCTGAATCGACTTAAAACATTTTTTTAACACACAGACATACTGAATTACAAGTTTATTGAAAACTCTGCACCAGTACAGCACACTTAAACACACATAAAACATGGACACCCACCACCCATCCCATTACTGTAGCAACCACAGGGACTGGCCCGACTGCTAGCCAACGATACTCCCCAGACGCTAGCGGTCCGTGCCGTAAAGATAAGAGGCTACCGCTCTCTAATGTTAACTGGGAAATCAGTACTGGGTCAGGATTCAGTCCTGGGATGGTCACAGTCACACCCCATGACCTCTGACATTTGATAAGGTAGCAGTCTGGGGCACTGGAATGCCAAAGGAATTTAACAGGAATTTGAAACGTGAACTGTTGTCTATTTTCAGGAGAAAGTTGACGATGTTCAGAGCGAGGCTGCGGAAGGGAGAGACGCCCACAGCCAGGACAAGCTGAAGGGGCAGGAGACAGAAATGGATGAGGAAGAGAAGAGTGGGGAGTACAGCATCGCCAAGCTAATTTTAACTTGTGTGCTGAGAGTGATTTTGGCCCGTCTTAATTAATAAAACCCTAAAAATGTGTTCAAAATGCATGTTCCAAATTATTATTATGCACAACAGTTTTCAACCTTTGCATTTTTATAAAGAACAAAAAATGGTCATTTGTGAAATTATAAGCATTAGCAGGTTATTACAATCTGAAATCAAACAGTTATCAAGTCAAAACTTTATTGTAGGTGATGTTACATTTGCACATAGGACCCCTTGTTGGAAAGGAGCTTCTGAACTCTCTGGTTTTGGATGGTATCTGCTTCTGTTGTTTTGCATGAGGACAGAATACCCTCCCAGAGCTGTTGCTTAGATGTGAACCGCCTCCCGCCATCATAGACACTCATTTTGATGATGCTCCAGAGGTTCTCAATGGGGTTGAGGTCAGGGGAGCATGGGGGCCACACCATAAGTTTGTCCCCTTTTATGCCCATAGCATCCAGAGATGCAAATGTGTTCTTTGCAGCATGAGACGGTGCATTATCATGCATGAAAATGATCTTGCTGTGGAATGCACGGTTCTTCTTCTTGAACCATGGCAGGAAGTGCTGTTTGAGAAACTCCACATACATTATGGAGGTCATCTTTACACCTTCAGGGATCCTAAAGGGGCCGACAATCTCTCTCCCCATGATTCCAGCCCAAAATACCACCTCCTCCTTGTTGGCGCGTAGCCTTGTTTGCATGGGGTGTTCATCAACCAGCCATCCTCCACTCCATCCATCTGGACCATCAAGCGTTGCACGGCACTCATCGGTGAACAAAACAGTTCTGAAGTCAGTCTTCAGGTATTGTTTGGCCCACTGGAGCCATTTCTGCTCGTGTGTAGTGGATAGAGGAGGTCGACAGGATGGCTTGCGCACAGCTGCAAACCTCTGAAGGACCCTGCATCTTGTTGTTCAGTGGATGTTGAAGGCACCAGCAGCTTCAAAAACTTGTCTGCTGCTATGACGAGGCATTTTTGCAGCTGCTCTTTTAACCTGACGTAATTGCCTGTTGGAAAGAGTCTTGGCAATTGTCAGGAACAGCACGTGACCACCCGACAGATTCCTTACACCTGTTGCTCGTTACGGGGCAGTCATGGCCTGGCGGTTAGGGAACTGGTCTTGTGACCGGAGGGTCGTGGGTTCGATTCCCAGACAGGCCATGACTGAGGTGCCCTTGAGCAAGGCACCTAACCCCAACTGCTCCCCGGGCGCCGGGCTAGGGCTGCCCACCGCTCTGGGTACGTTTGATCCACAGCCCCCTAGTAATCACTAGTGTGTGTGTGTGTGTGTTCTGACTGCACAGATGGGTTAAAAGCGGAGGACAAATTTCGATTGGGGTGTAAAAATCACAATTGACAAAATATGGCGCATTTCATTTCCAATATTCACGTGTACTTAAGCTTCTTAACATCTTATTTTTCATTTTTTAATCTTTGTATTTGTGTGTGTGTGCACGTGTGCATGTGCGCGTGTGCATGTGCGTGTGTGTGTGTGTGTGTGTGTGTGTGTGGGTGTGTTATCTTGTGGAGTGTCAGGCTGTATCAGGCTCTATGCTTGTGGTTCTGGAGGAGGCGGAGCGACTCCTGAAGCTGTTCTGGAGAGTAACTCTGCTGTCAGGAGACCTCACACACATACAGCAGGTAACACACACAGTGGACAACACAAAGTTCTGGAGAATTAGGTAGCTTCTGTTTATATAAGACTAATTGCCCCCCCCCCCCCCCCCCCCCCCATGTGCCCCTGGTACAGGAGGAGGTGTTGAGGATTGAGGTGTCTCGGTTAAAGAGCCGGCTGTCTCAGCAGGAGCGGATGCTCACAGGAGCAAACGACTGCGATCCACCAACCAGCTTCGAGAAAGCATGGAACGCATCATCATCGACCAGCGTACGGAACACACACACACACACCTGAAATCACCTAGAGAGGCCATGAAGGTCCTCATTGACCTGCAGACAGCACCCACCCACACTGAAGGAGTTTAGTGTTTGCCTCTAGTCTGGTATTGTGCACAGCCTTACTAACCCCTCTCTCCTCTTAGTGTCCATGACTCATGGGGTGCTGAAGAAAGCCAGAGGAAACCTGGAGGTGAGTTTGTGCTCTGCCACTGTGGCCCCTCACACCTACATGACCCTTCACCCCTACAGAGACTCCTCACCCCTACACGGCCCCTCACCCCTACAGATACTCTTCACCCCTACACGGCCCCTCACCCCTACAGAGACTCTTCACCCCTACAGATACTCTTCACCCCTACACGGCCCCTCACCCCTATAGAAGCCTCTCACCCCTACAGAGACTCTTCACCCCTACACGGCCCCTCACCCCTACAGAGACACCTCACCCCTATAGAAGCCTCTCACCCCTATAGAGACACCTCACCCCTATAGAAGCCTCTCACCCCTACATGACCCCTCACCCCTACCTGGTGACTAAGTGCCTCAGATGCTCACCCAAGAGCAGCTCTCCTACTTCAGCTGCAGAGGGTCTCACTGTAGCTGGGATGATAGCTGGGCCTTCCCTTCTGCCTCGTGGCTGTCAGCTCTGCCGTCCACATCCCTCCTCATCCCAGCCATTTTACCGGCCGTGTTCCGAATGGTTCACTTCCACCCTCTATAGTACGAAGTGTATAGTTATACATCTATATACAGCAACTCTAGTTGAGATGTAGTGGGTAGGGTATGTGTTAAATACATGTAGTGTACAGTGGGGTAAATAAGTATTTAGTCAGTCACCAATTGTGCAAGTTCTCCCACATCATAGGTAGACCTCAACTATGAGAGACAAAATGTGAAAAAAAATTGAGAAAATCATTTTGTCTGACTTTTAAAGAATTTATTTGCAAATAATGGTGGAAAATAAGTATTTGGTCACCTACAAACAAGCAAGATTTCTGGCTGTCACAGACCTGTAACTTCTTTTTTAAGAGGCTCCTCTTTCCCCCACTCATTACCTGTATTAATGGCACCTGTTTGAAGTCGTTAACAGTATAAAATACACCTGCCCACAACCTCAAACAGTCACACTCCAAACTCCACTATGTTGAAGACGAAAGAGCTGTCGGAGGACACCAGAAACCGAATTGTAGACCTGCACCAGGCTGGGAAGACTGAATCTGCAATAGGCAAGCAGCTTGGTGTGAAGAAATCTACTGTGGGAGCAATAATCAGAAAATGGAAGACCTACAAGACCACTACTAATCTCCCTCGATCTGGGGCTCCACGCAAGATCTCAGCCCGTGGGGTCAAAATGATCACAAGTACGGTGAGGAAAAATCCCAGAACCACAAGGGGGGAACTAGTGAATGACCTGCAGAAAGCTGGGACCAACGTTACAAAGGCTACCATCAGCAACACACTGCGACTGTCAGGGTTGGACCCAGGCGCATTCCTCCGGTCGCCACAAGGAGGAGCCTGCGAGCTAGACCTGGGGGCAATCAGGCGCAATAGGCTGCAGGTGTTTGCAGCCTACTTAATGCGAGCAACTTCAGCAGTCCATTGCTGAAGTTGTTTGTTGTTGTTACACTCACAGCCCAAGCCGTTTGTTCTCTCTGCGTCTCATTCGCATTCTCTCTGGTTCTTTCTTGCTGAGTGTTCTCAGTCCCTCTCTCTTTGTCTGTCTTCTTCTCTGCTGTTTCGTTTTTCTTTTATTTCAATGTTGGTTTGTCTGCCAGTGTTCTGGTTGACAGACCGACAGGTAACCCAGGTAGAAGCTTCAGGTCTTGCACCTGAGCTTCACGTTCCCTCCCTTGCCTCTTATATTACTCCTGACACGTTGAGCTGTTCTCCGTGTATTTTTGGTTTTCCCCGTCTTTCTTTTCAGTGACGCGTTGATTATTATTCCGCGTGTTTTTCGTTTGTTATTTATTTACCTGGTTTGTCGTACGTCGAGACTTATCCGTGTCGTTCTGCTGTTATCCCTTCGGGGTTTTTGTTTTTGTTTTCTCGCAATAGCGGAGGTTTCTGTTGGCTGTTTTTAGCATTCAGTTTTAGAGGTTTGCACTTGAGTCCACATCACGTTAATACCAGCGCGTCACCGCCGTGTTCGGAGACGACGCGTTACAACGACGCCAGGGACTCAGATCTTGCAGTTCCAGACGTGTCCCCCTGCTTAAGCCAGTCCATATCCAGGCACATCTGAAGTTTGCTAGAGAACATTTGGATGTTCCAGAAGAGTATTGGGAGAATGTCATATGGTCAGATGAAACCAAAGTAGAACTATTTGGTAAAAACACAACTCGTCGTGTTTGGAGGACAGTGAATGCTGAGTTGCATCCAAAGAACACCATACCAACTGTGAAGCATGAGGGTGGCAACATCATGCTTTGAGGCTGTTTCTCTGCAAAGGGACCAGGACGACTGGTCCGTGTACATGAAAGAATGAATGGGGCCATGTATTGTGAGATTTTGGGTGCAAACCTCCTTCCATCAGCAAGGGCAATGAAGATGAAACGTGGCTGGGTCTTTCAGCATGATAATGATCCCAAGCACACTGCCAGGGCAACAAAGGAGTGGCTTCGTAAGAAACATTTCAAAGTCCTGGAGTGGCCTAGCCAGTCTCCCGATCTCAACCCCATCGAAAACGTTTGGAGGGAGTTAAAAGTCCGTGTTGCCCGCCGACAGCCCCAAAACATCACTGCTCTAGAGGAGATCTGCATGGAGGAATGGGCCAACATACCAGCAACAGTGTGTGCCAACCTTGTGAAGACTTACAGAAAACGTTTGACCTCTGTCATTGCCAACAGAGGATATACAACAAAGTATTGAGATGAACTTTTGTTATTGACCAAATACTTATTTTCCACCATTATTTGCAAATAAATTCTTTAAAAGTCAGACAAAATGATTTTCTCAATTTTTTTTTCACATTTTGTCTCTCATAGTTGAGGTCTACCTATGATGTCAATTACCGGCCTCGCTCATCTTTTTAAGTGGGAGAACTTGCACAATTGGTGACTGACTAAATACTTATTTTCCCCACTGTATATGGAACAGACGTGGAGTATGATGGCATTATTAGTGACATCTCGTGTGTAACTTTTCTGTTATAGTCTAATTATGGCAGCATTTTTGGGCTAGAAGGCCTTCGAGTAGTGTGTGTGTGTGTGTGTGTGTGTGTGTGTGTGTGTGTATGTCTGTGCATGAGGGGGTGTTTTTTTTTGTTTTTGCATGACATTCACAGCATGTGAATTCCTCAGATTCCTCACACACACACACACACACACACAACCCTGGCTTCCGTACAGCTCACTTAGCAAAGAAACAGTGCCTAACCTTCTTCTTCACATCTTTGGTTCTAACTTCAGTGGATCGTGCATGTCCGTATGAGTTCGTCTGCACTCAGAGAGCCGGACCATCACACCGCACCGCTGTTCCATTCCTCTACTAGGACATCACCCTGAATGCCCAGTGAGTGGTCGGTCAGCAGGCCCCTCCCCCAGGATGGACTCCACTGAGGATCAGCACACTGACATAACATGAACATAAATGGCTTTCACAAATATTCTTGCTTGTCTTCTTGCCTGTTAAAGGTACTCTGATGCAGTTCTACAGACACAAAGTGAATTTGCACACTGATCATAAAATATAGATTTTGCTCAAGGGATACAAAACAAAACGTTTTAACTAGTAATTGCTGCTGTTAAAAAAGGATTTTCATCTGTAAATATTTAATGTCATTTAGTTTTGTATTTAATGCCTTTTTCTTTTAATGGTTTTGACTGAGCCTCCAAATGTGTAACTGGCTGTTAGACTTTCTGACTGGGAGACCACAGGCAGTACGGGTCGGCAGCAACTCATCCAGTACCATCGTGCTTAACGCAGGGGTGCCTCAAGGATGCGTACTGAGCCCCCTTCTATTCACTCTGATGACACACGACTGCACACCAACATACAGCTCCAACTTCTTTAAGTTTGCGGATGATACAACTGTGGAGGGTTTCATCAACAACAACAACGACGAGACATTACAGAAGTGAGGTGAGCCGCCTGGCCGGGTGGTGTGGTCACAACAACCCATCTCTGAATGCGGAAAAGACAAAGGAGATAGTTGTGGATAGTTGTTGCCCTCCCAGCATGCTCCTCTGAACATCAATGGTACTGCTGTGGAGAGAGTGAGCAGCACCAAGTTCCTGGGTGTAGACATCTCAGAGAACACCACATCTCTAGCCAAGAAAGCCCACCAGCGCCTGTACTTTCTCCGCAAGCTGAAAAGAGCCAGTGCTCCACCCCCCATCTTGTGAACCTTCTATAGGGGAGCCATCGAGAACATCATGACCAGCTGCATCATAGTGTGGTACGGCACCTGCACAGCATCCTGTCGCAAGTCCCTCCAGCGCATCGTGAGAGCAGCTGAGAGGATCGTGGGCACCTCATTCCCTTCTCTACAAGACCTTCACAACTCCCACCTCACTCGGAAAGCCCTAAACATAGTGGGTGATCCGACACACCCCATGTACAGCTACTTCAACCTACTGCCATCAGGGAGGAGACTACGAAGTCTACGAGCCAGAACCAGTAAGCTGAGGGACAGCTTCGTTCACCAGGCAGTCAGGAGGATCAACTCACTCCCTGCTCTTCCACTCTTTTATCTTTAATAAACAAGACACATTTCAAAATCAACAACTACAACACTCAAGTTCAACAAAGAACTCTAAACTGAGACAAACTATTTCTACACCCATCACTGTAGAAGTCTAACGCTCACTCAATTTGCACTCCTGTTTACATTTCCACATTATATTTATAATTCATTGCATACGTTCACTTTAATCCTAATTAAACCAGATTCCTCATACATTCACTTTGCACATACAGTATGTTTTACTTACTGCTGCATATGCCACTTTACTTGGAATGTAAATGTCAGAGACCTTCCTTCTATTTTTTTATTATATATATATATATAATACACACACACACACACACACATACTCAGTTATATTTTACCATTATTGTTTTTTGTTTTTTACTGTTATAGTTAATGTTAATTTAAGTAGTGACTGTTTACCGCTGCACTATAGAGTCTGAGAGTAACGTGATTTCAATCCTGTGTATGTCCTGTACGTATCGCAGATTTGACAATAAAGTTGACTTTGACTTTGAATGCCCACATGCTCTTAATATGCAGTTTTATACTCTGCTGTATACGCACACGTGTCCCGTGTGCCTCTCACATGAAGGTATTGGGAGTTTGCATGAGCGGTACGTGTGTATTAAAACATCTCAGCACTGAGTCATGGTCCTAGCTTTCATTTAATTTAATTTAAAACACTTGCTTATCTGGGCCCGTATTTATCAAACTTCTTAGAATTACTCCTGCTGCTAAGAATTTATTTATGTCTAAAATAATTCTTAGTTAAAAGCTGAGACTAAAAGTTAGTTATCAAGCCTCTCAGTCTCACTTTAAGCGAAGTGTAGGAGTAAGTAAGTCTTACAGTTTTTATTGGTTGTTTTGACCCTGCCGTCGACTCAAATTCACATTTTTCAAAACAGTTAACACAGAGACCTAAACAGTGACACAGTGTTCAAAATTACACATTTTGTTTGCAAAAGGCCAAACCTGTGTCAAAACCTTTAAAATATGCAACAAAAGCAAATTTAGCCTTCAAACATCTCACATTTGACACAAGTGTATAAACACCTCCAATCAATCATTACACATTGGGCAACAAAATACAAAATAAAGCACTTATGTGTGAATCAGTGACCGTTGCTTGTCATTGTAGTCTATATGTGACTGTATGTAGTCAAATTTACCCTCTAGCAAAAAAAAGCATCCAGAATCAGATATGCTTTGATGCAAATTTTATTAATTAAATGCTTAATTTTTTTAGACTGTGGCTGACAAATTAAATATTCCAACAGAGAAATACATGGAAATAAAAATAAAATCCATTACTGTGTAAGAAATTATGAAAAAACACAGAATTTTACAGTAAACAACGAAAAACTATAGTAGGTCTATACTATAAGAGTATAAGCGATAGCCACAAGTGATAGTCTTCTGTCTCTTCTAGTCTCCTCTTTCTTGAAACCTGGGCCACAAGGCCTTATCCACATCGCATTCAATATTCTCTCGTGCAATGCACCGAGGGAAAAATCATCTAGCATGCCTGATCCATCCTTGACATGCCTCTGCATCTATATCTTGGGCAGCAGCAGTCATTGCATTGAGCAAGGGCATCTGTCCATCATCTGTCGGTGATCATATACCTTCCATCTCCATGCACTAAAGAATTCCTCTATGGGATTTAAAAACGGAGAGTATGGAGGAAGAAATTGTACCATCATCCGACAGTGCACTGCAAACCACTCATTCACAATACGAGAGTGGTGGAACGCCACATTGTCCCAGATAATCACGAACCGTGGCATGCCAGGCCTCAACAGGCCTCGCTCCTGAGGTGGGATCAGGATGTCATAAAGGGCATTCAGGAATGCTATGAGACGCTCAGTGTTGTATGGGCCAATGGTAGGAATACGGCACAGGACGCCATCATTGGAGATGGCAGCACACATAGTTATATTGGCACCCCTCTGCCCTGGAACAGTAATAGTGGCCCTATTCCCAATGAGGTTCCTTCCTCGTCTCCTTACTTTACAAAGATTGAACCCGGCTTCGTCGACATAAATGAAGATATGATGTGCCCCCTCAGCTTCAAGCTCCATTATTCGCTAGGCAAAATTACAAAGGCAAAATTACAATTATGTCAAAGTGACTCCAGTTCACTCTACAGTAACTGCATGATATAACAAGGCATACGAGTATAGTACTGTTGTGTTTCCTTACCTCCACATATTGGCCTCCTTCACAGCTTCAGAGTTCCTCTGAAAAGGAACTCTATAGAGCTGTTTCATGGCCATATGATTCCTTCTGAGGACGCGGTCAATTGTGGCCTCACTCACAGTATGGATGTTCCTAAATACTCCTTGATCAGCAATCACTGCTGCCTTGATTTCACGCAGCCTAATGGCATTATTTGCCAGAACCATGTTGACAACGGCTGCCTCCTGTTCAGCATTAAAAATTCTCCCTCTACCACCACCGACTGGTAGTCTTTCGATTCTATAAAGAATACATGAAATGTGGACAAAATTACATGAAGTAATGTATATCACTGCAGATACTGTATTTCTGTATATACTGTATAGCAACATTACCTGTTCTCCTGTTGAAAAACTCTAACAATGGATGCAACAGTGTTTCTGTTGAGAACAGGTTGGACTCTCTGTCCAGCTTCTCTCAATGAAAGGCCATGATTTACAACATGATCAATCACAGTTGCCCGAATTTCATCGGTAACTTGAGCCCTTCAAGCTATACCTCTACCTCGCACACGGACTCCTCTTCCTCTGACCACTCTACCTCTTACTCTCACTCTTCCTCTCATCTGCATTAGACCTCCTCGATCCATGCTTGCAAAGAACAACACAGGCCTGCAGACTGATTGCAAATTTAAATATTCTGTGAAGAAGTGTCAACCAGGTGCTTTCAGTGATGTCATAATGATCAGGGAGTGTCTAAGAGCTTGGAGCTTATGGTTTCTGTTCTGTAACCAAAGTTAAACTCCTGAAGTTTGGACTTCTTGAATGACATCTGCGTTAACTGTTTTGCAAAAGGGTGTGAAAACTGTGTTAATCCAATGAGAATGGGTTAACACATTTGCAAGAGGTGTCTTCTGCTCTGCTGAGATGGTGATGAGGAAGACTGAGAGGTTCCCAGTTTCTTCAAACAGGTCAAAGCAATCAATAAAAACTGTAAGTGTCAGTCTCAGAGCTGATTTACGACACCTGGCTGTGCCGCAAAGCTGATCCTGGATGACATCGTTTCAAAACCCCCTGCAAGAACTGACACTGGATCAGATTTCATGTTCAATAATATTTCCTGGGAAATGTCAAGATAAAATTCAGAAAATGTTGAAATACCTTCATACCTTAATAATGTTGCAGTCATAATTTTTGTGAAATAACCAGTGTTGGGAATGTTACTTAAAAAAAGTAATTAGTGATAGTTACTCACTACTTGTTCAAAAAAGTAACTGTTAGTAACTGAAATACTCTAAAAGTAACTCATTACCAGGGAAAGTAACTATTTGCATTACAGTTAAAACAAAGTTATATGCCAACGAATAGGAATTTTTTGAAAAAGCAGTTTTCACAGTCAGTTGAAATGAGTAGATGAATGAATGAATGTTCAACTTATATATAGATCAGTAGACTTTTGATATTTATTGCCCATCAACAGACCAGTGCAGGTGTAGGAGTGCTCAGATGTGTTCCTGTGGGGGATGCAGGATCTGGTGTTCTTCCATAAAACCATGGGGGGCAACAAATGGTGGTTTACCTCAAGAGGTTCCCAGAGCAATGGGATAAAACTGACCATTTGTATTTTAGTTATGTCAGTATGTTTGTGTGGCATGTTTAGTCTTATTTTGCAGCTTGTTGTGTACTGGGTAAAGGTTATGCTAACAGGATAAGAGTTCCATCACTCCCTGATAAGGTTTGTAGACTTCACCCCAAAGGGGACAGTCCTGTATGGAATGCACACTGTATGCAAATGTACTCTGATGTCTTTACCAGCAACCTGATTCCCATTGGTTAACCTGGTTTTTGTGACTGCTGTCCCTTTGAGATGCTGGGGGGATATAAAAAGAGAAGTTTGTGGGTGCAGGGGTCGCTTCTTTCATCTGGGTTCTCTTCTTTCATCTGGGCTCTTCTCTTCTCTTCTCTTCTCTGCTCTTCTCTGCTCTTCTCTTCTCTGCTCTTCTCTTCTCTTCGCTTCTCTTCTTCTCTCTGGGCTTTGGCTTCTTCTTCTCTCTTGGCTTCCTTTGGGGTCCTTCTCCGTGAGGCAGCCTGCACCGGTTGGTATCTCTGTTTCCATTAGGTATTATTGTTACTTTAATCTAGTATGGTTGTTATTGTTTTATATTTTGTTGGTTATTGAATAAATCTGGTTAATTGTGTAGCCACGGTCTTCCTTGATTATAGCTATACTGGGCCAGATGAGCTCATTATTAGTATCAGTTAAAAGGTAAATCAATGCTAATGCCAATTCCCTCTAAAGTATCCCATCTGCTACGCATGTTTATGATAAACCTCTGACAAAGCAGGCTATTGTTTATAGCAAGGTACTTTATAAAGTTGGTTAGGTATATTCTATAACCTGTACTGATCCATTCAAGAAGTGAGTTCTTTTAGATTCTTACCAACTATAATTTGGAGTCAGATATTTAAGTTTTATGCACGTCAATCCTTCTTCTGCACCTATTTCCGTCCTTGGTTGTAGGCAAGCAGGTAGGTTAGTTATATCTCATAACTATAACCCCTACAGAATTTGGTGACCCCGACGTGATATGGTACTAGTACAGAAATTCGTGTACTAGTGTGATCCAGTACTAGTACAAAGTAACCAGTTTACAGTTTTGCAAGCAGATAACGACCATCCGCCCGGATTGCTGTCTGTGATTCACACCTATGTTGCTGCATCTTTGGGTTTGGTCTCTTCTGAGGTAAGACAAATATACCCTTCTTTTTAGCAGCAGGGAAAACATAGGTGCACCATACAGACACATTTGTAGAACGGGTCGGATTACCCACCGAGTAGCAGGCGTGCCGACACGTGCAAAAAGACAAGGATTTTAGCTTGTATACACAATGGCTCAGGGATATGCTAGTGTAGAGGAGCAGGCCTTCATGGAGGATTGGGCTTTGGAGGTAAAAGAAACTCTGGTTAGCATGCGCATCAAAGGATTGTCGCTAAATGCTAGCAATGAGTTCATTTTAAATTGGCTCTCATCTGAGGGTTGTAAGCTTAGCACTAGGAGTAAACTCCAACATATTTTACTGAAAAAGCCTAAGCAACACAAACTATTAGCCGCCACAGGCTATTTAGTCCTCCGCAACAGCCTAAACTCTTTAGAGCAACACAAGAAAGCACTGGAAAGTATGCGCAACTTGGAAAGCCTCCGATCTGAGGAGATCAGGAGAATGCGTTTACAAATAGACAGCTTTGCGTATGATAAGCTAACTTGGGCACGCCAGAGTGAGGCATTCACTAGGCAAATAGCTAGTCTCCAAAGTAAGTTGAGAGCAGGTACGAACTATGCCTCAACTTTGGAGAAATGCTGTGATAATGCTGGAATTCCTGTGGCTGCTGTGCGACAGATCTTTAACCCTCAATCTCAAATCATGCCTTTGTTGGATGATACTGAGGGTGATGAAGATGTTATGTTAATGGCCTTTGCTAACAGTGGATTAGACCAGGCCCGCCAGCAGGGGGTGGTGTTACCATCCCCACCAGCACCAGTCCTTGCACCTGGGTTAGTGCCACGGCCTCATACAGATAGTGTTTATCAGCAGTCTCCAGCTGAGATACCACAGCTAGCTGGAGCAGCTGGGTTTGCCCAGGCTGTGGGATCAGAGCCCACACCCCCACTTGCAGATTTGGTTAAGGAAGACCATGTGGCCGTAAGCCCAAGAAGATGGGAACAAAACAAGAGCAGTCAGGTGATCGCAGCAGCAATTCCAGGGTTACCTGAGCACAGGGAGCGTAGTCCTATTTGCACCAGGTCTAAAACTGCTAGTGCATCTAAAGTAGCCGTCATTAAAACAATGACAGATCCCAACGGTGAACGCTTTAATGTTAGCCGACAGCTAACTTTTCATGAATGTGCAGCACATTCCAGCGTTGTTGGGATGCTTCCCTGTAAAGGTCCATTTGAGCCATACTGGAGTGCATTAATGCGTCAAGCTAGCGCTTTTAGCTTAGAACCAAAGGACATTTGGCAAATAGCTCTCACAACTATCCCTCCAGAGCTAATATCTAAAGCTCCAGAACAACTTCTGGATGGGAGAATCATGACTCCCTTACTGGGAGAAACACACACGGATGTGTTAGCCAGACTGAAAGATACCCTTCTAGATATTAGGGGTACGGTTCCGGCAGCTTGGGATAAGATCATTGATGCAAAACAAGGGAAAGAACCGTTTGAACAGTTTGCAGAGCACCTTTGGGTAGTTTTTAGGGAGTATTCAGGAATTGAAGAGCCAACTAAGGATAATGAAATCCTGTTGCAAATCCTTAAAAATAATGCAGGTCCACATGTGCAGCAGGCACTAAGTCATGGAGCAAATCCTCCAGATAACACATTTGATTCCATAGTCAGGTGGGTTATGGGGATGGAGAGTCGCTTGAAAACAAACAAGAGACCTTTTGCAACAGTTAAGTGGTTAGCTGAGGGTGAAGTCCCTAGCAAACCAAGTACGCCTACTTTTGAGAAACGTTGCAAATTTTGTAACAAGGCAGGACACCTAATTGAGGACTGTTTCAAGTTAAACAAACAGAAGTTTAAAAGGGCACATAAGCCAAAGGAACGTCAAGAGGCTAGTCCTACTGGTGAATATCAGACATTAAGAGAGCAGCTTGCACTGATCAGTCAGCAGTTAGATGCAGTACAAGCGAAGCTCATAACATCTGACCTCAAAAACCGGTCAGATAGAAACAGTGGTCCTCAATAAGGGTGCGTGGCCTCCATTCCTGTCGGCAGTAATATCCATCATGGTAATCGTATCAAAAATTAGAGCTAACCTTGGAGGCCGGTTATGATTTTTCGCTTGTTGATACGGGAGCTGCCTCTTCATGTACAGATCCTACACTTCCACTGACTGATGAGCCCACAGTGTTAATTGTTTTATGAGCCGCTCCTTCAAGGGCCACAGGTATCAGCCCTTATGAGCTTATGACAGGAAGAGTCATGAAGCTTCCCATTGATCCAGAGGAACATAGTGAGTAGATGTAGAGCATGTTGTTCTGTTTTCATTCTCACATTCACAGACTCACTACTGCAGTTCCATGGATCCCTGATGCTAGGACGGTGACCAAAGAAACCTGCATTGAGCTAGGACAGCGAGTCAAATTGAGCCACATGCTCGGATGTGGGAGATGGGTATGGAAGTATTTCAAGGGGCCATTCACACCAAATTCACTGACAATTTTACCCAAGCAAATAGTTACATGGCCTCCTGGTGTAGCACCAGAACCAAATTGTATAACTCAAATTTGCTGTAATTTAGGTTCCACCCATCCTCCTACAATTAGTTTTTCTATTCCTATTATCCATGTTCCAAGCCAAGCCAATTCTACAACATGGATAAAACTAAAATCAATTGAGGGTCAAGAAGCAGGTGTTTTAAGCACATTATACAAGCGAGGAAATAATGGAGTAGATCCTCGGAAGTGCTATAACACAGAAGAACTTGAACCTGCCATGTATGAGTGCACACATATAGAACCACTCAATTCTACACACAACACATATACATCCCATCTTTTTAATCTCTCTTCTCCACAGGATTATTCTATTACTCCCAAACCTTTTGTTTGGACAAAACGTCGGGAAGGCATGTATTGTGTTGGTAGGTGTGAAGCTGACCTAAATTTGTGGACAGGTGCAGAAAATTGCACATGGACACGTAAATATTGTTTCAATTTAACGACATGCGGCTACCACAAACCAACACAGTGTCCAAATACATACCCTGTCCCTCTAGCTGGTCTTATTAGAGGAAACATTAATAAGACTCTATTGCATGATGTAAACCTTGTTATGGTTCATGTTAGTTACAATATTTCAAATATCCTCTCAGCTTATCTGACACATTGTAAAGCCTACACTAAAACATACACATGGCTCAAAACTCAAATTGAAGATTTAGTGTATGACTACAAAAGCAGATTAGCAGTCCAAATTCCATACTCACAGTCACGCATGAAGCGAGATCTATTCTCGGACATCACTGGATTATTTGGTAGTAGTAATTCACTAATGAACACATACCAAATTTCCAAACAATCACAGTACACATCTTGGCTTACCAATCAGTTTGCAACTGGTTTTCAACATCTGACTAATGGTGAAGATAACATTATTAAAGCAGTAAAGTCAGAAGCTCAAGCTTTGTTACACCTTAGTCATATGATTTTTAACCAAACACACACCTTAGAGCTTGATTTTGCATGCAGATCTTATGCTCAAGATCTGTTTACAGCAGCAAGGCAGGAGGTATTGGATCTCCGATTCCAGAAATCACCACGTCATGCCTTAGCTGATTTGATTGAAATGCTTGATCTTGATCGTTGGTTTAAATCAATTTCTATGAAAACCATCTATTATGCTGAACTTCTTACAACTATTATGATGTACAATGGAAACGAGTGCCCCGGTTGTATTGGTTTTTATGCAACTTATCCTTTTATTCACCCTGAGCAAATTTTTCCAGATTCCACCACTATACGTTCATTGGGTACGGTTATCAGGGATCAGGTTGTCAAATGGGATCAGGTGACTGGTTATTTGACTGTAAAGGGTTCTGAAATGTTGCTTACTACACGTTCTTGCTGCCATGAAACAGCCAGTTATGTAATCTGTACATGCAATACATTACAACCTGTCTCTTCAAATGATACTAAGTTGATAAATGTTCATTCGTTGCATGGATACTCTGATGCAGTCCAAGTGTCACACACCCAGTGGTGTGTGATTAGTGAAATGACATCTTTCAGTTATGGGGGTCTTCTGTGCCCTGCCAATCACTCGTTCTGTCTAGAGGTGAGAGATGACTTCACAATGGGACCTTTAAGCATTCTGGGTAGGATACCAATGGACACTGATGTTTCTCCATGGTGGGAAGACACGTTCTATGAGGAAAGCACAAAACCTCTAACAGACACTGTACAGCTGGTTCAGCGCCTGATTCAGACAACCAGCTATCATCTTCGTCAAGCACAAGTGGAAGTGCATCTCGCCAGTGAGACGGTGAGAATCCTGACCAGTGCTTCAACCCTTTCAGCGGAGTATATGTATACCTGGTGGGACTGGGTTTTCCGAGGATGCGTCCTGGCCAGTTCTTTAATACTCGCCATCACCCTGATCCAGTTCTGCTATTTCAGGAAGCACATCACTGCCCTTCGCTCCACTATGACAGAGACACTCACTCTCGGGTCGTTGAATGTTTCTACATTTTGGCGTCCCTGAGGGGGGATTTGTAGGAGTGCTCAGATGTGTTCCTGTGGGGGATGCAGGATCTGGTGTTCTTCCATAAAACCATGGGGGGCAACAAATGGTGGTTTACCTCAAGAGGTTCCCAGAGCAATGGGATAAAACTGACCATTTGTATTTTAGTTATGTCAGTATGTTTGTGTGGCATGTTTAGTCTTATTTTGCAGCTTGTTGTGTACTGGGTAAAGGTTATGCTAACAGGATAAGAGTTCCATCACTCCCTGATAAGGTTTGTAGACTTCACCCCAAAGGGGACAGTCCTGTATGGAATGCACACTGTATGCAAATGTACTCTGATGTCTTTACCAGCAACCTGATTCCCATTGGTTAACCTGGTTTTTGTGACTGCTGTCCCTTTGAGATGCTGGGGGGATATAAAAAGAGAAGTTTGTGGGTGCAGGGGTCGCTTCTTTCATCTGGGTTCTCTTCTTTCATCTGGGCTCTTCTCTTCTCTTCTCTTCTCTTCTCTGCTCTTCTCTGCTCTTCTCTTCTCTGCTCTTCTCTTCTCTTCGCTTCTCTTCTTCTCTCTGGGCTTTGGCTTCTTCTTCTCTCTTGGCTTCCTTTGGGGTCCTTCTCCGTGAGGCAGCCTGCACCGGTTGGTATCTCTGTTTCCATTAGGTATTATTGTTACTTTAATCTAGTATGGTTGTTATTGTTTTATATTTTGTTGGTTATTGAATAAATCTGGTTAATTGTGTAGCCACGGTCTTCCTTGATTATAGCTATACTGGGCCAGATGAGCTCATTATTAGTATCAGTTAAAAGGTAAATCAATGCTAATGCCAATTCCCTCTAAAGTATCCCATCTGCTACGCATGTTTATGATAAACCTCTGACAAAGCAGGCTATTGTTTATAGCAAGGTACTTTATAAAGTTGGTTAGGTATATTCTATAACCTGTACTGATCCATTCAAGAAGTGAGTTCTTTTAGATTCTTACCAACTATAATTTGGAGTCAGATATTTAAGTTTTATGCACGTCAATCCTTCTTCTGCACCTATTTCCGTCCTTGGTTGTAGGCAAGCAGGTAGGTTAGTTATATCTCATAACTATAACCCCTACACAGGATAAAATCATTTAAAATCCCAAATCTTAAAAAAAAGAAAAAAAAGCAAAAGTAAACACTACAAGTTACACTATATAAAATGCATTTACATCTATCAAATTAAATTAAATTCTCTCAACCTGAGACAACTGGTTTGTTCACAACAGAAGTAAACTTAACAATAAAACCTCTATTCTTAATTAAATAAATCAAATACCCAGTCTGGTAGACATTCAGGAACTTCAGGTATTTTCTTAAATAATGTTTATATCGCCACCTTGAAACTGCTAATTTTTCTTCAGCTTGCTCCTGACTCACCATTTCTGCCTCTTCTCCGTTTGTGTCATGCTTCGGCACGCGTGTAACAACACTGGCTCTGATTGGCTACCATAACGCTGCCTTAGCCAATCGCTTACTTGTTAAGTTAAACAGGTGTTACACAGAGAACTGTGACCTATCGAGATCTGTTACTCCTCACTAGCCTGGACAGCGGTCCGCTCGGATTACTGTTAGTATATCAATATATAGTAACGCACTGCTTTTAATGACCAGTAACGTCAACGGCATTGTATCGACAGGAAAAGTAATAAATTATATTATCCTGTTACTGACAAAATGACGGCGTTACCTAACGCCGTTATTTTTATCTGCGTTATTCGCAACACTGGAAATAACACATCGTAAAAATATTTCATATCTACCTTTAAGTCCTATGTGACGCACTACTATGTATAATTTTCCCTTCTTTCTTTTGTTATTCATATATTTTCTCTGATTTATTTTGGAGACTTCATACATTCTAACCCAATCACATTCAGGCGGAGGACCACCGGGCAAGCCTCTTAGTGCATTTTGTGAGGTGGTGCAGCGTATCGTGCGGTGATCTGTGGAGTGGAGGGGGGTGAGGATCCTGCATTAATGAAATTCGAACACTTATCTCAAAGGTAAAGTTTTTATCATTTATTTAGATTTGAACACAAACACTGATGCTAATTGTCACTTCAAAATTATTGCATCCGTCAGTAATAAAGACGCTGCTCGTGCTCCCGACCCTGCTGGCTTGAGCGCAGATTCTCCATCTGCCCCTTCCTCTTTGACAGCGCTTCCAAACACCTCAAGTCATGAATGGCAGGAGGAAGAGTGGGCGTCTGAAGGAGGTCTGGCAGAGGACTCGCTCCCAAATGACATGCAAGAACTGAAAAGGCAGAAGTTAAAGCTTCAAATTAAAGTATTAAAATTGCAGCATGAATATTACACTCTTGCACTAAAAAAACAAAAGGAAGAACAAATAACTTAAACCCATGCTTATGTTAATGCCTAAATATTGTGCATATTTATACATAAAATTGAAATGTACCTAAAATGAAGGTTTGCAAAGTGTTGTCTGAAGCCTGTCGCATCACGTGTGCTGGCAGGGGGGCTCTCATCTCCATTTCCATCACTGTCATCACGGTTCTCCAGTGTTGGGTGGGGACGGATGTTGTGCTTCTTGCAAATATTATGCAGTATTGCACATGCCATTATGATTCGGCACACTTTCCGGACAGTACCGAATTTCAGAATGTAAATGTGGAATCTGCGCTTCCATTGGCCAATCCCTCTCTCTGCCACACTTCGTGTAGTACGGTGTGCCCTGTGAGAGGAGTTCAATAAAACTAATTAGCTACAGCTATAGCTATTGTTATGTTACTGCTGGGATGCATACAGTTGTGATCAAATTTATTCAACCCCCAATGCTGCGAAGGGTTTTATGGAATTCAGTGCACATTTGTAATTGTGTTCATAATGAAATCTTACAAGGACTTGTTAAAGAACTAAATGCAACTAAGATAGCATCAATTTTTTTTTGTCATAAAGTATTAAATGGCCTTTTTGTGATTTCGTCATTGACAATTATTCAACCCCTTTACGACTACCACTCCTAAGAACAGAGGTTCATTCCAGTGTTTTCCATCAGGTATTGAAAACATCTGTGGATGTCAACGAGCAGCAATCAAGCATAAGCACCAATTAGGCAGATTTAAAAGGACTGTGATACTCAGCTCCTTCTAGACATCTACTGGTGTGTTTCCAAGCATGGTGAAGGCAAGAGAATGGTCCCAGAAGACAAGAGAAGAGGTTATTGCTCTTCACAAGAATGGCAATGGATATAAAAAGATTGCGAAGTTGTTAAATATTCCAAGAGACACTATCGGAAGTATCATTCGCAAGTTCAAGTTAAAGGGCACAGTGGAAACGTTACCTGGTCGCGGCAGAAAGATCCTGACCGCGACTGCTGTGCGCTACCTGAAGCGTAATGTGGAGAAAAATCCCCGCGTGACTGCTAAGGAACTGAAAAAAGACCTGTCAGATGTGGGCACTGAAGTTTCAGCTCAGACAATAAGGCGCGCACTGCATAACGAAGACCTCCATGCCAGAACGCCCAGACGCACCCCCTTGCTGACTCCAAAGAACAAGAAAAGTCGACTGCAGTATGCCAAAAGTCATGTGGACAAGCCCCAAAGGTTTTGGGACAGTGTACTGTGGTCAGATGAAACTAAATTAGAACTGTTTGGGACAATGGACCAGCGCTATGTTTGGAGAAGGAAGAACCAGGCTTATGAACAAAAGAACACCTTGCCTACTGTGAAGCATGGCGGGGGGTCAATTATGCTTTGGGGCTGTTTTGCTTCTAATGGTACAGGAAAGCTTCAACATGTGCAGGGTACCATGAATTCCCTTCAGTACCAGGAGATCTTGGAGGAAAATGTGATGGAGTCAGTCACAAACCTGCGGCTTGGGAGACGTTGGACCTTCCAACAGGACAATGATCCGAAGCACACATCCAAGTCCACTAGAGCATGGTTGAACATGAAAGGCTGGAACATTCTAGAGTGGCCATCGCAATCACCAGACTTAAATCCAATTGAGAACCTCTGGTGGGACCTAAAGAAGGCAGTTGCAGTGCGCAAGCCTAAGAATGTGACTGAACTGGAGGCTTTTGCCCATGAAGAATGGGCTAAGATACCCATAGGTCGCTGCAAGACACGTGTCAAGCTATGCTTCACGCTTGAAAGCGGTCATAACTGGAAAAGGATGTTGTACTAAGTACTAAAAAATAATGTCACTAGGGGGTTGAATAAAACTGATGTGAGCACAGTAAAGACATTTGTGGTTATTCCATCATAAATTGTAACAATATAAGGGGCGGGAGTGACGCAAATGCAGAATTCAGGGGTTTTAATAAGGAGAGTAACAACCACAGCAATTAACAAAGAGGGCGGAGGGAGCTAAACAAAACCAAGGGGGAAAGACACCAACTAAACAAGTAAGCTAAACAGGGAACGCTAACGTATAAACTATAACAAACCGAGAACTGAGTAAGCTCACAGAGGGGAAGAACATAACGAGGGGAGCAAAAGACACAGGGACAACACAACAGTAATCAATGACTAAGCGAACAATGAACCATGGAACTACAAAGGATACAAAATACTAGGGATATGCATAGGGAAAACATAAACACTAAACATGTGAAGATAAAACCAGCGAAGGCTAAGAATGAAGCAGGGAGGGAGAAATAGAACAATAACATGAACAGACTATGAAACAGGGCAAAGGAGAAACAAGGGACTACACACAAGGACAACACCATGAACAATCTAAAGGCAATACCAAGGACCAGCGAGGACTCACGTACAGGGAATGACCGACAAGGGAATGAAACACTCGGGGTTCTTTATACACAGAGACAAGACGGTGAAACGAGACTCAGGTGTGTGGGCACTAACGAGGGGGGCGTGACAGACAGAGGGAGGAACGAATGGGAGCGGGGAGCTAGGCGGGACCAGGGAGGAGGGAGGAGCTGGACGTGACATAAATATTATGTTATGTTTGTCTAATTTATAAGTGCCTCTTTGATATAATTGTAAATAAGATGACTGAAATGATCAAAATCAATGTCAAACTGGCCAAAACACTTTATTTCAGTGGGGGTTGAATAAATTTGATCACAACTGTACGTGTTCTGTAACAGGAATGAAGTGGATCCAGGTTCCAGACCGGGATTTGTGCAAACCTCTCTCCTAATTGGGATGCTGCTCTGCCCTAGGAGGACGGCCACAGGATATAAGGACAGCAGACAGGGGGGAAGGCAGATACTACAGGCCAGCAGCTGTAGTGGCAGCTTGGGGGCACGTTTGATACATTGTGCAGACTTTTGTGTTGCATTGGCCTGACTTGTTGGCGTGGCTGTTTTAGTAAGGTTGTATTCATATGTGATCCTACCTGTTATGTGGTGTTCTGTGTTGTCCTTCCTTTTCCTCCCTCCCCTCTGGTTAGTAGGAAGTGACTGCCATGTTGTTTTGGGTTGGTTTTGTCTTTGTTTGATGGTAGGGAGATATATTTGTGTGTTTTCTGTTTGGTATTAGATGTAGATGTATTTCCTTTCTAGTGTGGGGTTTGTTTATTATGTTGGCATATGTCACTTATGAAATAATACCAGAGTTGTTTGGTGTATGTATAAGTATTTCTTTTTTATATGATTATAAATATATTGACTGAAAGCCTATTAATATATACAATGTATCTAATACAATCACGCTATAAGTAGAACCCGTGTGGTATGGAAGTTTTTCTGTCTCAATATTAAAATGAAAATGTAATGCGCATTTGCATTTACATGTTCTACTCATACAAGCAACTTTGAGCTCAAAATTCAAATTCAAATGCAATAACTCCATTTTCATTTGCAATTGTTCCACTCATACAAGCAACTTTGAGCTCAAAATTCTAATTCAAATGCAATAACTCCATTTACATTTGCAATGTGATGGACATCCATTCACATTTCATTTACACATACATTTTGATGCTTTATATGTGTCTTTATTGAAATGAAAATGTATTTCCCGATTTGA
This sequence comes from Brachyhypopomus gauderio, assembly GCF_052324685.1. Lineage (NCBI taxonomy): Eukaryota > Metazoa > Chordata > Actinopteri > Gymnotiformes > Hypopomidae > Brachyhypopomus > Brachyhypopomus gauderio. The sequence continues at coordinate 6,925,857 of NC_135228.1, forward strand.
ATTATCAAGTTCATGTGATCATGCAAAGGTTGTATCAAAATTATAATTAAAATGCTATTCGCTTAATATGCTTTGCATTTCGTGATAACACGTTTGAAACCTCACGTTTGAAATTACGTTTCAAACGTGTTATCACGAAATGCAAAGCATATTAAGCGAATAGCATTTTAATTATAATTTTGATACAACCTTTGCATGATCACATGAACTTGATAATTCAAATCGGGAAATTTTTTTTCATTTCAATAAAGACACAAATAAAGCATCAAAATGTATGTGTAAATGAAATATGAATAGACGTCTATCACATTGCAAATGTAAATGGAATTATTGCATTTGAATTTGAATTTTGAGCTCAAAGTTGCTTGTATTAGTGGAACATGTAAATGCAAATACGTATTACATTTTCATTTGAATATTGACACAGAATAACTTCCATACGTGTGTGCTGTCTTTATTCAGTATCAAAAATAATTATTTTTGTAACCTGGGATGCTGTTGTGGCCTATAGCCTAGAATGGGTCATAACACTATAGCTAAATTAGTATTATTCACAAAGAAAATACATATGGATGAAATAATAAACATACCTGTTGTAGTTGATTTGGGCTTCCGTCACTGCTCTGAAAAACGGCATGAGCAGCCACCGGCGTAAAGGATATCCTTTATCACCTAAGAGATGACATCCAGGTGGCACAAGTCCTGTTTCAAAAAGTTGGTTCAGGGCGCTTTCATTGAAAACCCGAGCGTCATGGGTTGACCTGGGCCATTTGGGTACAACATCTAAAATGTTGTATTCTGCATCAAACACAATTTGAGTGTTGATGCTATGGTACCTCTTCCTGTTCACATAAACATCCTCATTAATGCTGGGAGCAATGATCTTTGTGTGAGTGCCATCAATTGCACCTACAACTCCTGGAAATCCAGCTATCTGCATAAACTGGGTTTGCTTCTGTTGGATGACACGGGGTGTTGTTTGGAAAGTCAATAAAAAGGGTTACAGTGTGTGGCGCTGTAAGTGCCATAATTGTTTGCATGACGACTCGGCTAATTGTTGGTTGGGATGGTCCCAAATCATCAGCACTACACTGCTGCATTTTTCCTGTAGCAAGAAAACGAAGCATCAGCACTACTTTTAATTCAGCTGGGATGGCGTTGCTGCATGTAGTTGAAGGTGAGATGACATCTCTCACCAAGTCAGTGACAATGATGATTCCTGCTCTTTCCAGTCTATATCGTTTGATTAATTGAAAGTCATCAAACGTTTCCAAGACATTCTTCCTCTCTTGGAAGGTTCGGACACGTCTCTGTCTTCTCAGTGCCATCTCAGCCCCCTGGTGGCAACTCTTAACAACTTAAAAGTCCTCTGGAGCAGTCTTAACTTTTCGGGAGAGTAAGAGTGATTCTTATACTTTAGAGTTTTGATAACTGGCACTTACACTTAACTCTGTGAGTAGGAGCAAATCTAAGGATTTTTCAGCACTTAAGTCCAAAATTCCACTCTAAGAAGTTTGATAAATACGGGCCCAGGGCCCGTATTTATCAAACTTCTTAGAATTACTCCTAAGAATGCTGCTAAGAATTGACTTATGTCTAAAATAATTCTTAGTTAAAAGCTGAGACTAAAAGTTAGTTATCAAGCCTTTCAGTCTCACTTTAAGCGAAGTGTAGGAGCAATTCGTAAGTGTCAGTCTCAGAGCTGATTTACGACACCTGGCTGTGCCGCAAAGCTGATCCTGGATGACATTGTTTCAAAACCCCCTGCAAGAACCAATCGCTGGATCGGATTTTATGTTCAATAATATTTTCTGAGAAATGTAAAGATAAAATTCTTAAAATGTTGAAATACCTTCACATTTAAAGGGTCTAATCAGTGACTGTGGTGAGGAAAGCACAGGCTAGCTGAGGGCATGCATAATATAGACAGAGTTTCCAATGGAGTGGTTGGTTATATTATGGTGGTACAGTATTTAAAATATTAGGATAATTTAATTCAATGTGTGTTGTAGTGCACAATGCACATATATTACTGGCAGCATTGAGCATGCATTAACAGTAGCAGTGAGCCTACTTTAGTCGCCAGTGAGGACAGTATTGATATACTTGGCTAGGGAGTGTTTGATAGTGCAGCAGGTAAATCAATATGGAACTGGTGGCACTGAGAATGCATTAATTGTGCCAGCTAAGTTGGGCACAGCCTTTGTTCCCAGGGAGGATTTTCTGGTTTAGAAACTGATTAGCTGTACAGCAGGTAAATACAGGAAGTTTTTGGGGCAGTCATGGCCTGGTGGTAGGGAACTGGTCTTGTGACCGGAGGGTCGTGGGTTCGACTCCCAGGCCTGAGGCCATGACTGAGGTGCCCTTGAGCAAGGCACCTAACCCCAACTGCTCCCCGGGCGCCAGGCTAGGGCTGCCCACCGCTCTGGGCATGTGTGCACCACAGCCCCCTAGTAATCACTAGTGTGTGTGTGTTCTAACTGCATAGATGGGTAAAAATTTTGATTGCGGTGTAAAAATCACAATTGACAAAATATGGCACATTTACATATAATATCTGCTGGTGATGCTCATATAGAACTGGTGGCACGATGCACATAGTAAAAGCGGGGCAGGGTATGACCTTAGTAAACAGGGAGACCAACATGGATGACATAATTTAGTGACTGTTAGGACAGTACAATCTGCATAATGGCTCTCCATGTTCATAATGAAGATTTTCGCCTGAAATGATCTCCTTTAATGCAGTGAGGCCCCTGTTTGACTTGACACAATTAAGGTGGACAATGATGGTTTATTAGGTTGCAATTACCCTCTCAGAGAAGCTATAAAGGGTTATGAATAAGGGGATTTGAAATTGATTGCAGATATAGGTGGAACACTTCAGGTCTCTCAACTCAGTCACCAACTCTATGTATTTCAACCAAATCCACATCTTTTTTTTTACTTTTTATTTGTAAACAAAAGTTCAAGGCATACATTTAACCATGTAGTAAGAGGGTTGCAATATAAAAAACACAAAAAACAAAAGGAAAAAAAATTATAAAAAATAAAAAATAAATAAAACACGATGTGAGGTCATATTTAAATCAGGAGTCAACATGGGCTATTCTTCCTATTAGCTAAGTAAGCACGCCACTTTCCCCATTGTTGTTCTCCCAACTACTTCTGAAGTCGAATGAAGAAAGTCTTGCCAGATTAAGGAATTTGTAGTGGATAACTGTGTTTTTCAGGCTCTAAGCCACATGTCCTCAGTTATTTCAATGTCCAGTTCCTTGTTTCATAGTCTATGTCTGCCAGTCTCGTTAGTTGAGTTTGGATTTAGAAGCTGTGCTAAGGCTAGCTATGAAAGAATTACCAAAAGTAGTGGTTGTGGAGAGGAAAGCACAGGCCTCTTGAGGGCAGGCATCATATAGACATTTATGATGGTGTGATTGGCTATAGAGGGGAAGAGAAATAGGGATATATAGGGAACTTACCAGCAGCATTTTTTACTTGAAAATCAAATACAAATACTTGTTATTCAGTAAAGTATTTCAGTCTTGCTTTGCAGTCTTTCTGAGTTATAAGCCATTTTTGCCTAGTTATTCATCGTTGAGGAACTGTAAGGCAATGTAAGATGCATTAACAAGCACTGCATATAATTAATTGATACACAACAATTTCAAATATAAAACAAAAGAATACATACTTTACATACATAGTTTTTAAATATCAGTATACATTACCTTCACAAAAATTCATTATATACATTACCTTCACATAAATTCACAAAGGACCATTTTTTTGTTCTTTATAAAAATGCAAAGGTTGAAAACTGTTGTGCATAATAATTTGGAACATGCATTTTGAACACATTTTGAGTGTTTTATTAATTAAGACTGGCCAAAGCCGCTCTCAGCATCCAAGTTAGGATTAGGTATGCGATGGTGGACTCTGCCCCACGCTCCCCTTCCTCATCCGTTTCTGTCTCCTCCCCCTTCAGCTTGTCCTGGCTGTGGGCGTCTCTCCCTTCCGCAGCCTCGCTCTGAACATCGTCAACTTTCTCCTGAAAATAGACAACAGTTCACGTTTCAAATTCCTTTGGCATTCCAGTGCCCCAGACTGCTACCTTATCAAATGTCAGAGGTCATGGGGTGTGACTGACCATCCCAGGACTGAATCCTGACCCAGTACTGATTTGCCAGTTAACATTAGAGAGCGGTAGCCTCTTATCTTTACGGCATGGACCGCTAGCGTCTGGGGAGCATCGTTGGCTAGCAGTCGGGCCAGTCCCTGTGGTTGCTATAGTAATGGGATGGGTGGTGGGTGTCCATGTTTTATGTGTGTTTAAGTGTGGTGTACTGGTGTAGAGTTTTCAATAAACTTGTAATTCAGTATGTCTGTGTTTAAAAAACAGTGTTTTAAGTCGATTCAGCACTGTTTTAATCAGATCGGTATCGGCCGATACGAAGCCTCAGATATCTGAATCGGTATCGGAAGTGAAAAACGTGAATCGGTGCATCCCTACACACACATATGGTTAACCAGGCAACAGCCCCGACACAAACCAGTCCCTCCAATACTGCCAATATGCTAATTATTAGAATATTAATGCTAATATTTTAATGAGCTTTCAGAAGTCAGTATTCTAACAGGCACAGATGTTTGCCCTGTGCGTGTTCACACACGTGCACAATCATTGGGAGTAACGGCCGTCAACACCCTCAGGTTTAATCCTGAGGTCTGAGAGAAATGTCAAAGGTCTCACGTTAATGACTGCGTCGTTCTCGCCCAGCGCGGCTCGCAGCTGGGCCGTCTCCAAGGGTGTGTCCTCGGTTGCCATGCTGACAGGTTTCCGGGTATCACTTAGCTGCCTGCGCAGGTCCTGCAGTTCAGCTGTGCATGCTGACAGAGCCTGGTTATGTCTCTCCACACACTCCTACACGCACGCACACACACACACACACACACACACACACACATACACACACACACTTGAGGTCATATAACAAATCCCCCACTGCGGGGACTTCCCTTTCTGAATGAGTTAGTGAAAAGCTGACAACACACTTCTGCCCCAAATTTTCTTAGTGACACAAGTCACTTGAAATTTTTGATATATGCATGTTTTACCCCATGTGACATTACAGGACATTTGGGGTCTGTAACGCGGTGAGTACAGAGACGTACACACCACGTAAGAAACAGAGAAGGGAGGACCCAAGTGCCGGTTAGTAAATAATGCGTGATAACGCGCACGCGCACACACCTGAGCAATAAACAAAACTAGAGAAAATAAACACGACGCGCAAAAACGAAAGGGAAACTAAACCGTGCAAGCACGGTAGAACTACAAACAGAAACAACGCGGAAAATATCAACGCGTAAGCAGACAAGATAATACTGTGGATGAATACTGTAAAACTATAAACAGAAAACAACGTGGAATCCTCAACACGTGAAAAAACAACTAAGGACGTCAGGGAAAGACTGACAGCCGGCAAACGCCGCAACATAAATAAAACCTTCCCAAAGGAATGAACAACGGATAGGAAGAGAAAACAACTTGAGAAAACTTGAGAGAAGCCAGATAGCGGCGCAGGAGGTAGATACTCGAATAAGTAACAGCGGAACGAGAGAGAGAGAGAGAGAGAGAGAGAGAGAGAGAGAGAGAGAGAGAGAGAGAGAGAGAGAGAGAGAAGGAGGCGAGATACCTTGCAAGACAACAATACGACAGAGAGACGGGCTGAAAGCGCAATGGCATAGGACCAAAACGATTCAGCAGTGACTCGTCTCCACAAGCTTCCTTAAGAAGCCTATAAAACAGCTGAGACGAATCACTGCTTATTATGCCGATTTAGTCTGGGACTGACTCGGGTGCCCCGTGCGGAGGTAGAGGGCATGGCATCCGAGCCAGCCCTGACAGGGTCAAGTATTTTTTAGGACATATTTGGGGACCCATTCCATACACATACTCAAAGTCTGATAAAAGTCACTTTTTAATACATTCACGTAACTTTGGGGACAGGTGAAGGGACCCATTCCATACACATACACAAAGTCTGATAAAATCACTTTTGAAAACCTTCATTCAAATTTGGGGACAGGTCAAAGAAACATCTCACGTATACATACATTCATGTATGTTTTTAGGGTGTAAGGTTTAAGCAGTAGCTTTTCCATTTGATCAATCATTCAGGAAATGAAGTTGCTGCATTCTGGCATGCAGTATAATCACAAAAACAGCACTGGTTGCCAGAGTATCTTTGCCAGAGTAGTGTCATCTGGGTAGTGTACACTGTAAAAAACACTTGTTGTGTATGTTCGGGTTGATACCGATTTGAGATATTACTTCCTACTACGGTCGTTGAGAGCTAGATAGGTGTTTTAACGCACCTTACGAGATATTACTGCCGATTTGAGATAATACTCCCTACTACGGTCGTTGAGAGCTAGATAGGTGTTTTAACGCACCTTACGAGATGTTACATTGCCAAGGCCGTGTAGAGTAGGTCTCTGGTTTCTGATTTGTTTGCACGTTTACTGCTGACTCGAGATATAGCTACTCCATACTCGAGGCGCTAAGAGCTGCTTAGGTGTTTTAATGCGCCTTATGAGTTATTACAGACATATCAGACCTTGTGGGTCCATGTTCTTTTCTACGTAGTTGTTTCATTTGTATTTTTGGTTTGGGTAAGTGCCTATTTATTTTAATTGTCGTTTTCTCCTGTTTTGGTGAGAGAATAGGGAGTTAGGGACGATTGAATTGTGTTTTTGTTTATTTCTTTTGGTTTAGGGTAGTTAAAGTGGGGGAGGGCTTTAGCTTGTTCTGGTTGTTATTTTGGCACGAGCCCGTTCGATGTTGTCTCTGAGTTAATTCATTTGTATGATGTATGATTGTACTTGAAAATGGAATATGGACATTACAACACAAATAAGATAAAAGAACCATGTATGAATGAACCTTGCTGTGTGATGTTTTGGTTATTTATGTTGCGTCCTTTTAGAACGAGCTATCTTGCACAAAGGACCGTAACAAGACACAAAGATATAAGGCATTAGGAGATTTTTTTTTTAGAAAGGCCCATAAGATAACCTGTTAAAACAATATATAGCAATAAGTTCGCGGAGGGGGGTCAGAGAAATAGAGAGAGAGAGAGATCGACCCATCCATACATTCATCCATCAGGAAACAGATCAGCTAACAGTTCTGTGTGGTGATTGGACAGAATCGTGGGTGCCTGGTCTGTTCAGCCAATGAGTGCCGAGAATCACTAGTTTGAATTTGAGCGCCAGTTGCCTGGAGTACGTTCAGTTATCACAGAATCGCAGGTAAAGCGAGACCGACTGAAGCACCAGTGTCAGTGTTCAATATCAACTGAAGGTACGTCTTAGTTTTTTTTTTTTTTTCAAAAATCGCTGCTTTGCCGGGAGTGTTTAATTATTTTATTATGAGTAGCATTCTGACAAGTTGTTGTCTGACACGTTGTGTTATAGTAGTTTTGGTTTCAAACGTGTTTTAGCCAGTTTATTTTAATCTGTTCATGGCGTTTTTTTATCACATTATTTAATGGTTGTTTATTTTCAAAACGCCCAATCTTAACGTCTTCACGTTCTCTCATGTTTTGTCCTGGAATTACAAGAGGCTCGTATTTGTTAACGTATACAAGAGAACTGTTCAGTCAGACAGTTGTGAAACAAAGTAGTTTCAATTTCAAGCATTTTCAAGTACTTTAGCCTAAATTCCAGCACTTTTCAAACCTGAAACAAAGCAACATTAAAATTGGTCAGGTAAATGTTCCTTCCCGTTTTTGAGGGGTGTTTCTTTATAACTACCACATATTGTTATGGACAACACTGCAAAGAATGTGACAAGGTGTGCGGAGTCGCGCGCTACGGTCAGTCTCGAAAGTATAAACATAGTTAAAATGAGCACAGCCAGGCCAAGTGTTTAATCAACTTTAAAAAAATACTTTTAATGTCTTTTTTTAGGTTGTACAGACAAACAGCATTTTACAGAGTATACCTAACTTTTAGAAAAAACTGCAAGTTTTTGTGCTTCTATGTTGGCTATGTTGCTTCTGTGATGCTGAGCTCTAGCTATAAAAAGTTTGTGCTATTACCAGAAAAGAGAGCTTTTGTTTGTATTTTATTTTTAACCTTATTTTTCTATTATTTACTTATGTTTTATTATTATTTATTATTACTAAATGTTGAGAGAACACAGCCTTGCAGAAAATGTTTGCACTATTATTGTACACGTGTTATCTAATTTTAGATTTCATCTATTGTTGAATAAACCTGCAAAATATTTGGAATTATTCTGGATTCATTACACAGTAAAAAACAAAACAAATTAACATGCTGCTGTTCAGAGTGACATTACATTTCTGTATTTGAATCTTAATTTATTGTGTTTCACATCGATATCAGGATATCCAACAATGTTAAAGTGTTGAAATGTAAATTAATTAGACCGGCAGCCTCCTTAAAAATAACGCAAACCAGTATCCTTTGCCAGTGTGGTAGTGTTTTTTTTCATGTACTGAATGAGGGAATATAATAAGTCAGATCTTTCCCTTTTGTTCATAGCTTGCTTTGACAAGCTCTAAAAGCAGACAGCACTCAGTGGAGTTCTTTCTGACCCTACCAGTACTTGTCCATCCTCAAAGCAAAGTTGGCATCTGTGGTGCTCTTTCTTGGCATGACACCCTGCTGCTCACAAATAGTTCCCTCTTGTCTAAGTCTAGCTTCTACAACTTTCTCCCAGATCTTCAATGTGTGGCTCATCAACTTAATTCCATTGTAGTTGTTACAACTCTGTACATTTACATTTATGGAATTTGGCAGACACCCTTATCCAGAGCGACTTACATTTTTATCTCATTTTTATACAAGTGAGCAATTGAGGGTTAAGGGCCTTGCTCAGGGGCACCTCAGTCATGGCCTCAGGTCTGGGGATCGAACCTGCGACCCTCCGGTCACAAGACCAGTTCCCTAACCACTAGGCCATGACTGCCCAGGGTGATTTTTACATCACCCTTGTTCTTAAAAATGGGTACCAGCACACCTCTCCTCCATTCCTCTGGCATTTTTCTCACTCTCAACCATACCATTGAATAGTTGAGTCAAAGACCTCACTGCTATCTCTCCTAGAGATTTCCGTACCTCCACTGGTATGCCATCAGGTCCATCTGCCTTCCCTTCTTCATCCCCTCCAAAACTTTCCAAACTCTACTCTTTGTTCCATTTCATTCTCTTCATTCATTAGCTCCTTCCATCTTCTCATCACACTCTCCTCACTTGTTAAAACATTACAATTCCTATCCTTAACAAGTCTAACCCAGCGCCTTTAACAGCTCCTCTATTAACTCTTTACCACATTCCTTTCTTCTTCAGTTTCCACCATTTGGTCTTTGGTTTGACGGTTTTTTTTTACATAATTCTACACACCACCATACGATGCTGTTTGGCCACGCTCTCTCCTGTCACAATAGTCTTATAGTCTCCAATCTCTGTCGTGTTTAGTCTTCTACACAGAATGTAGTCTACTTGTGTACTCCTCCCTCCACTCTCATAGGTCACCCTATGTTCCTTTTTGGAAATAAGTGTTGACTACAGCCATTTCCATCCTCTTGGCAGATTCCACCACTATCTGTCCTTCCTGGTTCCTTTCCTTGACACCAAACCTACCCATTGCTTCCTCATCATCTGTTTCCTTCACCATGTCCATATAGGTCTGTTACAATCACCACTCTCTCCTCACTGGGAATACTTTCACTTCATCTAGATCCTTCCAAAACTTCTCTTTTTCCTCTTCCTCACATCCAACCTGTGGAGCATAACCACTGGCAACATTCAATGTCAGACCTTCTACTTCTATCTTCAGACACATCACACTATCTACATTTGTTTCACCTCTACTATGTTCTTTGCTAACTCCTCTTTCAAGACTAGTATGTGCACACAAATCAAGGCACCAGTATGAGTAATACTATTTCACTACTTAACTTGATAAACAGCTATGTATTCTGGTTATGTATACAAACATTTGTATGACTTTTAAATGGTCCCATGATGAGCTTATGTGCAGTCACTTTTGAAGGTTGTTCCACTTTAAGCAATCACAAACTCCAATAAAAGCCTGGTCAGAAATGGATGGGTTTACTTTAGAAACTGAATAATGGGGCAAGAACTCTACAGCTGCAAGCCCTATAAAAATGTCAAAAAGTCAAAACCATACACAGCTGCCAAAATCAGGCCCAATTCTGACCAACATGCCTCGTATCTTCCTGGATGTCAAACAAAACTGTCTGATATTTGGGGTTATTGTGATTTCAGAATTGTTTTGCATTTTACGTTACAATGTTATGCATTCTAAATTGATTAAAAAGTGCACACAATGTCCCAGAATTACTATATAGCCTACAGGTTGCAGGTTAAAACAGAAACTTTTGATTTTCTCTTTTCACAGATGCGGCAGTGGGCACTGGTCTACTGATGCTGTAACGATCTGCGCGAGGCAGAACAGGGAGGCGGACACAAACGCTGAGGAGAGCGAGATTTATTCTAAGGAATTCCAAAGACGTCAAGGTAACAGGCGCGGGTCAAAACGGGCAGGCAATCCGGACATGAATTACAAACACAACTAGGAGGACTCACGGACCAGGCAGGAACACACGGAGATCATGGGGAAAACAACGAGACATGAAACGGAAAACTACGAACGTTAGAGATCACAAGGAACGTGAATGCACAAAACAACCGATAACCAGACATGGGAAATACAAGGACTATAAATACACAGGACTAGACTAGGACCAGGGGCCTCATTTATAAAGCGTGCGTACGCACAAAAACGGGTCTGAAATGTGCGCACGCAACATCTTGCGCAAAAACTGTGATTTATAAAAAAAAGTACGTGGCGTAAAAACATGCGTAGTTTTAAGCAAACTCTAGAGCTGCCGTAAACCTGTAAAACATTGCGGAGAGAGATAGAGAGAGTGGGGAAATAGTGACATCATCTGGTTAAATAGAGAATTGCAAGTAAATGCGCAAACCATCCTCACGCATCAGTTAATCCCGAATAGATCAAGATTAAGAACAGAAGGACGCTACAATGACGTGCACACTCTGACACGCTCTGTTGTAGAACGCACCATCGGGCTGCTAAAAGGCCGATGGCGCTGTTTGAGCCACACCCCTTCTTACTCTCTCTCGGCGAGATGTTCTGCTGAACTCTGACCTCAGACATGGCAAATATCTTTAAAGTGGGAAGATGTTACTCTGTTCTTCCTGACTTTATGCCACTCTACGCAGACACTTTGCTCCCTTGTAGCAGCCTCTACCTTCCTTGCCATATCTAAAGTAGTTTGCAGGGACTGCAGATGTAGCTGCTGTTGGAGACTGCAAACAAACTGGCAGGTAGTAGGTGCCAAAACGGTAACCATCTACAGGTAGAGGTGGTGGTGGAGGGGCATCTTGGTGGTAAAAGATAGTTTGGCTTACAGGTACTGGGTGCTGGTAGGAAATTGGACTGCCTTCTTGAACTTGACCAAACGCAGAGTCAACCAGTGGGACATCAGCACTAATTGCCATAGTAGTGATCAATGGCGCAATGTCCGCTGGGAAATCCTTATAAGCCTCATCCACTTTAAGGACATCAGGATCAGGCAGCTCCCCCCGCACAGCTTTGTAAAGTGTGCTCCTGTTTAAAATATCAGTTGACACTTTAAATTAGACAAATTTTAAGCTAAAAGACTATTTCCATACCAATTTATATACATTCAAGTGACAATGCTATGGCCACCTCTATTGGCGCATTTCCACTAGGGCCTGCTTGGCGCGGTACGGTTCGATTCGCGACGGTTTGTGAGTGTTTCCATTAGTACCACTTCCCTGTGAGCCGGCCCCTTTGGGTACTATTTTCGTACCGACTCTCTCGAGGTTCTAACCGTTCCGAAGCGGTACAGTTCTGTGACGTGGAGGAACAGCATGACACTGATTGGCCAGGGAGTGTCGTCACTGGTTGCGTCAGGAGAGCGACTCCTCCGCTATGCTATGGACTCCTCAGCCATTTTTAAAACCCAAGGAGCGAAGTCTGTTCCCTGGTCAAACGCCGAGGTACAAACCTTTCTGTTAATAATCAGCGATCAAAAAATCCAGGGCGAACTGGACGGGGCCACTAGAAATGTAAAGGTTTTTAGCGAGGTTTCCGCGCTAATGGCCACTCATGGCTACCAGCGGTCCGTTCAGCAGTGCCGGTCGGTCCAAGCTAAAAAAGCTTAACGCGATTACCGGGCGGTGAAGGACCATAACAGACGCAGCGGAGCAAACCGCAAAGACTGGAAATGGTTCCAGCAAATGGATGCCATATACGGTCACCGGCCAGCCAGTAACGGAAGAGAAAACGTGCTCGACACCAATGTTTGTGCTGGAGGCCATGGAGAATGGTGAGTGTATTGTGATTTCAGTTTTACTACTAGGCTTGTAAAAGATGTAATATGAACGTAATATGAACGCATATATTGTAAACGCAGGAATTTAGAGCTGTGTTTGTAGTTAATGTTACCACCACAGTCACTACTGTACAATAGCTAGCTCTTAGCCTTGCTAGTTGCTAGTTAGCTGTAGCCATAAACACAGCATGACCAGCGATGACGTGCTACACATTTTGTGCAGTTACGCTATATTGCTGTTGCTTTCACGCGAATGCTTGTGTTTAATATTTGTTATTTTTTACGTTCAAGATTCCCCTTCCACTGACGAGGCGAGCGGAGTTGGCGGAAAATGTTTCCTTCAACCGGGCTTTCCTCGGGGTGCTTGGCGAACTTGTGAACACCATGCGAGACAGACGCCAGTAAAAGCACACAAAATGTTGCTTGTAGTACTATAAATATTTATTTCATATAAAGCTATATGTAAATATTTGCTTTTTGCACTTTTTTTTAACTATAACTATATTATTTACATATGTTGTACTTTAAATATCTATATTTCATAATAAAGTTTGATTTCATTTGATTGTATGACTGATGCTTTTTATGCAGGGTGTGTTCAGCCTGTTTGAGTAATACCAAATTATTATCAATAATTAGAGCAACCACATACAATAATGAAGATAAAAATAAATAAGATACAATAATGGTATGTGTTAAGGGGCATCGACCGGTGTTGTGGTCGTATACAAATGATGTCACGACACTACAACCCGCGCGCCAACAGCGACTCCACCCACATTGGGGTGGTTCACCATTGTAATGGAAACACAACGCGACCGTACCGTTCCGTTGCGAATCGACCCGTATCGAACCGTACCGCGCCAAGCAGGCCCTAGTGGAAATGCGCCATTTGTTTCTACACTCATTGTTTATTTTTTCAGCTCCACTGATCATATAGGAACACTGTAGTTCTATAATTACAGAATATCATCCTCATCCATTTCTGTGGTGGTCTATCCTATGGGGTCCTGAGTATTGAGCAGGGTGATAATATGCAGAGAAACGGGTGCAGGACAACAGTCTGTAATTATAGAACTACAGTGTCCTATAATATCAGTGGAGATGCAACAATGGGTGTAGAACTTTGGAAGTGTCTATAATATTGTGACTCGACTGTGTAAAATAACAGTAAATACTTACCTTACACCATTAGCAACAGTTCTCTGCTTTGGCTTGGTTGACATCACAACCATGTCACTGACCCGACCTGGCTTCAAACCCTATTAATGATTAATAAAACATTATTAAAAAACTGAAATGGGCTTTATAAAAAGTACTTGGTAACACTTGGTAATTCAGCTACATTGTGCTTCTGCCACATATTGTCTGACTACAGGTATTTCTAATATTTATAATATAACAAAATGGCCAATATGTATTCTGTAAAACAGATAGTAAATCCTTTGTAAAATGTTTTTTCTGGTATCTTACTGGGATATACTTACCATGATTCTCGGCTTGTGCCAGCATTGCTCTGTCTCTGTACAGCTCAGGACTGGGGGAACAGCAGCAAGATTCAGCTGAGAGTAGTGTGCAGTCTGGTACAGCAGTGCAACATTATGGTTACACAGTGCTATTCCAGCTACACATGAACACTCGGCTTCAATCAGCTGCACAGGGGAGGAGTCCTCAAAGACAATCTTTTAAAAGGAAAATGGTGTTGTTACAATCATAGTAGACAACAATATCTCATCGGTTTTTACATAAACAGAACAATAGAAAAGCTGTTCAAATTGTTTTGAGTGATCATAGTATCTAGTGGTTTTAACATAAGTTAACATAAAATAGTATATTTGGAACACTGTTTTAGTGTTTGAATTTATTCAAAATTAAGTTAAAATACAGTTTATACAACTGAACAGCAATCCAATACATAAAAACAAACATGCGGCAAAGAACAGCCGCCAAACACTTTCTATATATATATTCTTACTCTGAGGTTGTGAGGTTTCTCATGCTTCCTCATAGACCTATGGCAGGTAGCTCGGACGCTCACTCTCCCTGTTCCTGGATCTTTATTTGATACTGGGAACAATATAATGTTATCACCAACACACTTACACTGGACAACATTAGTCAAGTTATTCAACAGCTATATTGCAAAGTTACGTAACAGCGTTATCTCCAAGAAAGCAAATCATCTGTGGAAGTTAACATACGGGAGATATGGTTAGCTAACCTAGATAGCTAGCTACTGAGCTAATGAGTTAGCTAGCTTAGTTCTCTAGATAAACACTTACCTTCGTAATTGTCGATGTAACTCGAGACGTACATCTTGAAGCCCTTCTCTTGCTTACTTCTGGGTGCTGCTGTCGAAGCCTGAATGATTCTCTGAACATTGTTTATAGTTATTTTCGGCAAATCCTGAAGGCATCGCGTATAGAAAGCCATACTGCCTGCTGACTGACGTAGAGAAGCGGAAATGCCTCCGCTTACCAACCGTAGACCGGAAACCGGCAGCGTCGTCTTGCGCAACTAGCCAATACTGTGTCAACACAGTTTGTGTAGTGTGTCGATACACTCCTTGAGGTATCATCTTCCCATCACTAGTAGCCTGTGCCCTCCCTTCACTTCTCCCACATGCTGGTCGGGTTGGTTCTGGTTTGTCTTCCCTGTTTTAGTTCTTGTTACCCTTTGTTTAATTATGTAGTCTTTCCTTTCGTACACTACTCCTTAGATATATTGTCACCTCCCTGATTCCCATGTGCATCTTCTACGATAGTTTCACTTCCCGTCAGTTTGTTTCCCCGGTAAGTTTAGTTTGTTGTAGCGTGTGTCTCCTTCTCCTAGTTTCGTGTGTATGCATGAGTGTATGTATCTATGTTCGCTTGTCCATTCTGTCCGGTTTCAGCATGTGTGAGATTAATGTTTCTAACGATTGTGTTTGATGCTTCTATGTACTGGTCTGTATTTTCGTGTCGTGTTCCTGTCCTGTTTAAGTTGTGTTTGCGCTTTGTGTATTTCATAGGTGTTTTGTCGTGCCATGTTTGCACTCTATCTGTTAACTCATTCTTGTAGGTTCTCCGTTTTGTTATCCGCATGTTTTCTTTGGTTTACTTACCTCTCTATCTATTTATTTTCCTTTGTTTAGTCTGTTGCCTGTGTTATTTAATAAATTATTCAAATACTTGCATTTGCGTCACACCCGCCCCCTTGATTCGTTACATGCTCCATCATGGCACTGACTTATAATGTGATCAGAACAGTAACCTCCATCAGAGAGATGCTTTAGTATTTGATCAGTTATGTATTCAGCATATAGCTGATCTAAATCAAGTAAGCCAATAAGATGCTCTTCTGGAACAGAATTAGAGATGAACCTGATCATTAGGGAAAGGTTTTCTACATTACACCTGTCTCGGGTTCCATCACTCTTTATACAAAAGCAGTCTGCATTGTCATATTTGTTTAATCTCAATCAAAACCATCTTTGCTAGCGTGTCAATGATCTCATTTTGCATATCTTTCGATGTATATTTTGCATTCTGAGGAATATGTTTTGCTATATCTGCCCATTTAGGGTAATTGGTTAAATTATATTCAAAAAGCTTGACGAAAAGGCCAGCTTATATGACGTCATTTACAGCCAAAAACTGAACCACAAAAACCGAACTATGCTTCAAGCATAGTAGTGGTTTTTCTCTGTCTGGGTTGGACCCAACAGACCAGTGATAGTGTCACCGCTTGACTCTCTGTTTTCTGCCCACAAAGCCATAGCTCGTACATGACTCTGATTGGATGTGTGCTTCTGAAAGCCTTTATCATTGTCAAGTGCCGCTTTCCAGTTTGTATAACCATGCTTTGTCAATGCTAAATCTCTATCATTTTTACCCTCAAATATACGACATGGAAAGTAAAAGCATGCATCAGTTCTTTCAGAATACTCAAGCCATGGCCTGGATCGATACCAGCTCGGATTAAAAGCCTTTGCTTTGTGGCCAAAAGTTTGCTTCGGAAAAGCATGTAATACTGGCTGTGATGGCGCGGAATTAGATTAAAAAACGATGCATTATAAGTGTTTCTACAATGTATATTCATTAAATGAAAGATGCACATAGAAAGACATAAATAAACTTAAGCCTGTGTTAGAAGAACCAAGTTAGCCTAACAGCTAATGGCTAATAAAATAATTTAAGCAATACCTATGTAAGAGGTAAGTAACATTAAAGCAACGAAAAACCACAGCTAAGCAAATATTACCATGTGGAAGTCAGTTTAAACTCAGCAGAGTGATTACCAGTATACAATACCTGCCTCTCGCTCACAGTAACAGAACACATACTGCTGAACTGAACTGTTTGCGGTAGTATGCCGATTTTTATATGACTCAAAGAGCCAATCAGGAATAAGCAAGGAAATATCTTCACACTGTAAAGCAAAATGCATTTTTGTGATTGGTTCAGAGATAATAAAAAAATAGCCATTGCTTGCATTGTGTATGGGGGGGGCAAAGTCACAATTTGTACCCACCCCCCCCAGCGCCGGCCCTGGTGGAGGGCATCATGAAATCTGAAGATTAGAAGAATGCTAATCTCAAATATGAGAGACTTGGAGCAGTTTGCAAAAGAAGAGTGGTCCAAAATTCCAGTTAAGAGGTGTAAGAAGCATGTTGATGGTTATAGGAAGCGATTGATTTCAGTTATTTTTTTTCAAAGGGTGTGCAACCAAATATTAAGTTGAGGGTGCTAATAATTTTGTCCAGCTCATTTTTGGAGTTTTGTGTGAAATTATGTCAAATTTGCCTTTTTTTCCTGTTTTTTTCAGATGCACTTTTGAAATAATAGTGATGTTGCAGTGACTTCCACTGGTGGTAGTTGTTGTTTTTTATTTTTTGTAATGAATGGAGGAGACAGAGAGGGATCCTGGTGCAAAAGCGTAGCACTCTTTATTTGGCAGATAGATACAACCAGAGAATGCGAGATGTTAATGCGTAAACTGAGTTTATCTAGCGCTGTTTGTTGAGGGTGGTCAATCCGGTCCGGGGTCGTAACGAGAAGGCAGAGTCCGTACGGTACCTGTGGGCTAGGCAGGAGACGGGGTCGAGGGAACAGGCAGAGGTCGAAACACAGGAGAAACAGCAGAGTAGAATAACGCTCAGTACGCAACATAGTTGGCAATACTTCGCGACGAGGTGTTGTGACGGCGGTGTATATGAATGCCTGGAATGTGGGAATGGTGATGAGGAACAGCTGAGTCCTAATGGCTAATCAGGTGTTATTCCTGACATTTTAAAATGTATTATTAATATTTAAAAGTTGTTCTCACTTTGAGTTACATGTATGTATGAAAGGTGCTATACAAATAAAGATTATTATTATTATTATTATTATTATTACATTTTTGTAAAAGAAATGCCTTGCTGTGAAAGTTTATTCACATCCATGTAGAATACTTCACAGCTTTCATCACAGAATTCTTCACAGAATATTTTGCAGCACTCTGAGTGATTGTCCTGGCAGCGGCGATGGCAGCAGGGATGGCAGCAGGGATGGCAGCAATTTAGAAATAGTGCCAAAAGTGACAGTATCAGCATGACAGAGAAACCTACAAACTGGAATAAGACAACATGGTTCTGTGTAATTGGTGACTGTGTAGGTTGTATAGTAAATTGTATAGTCCCAAATCTTACAAGGCAGATACTAAACCTGGATGCTATGGATGCTAAATGTTTACATAGAGAACATTAAACATAATCAGTAAACCCATTCAAGTACTACTGTTCCTATGGTCATAAATGTTCCTCCAGACTTGGGAACTTGGGAGGTGTTCATGATGAAATTTAAGTAGCTTACCCTGGAATTGAAAATGATGTCACTGTGGTCTTGGTCTGTGGTACAAGTAGTATTTTCTGTATCCTTTAATTTGCCATTTAAACAAAGCAGATATCTGCCATCTATGAAGAACAGGGCTAACCAAACGATACTCGAAAATAACCCCAGCAAAACCCTAATTTTCCATTTGGTATGGCACAAACATCTTTTATATCTCTGCTGACGTTCCTCCTTTTTCTCTTTTTCATTTGGTATAGATGCAAGGTAAAACATGATGGTGAATCCGATAATTGCAGGGATTACCAGGTAAAAGCCGAATATAAACTTTCTTTGGACTTCTGTGCAAGGGCACACAAAGTCACTGTCCAGGAATTTTTCTAAAGCTGCAAGTCCAAGCACAACTAAAAACATGCTATTACCTTTGTTTTGTCCAAATTTATTTAGAGGAATTCTCCAATCCATTTCAAGTGTAAGATAAACCAGAATGTAAAAAAATGTTTGCAGGTCTTTTTCTATCAGCAAAAAGGTTCCACAAGACAGCCCAGCCTGCTAAGCGTCACTTCAACCACAAGAGATAAATAACAGGAAAGGTTGTAGTCCACCTCCCCTCAGTATCACGCACTCCATACAAGCCTTTCTAGAACATCATTATGAGAGAATCTGTCAGCTGTCAGCATTTATTGTCTTTTTGATGACTGTCATTGCAAACATACTATTGGAACATGTTTCAGCATGGAGCAACCAGAAGTGCAGGTCTCCAACTGAAGCGTTTCATGAAGGCATCAAAAGCGAAAGCTAACTAACTACAACATAAGCAGTCGTGTAGCATAAGAATGACTGACAACATTCCTGAAACTTAAGGGCTTCAATAGAACAAAATAAATTAACAACCACATGGATGTAGAGATTGTAGTGAAGTTGGGTTCATCTGTGTGTGTGTGTGTGTGTGTGTGTGTGTGTGTGTGGGTGTGTGTGGGTGTTGCTTGTCTATGTGTGTGTTCATGTACCTTGGGCAGTGTCTGGCGCACCATGAAAGCATGCAAACATGCACAAGCATCATTAAACCACTGTTTAGGAGGATATAGTATATTAATGACACCACTGTTTATTAATAATAATAATAATAATAATAACATTTTATTTAATAAGCGCCTTTCAATACACCCAAGGACACTGCACAATAAAAGCGAACAATAGAAGGAAAATAAAAGAAAGTTAAAACAAGAGACAGACAAAAGCAATAAAAGAAGAAAGAGAAAGAAAATAAAATACAAATAAAAACAATATAGGCTCAGCCATAAGCCAACAGAAAAAGATGGGTTTTTAGATGCGCCTTGAATATAGTGATAGATGGGCAGGAGGTTAGGAGGTTACAGTACAGTAATGACACCACTGTTTCGGTGGGTATAATATAGTAATGATACCTCTGTTTAGGTGGTTATAGTATATTAATATATAGTATAATAATATAATATAGTATAGTAATAACACGACTGTCTTGGAGGTTAAAGTACAATATGAAATTGATGTTTAGGTAGTTATAGTAATAACTGTTTAGGTGGTTATAGTGTAGTAATGATACCAATGTTTGTGTTCTTATGAATATTGTTAACTGTAATATAAAGTATTAATTTAAGTTCACAGTGGTCCACCTCAATATCAGTGACCATTATAACATTTTGTCTATGGCACTTGTGAGAGTGACTAAAATATTTATTCATTGTTTATTATTCAGTGTTTATTATTGTTTTATTTTTATGTTTTCTAATGTATTACTGTTATTGAACAGTATAGTAATTGATTAATCTAAATTTGTCACTACTTAAAAATGCCTGTCTGCACCACTCTGAACAAATCTGATAAATAAAAAATAAACAAATCTACAACTTCTGTTTGATGCTGCTGACTAGACATGACTGACCACAGATTTTTTTCACATATGGGGAAGACCAGAAGTACAGAGTTTTATACATAAAACAAGTTCTAATATTTGTTCACTATGCAAAGTGAAACTGTTCAAGGAGAAGTCTTTTAGTCCTTTCACACATGCACTGGAAAAGATTCTCAGAGCATACTGTAGTGAAGTAGTTTCTTTACATCATTCAGAAAGGACATTCACACTCACACTGTAAGAGTTCCAGCAGGGTCCCTCTTATACTCAAGTATCCGTGTCAGAGCCCTTCACTGTGTTCAGAAACCAGCTGCCTCGCACATCTGGAGCTCCTACTTTTACTTTAAGTGCTTTTAAGCAGATTTATTAACAACTCAGATTGAATAAGGCTGTCAAACAATCATAATACAGACACAGGTTCAGTATCAGAAGCAGTAAACTTTAAGATAAATACTATGGAAACATAAGATGTGTTTATTAAGGAATAATTGTTATTGTTCTAAATATAATAATAAATACATCATGTAAAGTTGTTTAAACAAGATGCAAGGCACTGCCATCTCCTCCCAAAAATGTTAGGTCATATCCTAACTCCTACGGTATTTCAAAAAGGAGTGCAAATCATTCACTGAAACAGTTCTGTGTTCGTGTGTTCAGCATGCTTTTTCAATTATTTAAGCATCTTTTCACATGGGCCTTGTGGTTGTAACAATGTGCAGTGCATCCTGCAGTGCGTCCTGCAGTGGTTGAGCAGCTCACTTCCTGATTTATAGCTATAGCAATGTGTGTTTCACACACCCCATAAATTTCATGGTCATAGTTTGACAGGCAGTACAGAAATGACGATTAGAGTCAAACCCATAGTACTATAAACTCTGGTAAAAGTACCAAAGAATGTCTTATTGTGAGAGAGTCTCTGTACTAACAACCTGCCAGAAACATTTGAGAGATGAGAGGATAAGCATAAACCACTTCACTTGATGTGAGACCATGATCTCTGGTTGTTCCTGTCACTGTGCAGCACATGACTGCTCCTTTTGGACCCCGGTCTTGCTGTGTGTTTTGACCGTGTCAGTAATGCTGATGATACCAGTTATGTGATTAATCAATCTCACTATCGCCGTGCATGTCTCTTCTATTCCAGAGTTTTCATAAGAGATGATGAGAGGCTCCACGTAGGGTTGAGGATACTCAAGTGCAAGAGGAAGAAACCTTAAGAGGAACCAAGACACAGGGGGGAACCCATGCTCCTCTGGCCGATGTCGGTCACCATAACGACAATTAGAGAGATAGAAAAACAAAGAAAAGATGGGAAGGATAAATCTCATCTTTTTGTGTATTTATATACATGAGTTCTCTGTGTAATTCCTATTCAGTCCTAAACTTCTTGATTGTCAGTAATAGTACTCCAGGGCCACGGAGATACAGCCATAGCAGGGGAGAATTTGGGGTGGTAAGAGGGGTCAAAGCAGTGGGTTGATCCTACATCCATAGCTGGTTAGACAGGAGGTGGCTGAGCCAGGGTGGATATCAGGAAAGGCTTGACTCTCCTTGTCTCACTAGCTCTCAGGTAGGCAGGCAGCCATATGGAAAAAAGAAGAGGGAAAATTGCTCTGTATGGGATCATATGCGGGACAGATTAAATTTAAACATTTCTTATTCTCCCTATTCTCTTATTCTCCCTACCACCATATGTTTAAGAACATCTGAACATCAAATAATCTGTAGTTGATATAAATGCACTACTAAGGACCCCTCATGTATTAGATATTAATGGGTCGAGTTCAGTATTGTCACGGTACAGTGGCCCCCTACCGGTCGCCTCTGTCCACAGTAGCAGTTGTCTTTGTTGTCGTGGTTGTTGTGTTCATCCCTCAGGTGGGAGGAGCCCGCGATCTGTCTCACCTGAGGGTCGTTTGACTATTTATGTCTTGTCTTTGTACCAGTTGAC
Organism: Brachyhypopomus gauderio; assembly: GCF_052324685.1. Classification (NCBI taxonomy): domain Eukaryota; kingdom Metazoa; phylum Chordata; class Actinopteri; order Gymnotiformes; family Hypopomidae; genus Brachyhypopomus; species Brachyhypopomus gauderio. The sequence continues at coordinate 6,947,952 of NC_135228.1, forward strand.
CGCTGGTCATTGTATCTTTGATTCGGAGCATGTCACGGGTTTTTGGTTTGCGCACTTTTTCTATTAAACCGTCCTTTTTCCCTGAGACTTGGCGTGATTGCTTCCATTTTATTTCGCACTCCCTACCCGTCACAGAATGACCAGCCGCTTTCGGAAGCCGCCAGTCTCTTTTACTTTCTCCTTCGTTCATGGTCATGTCTCGTGGTAAGTGTTTGTCTGCATGGTTTTTGTTTGAAGAGCTCCACCGTGCTTATTTGTTGTGTGTGTGTGTGTGTGTGTGTGTGTGTGGCACAACAAGGACCAGGGCAGTCTGCCCTGGGAAAGCTCTTCATGTCCATTGTTTGTTTGTCTGAAGAGTTCTGCCGTGCGTTTGTTTTGTGTGTTGGCACGGCGAGGACCAGGGCGTCTTCCCTGGGAAAACTCTTCTTGTTGTGTGTTAGGAGTGTGTACGGGTGAACGGACCGGAGGATCAGTGTGCGTGCTCATTGTTATATGTTAAGTGTTTTGTGTGTGTGACGCTGGTGCCGCTCGTCACTGTTGCCTCGCTCCCCGTGTGTCTTGTGTTTTATGTGGGGAGCGACTGCGAACTTGAGCGGCGTGTCACTATTATTTATATGTAGAGCACGCATGTGTAGGTCCCGTTTGTTTGCTGTTTGCACACAATTTTTTGTTTGTCTAGTCTTTGCGTGTGTGTTTTGTCCAAGCATTTTGGGAAATGTTAGATGTAATTCCACACATGCTCCTCCCCTTAAATGTGTGTTTGGGGGGGGGACTGGCTGTGGTCACGGGGAGTGGCACGGAGGGCGTCGCTCCTGACGGAGGCCCTGACCAGGTAAGTGGGGGGTTCTCCTGATTTGGAGAGGAGACCCTTCCCCCATTGTAGGGGGGATCAGGGTAGTGCGTGTTTGTGTTTGTTATCCTCGGACGGATAAGGAGCCGTAGCTCCTCGTCCTCACACCAGTGGGGCTAGGCGGCCAAGTGCCGGTTAGTGCGTGAGGGCCCTGTGACCGACCGGGGAGTGGTTTTGTGTTGTTAACGGCCCAGTCGGTCCAGTCGGTCCCTGCCTTCCTGCCCCTTCATGTTTTCTGTGCTGCCGTTGTGTGCCACACACCCAGTGGAGGGGAGTGCGGCTTGGTGGGGGGGTCTGTCACAATACAGCGGCCCCCTACCTGTCACCTCTGTCCACAGCGGCAGTTGTCGTTGTTGTCATGGTTGTTGTGTTCGTCCCTCAGGTGGGCGGAGCCCGTGATCCGTCTCACCTGAGGGTCATTTGTTTGTCTATATACAGTGGGGAAAATAAGTATTTAGTCAGTCACCAATTGTGCAAGTTCTCCCACTTAAAAAGATGAGGCCTGTAATAGACATCATAGGTAGACCTCAACTATGAGAGACAAAATGTGAAAAAAATTGAGAAAATCATTTTGTCTGACTTTTAAAGAATTTATTTGCAAATAATGGTGGAAAATAAGTATTTGGTCAATAACAAAAGTTCATCTCAATACTTTGTTGTATATCCTCTGTTGGCAATGACAGAGGTCAAACGTTTTCTGTAAGTCTTCACAAGGTTTAATTCAATTTATTTATTTCTCTGGATGCGAGAATCTCACTAGTTGAGATCCTGCGTAAAGAATTCCAGGTGCTGTGTGAAAACCTAGAGTTCAGCCAGGATGTCAGGCCTGTGATACCGACCTGTCCGGTTATATCCGTGCCTGCCACACCGGACGGACGGAACTTCGGTACCCAGAATACAGCGGGGGCTCATGTGACCCCCCAGCGTTCAGACCAACAATCGTACTGATGGGAAGCACCTGTCCCCCTCCCTATAAATAGTGGGAACGAGTAGGAGCTAATTGCTCAGTATTTGTTTTGATGCATGCCTCTGTGTTCCTACACTGTAAAAAAAAAATCGTAAAAAAACAGTCAACGACTGGCAGCAGCGGCTGCCAAACAAAAACTTAAATTTTAAAGTAAAAAACCCTAATTTAAATTAAGTGGAAAAACAATAAATTTACAGAAAAATTCATTAAACATTCTGCAGAGAAATACCGTTATTTTACAGATTTTTCCTGGATTATTATGATTTGGCACTTTTAATAAAGTGACAGCACTAATATTTTTGCAGAGAAATATCGTTATTTTACAGATTTGTCCTGGATTATTATGATTTAGCACTTTTAATAAAGTGACAGCACTAATATTTTTGCAGAGAAATATCGTTATTTTACAACTTTTCCCTGAATTATTACAATTAAGCACTTTCAATAAAGTTCTGCAGAGAAGTACCTTAATTTTACAGATTTTTCCTGTCCATATTCATCGTGACTTCCAGGACAAACTTAAATGTGGAATGCAAACTGCAAAGTTATTTTATACAAATGAATGTCACGTAGGGCAACGCCCCCTCTCGTAGCTGTCACTCTGGGTTCCCTCATGTCCGTGTTCCCTGCCTGTTTGTCCCGCCCTGCTCGTTGGTTTTGATGTTTCCTTGTTTGTTGCCACGCCCCAGTGTCATTGTCATCACCTGTCCCTAGTTAGTTTCTTTGTATAAAGTCCCAGTATTTCCCCAGTCCAGGATCCGTGGTTTTGTCTACTCTGTCGGTTCGTACGTCGTTTGTCTGCCTGTTTGATCCCTAGTTCGTGAGTCCTCCTGGTTTCTGTTGTCATGCCTGTTTTTCGTTCATGTTCGGATTGCTTGCCTGTTATGACCCCTGCCTGTGTTATCGACTCTGCTTTTGGTATTCCCCGTATTAAATCTCGCTCCTCTCAGCGATTGTGTCCGTCTCCTCGCTCCGTGGCGCAAGCCACGTTACATAACCACGGATCCGTCCAGGACACAGCGAGAGAGCGAGACTCCGGTGAGTTTAGTCGCTGTAACGAGTTGTTGGCTGCTTCCGTGCAGTTTAACACTCATGTGTTACAGCGCGAACGAGCCGGAGACAGGAATACCCCTGGCGCTGTGGGAACAAGGAAGTCTCGTCGCAGACCAAAGAAAGCGCAGTCTCTCACTACTGGCTTTCGCGGCGAGACTCCTATTGAGCGCTGGGAGTCTGCTCCGCTTGGCGAACACCACAGGGGTGAGCAACCTGTGGTGCAAGCAGCGGGCAGACGGAACGAGCGCACAGACGAGCCGTGGCTTAACCCTCGGTTGGCTCTCAATGGCTGCTGCGAGCTCCCGACGCCTCAGAGGAGGCGGAGCCATCGCAGAGAGAGCCACCGAGGGGCGTGTGTGTCTGTGTGTTCTTCCAGGCTCAACCCGGACACTGAGGAGGAGGACCTAACACCGCTGATCCCACCGGCTACTCCACAGGACACCCCCATGTATTTTTTGGGGGGGAGTACAAGCCACGTCGGCTTGGCGGACACGCCCCCCGATGACGTCAGTATGGTGGCTCCGCCCCCCGAGGACGTCGGCTTGGCGGCTCCGCCCCCCGAGGACGTCGGCTTGGCGGCTCCGCCCCCCGAGGACGTCGGCTTGGCGTACACGCCCCCCGAGGACGTCGGCTTGGCGTACACGCCCCCCGAGGACGTCGACTTGGCGTACACGCCCCCCGAGGACGTCGGCTTGGCGTACACGCCCCCCGAGGACGTCGGCTTGGCGTACACGCCCCCCGAGGACGTCAGTATGGCGGCTCCGCCCCCCGAGTGCATCTCCTCACCGCCGGTTCCTGTCCCCGCTGCCCGTAGGCAGTCCGCGCCGGTTCCTGTCCCTGCGACCCAGGAGAGGTCGTCCACGCCGGTTCCTGTCCCTGCGACCCAGGAGAGGTCGTCCACGCCGGTTCCTGTCCCTGCTGCCCGTCGGCAGTCCGTGCCTGTTCCTGTCCCCACTGCCCGTAGGCAGTCCGTGCCGGTTCCTGTCCCCGCGACCCAGGAGGGGTCGTTCACGCCGGTTCCTGTCCCCGCGACCCAGGAGGGGTCGTCCACGCCGGTTCCTGTCCCCGCGACCCAGGAGGGGTCGTCCACGCCGGTTCCTGTCCCCGCGACCCAGGAGGGGTCGTCCACGCCGGTTCCTGTCCCCGCGACCCAGGAGGGGTCGTCCACGCCGGTTCCTGTCCCCGCTGCCCGCCAGCGGACCCTGCCTGTTCCCGCTGCCCGCCAGCGGACCCTGCCTGTTCCCGCTGCCCGCCAGCGGACCCTGCCTGTTCCCGCTGCCCGCCAGCGGACCCTGCCTGTTCCCGCTGCCCGCCAGCGGACCCTGCCTGTTCCCGCTGCCCGCCGCCCGGCTCCGCCTGTGCCCGCTGCCCGCCGCCCGGCTCCGCCTGTGCCCGCTGCCCGCCGCCCGGCTCCGCCTGTGCCCGCTGCCCGCCGCCTGGCTCCGCCTGTGCCCGCTGCCCGCCGCCCGGCCGCGCCTGTGCCCGTTGCCCGCCGCCCGGCTCCGCCTGTGCCCGCTGCCTGCCGCCCGGCCGCGCCTGTGCCCGTTGCCCGCCGCCCGGCCGCGCCTGTGCCCCCAGAGACTGTGCTGCCCTCTATTGGGCCCGGACATTATGTGCCCTCTGCTATGCCCTGTACACCTGCCTCTGTACCCGTGTTCCCCTTGCTCCCGTGTTCTGTCCCTGGTTTTGTGTTGGTCCCAGTTCCTGTGTGTGTACCTGTTCGTGTCCTCGTGCCCGTCCCTGTGTCTGTGTCTGGTCGTTTCCTCCAGGTCCCTGTCCCCGTGTCTGTTCCCCAAGTCCTGACCCACTTTGTTCCTGTGCCGGTCTCTGTAGTCCAAGCCGTTTTTGTCTCAGTGTTAGCCTCTGCCCTGTCCCCTGGCCCCGCTCCAGTGTCTGTCCCCGGTCCTGTCCTGTCCAGCCCTGCTCCTGTGCCTCACCCTGGCCCTATCCGGTCTCCCTGTGTCCCGTGTCATGCCGTGTCCCAGGTCCCTCGTCCTGTTTTGTCTAGTCCTGTCCCTCCGGTCTGTCCTGTGTCCGCTGTCCCTGTCCTGTCTGCCCTTGCGTGCCCCGGAGTGGCACGCTTTGAGGGGGGGTTCTGTCACGTAGGGCAACGCCCCCTCTCGTAGCTGTCACTCTGGGTTCCCTCATGTCCGTGTTCCCTGCCTGTTTGTCCCGCCCTGCTCGTTGGTTTTGATGTTTCCTTGTTTGTTGCCACGCCCCAGTGTCATTGTCATCACCTGTCCCTAGTTAGTTTCTTTGTATAAAGTCCCAGTATTTCCCCAGTCCAGTATCCGTGATTTTGTCTACTTCGTGCCTTGTGCTTTGTATACCTGTTCTTCGTGAGTATTGTTTCCGCTACCAGAGTACCTGCCTGTTCCGTGTTTCCCCGTCGTGTTTGGTTTATCTGTCCGAGTATGTCTGTTGTCATTTCTTGTATGGACTGCCTTCCCGATATGACCTGCGCCCGGTATTACGACTCTGCTTTTGGTATTCCCCGTATTAAATCTCGCTCATCTCTGCAATTGTGTCCGTCTCCTCGCTCCGTGGCGCAAGCCACGTTACAATGAAAAAGTATATTGTACCAATGTTGAGCACCTCAATGTCCTCTATTATCACTTTTAATCATTTAAATCCCCAGGAATGTACTCAGTGTTTCTCTATCACCAATATCAGTAGCCTGAACACAACTACAAACACATAACACTGATGTGACATGAAAGATACACTCCTTCTCATTTACATGTAGGGCATTTAGCAGACGCTCTTATCCAGAGCGCCTTACGAAGTGCTTTGCCATCTGTTCACAGAATTAATTCTAAATAGTACATAGATAGGTCAGAATTCAAGATACCCTCGAACCAGAATACTACTAAACTACAGAAATCAATGCAAATACCTAGAAGTACACAAAAACATAGGCTGAATATTGCTAAACTACAGAAATTAAAATGGATACCTACAAGAAATGCAAACTCACATAGGTACTATATCATACAACGGAAACAACTATGACAAGTGCTAGAGATTTAGTCTGTTCTACAGATGAGTCTTCAGTCATTTGAAGACTGCTAAGGACTCTGCAGTCTGGACAGTCAATGGAAGCTCATTCCACTATCTCGGCGCCAGGACAGGTCTTGAAGTTTGTTTTCCGTGAGACTTTAAGCATGGCGTTTTAAGCCAAGCCGTACTTGAGGTTCAAAGTACTCAAGGTTTGGATGGGGCTTTGACCATAGCCATCATGTAGGGAGGGGTTGGTCCATTTTTGGCTTTGCAAGCAAGCACGAGTTTTTAGATCTGATGTATGCAGCTACTGGAAGGCAGTAAAGAGAATGCAGCACTGGAGTGACATGTGAACTTGGGGAGATTGAAGACCAGTCATGCTGCTGCATTCTGGATCAGTTTGTAGAGGTCTGATGACCCATAGAGAAAGATCCATAAGTAAGCAGTTGCAGTAGTCCAGCTTTGAGATGATGAGAGACTGTACAAGCACCTGGGTAGCTTCCTGTGAAAGAAAGGGTTGTATTCTCCGTATGTTGCAGAGAAGAAATCTGCAGGATCTGGTCATTGGCCTCTCAGAAGTGAAAAGCTGAAGACTGCCTGTTAAAAAGTTGCAGACAAAATCCAAAGTTAGCTGCTGTTAATTTTGTGCCAATAACATTACAAATATTATCAGGGTTGCCAACTCTCACGCATTGAGCGTGAGACACACGCATTTGACCGTTTTCACACGCTCTCACGCCACACTTCCGATATCTCACGCCGAAAAAAAATATCCAGTTTATTTACCTCAGATCCACATATATGATTCAACACGTTACTAGTTCGCTAGCTCTGGCGCCATCCACCGGCGATATAACACTGAATCTGTGTCCATTTTACGTTCGCCACCCCCTCCCCCCCCCGCTCAACAACTTTCGTTTGCCACCCCCCTCCCCCGCTCAACAAAATACACTCGCCACCGGCTCCAGGTTAAAATCTCACTCCAAGCGAACGTCAAAAGTTGGCAACCCTGAATATTATAGTTCTTATGAGCTGAAATATTTACCATGATTTGGTATAAATGATAAGTCTTTGAATCATCATTTACTTGGTTAGATTCTGAATCTTTGCAGGTAGAAAGTTTATTGATATTGAAATTACTACTCAAAGGTCATCCTTGGAAAACAATTGATGTCTAGGGGTACAAGTGTGCAGGTTAACAAAGCTCTTTTTCAAAGAGACAAAAATGTGATACGTTCACCTTATCGGAGTCCCTTTGAAAACTTACAGAGCTTTGTTAAGCTTATACATCTGGACATCAGTTTTCATCCAAGAATGAAAACTGCAAAGCCATTTCAAAAAGGGATCAGACTTCTCTGTTATGTTGAATCATGACTATGATATCTGTGAATTAGCACTTAATCTTGGAAAACACATAAACAGTTAAGAGGGATTCAGGATCCTGAAGATCCAGTGTAGTGGTGCAGCAGGGAGAGTCACTCACCTCAACATAATGGCCAGATTGATTTGTGCTGTGATGCTCCTGATCTGGGCTGTGATGCTCCTGCTCTGGGCTGTGTTGCGCTTCTGCTCTGGGCTGTGATGCTCCTGCTCTGGGCTGTTTTGCGCTCCTGCTCTAGGCTGTGATGCTCCTGCTCTGGGCTGTGTTGCGCTCCTGCTCTGGGCTGTGATGCGCTCCTGCTCTGGGCTGTGTTGCGCTCCTGCTCTGGGCTGTGATGCTCCTGCTCTGGGCTGTTTTGCGCTCCTGCTCTGGGCTGTGTTGTGCTCCTGCTCTGGGCTGTGTTGCACTCTAGCTCTGTACAGTAAACAAAATGTAGGTCAAATTTGGTGCATATTATTTTTTTGATTTACATATTTAACATGTGAGAAAGCATATTTATTCCCTAAGGGTTAAAATGCAATGGACAAAATCTTCACAATGATCCCAATAATGGTGTTTTAAATTTTTACACAAACCATACCTGGTCTCCTTCACCCTTTCTTTCTTCAGTGCAGATCTGCATTAGCTTAACTGAGAAGTGGTCCAGCAGCAACATGAATTTTAATTGCATAGGATTTTCTCCATTAATCTGGAAAGGTTTCGACAAAAATATGCTGCAGTTTTAAGTCTATTCATATTCATTACATATTATAACGGTGTCGAGTCAAAAGGACCAGAATGAGTCATGACACCAATGTTAGCGAACTGTTATTTAATAAGCAACACACTAAAAGCATAAACAAGTGCCAAATACACTGATTCTAAGGGGAAAAAGGAGGGGGAACACTAACACACATACAACACACATCCAGGTAAACAGGGACCTCACCGCGGGGCCTGCTGGGAGGCCTGAAGACTCCACCCCTCGACGCTGCCCATTGGCGGACGGTACAATATTCAGCCACGCAGAACGTGATGGAGGCGGATTTTTTAAAAACCCCATTAATGTCTGTTGCTCAAAAATCCAGATCCAGAGTGCTAAAAATGTAGAAATGACGTCAACTACAAAATGCGACATGAGTGGAGAAAGCTGAACTGTTAAGCACATTGATTTGTACATCATTTAATGTGACTATTAATCATTAGCGATAGAATAGTCGGCGACGTTCCTAGCAAATTAGACTTATCGTTACCTCAGAAAAATGCTCAACTATTTCAAGGTTCACCTCACATTAAAACCAATTCAAAATGAGACCGAGACCGAATTTGAGTAACTAACTATGTCGCTAGATTTAGTTATGTTCAATGAACCTTATAACAAAGACTTGTTACCGCATAGAGCATTATTTAACCCATTATGCGTTTAACAGTGACCGAATTAAAGTATTTTAAATCATCGGAAAATATTAGATATTAATATTTTTTTGTTTTCATCTTTATCAAATGAAACTTTCAAGTGAAATGTGTTTTTAGACTGGGCTAACTAGCTAGTTATCTAGCTAACGTTGGCTTACATAAAGTAAGGACGTTTTCTTACCTGATGTCACCAATAATGCTTCACCTAAATTTTCTTCCTCTGTGCCCCATTTCCATCTTATTTTGTACAATCATCCAACGATAATCCGCTCAAAAGAATAATTTGGCAGGCAGATGCAAAATAATCCAGGTAGCTAGCTAGCCACCACAGCTCGTAAGCTGACCGACCATAATGTCCACCGTCAGCACACTCACTGAAATTTTCAAACATGACCTGAGAGGTTTTCAAACATGACCTGAGAGGCGTCTGAGAGGCGCGAAAATTGGCCAGTTTCCTGAATGACAGTCAGATTAACCAATTATGGTTAAAAGCAACACGTTGAGCTCAAATCACGTTTATGCCCCTAGCCTAGAGATAACATTTATATTTAAGTGGTTGTTCAACTTGTGTTTTTATTCCAGTGTGTAACTATAGGCACACACATTTTTAAGTTTAAAAGCCTGTTCCATTACAATGTACGTCTACCAGTACATCAGTTCATCGTGGGTAAGCTTCTGTTTAAATAAATCCTGTTATCATCTGCAAGTGCGAGTGTCTGCTCTTCTGTCTGGTCGTGACAGAAATACTGAAACATACTGAATAGGTTGCATCACTGGCAAAAGAAAACAAAACTTTACAGCACAATATAAACACCGTCACAACCCAACTATCATCCATTACTAAAGAAAATAAGGATATGAAAAGAACCATACTAGAGTTACAAGCTCGCAGTATGAGGGACAATATTGTATTCTCTGGGATCCCCGAAAATTCATCCGAAAACCCTGAAAAGCTGATCATGGAGTTCATAATCTCCAAACTTAAAATCCCACCTGAAACGGCCAACACCATAACCTTTCACCATGCACACCGCCTGGGAGGAATAAACATGCAAAACAAACGCCCCAGACCCATTGTGGCAAAAGTAGAACACTATAAACACAAACAACTCATACTCGGCAAAGGAAGAGAACTGAAAGGAACAAACTATGGCATAAATGACCAGTACCCTCGTGAAATACTGGACAGACAGAAAAAAGTACTCACAGTACGAAAGCATCTAATTCAAAACAGAAAACGGGCAGTTCACTCCGTGGATAAACTATATGTGGATGGTCAGCTATACAGAGATCAAGAAATCACTCCCTGGCTGTACTGATACGGGTAGGATGCACTTTAGTGAAGATACATCACAACTGACTACCTGATTGCTATTTACCAGCCCTTTTTTCTCCCCTAAATCTGATTTAATATCTATCTATCTATATATCTATCTACCCACCTACCTATTGATTGATATTTTAATAAGTATACATACAAATATATATATATATATATATATAATTAATATACATAAGAATATACATCTGAATCTGAAGGTGTGTGAGTGAGTGAGAGTGTGTGTGTGTGTCTGTGTGTGTGTGTGTGTGCACGCGCGCATGTGAATTCATGCACATGAGTGGCATGTCACACTCAGATCAGAGTGTGCCTTGCAAACATAGGCATAACATGTGTGTGTGTCTGTGTCTGTAGGTGTGTGTATGTGTGTCTGTGTGTGTGTGTGTGTGTGTGAATTCATCACACTCAGATCAGAGTGTGCCTTGCAAACATAGGCATAACATGTGTGTGTGTCTGTGTCTGTAGGTGTGTGTGTATGTGTGTCTGTGTGTGTGTCTGTGTGTGTAGGTGTGTGTGTGTGTGTGTGTGAATTCATGCACATGAGTGGCATGTCACACTCAGATCAGAGGGGCCTTGCAAACATAGGCATAACATGTGTGTGTGTGTCTGTGTCTGTGTGTGTAGGTGTGTGTGTCTGTGTGTGTGTCTGTGTGTGTGTGAGCGAGTGAGTGAGCGAGTGAGTGAGCGAGTGAGTGAGTGAGCGAGCGAGTGAGTGAGTGAGCGAGTGAGTGAGCGAGTGAGTGTCTGTGTGTATAGGTGTGTGTGTGTGTGTGTCTGTGTGTGTTTAGGTGTGTGTGTGTGTGTGTTTAGGTGTCTGTATAGGTGTGCGTGTGTGTGTGTAAGAGAGCGAGTGTGTGTGTGTGTGTGTGTGTAGGTGTGTGTCTGTGTGTGTAGGTGTGTGTGTGTGTCTGTGTGTGTAGGTGTGTGTGTAGGTGTGTGTGTGTGAGTGTGTATGGGGATGTTTTCTGTTTCATAGATGAATATATTCTGAATACCCATTCACTTCCTGTGATGGTCACGCTTGACCGGCAACAACACAGATGTAAAACATTGGTTTAAAACACTCAAAATTCAATAAAAAAGATGATCATCACTTTTATATGTTCCAGTGTATAGTGTGGAGGATGGCATAAGGCCTTGCAGCAATCAGATGTAAAACACAATATTTATGAGTGGTTTAAGTTGTAAATCGGTCAGATTTGACCCGAACACGACAGGAGGGTTAATATCTATCTATCTATATATCTATCTACCCACCTACCTATTGATTGATATTTTAATAAGTATACATACAAATATATATATATATATAATTAATATACATAAGAATATACATCTGAATATGTATGAATAACTATCTATCATGTCTTTGCACTTGTCTACACTACACCTTCCTTTATGTATAAAAGAGGAAAACGACCCTGCACTACCCTCCTTATCCCACCCCTATCTTTTTCTCTATCCTTTGTTTGTCCGAAATAAATTACATATGCCTAAGTAGAATCATGAACATAACTATACAACTAATTACAAACTATTTGACACACTCCAACATGCTACAATTGAAATTAGTTACATGGAACATACATGGAATTGGCTCCCAAGAAAAAAAACTAAAATATTTTACTATCTCAATAGATTAAAAGCAGATATATGCCTCCTACAGGAAACTCACCTAACAGAATCAGATCAATAAAAATTGAAATCAGCAGAATACAATCACATATTTACAGCCAATTACAACTCTAAGCAAAGAGGTGTAGCCATTTTAATCCATAACAAAATTACATTTACACATAATGCTACAGTCACAAACCCAGACAGGTGATACATCATCATAAATATCACCATTAACAACCACTCTTACCATTGCTAACATCTACGGACCAAATATCGACAATCTCTCATTTTTTCATGACTTCTTTACACATATATCCTCAATAACTAACTCTCCAATAATAATAGGATTCAACTCTAGACCGGTCAGTCGCGGACTGGCATACATTGCTACCGGGGATTTCCCCGGTGGGCCGATGGGTTAGTGGGCGAGATGCATCCAATTGCACAGCCGGAGAGCCAACCGCAGTTCTAGACCTGCAGATTTAGACCTGCAGTTCTAGACGTGCAGTAGTTTTAGACATGCGCCACCTAGCGGCTCGGAATGTAAGGTAATATTCAGATACTGTTCTGGTATGTCGCGGGAGAACGCTGAAGAACGATGTTTGTAAGCAACAATAATATATAATAGATATATGATAATGTCTGAAGGTCATTTTTGTGTTATCGTAACGTTTATGTCATGAAGGATGAATCTGGCTAGCGTTAGTGTGTCTTGGTTCGTTGGTTCTGGCTACCTTTATGGCTGCTTGGCAGCTAGTTTGACTAAATTTGAAACAGCTTAAAGGAAGGGAATTAGCACTAACTACGCTAGTAGTAAGCAAGCTAAAGTAGCTTTTACGGTTCACGATTTAACGTAAATGTCACAATTTCATAACATGTATGTTTAACATTGTAGTTATATGAGACATAAATAATTTTATTAAAGCATTTCAATTATTAAAATGATTGGAACAAACCTGTATAAGCTAGAAATACACCTTTTAAATCAACTAGTTTCATCTAAAGTAACCCAGCACACCTACATTCTGCAAATGTATATGTATGTATATGTATATTAATGTATCTGTTTATATATATATATATATATATATATATATATATATATATATATATATATATATATATATATATATATATATATATAAACAGATACATTAATGAAGTGTAACACCAGATAGAACTAATGAACTTTTTTAAAGTAATGTAAGAATTATTTTTTGGCCTTTTATGTTTTAGAATCACATTACAATTCAGGGAGAAGCATCCTTGCCAAACCTGGCAAAATGTGTGTCCTGCTGCAGTAATTATCACTGCCCTTTTTGTGCACCATCTGTGTTCAAGCCAGCACGCCTGGACAAACTTGAGACACATCTGGCTGGGCACTTGAATAGAGCTGTCCGACATGAAGGTAAACTTTCTACATGCTAGAGGGAAGTATAATGATTCAGTTATTGGCAAATGTATATTACAGATAGACATAAATGGCCATCCTCTGCTTAAAACATGACATCATAATTTATTTAGATTTTTAATAAATTTATTTGTTAGGTGTAGCTTTTGAAAGTCCTAACCTACTGTGTGCTCTTATACATTTATTTGATTATTTTAGGTTTTATTATTCACAGATGTGGCTTGGAATGCAGAACAGAGCTACATTACCACTGTTTGTACTGTTCCACTACAATTTTACGGAGAACAGATTTTACGAAACATTTGCTTTTATGCAAAGAAAGCAAAAAACTGCCAATTCAGAAATCCACCTCATCCAAGACAACCAGTGCACCTTCCATTGGTAATGCACTAATCTCTGCAGCTTTAGAGTCTACTTCCACTACCACCAATGTGTCTGCCTTTGAAAGAACCACACATAGCATAAAAGGACCAACCTTGGAAGCCTTAGAGTTCCAATCCAGCACAAAGGTCAGTGTTGCTGCCTCAAGGGAAGTTGCTTCCATAAGTAGTGTCGCCAATTATGTGATCAATGAGTCCTTATCCACCACGAGCATGAATGTATCAGCCTCATTGGAAGCAATGTCTGTCAATACATTGCCCACATCTGCAGCCTCTGAGATGACATCTTCTAATAAGGCCATAATAAGTCCAACAAGCACGCCAGAGGCCATAACCAAGATCCACGTTGGTACTACAGTGTCGTCAGCACCGAGTTCTACAGATGTAGCCATCCAGTGTGCTAAAAGAGTACGTTTGAGAGAGGTGGTCAAGAAAAGATGCCCAGTTTGCAACAGATTAATGAATAAGTGCAATATTCAAAGGCACATTGATCGGAAACACACAGACAGGACTGCATTGCACATTGATGATAAACATCATCTTGACAGTCAGTGCATTGATGCAGCAAATGGTATTTATGCTGTATTAAAAACCTTCAAGGGACACAGTATTCCTGTTCACTGTCAATGCAAGACATGGGGTGAGAATCATAGGGTGTCATGTGAGTCAAGTGCATGTGAAGTAAACATGATTTTGGCACACAGGAGTGGGCTGATTGGATATCAGTGCAAGCATCTTCGATCTGTTTTTTATTCCACTTCCACAGCCAAAACAGTGTCACTAACAAGTGAAGTACTTTCTGAGATGGTTAAACAAAAATGGCTCAGTGAGGAAAAAAAAAAGCCTGCCTCACACGGCAGGATCTTGCCTGTAGCAACAAAGTTCCCCTGTCAGTAGAGACTATTGGCATTCCACAATCCAAAAAATGCATTTCAGTATATGAACCAACAGTATCTTACTACAGCCGTCTGGGACGTGTCATTGTTGTTTATGACACAAAACTGAATTCCTGGCATTGTCCATGTGCTAAAAACAGAGGATCATGCATTCACAAATACATTGCAAAATGGCACCTATTTGAGACTCAGCGCAAGTTATTCCGTACTGTCCGCAGTACAGAAGAAGTGGTAGTCCCAAGCACAGACAAAGAGCAGAGGACTTCAGGTGACATGAATAGGTGCAATGATGAATCTGAGAGCACTTGCAGTTACCCACCAAAGGGTGATGGACTGTCAGACATGGCAGACTATATTCTTAAAAACAAGAAAGTACCTGCAGTTATACCAAAGAAGCTCATTCAGCCTTCCCTGGAAAAAGACTACCCTAGAAATCTTGTTCCAGAAGAAGCAACATGTCATCGGTGCCCAAGACCTGCTCCTCTTGATGAAGCGATCATGATTACAAGACAAGCCAAAATACTCACCAATCTTGGTGTAATTGAAGGCAAGTACAATGTATTTAGGAAATGTTACAGTAAGCATGCTTAAAATGTTTCTGTTTCAACACCCCTAAATTTTTTCAGCTCCAGGTCATAATATTATGCTTCATTAGTGTATGTTGTTGCAGTGTATGATGCTGCACAATCTACTTGATTAATTTCTTAACTGCTTTTTGTATTATTTATTTGTAAATATGGTGTCTAATTTTTAGATGTTGCAACATACTGCAAGCAATGCCCACAATGTGGAATGTACTACCGCTATCAAGAATGGAAAGATGGACTTCACAATTTCAATGATTATGTTCTTCTTGACCTTCCTCTGTGCTTAACTCTTAGAAATCTAATTCAGGTAATAAATATTTACTCAGTTAATACATTATATCATACAATCAAAACTGTATGTACTGTTGTGACAGAATATTCTTAAAAGTAGGATGTTATTGGATTTTATTTTTAATAATTAGTCTTGTCTTCTAAATAGCTAATATTCAGTTTTAACACATTCTGTTGATTTTAGGAGATTAAATGGATTGATGGGATGGGATGATACCATTTCAAAGACAATTTTTAACATAGAAGATTTCAAAGGATAAAGTATAATGAAATTAATAACAGTAAATAACAAAAATATTTTGTCCCTTAGGTCCACACAGCTGTAAGTAGAGCAGTTGAATTTCTACAGCTGATGACAGGCATACAGTTCCCTTCATCAGACACAATTTTGCATGCTTACCTTCATTTTGAAGCTCTAAGTGACCATGAGCACAAGTACTCTTGCATTACATGTGGATATCATCCACCAGTAGTGATTATGGACCTGCACAAGAAGGGCGCTTTTCAATTGTCAGGTACATATTTTTAGTTATTTTTTAAATTGTATATATACTATATTGCCAACATTTGGATTTAATATGATGTCTGCTGTAACAGCTTCTGTAACAAATGATTCTGCACTTAAGTATCTGCTGTAATTTGTGGCTGAGTTGTTTTATTCCCAGTCACTTCCACTTTGTTATAATTGACAATTGACTGTGGACTATATAGTAATGAGGAAATTTTATGACTGGACTGCACAAGATGATCCTATCATGCTACCACCCTAGAATTCACTGAGCTCCTGAGACACTCACTCACTAATGTTTGTAGAAGCAGTCTGCATATGTAGTTGCTTGGTTTTATACATCTGTTACCATGACATTATCAAGAATACTTGAAATAAATGATTAGAATGGGTGAGTGAATACTTTTCTTTCATTCTATCTATCGATAGATAGATCCAGAAGTATTCATTCACGCATCCTGATAATTTAATTAAGGTATTCCTGTCACTTCCATGGTCATACACGTTCTTGCACAATATCTATTGTTAGTTTTGCACATTTCTATTTTAGTCAGTGACGTTAAAGAACCCCCAGAACATTTCAATGGTGAGGTGAATATTGAACAGTTTTGGGAGGCACTCTCAATGGAGATGGTTGGCAGAGGATTAGTGAAAAGTAAGTACAATCCAAATAGAATGTTTATAAATAGAGAAGACATGTTGAAATAAATGTCTGCAACACTAGTTGCAACCAGACTTTCTTCTGTTGATTTCCTGTAATGATTTATTGTAGCTCTTAATGTATTTAAATCTACATGACTACCCCCCATTATGTTCCAGTCATGTCCCCTCATGATTTTAATCTGGTGTGTTACATTAAGATTGTATAAATAATGTAATCCTGCTTAGTGTAAGGCACTATAGTCTATGAATAATAAATAAGTAGATCACACTTGTACAAATTATAGCACTCTTAAGACAAGAGCGTGGAATATTCTGAAGCTGCTTTGAATCAACTTGATAACAGTAGTGTGTTGCTTTAACATATCCTTTCTTGCTTGTATACATTTGGACTGTAATGTATTAGTTATGTGCTAAATAACAATTTATATGGTTATTGTTCTTGATCTTAGGTTGCAGAAACAATCCACTTGCAGTACCACCCTCTTACCATTTTTGGAGTCCATGGATTGGTGAAAACACACGTGGATCCAGTACTGTGCTCAACACAGAATATGCCAAAGTTCATGCTCCAAAATCAAGAGCTGAGCACTCTGAGATTAATGTCACAGAAGACCGTCTTCGGGAAGAACTTTTCAAACAGAAGGTATTTATTATTTAGAATTACTTAACATAATTCCAAATAATCACAAAAAACAAATGATCTTCAGACTGAATATTCTTATCCTTACTCAGCTCCACCTTGCTCTACCTCACATATATGATATAGTTTTTTTTACCTGATGCACCTGGATTTATTTCATTGATTCACATAATTCATTTTATAGTACTTGGGTATCTTTGCTTTTAGTTATATTTTTATATTCAGTGAACTATTTATGTTAATAGAGTTTATTTGTTATGGATTGTACTTTGATTTTATATTAATTTGTGTATTTGGACAGCTTTTTGCAGCAAGTGAGCCCACACATGTAGCATGTGTATGTGTTAATTGATATTTTGATATTTTTCATTTATTTTTGTTTGAAAGGTTGACACTATAAGACGGCTATGCAAAGAATGTGGCTTGGATCACACAGGATCTCGGAGTGATCTTCTTGTCAGACTGTCAAATGAGATGAAATCACGGCAAACATACGACAAAGTTTTTGAGAAGATTTGGGCAGCTTCAGTTTATTTATTTTAATATTCCCATTTAGTCCAATTACGCTTACTCATTTATATTTAAAACACATGCACTATGGTGTTTTTGTTTTCTGAAAGACCAGCTTAATTTTAGATACTGTTGAAAAAAGCTTTATTGTTATATCAGTTGGAAAAAAGTTCTTGCAAATGGTTTATGATTGAATAATTTGTTAAATTAGAAATGATGTTATAACCTGGTTTAAACCCATACATTTCAACTTGATTATGTCTTTCTCTTTGTCAGGTGGATGGGCTGTGGTCATGTGCCCTTGTGGTGTAGTGTACAGCCTTAAATGTAATCTTAGAGCAGAGAGCCCACGTGACTTTGCCGACATCTTACTGTCATGGAAAAATATGCCAAATGTTGTCATTTATGATTTTGCACGTGGCCTTGCAACTCACACTAATCTTAGAGTCCCAGATACGTTACCATTTAGCCCACATGAAGGACGTCTTCTTGAACCAACAGAAGAAAACATTCAACTTTGTCAAGCTGGAAAGCTGAAGGTATCCTTGCCTTGGCTGGAAATCAAAAAATCTGAGCCAGACTGCCATGGACATCCAGTAACTGGTTCAGCTGACCATTTTGCAATGTATGATCGATTCCATGAAGCCAACACCAAAGACAGGAGGGATCTTTTGAGGAAGATAACATTGGTTCCTCAGCTGGCTGGAAAGGTCAACAGCCAAGTGGCAGAGCAACTCTTTGCAAAAATGAGGAAAAATAATTACTTCTTAAATATGTCTTTGCCATCTACCCATCTTTTCCAAATGCGCAACATTATCCATCACTACAATGAAAACCTAAACCGAAAACAATTGGAGAGAATACAGAAGATCTTTGGACCCAATATGTCAGTAAATATGCATGGACAAGCAGTGATTGGTAATTGTAGTACCATTTTTATTTAATTGATTTTGCAAATCATTGCAATATATTTTCACAAATCTGTCATGACGTGTTTTAATTAACTAATAGAAATTTGCCATAACACATGCTAATAGGTCATGCTGAGGACTCCAATGGGCGATCAGTGGACCCCGGACGTGGAGATTGGTCAGGGAATGATGATCATGGTGAGTAATGATGCTATTTAATACACTGTATTCTGTCTCTTTCGTAAATATTTTTTGTAGTATCATTTCTTTAAAATTGATTTTGCAAACCATTGTTAAGTGACGTAATTAGAAATCTTACAAATGAAAGTTTTAGAATTTTTCCATAACATACTCTTAATAGGTCATGCTGAGGACTCCAATGGGCGATCAGTGGACCCCGGACGTGGAGATTGGTCAGGGAATGATGATCATGGTGAGTAATGATGCTATTTAATACACTGTATTCTGTCTCTTTCGTAAATATTTTTTGTAGTATCATTTCTTTAAAATTGATTTTGCAAACCATTGTTAAGTGACGTAATTAGAAATCTTACAAATGAAAGTTTTAGAATTTTTCCATAACATACTCTTAATAGGTCATGCTGAGGACTCCAATGGGCGATCAGTGGACCCCGGACATGGAGATTGGTCAGGGAATGATGATCATGGTGAGTAATGGTATTGCTAAATGTATAAAATATTGATATTTGATGCTCCCTATCCCTGTCTGCCATTAAAATTATCCATATATTTGTATTATTTTGTATTCAAAGTTATTATTATATATATTATTATATATGTTATTATATATATATGTATTATAGTATTATAGTTTGTTTTACAACAGGAGTTTCATCTGCATTGCTGAGAGACTTGTCAGCCAGCAGAGATAGCTGGGATTGCCCATTAAGTCAGAGACAAATGACACAGGTGGAAAAAAGAGAGAGCATACATTTACATTACATTTGAACTATGTTTCCTATGAGGGAATTTGAAAAGTCATACAAATTCACAAATTACTGCTTAGTCATATTTATTTATTTTTTCTTGTGCCTAAGCTTCAGTTGGCATTGGATCCACAGTTTCCAGAAGTGCCTGTGGCTCAGTTGGGAAACATTATCCTTAAGAGGAAAGATTTCTGGGGGTTTGGACCCAACCAGGAGCTGGAAGCAACAGTGAGTAGACTGACAATTTCAGTAACACATTCATGCCTACTGCAACTCTAAATTACTTGTTTTAATTCACAGATTGCAAACTGCTGTCTCCAAGCAATTGCCATGGCAGCTACAGTTAAAGTGAGTTTGTAAAATTATTTTGTATAATAAACACTTCTGTAGCCTCTTAGTCAGATTTTTGCCTTCCAATTTCTTGTTATTTCCACAGGGAATAGATGTGATGGTTGCTGATGCATATGTTGTGGTGACGTGGTTGCCCCCATATAATCAAGATCCATTCTTGTCCTTTCCAGTAGGTTGACAAAATTATTTACATAGTTGTGTTTAACATGAAAAATATAATTAGTATTTTCACTCTTTATCCCTTTTTTCAAAAACCCGTTAGAAAGATGTTTCTTCCAAAGATGTCCTTTTGTTCCCTACTTGGACCCCTGGGCACTGGAAGTTGTGTGTATGTATGAACAAAACATTGTGTGCTTTAATAAGTCCATGTATTGCAAATTTTTCCTATAGATTAAATGTACCTGAAATAATTAAAATTATATTTCCAGAAAATGTATTTGTTTTTCAGGTCATGAAGCCTAAACATAGGCAAATGTTCATCTTTGATTCAAGCAACCCTAGTGGGTTGGGTGATAAGCAGTACTTACAGCTGTTCAGGTTATATAAATGCTGTGTTTGAAGTTCAAACTAAAGTTCGAGGTTCACTGTTGAGTTTGTGACGTTCAAGGTCATGTTCAATGTTCGTACCTAAATTTTACTGCTGTTCTTTGCAGTAATTGTTACCAGCAGACTAACTGCTGTCAAATAAATGCTCTTCGTAACACTATCCTGAAAGCCCTTTTTTACACTTGTAATGCAACTAGAATAAGGGCTGAAAAGCTAAAAATGAATGTTAATGCTATTAAACTTATGGGGCAGGACATAGTTGTATATTTCAACCATAAAAGTCTTAAAATCATATTTGGGATGGTTATTTCAGGAAAGTGCTACTTGAGTTTTCGCTTTGAGTCTTGAATCCTGTATGTATGAGCAACTGTACTATTCTTTACATTTGTGTTTTTTGTCAGATAAAGTGTTAATCACTTAATTTGGTAAAAGGAAGCATGCAGTGAGATTGGCATGGGGAGGAGTTCAGCAGCGCTTAATTTTATATTTATATAAATAATTTTTTTTCCACTGGTATTATTTTTACGTCTTTTAAAATTTAAAACTACAGAACAATACAATTGCAGTACAGTTGGTCATATGGTATGGATCAAGACAGTTCTTATTTTAAATGAGTAATGGACAGTCAATATACATATGTAAATCTCTGTTACAGCAAGCTCACAGCAAGACTGTGTCCAGGAACGTGGGTGCTGGTGAAAAACAAGGTTTTAATAAACATCTTTTTTTCTGTATTCTTAAAAACACATTACAGTATGCTGTTTTGTGCATTATATCCTTCTTTGTTTGTTTGTTTGTTTAAGAATGTTCCACAACAGTTGAAAGGCTCAGTAGACTGTGGAATCTTCATGTTAATGGTAAGCAACAGAAAATTTATTGTGCTGTTTTCCGTGATTTACTTATGAATATCTAAAAATGGTTTATTGAGGAATTCAGTGGGATTAGGAACTTGCATGTTCATTGATACCATGAAGTTAAAATGAATATGATAAAATATTTTCTATTCTTAAGAAATAACTTTTTTTTTCAGTATGCACTTTACGTGGTCATGGGAAAAACATTCGACTTCACGGCTGTAAGGAATCATCATTTAGCATTCTATTTTTCCATTGTTGCCATTATTTGTAGCATTACAGTATATACAAATTGTTTGTGTATTTTGCATTTTTAGAATGACATGCCAACAATCCGAAAGTGGTGGTGTCTCATTCTTATACAACATTTTGCAGTAAACAGGTAATGCCTTCTTATGACTGTTTAGCCATCTTTCAGAACTACAAAGTATTTGATAAAATATTTGTTATGGTGGTTGATGTCTAAAATGCAATTGAGTTTGACATAAGTTCATTGGTGTGAGCATTTTTATTTTTTAAATCAGGATTGATGAAGTAACCACCCCAGAGGGTTTACAAGTTCAGGAGATGCAGGTGGGTAACAAGCTCTTATTACTACACAATACAAACATTTACTGTAGTATTTATTGCATCTTATCTTATGCAGCATCCAATCCTGATGGATGCTCAGAAAGCAGTAGAGTGGATCCAGGACAACAGACACCTTCTCAAGGGAAGTGTCCAGGAGCCAGATGTCCTTCATTATGAGCTCGCCGACCTTCAGAAGGCCCTTAGGGCTTTGACAGAAGCCAATGACACAGAAATGCTAGTGCTAGCAAAAGAGCCATTTCTGTTCATTTTTGAATTTCAAGATGACATGGAAATGTTTATTGATGAATGTGTGAAATGCAAACTAAGGATTAATTGTATATTTAAAGAATAAAATAAATGAAAATGTAATCACGTGCTTTTTTGTACTACTTATTCAAAGCCACAATTTTTTTTCTTTAAATTGAAGATAATTATAGTGTACATGGGTATGCAAATGGTTTATTAATTAATGTGCCATTCAAGCCAGTTGAAATATCTAATGTTTTGTTTGCTTAATATTCTTATATTGCATGGACAATTAATATTCTAAAATGCAAATATAAATCTAGGGAACATGACAATTATTCTGCCAGTGCTTTTGGAAAGTAGTGAGTAATTAAATGGATGTCAGCTTCAGGTTGAACACTTGGATTTGTCATTGGTCTCATTGTATATTACTAGTATGTCAGTGTCATTACAGTGGCAATGCCTGTTTATACAAGGTAAATCTATACTATTGTTATACTAGATAAAATAGTCAACATGTACAGATTGGTTAGTCCTAATTAACTGTGTACTAATAGTACAAAAGTACAGATTCACTATGATTAAAGAAATAATGGAGGGTTTGGGGGATCAATTAAAACGGGTGAAGTTCTCTTCCAGTGCAAATTACTGTGGCGATAAACCCCAAGTATCATATCTATAAATTGCTAGTTGCATGCCAATAAAGGTATACGAGGAAAATAAATCACTCCTAACACTCTGGAAACATTAAGCCATTTTTGCTGATTTTAATACAAAATATGCCTGAAATTCAGTAGTAGAAATCCATACTACTTCTATTTAAACACAAAATGTGGTGTACATTATCGTTTAAAACTTGTCAAAGTTTATAGATTTGGCGAAAACAAGTGAGAACCAATGGGCATATTTAACAAATAAGCTATTTATACAATGGATTATTACAATATACATGCCGCTGAGTCTACGGCACGCTTTGGAACTGCTGGTCTATAACTGCGGTTGGCTGTCGTTAGCTACATTCCGAGCCGCTAGGTGGCGCATGTCTAAAACTACTGCACGTCTAGAACTGCAGGTCTAAAACTGCAGGTCTAGAACTGCGGTTGGCTCTCCGGCTGTGCAATTGGATGATGTAGGAGAGGGCCGGTGGGCCGTTGGCCGTCGGTGGTTTAACTCAGCCCGTGGAGGAGCCACTGCAGCACGTAGTCCGAAGTCACGCTGCTGTTTAACGGTGTTATTACCTCCCCCCCGCTCCAGTCAGACTAACCTGCTCAGCGCGGCCCCGGACTGATCCTGTAAATACATGAACGAGTTGGACCGGGCCGCGGACTGGGCCAGCTGATGCGGGCTGACGGTATGCAGCGAAGATCAGAAAAAAATAACTTGTCCGGGCCGGACTACGAAAACATACAGCAGTAGATAACATGTTATTTTAAATGTACTGCTGTCGCCTCAATGTCTAAAGCACCATGTACAAATTACCTTAACACGGTTAACACGGACGCAAGTGACGGTCTTAAAGGTTCCAGAGCACTTTTTTTTTTAAAGCTATTGAAATTCTTAGATTAAAACTAACCACCACAAATAGGTAAGAGGAAGAAATACCCACGTTAGAGTTGCAGGTTGTTCTTTAGGATGCACTGTGTGTAAAACAACTTGTTTGGTGGTCTTATGATGGACTATTTAAAAGCCACTATGTGGCTTTGTAATCATATTATTGCTGGAATTAATATTGTCCATATGACAATAAACGCCATCATATACATTACGTGCCATGTATAGATTCATATACAGTATATATACAGTATACACACACACACACACACATATATATATATATATATATATATATATATATATATATATATATATATATATATATATATATATATATATATATATATATACACATACATACACATATATATATATACACATACATACATACACACATACACACACATATATATATATATATATACACATATATATATATATATATATATATATATATATATATATATATATATATATATTAGTGGTGGGACTTTAACGCGTTAATTTCGATTAATTAATTACAGGAAAATTAACGCACTAAAAAAATTAACGCATTTTAACGCACGATACACTTTTGCATCGTCGTGGAATGTTTCTCAGTGCACGAGTTCCAGGCGTACAGATTATATGGACGCACGATAAGATGAGCATGATGCAGATGACTGAAGAGGCTACGCTGGTGGATGGGAAATTTAAATATAAGAAACTTCCAGATGGAAGTTCAAACAAAAATAGTGTTATTTACACTTTATTTAGGAAGGAGTTCGCTTATCACAGGAGCACTTCCACCCTTCGTTACCACCTCAACGCAAAACATGTTGCAGCTAAAGCTGGGCGTACACTGTACGATATTTTAAATCGTGTACTCAGCTCCAGCTCAAACTGTACGACTAACTCGTTGCGGAGAGTCGGCTCGTGGAGCTACTTCAACAGTGCGATACTCTCACGAGGAGCGATTTGAATTTCAAACATGTTTGATATTCTTGCGACGCTGCGATTTCTGATCGGGAGTTGGTCGTGAGGTGTGAATCGCTCCTCGTTTACCTGTGTAAACTATACGATGCACGACACGCGATTGAGCCGAAACGAGTGAAAAATCGGCTGAAAATGGGCCAAAAATCGCACAGTGTACGCCCAGCTTAACGCGCAGGTCAGTAATGATAACTTAGCTGCTAAATGTATTCCTAGTACGATAGGGTGACCTAAACGTCCGCATTTCACATCCTGTCCCGGTCGTCCCGGGTTTTTTTTAAAGTGAGGAAATGTCCTGGTTTTTAAAGTACCTTCATTGGACCATTAAGACTGGATTAAATTTTCGCGAGTGACCGTAGCGCGCGACTCCGCACGCGTTTATACATGACGCGTCATATTATTTGTGTTGTTCGCTCTCTGTGGTCGAAGATAAAGGCTTACAAGAAGCGCTGCACATTGCGTCAACTGATGCAAGTTATGAACTACCGTCCAGGGGTGAGTTTCCCAAAACGTTCCTAGCACCAAGTACTTCTTAACCTCGTACGTAAGAACGAGGGAAAAAAAACAGGTTATTGTGAAAGGGAAGTAAAACAGGTTATTTTGAAGAGCGCCACAAATGTGGCTCTGACTGGGGATCACTGGACCTCTGTTAGCAACAAGAATGATCTTGGTGTGACAGCTCATATTATAGATGATGAATCTATAGATGATGAAGATCCAGTCATTTGCTTTGAGCATGCAGAAGACCACTTCTAGGCACTATGGAGATGCCTGTGGCAGAGGCCTGGGAAATTTAAGAAAAGTATACCATCTAAAATGGTATTAAAAAACATCTTCTGATTTACTTCAATTCTTCCAATATCCTGAGCAAAACTCCCAAAATTAAACAACATTTTTGGTCAGAATTTCCAATGTTCTGAACTGTTTTCTGCACTCATATATTGGTCTGTGTAGTAGACTGGTGGAAAAATAAACAAGATGTTGAAGTTTGATTATGTTCATTGATTCATTCATCATTCAAACTTAAATTAATATTTCTCATGTTAAATACTGAAATGCGATTAAAATGCGATTAATTTCGATTAATTAATTACAAAGCTTCCGATTAATTCGATTAATTTTTTTTATCGCGTCCCACCCCTAATATATATATATATATATATATATATATATATATATATATATATATATATATATATATATATAAATATTAGTGGGCCAGTCTGTCAGGAACTCCCGGGCCACTTTTTCTCCCCAGTCCGCCCCTGCTCAGAATACACGCAATTAGAATTCCACTGAAATAATAAAACAATACATGCAGGACTTCGGTCTTGGTGATAGCTGGCGACAAAATCATCCAACAACCAAAAGAATTCACATTTTATTCAGCAGTACATAAATCATACTCACGCACTGATTATTTTTTAATCAGCAATTCAATTTTGTCAAATACTATACATACACAAATTCACCCTATAACAATAAGTGACCATGCACCTGTCTCCATGATATGGAACTCAAACAAACAACACAAACAGACATTTAGATGACGCTTTAACACGTCACTTCTTAATGATCAAGAATTTGATTAGTATATAAAAAGAGAGTGGACATCCTTTTTAGAAATAAATGACTCTCCAGACATATCACCATCACTTTTATGGGAAACAGGTAAAGCAGTTCTAAGAGGAAAAATAATCTAATATGCTACATTTAAAAAGAAGAAAGAAACAGAACACGAGGTAAAATTAGAATAAAAAATTAAGGAATTAGAAAAAATTACCGTAAGTAACCCATCTGAAGAAAAGCAAAAATAACTTAGTAAACTTATATACGATTTAAACAAAATGACAAATTAAAAAACTAAATTCCTATTACAAAGATTAAGAAATCAACCTAGACGAAATCAATAACTTCCTGGACCATATCAAACTACCTAAATTAACTGAAAACCAAAAACAAACACTTGAAAGACCATTATCCCTAGAAGAACTTTACAAAGCTTTAAAACATATGCCTAACAGTAAAGCCCCAGGATTTGATGGATTCCCTGCTGAGTTTTATAAACACTTTTGGTCATCCTTATCTCAAATGTTTTCCAGAACAATAACAGAAATCAAACAAAATGCTAAACTTCCAACAAACACGAATACTGCTGTAACGAACGGAACACGCAGAGAGAGAGATCCTGATGCGGAAATTAGTGATCTTTATTCTCAAAACTCAGTACAGCTAGCCACTTAGTAAATGCAGCGGTGTTCTGCCGGTGTAGGACTGTAGCGGAGTAGCGGTGGTCAGTACGGTCCGGGGTCGAGAGGCGAAGGCAGAGTCCGGGACGTATCCAGGGGTCAGGCGGGAGACATAGTCTAGGGGATAAGCAGAGTTCGGTGCACAGGAAGACAGACAGGAATAAACGCTCGGTATGCAACAACATGGAGGCAATACTTCGCAACCAGAAAGTGTAGTTCTGGTGTTTAAGTATGCGTGGATTTGGAATGTGGGTGTGGTGGCATAACAGGTGAACCCGATTATGTTAGTGGCTATTCCTGACAACTGCAATCATCTCCCTTCACCTCCCTTAACCAAACAAAGACCCTACCCAATCATCTAGCTACAGACCATTATCATTAATCAATACAGACACAAAAATAATCAGCAAGGCGCTAGCCAACAAAGTAGAAACAGTAATTCATAATTTAATACATCCTGATCAAACAGGTTTTCTCAAAGGTCGACATTCATCCACAAATATGCACAGATTAGTGAACATAATAGATCACACATCACACCAAAACATACCAACAGCAATTGTAACCCTAGATGCAGAAAAAAGCCTTTGACAGAGTAAACTGGAAATTCTTATTTACCACACTGTATAAACTTGGATTTGGAGAATCATTTATTAACTGGATACAGATCTTATACACTCCACCTAAGGCTACAGTCAACACCAACGGGGTAATATCAAAACCTTTCACATTACACCGGGGGACCAGACAAGGATGCTCACTCTCTCCTTATCTATTCTCTATCTTCATAGAACCACTAGCAGCAGCAATACGACAAAACACAAACATTAAAGGAATCCAAACACCCAACATGGAACATCAATCTCTATGCAGATGACATCCTACTATTTCTACAAAAACCACATATCTCATTAACAAAAACAATTCAAACAATTGAAACCTATTCAATAATATCAGAGTATTCAATTAACTGGTCAAAATCTGCAATTCTCCCAATAAATAAAATAAATGTGATGATAAACTGAAAACACTACCTATCCCAATATGTACTAATTACATCACATATCTGGGTGTAAAGGTATCTCCCCAGCTGTCAGAGTTGTTCAAGCTCAATTACAACCCACTAACTAAAACAATAAGTGACGATCTTTGCCGCTGGACTACACTTCCTCTTTCACTTGCTGGCAGAATTGCTACGATTAAAATGACAAAATTACCAAAAACCTATTATTTATTTTCAATGATTCCCATTCAGCTCCCACTCACTTGGTTTCAGACTTTAAATACCATAATAACTGAATATTATTGGAAAAACAAACCATCCAGAATCAAACTCACAACGTTACAGAACTTGAAATCATATGGCGGTCTAGAGGCACCAAATTTCCATCATTATTATCTTGCAAATCAATTACAATATTTATTAAAATGGATAAAACCTAATAGTACTGTGACGCTGGGTGCGAGGCAAAGGACGAGACAGGAATCCAGGTCTCAGACACAACGACACGTTTAATATGACGAATAAGCGCCGTAAGTGCACGTACCCCCGAACCCACATCGATGGGCGGATCCGATGTGCTCAGCCCCATGCCTGGGAGATGACCGCTCTCGGTGGAGAGTCCACCACGAATCGCCTAGAACACCCTCCCTGGGAAGACTGGGGAAAACACATTAGACAAACACAACGGGACGTTCACGAATACACACACAGGTACATTAACACACAGAGGCACAAACGGGAAAAGGGGGTTTGGCACACATAAGGGAAGACATACGAACACAGGAACAGACACACACGAAACAGGCGCCAAGCTACGCGCCAGGAGGAGGGCGATCAGGGGAGAGAGACCGGGAGCTGCTGGTGCTGCGATGGGCGGTCCTCCTCTTGCCCTCGCTGCAAACCCTCCACCGGGTGCAGTGCGGCTGGCGGACGCGTCAGGTGCAGCGCGGCTGGCAGACGCGTCAGGTGTAGCGTAGCTGAAAGACACACCAGGCGGGCCGCATGGGAGTCCCCTGTCAGTCTCCATCTGCCTCTCCTCCTCTCTCAGGCTCCATTTCATGGACTCTTGCCATGCTCTCACCCCGGGAGTAGTCCATGGTGCTGGCCTCGGACGGTCTGGAGGACGCGCCCTTCTCAGGAGTCCTCCTTCCCTTCACAGTCCCCGCGGAGAGCTCCGAGGGGGGAGGACTCTCCTCTTCCTCCTCCATGTAGGACCCCTCCTCCTCTGTGTAGGAGTCCTCTTCCTCCTCCTCCTCCCCACCGTATTCCACGGTGGGAGTGGAACACATGGATGGAGGGTAATCCTCTTCCTCCTCCTCCTCACCGTAGTCTACGGTAGGGGCGGAGCAAACAGATGGCGGATGGTCCTCCTCCCCCTCTTCCTCTGATTTCACCTCCCCAAAGTCTTCCTCTGGGGTTGAGTCGGTGGCGCCGATCAGACAGGCACCCACCTTCAGAGGCGAGAGGTCTCGAGAAGGAGAGGGGTGTCGCTCTCGCCATATCCGCACCGTTCCCTGGCGGAACACCTCCGCCCACTTGGGGCTGGAAGCCTCCCAAGCCAACCTCAGCATGTCGGCACACAACGGGTCCTGCTCCATCATCTCGAGAGACACCGTTGCTTCGTGGCGCGGGGGGGAGGAAGAGGCACGGTGATGCCGCTTTCTGGGGCGCTTGCCCTTCTTTGGTCGGGTGGCGTAGCCCGGCATTCTGTCTCTAGCGGCTCATCGTTCTGTGACGCTGGGTGCGAGGCAAAGGACGAGACAGGAATCCATGTCTCAGACACAACGTTTAATATGACGAATAAGCGCCGTAAGCGCACGTATAACACACACGATCACACGGAGCACGTGTAGACTCAGACAACAACGAGCACAGGACACTGCGCGAACGCACATTAAGTAGACAAACCACATAAGTCCCACGTGATTACGAGATGAGCCACAGGTGAGACGAACCAGCACAAGACATAACCGCACCCACTGAGATCCACAGACGCAGACTAGGAGACGTAGACGACGTAAACACATGCCCAAAAGGGAGGGGCCGGGGTCCTCAACGTGACAAGTACAGATAGATCGTGGACTGATTTAGAACAAGCATTATGAAATGAAATGAAATGTGCCATATTTTGTCAATTGTGATTTTTACACCCCAATCGAAATTTGTCCTCCGCTTTTAACCCATCTGTGCAGTCAGAACACACACACACACACTAGTGATTATTAGGGGGCTGTGGATCAAACGTACCCAGAGCGGTGGGCAGCCCTAGCCCGGCGCCCGGGGAGCAGTTGGGGTTAGGTGCCTTGCTCAAGGGCACCTCAGTCATGGCCTGTCTGGGAATCGAACCCACGACCCTCCGGTCACAAGACCAGTTCCCTAACCGCCAGGCCATGACTGCCCAAGATGTAGATGTACAGTTAGCCAATTTACCATTTATTAGCCAAACAATTAAAAATCACCCATGTTTCTATAATACAACTGTGGCAACAACTCTGACAGCCTGGTGGAATCTCTACAAACTAACAAACTCAGTACTAACACCAACCACCCATTCACCCATCTGGAATAACCCGGACTTTACAATTATTAAAAAAACATTAAACTATCTATCGTGGATTAATAAGGGAATCACGCACCTCAAACACCTGTATAACAATACCACATTAATGTCACTACCACAAATAACCCAGAAATATGGCATCGAAGGAACTCAGTTCTTACAATATTACCAGTTAAGATCACTCATCAGTTCAAAAATCAATCCAACTACACTAGACCTCCCTACATCAATCGCAGAACTTCTTAACATTACAGCAAATAAAACATTATCCAAAATAAATAAAATTATATCTCAATTAAATCCTAACATTAGCTTACCATGCAAGCAATGGGAAGAGGATTTATCAATAACACTTAATGCCAACTTCTGGATCCAGATCTGTAATAAGAACTATAGCATTATTGTCACGTATGGCTACGCCCCCTCTCCTAGCTGTCACTCTGGGTTCCCTCGTGTCTGTTGTTCCTTGCCCGTTAGCCCCGCCCTGCTTGTCTGTCTGCCTGGTTTCTGTCTGTCTGCCACGCCCGTGTCATTATCGTCTTCACCTGTGCCTTATGTTCCTTGTATATCAGTCCTTGTCTATTCCGCAGTGCGAGCTGCGTTACATACAACTTCAGGTTGTAACGCAGCTCGCGCTGCGGAGTGAGGAGACGGACACAAACGCTGAGGAGAGCGAGATTTATTAAAGGGATTACCAAAACCATGGTCGAATGGACAGGCGTGGGTCAAACCGGGAGGGCAGCCAGAACATGTAAGGTACATGGGCATTATCAGACAGGGAACTTAAACACGATGGGGAAAACACGGAACAGGCAGGAAACACGGAAAACTGAAAACATAAAGCGTAAACTCACGACTGGGAATGACAACAGGCTAACAGCACAAACCGACAGGATGAATACAGCACAAACCGACAGAAAGAACAAAACCACCGATACTGACATGGGCGAAACAAGGACTGATATACAAGAAACATAACAAGGCACAGGTGAAGACGATAATGACATGGGCGTGGCAGACAGACAAGCAGGGCGGGGCTAACGGGCCAACAGACACGAGGGAACCCAGAGTGACAGCTAGGAGAGGGGGCGTAGCCATACGTGACAATTATCACAAATACTAATTTACAACTAATCCAGTATAAAGTTATCCATTGAGTACACTATACCACATACAAAATGTATAAAATGGGATTCACAAACTCGCCAAACTGTACACACTGCAATCAGAACACTGTTGATAATTATATCCATACTATGTTGCACTGCACTCCTGTTAACCAGTTTTGGAAGGAAGTCGCTACTCAACTATCTCTAGCCCTAAGTACCCAAATTCATCCAACACCATCATTATGTCTACTAGGAGACATATCAACCATTAGTACAACACCACAAAACAATAGAATAATCCTAACGTCTCTAGTCATTGCCAAAAAGGTCATCCTCATGAATTGGAAAACAAAAAATAACAAACATCAATCACTGGAAAAATCTTTTAATATATCATAATATATATCATAGAGCCAACCATAAATACAGATACAGACCCAAATTAGACACAACTAACTTAAATATTACATCACAATAATTCAACATAAGCAAATTCAACTGTCGCAAATAAATCACAAGTTCATGATTATATTACATTTCTATTTTTTGTTAAGCAATAGTGTATATTATAAATTGCCCCAAAAGCAATGTTTATGAACTGCTATGCACATAGATTAAACTTGGTGTTAAACTGGTGCACAATTCATGCCTCGGTCCAGTGTTTTTTGCAACTTTCTCTGGGTTTGTCACATTTATTGTTAAACCCACATTTACTGTTAAAGGATGGCCTTTCCAAAGTCTTCGGGAAGTTCCTTGAAACTCTGCAGTGAAGCTTCACATAGTGGATATTAAGCACTATGACCAACATGTATCATAGGCTCCTGCAGACTTTTGAAAGGATTTATTTTAAAAGAGTCAGGTGATTCCTGAGGAGATATTCCAACATTTGATAAAAAGTTATGGCTTTGATATAGGGAGACTGAAATCTGAGTTCCATGTTTTCTATATGACTCCATATAGAGGTCAACCTGTCACTTTGATGGGAGCGGACCCCTACTTATACATCAGGTTCAGTGTCACTTTACCTACAAGAGAAAAACAACAGGAAGGCTTGTGGTTTCCTGCCTCCTAACTGTGGTACTGTGCGTGTAAAGCATGAAGCCAACACGGTAAGCAGATGAATAAAAATGAAAGTACTTTATTCAGTAAGTAAAGTGCTTAAGTGCTAGTAAAAACACATAACATTACCATGATCGACAAACAAGAACCAACAATCACATAGACCTTTGCTGTGATGACTGGACCACCCTGAGTAAAGATTCCTTCTTCTCCATTACATCTTCTAGACTGGTTTGGAGATTCTTTACCATTCTTCAATGATGACTAATAAACCATTTTTGAATTGTGTATGTAAATAAATCATGGTGTTTGCTGCCATGTTCTTCAGTAACTCCATAATTTACATTTACAATGTGTGTACAGAAAAAAACAAATCATAAATAAATGCAAATGACACCAAACCAAGCAAAGCAAAGTCCCACATCAGTGTGCATGAAGAAGACATGACAGTTCTTCATAATGAGTATGTGAATGTCTGGTGGCATCCCTAATAATGTAGGTGGTGTATGTACCTTCCTCAAACAGGCAGGTGTGTACAGGGTGAAGGAGCCTTCATAAAGGAATTCAGGAGTTGAAAAACTACGATCAATCCACCAGATGACACCATTTGACTATCAAGCAGGGCTGGTTTTAGCTATGATCAATGTGTGCCCAGGGTAGTGTTGCCACCTGTCCCAGTTTTCTCGGGACTGTCCCGGTTTTCACATGCCTGTCCCGGTTTTCCCGGGCTGTCCCAGTTTTTCTTCTTTTTAATATTCGGTCCCTGCAAAAAAATAGGTTAGTTCAAACCACAATTCAGACTGTTTCTGCACACTGAACACGCTGTGTTCATTTTAAACCCCTCCGGTAACGTTTTACGTTCGCCACCCCCCCGCTCAACAATTTACGGTCGCCACCCTGTGTCAGTATGACAGCGTCCTTGTTTTTTGTCAGACCTAGGTGGCAACCCTAGCCCAGGGCGCAATCTATTTGAGGGTGTACTGCCGTGTTCATAGGCAATGGCACACAGACTAGATATTCTGAAGGCACTGACAAATTGACTGCATTACCTATCTGCATATTTTCCATTAAGTGCATACACCCCCGCCTCCCACTGGAAAATTGTTTGATCCAGCACCGACCGTAACCAGCTGGTACCCGCCCAACAGCGGGAAACAGTGGTGGATGTGACTACCCGATCCGTACACCCTGCCCGATCCGTACCGAACATGTGCGAGAAAATGTGCGCATGCGCGTTGCGATTGGCCCAGGCACGTATCGGGCAGATATTTGCGCATGCGTTAACACATTACGACACTACCGTTACATTTTACGACATCTTTGTAAACAGTTAAAAATAGTAGTAATAACAATTAAATAATAATAGAAATAATAAATTATATTTATTATAATTGTAACTGCGGATTAATACATACATACATACACATACATTATAATATTAGATTTATACATTGGTTACATTGGGGAGAACATTGGTTTGGGGTGCAGGAAGTGTTGTAATAAAATAATGAAGGATTTTATGGCGAGTTAAAGGAGTATAAAGGAGCTATTCAAACCGACTTGTGACAAAAATATGCGACGCGAAATTCGTCGTGTATCTGAAAACTTTATAGTTAAAGGTAAGTTAAATTCAAACCATGTGTTAACAGTCGGTCCTGTCGTGGAATATAAAGTTAATAACTATGGTGGAACGTTTTCTTTTTATGTTTAGATAACCGAATATTTTACATCGGACCAAACAAAAGGTAGGCCAAAAGTAACCGGCAATAACCCTGTCTCTAGTGCCTCGTACACCATGATGGTAACACCGGTGCCAGGGTTATTATGACACTCGATCAGAGCAGACCTATTTTCCTCTTCAGTCAACGTACCAAACGCATATAATTTTTGTTTGGTCCGATGTAAAACATTCGGTTATCTAAACATAAAAAGAAAACGTTCCACCATTGTTATTTATAAATATATTTATAAGAACTTTATATTCCACGACAGGACAGACTGTTAACTTAGGAACATGGTTTGAATTTAACTTACCTTCAACTATAAAATTTTCAAATACACGACGAATTTCACGTCGCATATTTTTATCACAAGTCGATTTGAATAAACCATGGGAGATATACTCCTTTAACTCGCCATAAAATCTGAATCTTCATTTTTTATTACAATGCTTCTCGTACGATCACACACTCCCTTCACTACTTCGCATCTAGTAGTGTCGTAAAGTGTTAACGCATGCGCAAAATATCTGCCCGATACGTGCCTGGGCCAATCGCAACGCGCATGCGCACATTTTCTCAAGCATGCTCGGTACGGATCGGGCAGGGTGTACGGATCGGGTAGTCAAGCCTGGTGGATAGTTAAAGTAAATACAGAAATCTGGAGTGCAGAAAAGAAAGGAAAAATATTTACCTAACGAATTTTATTGTTGCATTGTGTTCCACGTTTGAAAAGTGCTGGAATTTAGGCTAAAGTACTTGAAAATGTTTGAAATTGTAACTACATCGTTTCACAACAAATAGCTGTCTGACTGAACAGTTCTCGTGAAGACGTTAAGATTTGAGGGCGTTTTGTTTTGAAAATAAACATCCATTAAATACTGTGATAAAAAGCTAATTATTTCCAATCATTTCGATTATATGTATAAATATTTAACTTAATTAAGTTTAACGTGCTGGAAAATATTGAAATGGACCTTGAAAGTGACGTACAAGTGCTTGAATTCCACCTTATAAAGGTGTATGAACCCTGCAAATATGACTTTGTTCATTGCGCTGAGGCGCGGTGCGCGCGAAGTTACAAAATTCGAGAGGTGCACGACTGTCGCGGCGCGAGGCCCTCGCGCACGGGCGGAGCCACAGCGATTACGTCATTTTCGCCGGCGCGAGGTCGTGCACCTCTCGAATTTTGTAACTTCGCGCGCGGCGCGCTTCAGCGCGATCGACAGTCATGTTTGCAGGGTTCATACACCTAAACAAGGTGAAATTAAAGCACTTGTACGGCACTTTCAAGGTCCATTTCAATATTTTCCAGCACGATAAACATAATTAAGTTAAATATTAATACATATACTCGAAATAATTCTGGCTTTTTATCACATTATTTATTGGTTGTTTATTTTCAAAACGCTCAATCTTAACGTTTTCACGTTCTCTCATGTTTCGTCCTGGAATTACAATTGTTAACGTAATTTCAACATTTTAATGTACTTTAGCCTAAATTCCAGCACTTTTCAAACCTGAAACACAAAGCAACATCAAAATGCGTCAGGTAAATGTTCATTCCCCTTTTTTGAGGGGTGTTTCTTTATACTACCACATATCGTTTCGGACAACATTGCAAAGCCATATTTATGTTTGATGCCTGGTGTATATATACGGTCTCTGGTCAGGTAAAAATGTTCTTTCCCCGGTTTTGCAGAGGTTTTTTATTCTCCACTGCCACCTATTGCCACCTATCGTTTCGGAGAACACTGCAGCGACGCTCGCGACGTTCGCGAAAGTATAAACGCCTACACCGCTCGTGCAGGGTCGCGCGCTACGGTCGCTCGCGAAAGTATAAACCAGGCTTAAAACAGGCAGCTCGAGCAGCGGCAAATGGAGATCCACCTCACTAGAAGTGTTTAGAATCGAATGGAAAGACGCCATAATCAAATATAAACATGCCCTAATAAAAGCTAGAGCCTCATACTATTCGACACTAATAGAAAACAACAAAAATAACCCTAGATTTCTCTTCGCGACGGTATCTAAACTAACAAGAAATATCAATGACACTAGTTCTAATATAGCACTTACACACACTAGTGACGAATTTTTAAACTTTTAAAATAATAAAATAGATAATATCCGACTACATAGTCATAATACATCGCAGCCTAACCTCCAATCCAACCCCAGTAGTTTAGTTATTAGTAACTATGCATCCAAAAATATTACTGAGCTAAATGGCTTCGATCCTATAACACAAAAAGAGCTCACAACACTGATTAATTCGTCTAAGCCCACATCATGTATATTCGACCCAGTTCCAACCCGTCTATTTAAAGACCTACTCCCAGCCATTGCTAGGCCCTTACTTAATATGATTAACTCTTCCCTTAACCTAGGGTACGTGCCCAAACAATTAAAATGCGCCGTAATTAGACCCTTGATTAAAAAACAGAATCTTGATCCACATATTCTAGCCGACTATAGACCCATTTCTAATCTCCCATTTATCTCTAAAATTCTAGAAAAATCAGTTTCCAATCAGTTAAACCACTATCTCCAATCAAATAACATCCATGAAAAGTTCCAATCAGGATTTAGACCAAACCACAGCACTGAAACAGCGTTACTCAGGGTAGTGAACGATTTACTAATATCGGCCGATATTACGGGCTCGTCTCGTTCCTTATACTGTTAGATCTTAGTGCAGCTTTCGATACTGTAGACCACAACATTTTGCTGGATAGACTAGAAAACACAGTAGGTATTAAAGGAGTCGCACTCTCCTGGTTTAGATCATATTTGACCGACCGCTTCCAATGTGTAAGTGTTAATAATAAAACCTCTAAATCTGTGCAGGTTAAATATGGTGTCCCACAAGGGATAGTCCTAGGACCACTACTATTCACACTGTACATGTTACCCTTAGGCGAGATTATGCATAAGCACGACATCAGTTTCCACTCCTACGCAGACGACACTCAGCTATATTTATCGGCAAAACCCGATGATTTAGGCGTAAACAGTAAAATCGAGAAATGTGTAGAGGAGATAAAACATTGGATGGCGTATAACTTTCTAGCACTAAATCCCAATAAAACAGAGCTAATAATAGTCGGGTCTAGGGCTGCGAGAGACAAGATACGTAATGTAGCATTGAATCTACATTCTTTTACTATAACCCCCAGTGCAGAGGTAAAGAACTTAGGCGTCACAATAGACCCAGATCTCTCGTTCGAAACACACATTAATAATATAACTAGGGTAGCGTTCTTTCACGTACGCAACATTGCTAAAATTAGAAACATATTAAATACTAGTGATGCGGAAAAACTAATCCATGCATTCATATCCTCTCGTTGAGATTATTGCAACAGTCTCCTGGCTGGATGCTCTGATAAATCAATAAACAAACTCCAGCTGGTTCAGAATGCAGCAGCACAAGTTTTAACAAAAACTAAAAAGTTTGATTACATTAGTCCCGTACTATCGTCATTACACTGGCTGCCAATTGGATTCCGTATTGACTATAAAATACTTTTATTAACATATAAAACACTGCACGGCTTAGCTCCAGACTATCTTAGTGAGCTTGTTGAACAATATAACCCAGCTCGTTCACTTCGCTCACAGGGCGTAGGGTTATTAACTGTTCCTAGGGTCAAAAAGATCACAGCAGGTGGAAGAGCCTTTTCTTTTAAAGCTCCACAATTTTGGAATAATCTTCCTGCCTCTATTCGGGACTCAGACACGGTCTCAATGTTTAAATCTCGACTAAAAACTTATCTGTTTACTTTGGCCTTTGATTAATCTGTTACATATTTACCACATCACGTATCTTTTTTTCTCCAAGGTTCACCTGGGGAGTAACACTGCAGTCGGAGTCTATAATACCAGCATCACTGCTCCGACACGGAATGAAAGCCTGGCATTCATCAACAGACATTTACAGTGACAATATCAAAACCCAGAACTTTCATTTCTACCTAGTCATTTTTACTTAGTCTGATTGTGTGATTTGTGTGTGACTTGTGTATTTGTCTGTATTTGTGTAATTTGTGTGTTAATGGGCCGCCCAATGGAGGATGGGTTCCCTTTTGAGTCTTGGTTCTCCCGAGGTTTCTTCCTTTTCCCCTCCATCATAGGGAGTTTTTCCTCGCCACTGTCGCATTTGGCTTGCTCATTAGGGTTCTGGACCCATAGTATTGTTAACCTTGTAAATCCTGTAAAACTGCTTTGTGACAACTTGAGTTGTTAAAAGCGCTATACAAATAAACTTTGATTTGATTTGATTTGATATGTCCTACAGCATCAGAGAAAACACTGCTATAACATGTTAAAATAGCATCCTGAATTGGTTGATGTTTTAAATTTTACTGTATTAATGAAATATATATATATTTATATAATTCTACATACACCTTTATTACACCTTCTCTGGAGGATTATAAGGGCCTGACTGCACAACACTGATCTTTATACAACCCTTCACTAGTTGATACAATCCTTGTCTTGTTACATATGATTAAGTTTAGGGGAATTATTTTCTTTTTATCCACACAGAAATGATTATAGTTCTGTCTCTGTTAATTCATTGGATAGAGTACAGTGATCATCTTTAATAAGTCAATGGCTGGTATTTCCTATTGTAACAACTCATACATGTACACAAAACACATTCTGAAGACCAACTGAAGAGGAGTTTATGGGTTTGCCTCTGATCCTTGTTTCTGTTCTACCCGTGTCAGGCCATGACTATGAACATCACTGTATGTGAACCAGACATGCTGTAACAGTATCAAAAACAGTAAGTGGTGAGCTATTAAACCACTGCAGGATGCACTGAACATTGTTACAACCACAAGGTTCATGTGAAAAGATTAAAACCTTTCTGCTTAAATTGCTGAAAAGCTTGTTGAATATCTATTAGAGGTTTTTGTATAGCTTTCTTTGGTTTTATTAAGACATGTTTCAGCATAAACTGATTGAATGTGTGGACAATGAGATTGAGTGTGTGGTTATTATTGTCACGTTGCAGAGGGCCCCCTGCCGGTCCACAGCGGCAGCTGTCCTGTTGTGGTCATGTGGTGTTCGTCCCTCAGGTGGGCGGGGCCGCGATCCGTCTCACCTGAGTGTCGTTTGTTCGTCTATATATGTCTTGTCTTTGTACCAGTACCTGGTTATTATATCTTTAATTCGGAGCAGTTCACAGGTTTTTGGTTTGCGCACTTTCTTCATTAAACCATCCTTTTTCCATGAGACTTGGCGTGATCACTTCCATTTTTTCCATTTCGCTCACCCTGCCCGTCACAATTATAAGAGTTACTAACAGGTGTATGGTTACAATAGGTTAATCAGTAAAAGAAAGGTTCACTTTCATCTTGGAATTTTGCCACATTTGCCACATGTACCTTGTAGAATTTGACTAAAACAATGTTATGAATCAAATATGTAATAAAACATCATATATAAAACAATTTATTCTAAACTTTTTTTCATAAAACCTAAAGTAACTTTAGTTGTAGGAACAGCTACAACTATATTAAGAACACACTCCCTCTAGTTTTTAAATATTGCTATTGCAATGCAACTTTATTCTATCCTTTGACTTCATTCCTTCAATAGATTAAAAATGATAAAATACTTAAACATTTTGGTTTACTACAATATATAAAATATTAAACAAGAATAAGAAACATTGGTTTTGAAAGGGGGCTGTAACTGATCCCATGTCAGTGTCCCTCTCCATTAGATTCCTTGTTTGTGTTTGTTTCTTTTTTTTGCATGTGCTCTTTGTTGTCATTAGTCCCTGTCTTTAGTTGATCCATCAGTGTGTTATTGCTGTCCCAATGTGTTTTGACACATCATTTGTGTAAATTTGTTGGCTTTTGTCTGGATTCATGACATCATGTGCGTTTGTTGTCATTTTGCTTTTCAATAAAGTATATAAACAGACTGAACTCACACTTGAGTCCCGCCTTATCCGAGTGTCCATCACAGCGAAACATGAAAATGAGGTTGAACAAACATGCAGAACGGTTGTTTGTGTTTATTATTCTTAAGTTGCAACAAATATGTAGTTTAATATACCAGCAATGGTTTGTATAGCAATGTCAGGACTCCGACACAGAACCGACACTATTTAAAGTCATCAGGCGTTTCCTCAGAATGTTTCCATGATGTGATTAATCCACTTCCTTAAAGAACACACACTTGTGAATGCGGACCTATTGGTTCTGTCTTCAAAGAATCCATGGAGAACTCCATAAATCACATCCTTTCTCCACTTCTTCTTCAGCCAGCCTCCACCAGAGTCCCCCTGTGTTTCAGAGAATCTTTTTCAAAAACAATATTGAGCACTTTGTTTCAGAGCAGTATTGTAACGTTGCAGGCATTACACAATCAATACGTGGACACAAAAACACAATGAGGCTCTACTGTGAACAGTAGACAATCTTGAAAATACGAGACCGATGCGGCCTGAAAAATGAAATAACAAGACTCACCAGACAAACAGTAAAATAGAACCTACAAGACAAGACGTAATAACACGTAAAAGACATACAATAGGCAACTAACATGACATACAATCTGACAAGAAACTAAACGCTAGAAAAAGCAAACATTTCTATACATGAAACCTAATGAACACATACAAGCACTACCACACTACACAAGAAACAGTTTGCAACCAGACAAGGCAAACCATGAAATAAACAGAAAATGTACTAGAACACAGAACGAACCTGGAAAACCATACAATCAGAAGGACTCACGCTTATAACCCAAAGACACGAAAAACAGAACAAAAACATATGAAAATAAATGCAACGTGCAACACACACCAAGGCAAACTGATTACAATTACTAGAAACATCACACTGCTCACTACAAACTAATTAACCTACAAACTAGGACAAAACACACATGATATAAATACACAACCTAGCGAGTAAACCAAACAGAACACAGCTGAAGGGAATACAACCAGTGGTGTGAAAAACGATGACACAACATGATTGACAGAAGGGGCGGGGCAAGTAGATGT
This sequence comes from Brachyhypopomus gauderio, assembly GCF_052324685.1. Lineage (NCBI taxonomy): Eukaryota > Metazoa > Chordata > Actinopteri > Gymnotiformes > Hypopomidae > Brachyhypopomus > Brachyhypopomus gauderio. The sequence continues at coordinate 6,989,131 of NC_135228.1, forward strand.
GACAAGTATTCGTATTTCATATGCTTTAAACCAGGGGTGTTCAATGTCTGGCCTGTGTTAAAATTATCACTGGCCCGCAGTCTATGTCATAAAATCAATATGCGGCCTGCCAGCACAGTGGACCACAGTATAAAATACAATAGAGCTATTTTATATTTCACCAGAAGATGGCAGTAGACTTGGCTTACACTGCAGTCCCCCCCAACCCCTGTTGATCACATGCAGACACAACCCATACCCCCCTTATACATTTTTTGTCCATTTGGATTTAATGCTTCAGACTGCTAAGCTGAATGTGTGGTCCCCAGACATTTTCACCTTACCAAATGTGGCCCTCACTGCAGGGGACACCCCTGCTTTAAATAATACATTACAAAAACATAATGCTAATAAATAAGTAATGGTTACTTTTCATTTATATAGAAACAAACTGTTGAAAATGATTAGCCAATTATATATGACCCAGTCAGCAGTGGGCCTGTGATCAGGAACTGACCAGTGATGAATCGGGTAGATGGGGACTGACAAACTGAATGATAACTTAAGGGCTCCATTCTGTACAAATGTATAAGATATAGTGCTGCCCGAAATTATTCATACCCCTGGCAAATTTTTACTGAAAGTTATTTTTATTCAAGCAGCAATTGTTTTCACCGGAAATGACACTGCCATATCCTAGAAGATAATATTTCATTGTGGAAAAAAAATTCTCAGTTTTTATTTACATTTGAACAAAAAGTGGCATGTCCAACATTATTCATACCCTTTGCAAACTGTCACAATCTGTGGAAAAATCCAAAGTTCAATACCATTTAAAATTGTCCAAGATTTATTGGGAACAGCTGTTTTAATTAACTCAAAAGGTGAAAAATAGCAGCTCTCTGCAGTTGGTTTGTGGACAGTCCTGGCTAAGACAAAGGAGCTAACTAAGGACCTCACATCATAAGGACTTATCTAAATGTTTTCAAGTTCCAGTGGCTACAGTGCAAAATATTATTAAAAAATGTTCAGCACTTTGGAAAATTTCAGAGGACGTGGTCGGAAGCCAAAATTGACACCAGAACTGGCCAGGAGGATAGTGAGAGAGGATCAAGGATCATCACCAAGGCCATCCCGGTGAATCTGGGCACTGCTGGTGCCAGTGTCTCAAGGCAGACAGTCCATCGGACACTGCATACTGCTGTGTTCCATGGACACAGAGCAAGGAGAATGCTACTTCTACAGAAACAGCACACAAAAACCTGCTTGTCCTTTGCAAATGTTTACCTGGACAAAGAAGACTTCTGGTTTTCTGATTTACAACATCAGGCAGTCTACAGAGAAACTTGGCTTTGAGCACCAGTGGACATTTCTGCACCACAATGACCCAAAACACACAGCCAAATTGGTGAAGAAATGGTTAGCAGACAAAAACATAAACACTTTGCAGTGACCCAACCAGATTCCTGACTTGAATCCAGTCGAGAAACTGTGGAGGGAGTTAAAGATCAGGTTGATGGTGAGGAGACCCTACAATCTGAAAGAGTTGGATCTCATCGTTAAAGATGAATAGGCAAAAATAACAGTGGAGATGTGCAAAAGGCTGATCAGCAATTATAGGAAGTGTTTGCTGTAATAGCCAATAAAGGATTTTTTGTAGATTAATGAAGAGGGTATGAATAATGTATGAATAATGTTGGATATGCCACTTTTAGTTCAAATGTAAATAAAAGCTGAGAAATATATTATTTCCACAATGATGCCTCTTGAATTTTGTCTTATCTTCTGGGAGATGCAGTGGCATTTCTGGTCCCGGTGAATAAAAATACCTTTGTCAAAATTTGCCAGGGGCATGAATAATTTCAGGCAGCACTGTAGGTGAATCCTACCTGGGAGACGTAGATGATGTGTTTACCAGTCTGACCTTCACCACAGAAATAGTTTTCCCGGGGATGAAGACAGTGTTTCACTTTCAGGTCAACACACTGCAGAGGTTTGTTGCGGTCAGGATTGTCTAAAACATAACAATGATGTTATGATTAACATTATAACATATTCAACACTTAATGTATTCGAATTGAAGGTCAAACTTATTTATAAGCTTCCTCAATACAAACACCAACAAAGCACAACACAAGATATGAAGATATAAAATACTGAAAGTCTTTGACGTAGCAAACAACCACAACAACATATAGCCAGCAGAAACACAATCCATAAGAATGTGGGCAGTTTGGCAGTTTACAGATGTTTAAGGCGGTTTCACACATTACATTCACTGGAATTCTTTCATATTTGGACAAAATCATCAATATGAAAACCTGGCAAGCAAAAAATATTGCATAAAGCTTATATGTAGAACAGGTGTGATCTAGATGTGTAGATAAGACGTCATGATGTTAAATGAAGCCACTGAAGTTTAATTAACTTAATAACAGAGGTGGACATTCCAGGTTCAGAAAGTAAAAATCCTTCCCAGGATTTTACTCAAGCTTGCAGGATTTTCTAATTAGTGCAAGCCAGGTAACATTAGTGGAATTAACACAATCCAGGAAGCCTGAGCAAAATTGTGGTGAGGACTTTTACTTTCTGAACCTGGAATGTCCAACTCTGCTTAATTATAATTAGTTAACTTGTATAATATATGTTTTTCCCTACCAACAGTCTGTATTGTTTTTTTTTTTTTTACCATTTTGGTCCACAGTAGATCCGTGACCTGCAAGCTGCAGCTTGTCTCCATTAGCAGGAGTCTTACAGGAGGAGGGAGGGAGCTGAGCAGGAGTGATTCCCCTCACAGCTGCAGGGAGTTTGATCAGCATGATGTCACCTCTTCTCTCAGTTATATCATATATGTGGATGTCAGCTGGCTTGATGTTAAACTTTTGGAATTCTCTATATGGATGAACACCTGCCCAGACAGAAAATGTTCTGCAGGACAAACACTCACACACATCCACCCACACCGACACACACATCCACCCCCACACCCAACGAGACACACACACACACACACACACACACACACACACACACACACACACACACATCATAAAATACTGTATAACTGTAAAGTAACTGATTGAATTTTTAATCCTTCTCCCATCACATACCCATCAATGTTCTTATTGTAACAGTGTCCTGCAGTCAACACCCAGTTCTTGTGGATCAGAGTCCCACCACAGAAACCTTCAGCTGTAGTTGTCCTCTGGAAGACCCACACTTGGTTGTGCCGTTCATTTTTACCACAGCATTTTCAACCAATCAAATGTTGTTGAATCACAGATGATTTAACACCTGTAAAAATGTACTTTTTAAAAACAGTTTGTCTTTTATTGAGGTCTTTGTTTTATTGTTTTTATAACAGAGCAAAACTAAAGAAATAAAAAAGATATATTATGGACACTTCCACTTATACATAAATTAATGATTTGTTAACAACAAAAAAATATTTAGCCATACTTGACTTCAGGGCAACATTTTATCCATGCTATATAAATGATCAACACAGAGTCAATGAAGCATCGATCGATCGATCGATCGATCGATAGATAGATAGATTTAAAACATCTATAGACAGGCAGTATCAACTGCACATAACTTCTTCACAATCTCACAATCAATTAACCACTAGTAATGAAATCAAGATATCATAATTATTGTCAAGATAAAGATTACTAAATATTATGAAGTGACACCTATAAAACAGATAATGTCTATAGACAGTGAACAATCTATCAGTGAAACATCTCTCTTTGCAGATATGCTTCAGTTCTCATTGTGGAACAGTCTCCAGATCTGAGGTTTATATAACTTCCACACTGTGAGGTAATTGTGCAAACCTACATTCATAAACCTAAACACAATGCACAACAGAGGAAACATGTGGAATGTAAGCGTTAGTGGCTGAGGTTCTGTTTCCCTTTAAAGCTCAGGTTTAATGAATAAAGGTTTACCTGCTACCAGAAGCAAGAGTTGCAGGAACTGTAGCACTGCCATGATGTGCTCCTCTGAGTGAATATGTCAGTTGTGTCAGATTTTCATACTAAAACATAATTCACACAATCGCTCCCCGACCACAAACCCACCAATCTCACACTCTGCATTTTCCTTCTACATCGTTGAGACCAAACACTTGACTTACATAAAACCATAAAAACATAGACATCATGTCTTCTGTTTTATTACAGGATCGTGTCAGTGTTGCTTTTCGCTGTTTCTTGGCCTTTATAAATGACTCCTAAAGAAGGTTTACAGAGTAATGCTAGTTTAACTTATTGCTATCTCTGAACTGTCTGCAACAGACCCATGGGGGCCATGAGCTTCAATTTGGATGTGTGAAAACCAGACCTGCTGTTGCAGTACAAATAGGAAAGTGAGAATATGCCACCTATTGCAAGACCTGCACATCTGAACAACACAATGTTCAATTCAACAGTGTTTCTGATTTCTGCTTCAATCCTTTTAAATGCATATTGAGCAAATTCTGTTAGGTACTGCATTGCATGTCAGTGAATAGCTTTAAACCAATATGTAGTGCCTTCTATCCTACTATTCAACAAATGATGTGGAAGAAACTGTCAGTTTGTGGTGGGTGTGACCAACCCAGCAGAACATTCAACTGAGGCAAGGGTTACACAGATAGTAAGAGTCAGTGTTGCCTTATATTCCATAAAGTTGCTTAAACAATGAAAAATGTATGCAAAATAAATGCCTCTTAAAAATTGGCTGAAAGGCAAAGTCAGTGCTATCATTAATAGTCAGTTATAAGCCTTTGGTTCCGGCTTTGCTCCCACAGTCCCTGGTTTAGCTTAGTTTCTCCGTCTCATCTCGGTACCCTGACGATGCTCTTCGAATTTTACATTCCTCTATTTTATTTTTAAGTATGGAGTTGATTGAGTGGTATCTCACCGCAGTTGATAAAATTTTTTCATGAGTTGGGAGAACCCACATGTCCGGATGGAACGTTCTCAGCTGGATATGTGCTTGACTCGTGGGCAATGTGGCGTGGTTTGTGTCTCGCGTCTCTCTCCCTGGAAGACATTGAGGACGTATCTATTTGGAACTTTGATCACTGGGTTTCTGCTGATTGGATTAAGCATTGCCCTGGTGTATTGCCAAATTACTACAGTGGGGTAAGTTATCGAATGCCTGCAGAAATTGCTCAAAATTACTGATGTGATGGGTAGAGCTGTTGGAACACAAACGTTGACTATTAGTAAAAAAATGGAATCAATCATGAAGAGGCTCACAGCTCTACAGGAGAAGTTGGATCAGTTGAGACACTGCTGACTTCAGAGGAGTTTCTCGTGCTCACACTGGACAGGCTTCTCGCTAAATCTACATTCTTGCTTGTGTACATTTGGCGCCCAAACTAAATTCTTTTGTTTTGTTTTCTGCGGCCGCTCTGGGATCGCTCTGTGCTTTACACAGAGGCCTCAGAGGAACAAAATTTCAAAGTTTCAGTAATAGTCAGTTATAGGTGTAACAATGCACAGATGTTAGATGCTAACTGGTAGATGAATTGTTGCCTGAACAATTATACAACTATAATATTTCAGTGGTTTCCATGTGGGGGAAAAGAATGTGACTTTGAGAGACACAACCACAGACTCATAATGGCTGTGATGGAAATTTGATGATTTCCATTTATGACAGGCTTTCTTAGTATACATTTAACACATTAGAGATAGGTGTTAGAGATCTTTTACATATACGTGTGTTGATCATGGCACTGAAGCCATTCTCGTGACTTCAGTAGGCCTCAGATGTGTGTGTGTGTGTGTTCTCTGGCCTCGGCTGAGGCCTAATCTGATGTTCCTCTGGTGTTCCAAAACTGACCTCGCTGGAGACGCCTAATCTCTACTTGGAAGGGACTACGGCGACACTCAGGCTGTCATGACATCACGAGGATGCTGAGCGTGGAGGGGGCATGCGTCACATGCATCTGTCAAATCAGTGTTATTCATTCTATGTATTGTCCAATCACATTTGGTTGATCACCTCGTGGACACCGTGTGTGTTGATGATTAAACGTATAAAGGATGAGAGTTCGGAATGGGGAATTAGATCTCTCTTGCAGACGCCTTGTGCGTTTGTAACAGGAATCTCTTGGAGAAGGGTCTCTGAGCTCTCTCTGTGTCAGACACCTGGCGTGTTTGTAACGGAGATCTCAGGGGTTAATCCATGCTTTGTTAAAATAAATCATTGTACTTTATTATTTAACCCAACTGCTTCTGACTTTTATTGTACTCACCATTTAAGGGTTTCAGAATTTCTAACACATGGCGATGCATTGTCAGGCATTTCAGCCTTTGCACAGAACCACACAGCAAAATCAGCAGAGTTAAATGTTTGGTGTTGATGAAATATTTGAGAGTAGAGAGTCAATCTGACTATTGCCCGAGTTAATCCAACTCTGAACAGAGTCTCATCTCTGTGGTTTTACTCCCAACTCCCAAAAAAACAGTGTCAAAATAAAGTGTTAAACAGGCTCTCCTTTAAAATAACTCTGAGAGTGTAAGTACATCAAGTTCTCCTTTAAAATAACTCTGAGAGTGTAAGTATAAGTAATGCCACCTGATCTTCCCTAACCAGCCTCACCTGCCTCTCATTACCACGCCCCCTTTCAGTCACACTTATACACCTTCCCCAGCACGTCTCAAGTATTGTTGACTCATGTCACATACCAAGCGTTTCTATTTCCTGTTTGATTCCCCGTGTTCTGACCCTTGCTCGCTCCATAGACCTCGTCTCCTCCCTAGCCCTTCTGTACCTCCTGGATTCTGCTCCCCCGTTACGACCCCGGACTGTCCCGACCACCCCAAGAGAACGTTACCACTGCTAATGCTAGTGATCTACTGGTCATTCTCTGTGTGTGTGATTTATGTAAATAAAAGCGACCTACTTCCGCATTTGGATTCCTCTCCGCCTGGTCAATTCATTACATCAGCTTACATATTTCAGATCCTTTGATAAGGAGTTCTCCAATGAGAATGATAAAAGAGCTTGCATAGTGCCATATTGTTATATGTTGAAAATATGAGAATGTCATTCTGTATTTTTAATGGTTTTATTTTGTGTGGTGCACATGATGAGAAAAAAATGATAAAACATGTAGTATGTGATTCTATTTTTCAAGTGAAATTGAATTAATAGCACACCCAAAGCTGCAGTATGCAAATCAATATCAGCATGGTAAATCAGTTGAGAAAAAATTGACACTGTAAGGTAGTCAGTTTATAACACTGGACTCTGGTGCTGAAAAGTTTGAACACTGAGTAGTGTTGCACAGTGGTACATTTTAACTCTTTTAAGTAGTTAAAAATAACTCTATTGCAGTGTAATTACTACAACACTTTGAAAAGTGTTAAAATAACACCCTGGGGTGTGGACCCATATAGACTCTTTAAAAGTGTTGAAATTAACTCCCATAGAGTTATTTTGTGTCTTTCGAATTTGCTGTGCACTTTGTTCCTCTACACTGCAAAATCACAAACTTGGTTAAATATGGTCCATATGCCAACTTCTAGTTGTATCTAGTTTCTCGTAATCATCGCTTTTGTTTTAATTAAGTGTTTTTAATTTTAATTTCTCAAACCTTTCTCACACATCCTGCCTCGTCTCGTCACCCACATTTTGTTAATGCCCATGTACATGTGAAGGAATGGTGAGAAACGAGTGAGAGAGTTCGCTGCAGTAATTAACTTTATACTTCAAAGCTGGTGTGCTTTAAAGGCATGATCTGTTGATGAGATCCACTAAGTGTCATCGTGCATCAACAAAAAACAATCACAGCGATGGCACTAACAGCCAATCACAGCAATGCCACTAACAATTAGCTTTAGGAATTTGTTCTGAGTGTAATGTTCATTTCTGTTCTTTTTCTGCATGAGTCACCGAATGTCAAATAAATCGATGTCAGAATTTATGGTTACAAAGGCATCTTGTATGTTATCATGTACCTATGACATCTTTAGCCTTTCCTCAAAATCAGTGCCTGTAAAATATTGTGGTTCATATGTTGTGTCTTCTGTTTGTCAGCTGGTGTTTCATTGTGACTGCTGTAATTTATATAACACTGTATCCATATAATCACTTCATGTAACTGTTAGCTGTGGGCATATGTGTATTAATGTGCAGCCACAAGAGGTCGCTATAGTCTCTCTACTTTAATCCAAAATTATGTTTCGTTGGTCTGTTTGCCATTATTGTGTTCCTACTGAGCTCCTATAGCTTAATGTTAAACTTTAAGACTTCATAACATTATTATTGAGGGTGTAAATTAGCCAGTATTTTATGGGTCTGTCTTATACTGTTGTAACACCACTCTAAGTTCATTTGTTTAGACTACAAATAAAGCAATATACTCGAGCACATGTTAATTATAGTTAGGCAAACTGGACCTCTTCATCAACCTAACAATAAATACCTAATGGCAGTCCGTGTACCTAATCCTAGTACCATGACAGTGGGGTCTCCTTGGTCTTCCTTGGTCATCACATTCCCTTGATTTTAATCTCTGGGATGAGGTAACACTATAATAACTTTTAATAACTTTTAAGCTGTTAATGTTAGCTTGACAGTCTACAAGGCCACAGGTATGGAATGCTTGTTATACTTCTCAAGTATCTTTAGGTGTCTCACACCTTATTGTAGGCCTGTATTCAGCTTCAGGTACATCACACCTTACTGTAGGCCTGTATTCAGCTTCAGGTACATCACACCTTACTGTAGGCCTGTATTCAGCTTCAGGTACATCACACCTTACTCTAGGTCTGTATCAGCTTTAGGTACATCACACCTTACTGTAGGCCTGTATTCAGCTTCAGGTCAGCTGCTCTAGTGTTGTGTATTCATGTGACCTTGGTGAGCAATTTAAGGGTGTGGGAGTAATAATATCCTCCCTCTGTCATCATGGCACTTCCTTGGTCAATTTATTATAATGTATACTCAAAATGGTATAGAACCTTATTACCACGTATATTTTTGACCCATTACTGTCTATGGCCTGGTGGTTAGGGAACTGGTCTTGTGACCAGAGGATCGTGGATTCGATTCCCAGACCTGAGGCCATGACTGAGGTGCCCCTGAGCGAGGCCCTTAACCCTCAATTGCTCACTTGTATAAAAATTAGATAAAATGTAAGTCGCTCTGGATAAGGGCGTATGTACTGTAATCGATAAACCTAAATGTGTCATTGTTTACACTAAACAACTTGAAAGGATACAAGTCACCACTGTCTGCCTTAATATGTCCACCATGTTATTCATCCTTAAGACGATATCTAAGGTGAATATCAGCAGTAATTTGAACAATCACCACCCAAACTACCGCTTGTTCCAGTGGTTACCCTCTGGGAATCACCTCCATTCTATCACAGCCAGGACTGTGAGTTTAAGAAGTAGCTTCTTCTCCAGACCATTTGGACAGTAGATATCTTAAACCCCACTTTTTGTATTATGTGAGATAGATACAGGCACCCCAGCTATATACAGTACAGTGTAAATGTATTTAACCCTGTTTTCTCATTTTAATCTATTTTATTTTTATCTTAAATTATCTTTATTTGTTCTGAGTGTAATGTTCATTTCTGTTCTTTTTCTGCATGAGTCACCGAATGTCAAATAAATCGATGTCAGAATTTATGGTTACAAAGGCATCTTGTATGTTATCATGTACCTATGACATCTTTAGCCTTTCCTCAAAATCAGTGCCTGTAAAATATTGTGGTTCATATGTTGTGTCTTCTGTTTGTCAGCTGGTGTTTCATTGTGACTGCTGTAATTTATATAACACTGTATCCATATAATCACTTCATGTAACTGTTAGCTGTGGGCATATGTGTATTAATGTGCAGCCACAAGAGGTCGCTATAGTCTCTCTACTTTAATCCAAAATTATGTTTCGTTGGTCTGTTTGCCATTATTGTGTTCCTACTGAGCTCCTATAGCTTAATGTTAAACTTTAAGACTTCATAACATTATTATTGAGGGTGTAAATTAGCCAGTATTTTATGGGTCTGTCTTATACTGTTGTAACACCACTCTAAGTTCATTTGTTTAGACTACAAATAAAGCAATATACTCGAGCACATGTTAATTATAGTTAGGCAAACTGGACCTCTTCATCAACCTAACAATAAATACCTAATGGCAGTCCGTGTACCTAATCCTAGTACCATGACAGTGGGGTCTCCTTGGTCTTCCTTGGTCATCACATTCCCTTGATTTTAATCTCTGGGATGAGGTAACACTATAATAACTTTTAATAACTTTTAAGCTGTTAATGTTAGCTTGACAGTCTACAAGGCCACAGGTATGGAATGCTTGTTATACTTCTCAAGTATCTTTAGGTGTCTCACACCTTATTGTAGGCCTGTATTCAGCTTCAGGTACATCACACCTTACTGTAGGCCTGTATTCAGCTTCAGGTACATCACACCTTACTGTAGGCCTGTATTCAGCTTCAGGTACATCACACCTTACTCTAGGTCTGTATCAGCTTTAGGTACATCACACCTTACTGTAGGCCTGTATTCAGCTTCAGGTCAGCTGCTCTAGTGTTGTGTATTCATGTGACCTTGGTGAGCAATTTAAGGGTGTGGGAGTAATAATATCCTCCCTCTGTCATCATGGCACTTCCTTGGTCAATTTATTATAATGTATACTCAAAATGGTATAGAACCTTATTACCACGTATATTTTTGACCCATTACTGTCTATGGCCTGGTGGTTAGGGAACTGGTCTTGTGACCAGAGGATCGTGGATTCGATTCCCAGACCTGAGGCCATGACTGAGGTGCCCCTGAGCGAGGCCCTTAACCCTCAATTGCTCACTTGTATAAAAATTAGATAAAATGTAAGTCGCTCTGGATAAGGGCGTATGTACTGTAATCGATAAACCTAAATGTGTCATTGTTTACACTAAACAACTTGAAAGGATACAAGTCACCACTGTCTGCCTTAATATGTCCACCATGTTATTCATCCTTAAGACGATATCTAAGGTGAATATCAGCAGTAATTTGAACAATCACCACCCAAACTACCGCTTGTTCCAGTGGTTACCCTCTGGGAATCACCTCCATTCTATCACAGCCAGGACTGTGAGTTTAAGAAGTAGCTTCTTCTCCAGACCATTTGGACAGTAGATATCTTAAACCCCACTTTTTGTATTATGTGAGATAGATACAGGCACCCCAGCTATATACAGTACAGTGTAAATGTATTTAACCCTGTTTTCTCATTTTAATCTATTTTATTTTTATCTTAAATTATCTTTATTTGTTCTGAGTGTAATGTTCATTTCTGTTCTTTTTCTGCATGAGTCACCGAATGTCAAATAAATCGATGTCAGAATTTATGGTTACAAAGGCATCTTGTATGTTATCATGTACCTATGACATCTTTAGCCTTTCCTCAAAATCAGTGCCTGTAAAATATTGTGGTTCATATGTTGTGTCTTCTGTTTGTCAGCTGGTGTTTCATTGTGACTGCTGTAATTTATATAACACTGTATCCATATAATCACTTCATGTAACTGTTAGCTGTGGGCATATGTGTATTAATGTGCAGCCACAAGAGGTCGCTATAGTCTCTCTACTTTAATCCAAAATTATGTTTCGTTGGTCTGTTTGCCATTATTGTGTTCCTACTGAGCTCCTATAGCTTAATGTTAAACTTTAAGACTTCATAACATTATTATTGAGGGTGTAAATTAGCCAGTATTTTATGGGTCTGTCTTATACTGTTGTAACACCACTCTAAGTTCATTTGTTTAGACTACAAATAAAGCAATATACTCGAGCACATGTTAATTATAGTTAGGCAAACTGGACCTCTTCATCAACCTAACAATAAATACCTAATGGCAGTCCGTGTACCTAATCCTAGTACCATGACAGTGGGGTCTCCTTGGTCTTCCTTGGTCATCACATTCCCTTGATTTTAATCTCTGGGATGAGGTAACACTATAATAACTTTTAATAACTTTTAAGCTGTTAATGTTAGCTTGACAGTCTACAAGGCCACAGGTATGGAATGCTTGTTATACTTCTCAAGTATCTTTAGGTGTCTCACACCTTATTGTAGGCCTGTATTCAGCTTCAGGTACATCACACCTTACTGTAGGCCTGTATTCAGCTTCAGGTACATCACACCTTACTGTAGGCCTGTATTCAGCTTCAGGTACATCACACCTTACTCTAGGTCTGTATCAGCTTTAGGTACATCACACCTTACTGTAGGCCTGTATTCAGCTTCAGGTCAGCTGCTCTAGTGTTGTGTATTCATGTGACCTTGGTGAGCAATTTAAGGGTGTGGGAGTAATAATATCCTCCCTCTGTCATCATGGCACTTCCTTGGTCAATTTATTATAATGTATACTCAAAATGGTATAGAACCTTATTACCACGTATATTTTTGACCCATTACTGTCTATGGCCTGGTGGTTAGGGAACTGGTCTTGTGACCAGAGGATCGTGGATTCGATTCCCAGACCTGAGGCCATGACTGAGGTGCCCCTGAGCGAGGCCCTTAACCCTCAATTGCTCACTTGTATAAAAATTAGATAAAATGTAAGTCGCTCTGGATAAGGGCGTATGTACTGTAATCGATAAACCTAAATGTGTCATTGTTTACACTAAACAACTTGAAAGGATACAAGTCACCACTGTCTGCCTTAATATGTCCACCATGTTATTCATCCTTAAGACGATATCTAAGGTGAATATCAGCAGTAATTTGAACAATCACCACCCAAACTACCGCTTGTTCCAGTGGTTACCCTCTGGGAATCACCTCCATTCTATCACAGCCAGGACTGTGAGTTTAAGAAGTAGCTTCTTCTCCAGACCATTTGGACAGTAGATATCTTAAACCCCACTTTTTGTATTATGTGAGATAGATACAGGCACCCCAGCTATATACAGTACAGTGTAAATGTATTTAACCCTGTTTTCTCATTTTAATCTATTTTATTTTTATCTTAAATTATCTTTATGTACCTCTTGCACAATCTTCTCAGCAGTCCTGTTACATTTCACTGTACATTAGTACCAGCTGCAAATGCACATGTGACAAAGATCTTGAATCTTGATCAGATAAACAAACCACTAACTGACAAATATATTTGCAGTTAGATGATTTGATGTCACTAACGCAACACAGCCCAAACTAGCATGCAAACTGCAAGATGGAGGCCAAGGACCGAATGTGTGTGAAACATTCTATCTCATATAGAACAGGCCCAAACATTTATTCAATAATGAAACTCAAATTATTCAAGTCCTTTCAAAATGGTACTGCAGTGGAAAAGATACTTATCGCCTGCTCTAGTGGAGGAAAGACAGTTAATGTTATAGTGGGAGAACAGAGAAACAGTTAATGCCACATTGAGAGAAGAGAGGGAGTTGAGGAGCTCATTTTCTTGAGGAGCTGCTTTTGCAGCAGTAGATTTGTGTTCACATGTCTACAGTAGACTTAAGCTTGAGGTCATGGTTTGACACAGGTAATATAAAGATGGAGATGTCACAGTGGGCCTGTCCCAGCAAGCAGAGGAGACACACACGCCCATGCCTAGACACACACACTCACTCCAGTCCACTCACTACACCCATGCCTAGACACAAACTGTCAGAACTGACTCTGGGACAGCTCCTCCTGCCACCACCGGGAGGAGCTCACGAGTCAGGTCTCGTCAGCACAATCAGCGGTGATGGGCTGCAGCTGTCATTCTCCCTATTTAGGAAGTTGCAGTCCATTTAGCAGCTGCAGTCCATCACTGCTGAGTCATTGTGGCTGCTGCTGTTGCTAACTTCCAGCCAGTTCCAGCCAGACAGTTTTATGCAGGGTTGAGTCTCTCGCCACAAATCCCCAGTCTCCGTCAAAGTCAAAGTCAAATTTATTTATATAGCGCTTTTCACTACACATGTTGTCATAAAGCTTTACAATCGTATGGGTCCAGATCCCATACTTAAGTGATGTGGACGCCTCCGCGGCCCCGCGCCCTACGCTACACTCACTAGCGTCACTCACCGTTTGGAGTTTTCCTTTTACACTTTACTCTGTTTATTCGAGTATTCTTACTCCTGTGTCGCTCTTCAGTTTTTTCCCGTTTAGTAATTTTTTCTGTCAGTGCTCTCTTGTTACGTTGGGCATATTATTTTGTGCTTACATACCTGTTTCTGTTTCTGTTTCTCATTTTTTTCGTGGACCGGCACTTGGGTTCGCTTAGCATTAAATCTCCACAGAGGATTTCACATCCGAAATCCCCCCATCCTTACAAAACAACTCAGCCTCAACATGGACCCAGCTGCGTCCTACGAGATAGACAAGTTAAAGTCCGTGTTGACCTGGCAAGGACATATGATCGGTTGACACGAGCAAACACTGCAACAAATTCTCAAGCAGTTACAGAATGTTGTTGTTTCCATACAGACAACTCAAACACCCTCCTGCTGCTCCTGTTACCATGCCCCATGCTGAATCCTCTGCCACAACAGCTCACTATGAGCCCGCTCTCCTGTTTCCTGCACACTATTCAGGTGATCCCGATGAATGTCGCGGTTTCTTATTACAGTGTGCACAGTGTGTTGGGAGAACCAACCCAAGTGGTGTTCCTCATATGAACATTTTGCACAAGAAATAAGAAGCAAATTTTTTGACCCTGCATTTGGTGACTTAGTCGGGTCACATCTGGAGAATACGTCAGGAGAAACGTACCGTGGCAAACTACTCCACACACTAGAATTCCACACACTAGCTGCTGAGAGTGGTTGGGGATCCCAAGCTTTGACGGTGGCCTATCGGGAGGGGCTATGGGAGGAATTGAAAGATGAGCTGTCCCTCCAGGAGCCGCCTTCCATTCTGGGCACCTTTATTGAATATACATAAGGCTGGATAATCGGTTTTGAGAGCACAGACTCCATCATCGCTCCCAACATGGGCCCTCAATCACCACCCGTGTTAGCTCCTTTACTCCTGAGGTGGAGTGTGTTGGAGGAACCCCCAGGGAGCAACTAATGCAGTTAGGGCATACTCGCCTGTCGAGACAAGAGAGGCAGACACACACAGGCAGGGTTCTTACCCCCACACGACCGTGTGACATCGCTATTGACCTCTTGCCCAATACAAGTTCCACCCGAACGTAAGGCTATGGATGAGTATATTCAGGAGCCCCTGGCCGCTGGTCTTATTTGGCCTTCTACCTCACCCACGGGTGCGGGATCTTTTTTGTAGGCAAGAAAGATGGGGGTTGAGGCCTTGTATTGATTACCGGGGACTCAATAAAACAGGTAAGGACATACATTCGTTGCCTCTCATGCCCACGGCCTTCGAAGCCCTGCAGCAAGCCACTATTTTTAATAAGCTGGACTTAGTAACTGATCAGAGTCCGCGAGGGGGATGATTTGAAAATCGCCTTCATTACCCCATCCAGCCATTACAATTACCTAGTAATGCAATTCAGGCTCATGAATGCCCCGGCGGTCTTCCAACGTTATATTAATGAAGCATTGATGAAAGATTTCGGTTCATTGGCAGCCCCCCTCTCTGCTCGCACATGTAAAAATCTCAAGATGTTCAGATGGACCCCCCAGGCTCAGGTAGCCTTCGATGACCTCAAGGGCCATTTTGTTTCTGCTCCTGTGCTCCTTATGCCAAACTCCCCTTATCTCCCCTTTGTTGTGGAAGTGGATGCCTCTGAGGTTGGGCATCCACTATAGGGGCCATACTATCCCAAAGGTCTGGGAATCCTCCCAAATTACACTTATGTGCCTAATATTCTTACCGCCTTACTCCCACCGAGCGCAACTATGATGTGGGCGACAAAGAACTCTTGGCCGTTAAGTTAGCTCTTGAGAAGTGGAGGCATTGGCAAGAGGGCATACCTCCAATTTGGCATACCTCCAGCAGGCCAAGAGACTAAACCCAAGACAGGCTAGGTGATCCCTCTTTTTTGAAAGATTTGACTTTACCCTATCGTATCATCCTGAATCCAAAAACATTACACCCGACATCCTCTCTCGCCTGTAGGAGCCCACACCCAATCACTCTCTACCCAAAATGGTGATTCCCCTTGCAAATATCATGGCATCCCACCAATGGGACATCAAAGCCACCATTAACCAGGCTTTGGTCCAGGATCCTGACCCTGGAGGAGGTCCTGTAGGCCGACTCTATGTTCATCAACAAGGATCCATACACAGCTCAATCTTCTGTGCTGCAAAGACCAATCTGCAGCCTTCTTCAGACCCAACTCTGCAACCACAGACACCCCCCCTCCCTGCAACACTGAAGTTTTTACGGCCTAAGACCACATGTCTGGTTTAGCCAAGCACCATCACGCTGCACCCAGACTCACTAGAGATGAGCTGAGATTAGTGCTGATGAGAGTCTAAACTCTGAAAGCAGCAGCCCACATGACCTCCCAGATCAGGTCCTGAAGGTACCAGCCTATGCAGAAGAACCACCCTTCTTATTTTGTACTTCATGCTAAAGAAGATTGAGTGTGTGCTTGCATGTGTGGTTGCTCAGCAGAACTGATATTCATCAGTCAGTGGTGTGCTTAACTGACAGTGTTATCTTGTGTCTTTTCAAGTTTCAAGTGTTGCCTCAGCAAAGACAGCATACAGTATATATGTACTTTTTGCTACCATACATTTTGTAGTTACATTTTTTCATTCTCTGTTAATAATTAAACTTGTTTTATTTGGTGAATGCTTTAATATTATTTTCAAACAAATATTTAAAATTATTTAGTATATTAACTTATTCGTTAATATTAATATTTACAGTATTAGTTGATTTAGGTGTAGCGGAGAAAGCAGTATACTGCTCTGATGGTCTACTATAACATTAACAGGAAGCGCATCCCTTCATAAAGTTTGGAACTAACTATCTCTGGTCCTTTAAGGTTCCTGCAGCATGAAATGAAAATTGCTAAGAAAGGTTTTCTTTCAGTCCTCCACTGGAGACCCAAAGGTCATGATCCCAGACCTGAGGAAACCCTTCTTGTTGAATTCACCAGGACCTAGTCTGAGGAATTATGGCTTCCATCAAGGCAGAAGGAACCGTTTATGGCCTCTGTGTTTAGTTAATGCATTTGTAACCAGAAAGCATTGCCTTTGGAATTTGCAAGTAGACAAATATCCAAGAATGCCAGAATTGACCATGATTCTTATAACATATTACATTTACATTTACGATTATGTTTTTCTTGACCACAAAAAATGATGAAAGCCATCACATACCTCTTTGTAAGTGTTCACCTAAAATTGTCTCCACCACTATTTCAGTAGACTATTAAGTGTATATGCTTTTAAATTAGGTATACTGTAATTTCCTGCTTCTAGTAACTAGTTCCTCCCTCTGTAAGAACACAGGAAGTTTTGAGCATTTAACACACAGTTGTTCAGTCTGTCATTGCTGGACAGTATGGAGCTCAGTCCACTCCCTGTGATGCGTAAAGAGAGTAAATGTTCTCTTCATGTCTTCATTAGAGTCAGTGGTGCTGTATGAAGTTGGCAATATCCAGTCTGAGGATCCTGAGTGATTAGGTCCACTGGGATGTAGTTGAAGTACAGTTAGGTCCATATATATTTGGACAGAGACAACATTTTTTCAAATTTTGGTTCTATACATTACCACAGTGAATTTTGAAGAAAACTATTCAGATGCAGTTGAAGATCAGACTTTCAGCTTTAATTCAGTGGGTTGAACAAAATGATTGCATAAAAATGTGAGGAACTAAAGCATCTTTTAAACACAATCCTTTCATTTCAGAGACTCAAAAGTAATTGGTAAAATAAAATGTTCATTTCTAGTACTTGGTTGAAAACCCTTTATTGGCAATGACTGCTTGAAGTTTTGAAATCATGGACATCCCCAGCTGTGTATCCTGTTTTCAGTTGCTGTTTGTTGTGGGCCTTTCTGTCTGAAGTTTAATCTTTAACAAGTGAAATGCATGCTCAACTGGGTTGAGATCAGGTGACTGACTTGGCCATTCAAGAATATTCCACTTCTTTGCTTTAATAAACTCCTGGGTTGCTTTGGCTTTATGTTTTGGGTCATTGTCCATCTGTAGAAACGACGACCAATCGGTTTGGCTGCATTTGGTTGGATCTGAGCACACAGTATGGCTCTGAATACCTCAGAATTCATCCGGCTGCTTCTGTCCTGTGTCACATCATCAATAAACACTAGTGACCCAGTGCCACTGGCAGCCATGCATGCACAAGCTATCACCAGTGTTGCGAATAACGCCGTTAAAAATTTTTGTCAGTAACGGTATTGTACCGACTACTACTCCTCGCAGCGAATTCCCTAACAGACAGGCACTTGGCCACTCAGGGAGTTTTAGCCCTTTAAGTGACACTGGGGGAGCGGCGCCTGCGCGCGCCAGGGGAGGAGAGAAAACAGTGCTATTGTTTGAGTTGCGTGGAAAATAAAGTTTCCCTCCTCGAGATTTTCTGGATTAAGCAGTTTCTGCCTCGTTTCCCGAACCCGCTTCAGTGGTGACCCCGACGTCTATTCGGACGATTCCGAAGTATTCGCGTCATGTCGGCGAACGCAGTAGCGCTTAAATTACCGGAGTTTTGGGAGCAGCATGCTGCCGTTTGGTTTGCTCAAGCCGAGGCGCAGTTCGCCATCCGGAAAATCACGGAGGACGACACGATGTATTATTATGTCGTCGCGGCACTGAACAACGGCACCGCCTCCAGAGTGGTGAGTTTTCTTCAAGACCCTCTGGAGGACGATAAGTATGAAGCCCTTAAGTCGCTGCTCCTACAAATTTTCGAGCTGTCGGAGTCAGAGCGTGCCCGCAGGCTTCTTTCGCTGTCTGGTTTGGGCGATTCCAAACCTTCAGAGCTGATGGATCACATGCTGTCCCTACTGGGCGACCACCCGCCGTGTTTTCTGTTCAGGGAGATTTTCCTTCAGCAGTTACCCAGCGATGTTCGCGCGACCTTGGCGGGTTCTACCCTCAGGGATTATTGTGCGTTAGCTAGGGAGGCCGACAAGATTTTCTTGGCCAAGCAGTGTATTGCAGCCACGCAGGTCTGTAGACCTCCGCTCACCTCTGGCGCTGCCATCTGCGCGTCCATGCCTCCGCCCTCCCTGGCTCTATGTTTTTACCACGCACGTTTTGGAGCCAAGGCCAGAAGCTGCCGCCTGCCATGCGGTTTCAGGAAGCCGGGAAAAGTGAGGGCCGACGCATGCTAGCGGCTACAGGCGTCGGCCGTTCCAGTAGCCTGCTTTTCCTGACAGACGCAGTCTCGGGGCGTCGTTTCCTCTGCGACACAGGTGCTCAGTTGAGTGTTCTGCCCACCTCCGAGATGGACATGAGGTCAGGCCACGGCGACCCCGCCCTTGAGGCCGCCAACAGGAGCTCTATTCCCACGTACGGCCAATGGTCAGTGCCACTGTGCTTCGGTGGGTAGCGGTTCACATGGCCTTTTGTGCTGGCGAAGGTTTCCACTCCCCTCTTAGCTGCCGATTTCCTGTGTGCCAACAGCTTGCTGGTTGATATTAGGAACAGACGCCTCATGAATACAGAGACTTTCAGCTCTCTCCCATGCTCGCTCAGTCGTTTAAGCTCCTCCGACCTGTCGGGTGCGTTCTCTGTCTCGGACGATTTCTCACGTCTCTTCGCGGAGTTTTCTGTTCTGACGGAACCCACATTTTCTTCGGACAGCAGCAGGCATGGGTTGAGCATCACATCGCGACCTCGGGCCCACCTGTTCACGCTCGCGCTAGACGTTTGGACCCCGCCAAGCTCGCAATAGCGAAAGCTGAGTTTGGGGCGATGGAGCGCCTGGGCCTGTGCGTAGGTCTGACAGCCCCTGGGCCTCGCCATTGCACATTGTCAAGAAACCAGGTGGCGGCTGGCGCCCTTGCGGTGACTATCGCCGGCTGAACGACGTCACCACTCCTGATCGCTATCCTGTTCCTCATGTGCAAGATTTTTCTACCTGTCTGGCCGGAAAAGTCATATTTTCAAAGGTGGACTTAGTCCGTGGCTACCACCAGGTCCCTGTGCATCCCGCGGACATTCCGAAGACGGCAGTGATCACTCCTTTTGGCCTGTTCGAGTTCCTCCGCATGCCTTTTGGATTCAAAAATGCTGCCCAGACATTCCAGCGTCTCATGGACAGTGTTCTGCGTGATTTGCCTTTCCTTTTTGTCTACCTGGATGACATTTTGGTGGCCAGCGCCTCAAGGTCGGAGCACCTGCAGCACCTCAGGCTCCTGTTCGAGCGTCTCAGCCAGCACGGCCTGATCATCAACCTGTCGAAGTGCTAGTTCGGACTTCACCTTATTGATTTTCTCGGCCACCGCATCTCCAGGGCCGGTGTTGTTCCACTCCCTACTAAGGTGGAAGCTTTCCAGCGTTTCGCCCGTCTTCAGTCGCCAGCTCCGCCCCGCCGAGTGCAAGTACAGCACGTTTGACCGCGAGCTACTCGCCCTGTACCTGGCTGTGCGGCATTTTCGTTTTCTTCTGGAAGGCCGCCCGTTTACTGCGTTCGTGGACCACAAGCCATTGGCATTCGCGATGGCTAAGGTTTCTGAACCATGGTCTGCTTGTCAGCAGCGTCAGCTGGCCTTCATCTCAGAGTTCACCATGAACATCCAGCACGTTGCAGAGAAAGACAACTCGGTGGCCGACTGCCTCTCTCGTGGGGTCGTCGGCACCGTGCACCTCGGCATCGACTACTCCCATATGGCAGCAGACCAGGCGTCGGACCTGGAGGTCCAGGCCTACAGGACGGCAATCACTGGCCTGCAGTTGGCGGACGTTCCCTTCAGTGATGCAGGAGTGACGCTCCTTTGTGACGACAGGACCACGAGGTGGCCGGAAGCCATACCGTTGTCCTCCACTACGGCCTCGGAAGTGGCCCGGGCGTTTATTGGCGTGTGGGTCGCACGTTTTGGCGTCCCGTCGGATATGTCCTCGGACTGCAGGCCTCGGTTCACTTCTGCCCTCTGGAACGGCGTGGCTGAGGGCCTCGGAGTACACTTGCACCGCATGATGGCCTACCATCCCCAGGCCAATGAGCTTTGTGAGCGTTTCCATCGCTCTATGAAAGCTGCGCTTCGGACCAGCCACCGGGACGGCAACTGGGTGGATAGGCTCTCCTGGGTCATGCTGGGCCTCAGGTCGTCCCCCAAAGAGGATCTCCAGGCTTCGTCGGCCGAACTCGTCTATTGCCAGCCCTTGCGGGTCCCCGGAGATTTTCTCCCTTGTCCTACTGCTCCGTGGTCCGCCGGCCACCAGCGGCAGGCCCTTCATGAGTTCTCGGGTGCTTTTGTCCTCGTACCCACCTCTCAGCATGGCCTACAGCGGTCCCGTTTTCCACCTTCCTTGCGTGCTGCTAAGTTTGTGTTTATACGGCATGATGCGCACCGCAGTCCCCTCCGCCCAGTCTACAATGGCCCTTTCCGGGTGCTGGAGCCGGGGGACAAGTTCTTCAAGGTGGACATCGGAGGCGTCCCCAAGAGCGTTTTGGTGGACCGTCTGAAGCCAGCCCACTTGGACTTGGATGGTGCTGTGGTGATGGCACGTCCAGCGAGCCGTGGGAGGCCCCCGGTCGTTGGTCCTGCCCGCCCTGCTGGTCAACCGGCCTGTGCATCTGCCCCGCCGGCGGGTGGTGTGAGCCGGTCTGGGCGGTTGATTTGTCCCCCTCGCCAGATGGATATGTCTGTTTTTGTGAATTCTGGGGGGGCGTGTGTAGCGACTACTACTCCTCGCAGCGAATTCCCTAACAGACAGGCACTTGGCCACTCAGGGAGTTTTAGCCCTTTAAGTGACACTGGGGGAGCGGCGCCTGTGCGCGCCAGGGGAGGAGGAGAAAACAGTGCTATTGTTTGAGTTGCGTGGAAAATAAAGTTTCCCTCCTCAGGATTTTCTGGATTAAGCAGTTTCTGCCTCGTTTCCCGAACCCGCTTCAGTATAATATAATTAACTACTTTTCCTGTCGTTACAACGCCGTTGACGTTACTGGTCATTAAAAGCGGTGCGTTACTATATATTGATATACTAACAGTAATGTGAGCGGACCCCTGCCCAGGCTAGTGAGGAGTAATAGATCTTGATAGGTCACAGTTCACAGTGTAACTCCTGTTTAACTTAACAAGTCAGTAAGCGATTGGCTAAGGCAGCGTTATGGTAGCCAATCAGATCCAGTGTTTTTACACGTGCACCAAAGCACACCAGTGACACATGACACAAACGGAGAAGAGGCAGAAATGGCGAGTCAGGAGCAAGCTGAAGAAAAGTTAGCATTTTCAAGGTGGCGTTATATAAACATTTAAGAAAATATTTGAAGTTCCTGAATGTCTACCAGACTGGGTATTTGACTGATTTAATTAAGAATAGAGGTTTTATTGTTAAGTTTACTTCTGTTGTGAACAAACCAGTTGTCTCAGGTTGAGAGAATTTAATTTAATTTGATAGATGTAAATTCACTTTATATAGTGTAACTGTTTACTTTTGCTTTTTTTTCACAAAGATTTGGGATTTTAAAGGATTTTATCTTGCACTGGTCTGTTGATGTGCAATAAATATCAAAAATTAAACACCTTTCTGATTTACTCATTTCAACTGACTGTGAAAACTGCTTTTTCAAAAAATCCTTATTCATTGGCATATAACTTTTTTAACTGTAATGCAAATAGTTACTTTCTCTGGTAACAAGTTACTTTTATTAGAGTAATTCAGTTACTAACTCAGTTACGTTTTTGAACAAGTAGTGAGTAACTATAACTAATTACTTTTTTAAAGTAACGTTCCCAACACTGGCTATCACACTGCCTCTGCCATGTTTTACAGATGATGTGGTATGCTTTGGATCAGGACCTGTACCACGCCTTCACCATACCTTTATCTTTCCATCATTCTAGTAGATGTTAATCTTGGTTTCATCTGTCCAAAGAATGTTCTTCCAGAACTGTGCTGGCTTTTTTAGATGTTTTTAGCAAAGACCAGTCTAGCCTTTTTATTCTTGTGAGTAAAGTGGCTTGTGAGTGGCTTGCACCGTGCAGTGAACCCTCTGTATTTACTTTCATTCAGTCTTCTCTTTATGGTAGATTTGGATATAGATACTCTCCTCCTGGAGAGTGTTGTTCACTTGGTTGGATGTTGTGAAGGGGTTTCTCTTCACCATGGAGATTATTCTGCGATCATCTACCACTGTTGTCTTCCGTGGGTGCCCAGGTCTTTTTGCATTGATGAGTTCACCAGATGAGTTTTGCCACTCCTAATATTTCTCGGATGGGTTTTTCTTTCTGTTTTTGCAGCTTAATATATATGGACCTAACTGTAGTTGAGGGGAGTATCATGATGATTTGATTAACCCACATATTGTCATTCCTAGCTTGTCATATGTTGACGTTTGGGCAGAACCCTGAGGCATCAATGTAAACACACTGAAGGAACTCTTTTGGAACAGAATCTAGTGCACACAACAGTCCCATAGACTTCCAGTTAAATTCTGCTTTAATGGCAAAATGGAATCAGATTCATTCATGTTTAAAGTCAGATTTATTTAGTAGCCTATTCAGAATTAGCTTGCTGAATATTGAGTTTGAGATTTGTTTTTAACCTTTAAATTGTTCAAACATTACCGGTTTACATCTGTTAACTCCACTCTAAATTGGGGTTTATTCTAAGTTGCTTAATAAGAAACGCCTGTGTAATGCACGAGGGTGAGGCAGGATGCCAAGGTGAGAGGGCAGGTTCAAAACACGTGACACAACACATAACGCAAACGAGATAAGAGACAGGTGAGACAGACATGACATAAAGACAGGGACAGACAATGTCACAGGTACAGACACAGTAACGGGCAAGGGCATAGACCTGAAGAAAACATGAGTTTGAGCAAATACATGGGAACATTAACACAGACAGTGTTGGGACAATGAACACATTAATACAAACAGTGATGGGAATGAACACTAATTATCCGGTGTGCCAGGCTGGAATGGCTGCTCCGGTTTGAGGCCACACCCCCACAGCCCATGCCGCCCGACTCAGGGCAGTCCTCACGCGACTGGTCCTGATAGTGATGGGAAAACACTCATGGTGTCATGCGGGGACATGTGCCAGCCTTGAGAGCCACTATAGGATGCGCATTGTGCCTAGAGCACCACAGGGGACTGTGCAACAGTCTTAAGAGGTGCGGAGGACCATGCACTGCCCCTGTGTGCCACGGGATGGGGGAGTGGGCCAGCTGTGAGTGCTGCTGCAGGTGTAACGCCCACTTTACCGCAGTTACCACCTACAGTGGCAGCCGTTCTGCCTTGGCAATATAACTGGAGATCAGAACTGCAATAAGGCTATGGACCAATATATCTAGGTTCTGTGAGGAGGCGAGGTGTGTGACAGCATGCACAGGAGACTGTGATACGGCTCAAAGGGAGTGGACACTTTACTGGAGGATGAAGGTAGGTGTACAGAGTTACAGGGCTAAAGAAAATAACAGCTGATTATATATACAGATATAATCAGAAATTACAGAACTTAAAAAAATGTTTTCACTTGTGTCCCCTTTGCTTTAGCAACAAGCCAACACACAAAAATCAAATTTGAAACAGGTATTAAAAATAATACAATTACATGTAGTGCTCAAGATAGTGAGTGGAAGGGAGGTAAAAGTCTTTCAGACTAGTATGTTCCTACTTCACCACTACTGACACTCAAAAGACAGTAGTCCAACTCGTGGGTGGCTCGCCATCTAACTCTCCAGTAGATCCACCAGGCACTGTCTACCTGGATTCTGATGATCCCCAATAAAAAACCTGACCTCTAGGATGAATTTGACTTGCTGTCTCGACCAGGTCTAGCCGGCAACGACACTATTTGCTCACAACTATTTCTCCGTCAGTTCAGCTGGATATAGGAGATTTGAAGTCCCCAATTCTCTTCGTTTGTAGTACTGTTCTCATAAATTTTAATAGCAGGATTTCTACTATTATTTTCCTCAAATAGCTACTACACGTCTCAACACGAGGGGAATCGTCAGAAAAAGAACAAAAGGAAAAAAAGAGTGGCGGTCTTGGTAGACTACACAAAGCAGTAGGCGGAACCATTCGATCCCCAGCTGTGATTCGCTAAAGCAGCTCCTATAGGAAACGGCGTTGTGCTGAGCGTGCAGAACAAAATTTTACTTTCTATTCTAATTGGTTGAGATTGTAGGACGCCACGCATAAGTTAGCCCTTCGCCAACCGGCAGTTATTTTATTATGACTGGCATTAACACCACATGGAATGCAGGTTACACAGGGGGCATGTTGCACCTAGGGGATGTGCACGAGGAGGCTCCTCACTTGCAGCACAGACCACCAACAGGCTGCACTCCCCACCCAGGTAGTCAACAGTCTCAGCGAAGTACTCTGAGGATGGAGTACTGATCTCCCCACCAGGTAGTCCATGGTCTCTGTGGAGTATTATGATGGTGACAAAGAGCCTCTTCCTCAGAACACTCCCGAGTCTGGAGGCATGTGAATGAATGAATCTTCAACTTATATAGCGCCTTTCTATATACCCAAGGTCGCTTTACAGTTTTAACACAGGTACAACCAATCACACTCCGGCGAGAAGCGGAAGCCAATTGCGCACAGCGTACTCTCTACCGGGATCCACAGCCCCCTGGGGGACTGAATGGGGTGCAGGAAGGAGAGAGAGGACAGACCCTAGTGGCAGAGCACCATCCACCACTGGGCATACAAGCACACACACAGACAACTGCTTTTTTTATTGGACATGAAGGGACAAAGACACATACTCAGGAAGAATTTGTCGGGGAATCAGGGAGGGCCAATTGACCTAATCTCCATGTCTTTGGACTGTGGGAGGAAACCAGAGACCTCGGAGGAAACCCACACAAACACGGGGAGAACATGGAAACTCCACTCAGATAGAGACTTGAACCCAAGACCCCAGTGCTGAGAGGCAAACGTGCTAACCACCAAGCCACCATGTTGCCCATCATGTGCTTATCATGCACATGAACGCCAGCCAAGATCATGGCAGCCAATAGTGTTCTCCGTGGTGGAACACGCTGTGGGGGGAGGAGCCCTTCGCTGGCTGGCTAGCTTTCTCTCCTGAACACAATAATGAGGGTCCGGGTTACAAAACACAAGGAGGGACTAAGACTGACAGAACCACATGGATACATAAACAAAACATAACTGACACATGTGGGCGGGGCTAGACCTGACACAAATAACATTTGTGTTCCTGGATTCAAGTTCACGGCTACAAAAGGTTCCCTGGACGTGTGAACGTCAGGAGAGAGTGGCAGGCTCTCCTCGTTCGTTCTCCCTTTTGAGTGGTTTCGGTGTATTTCAGCACTCCATTAGAAATTCCTTTGCTTGGACAGAAATAGTGTTAAAACATTTTCTGTTCTTTGAAGCTCATTTTATTTTCAGTTTGCTTTATGTTTTCTAATAGAAAATAATAATTGTTTCCATGTTCTTTTACTGTTGCTTTCCCATTACTTTAGTGCTGACTTCACTTCGAGTTTGTCCTGATGAAGGTGACTGCTACTTATTTATTTGTTCTTTGTCTTTGTTCTTTTGTGGGGGGGGGGAGTTACCTCTAGAAACTCCATGTACTTTGCTTAGCCACTACCATAATTAATACAGTCCTGTAAAGCCCAATATTATTTCTATTTTGTAATTTTCTAAATCCCTCTTTAGTAATTCCACTGTTGCCATATTCAGGGATAACAAATGGGATAATGCTTAGCCATGCAAAAATGTTAATGTCTATGTATAATATTTAAGTACATTTATGAGTAGGATATGTGATCATTAGATCTCAGTGATTGTGTTGTAATGACTAAGTTTGTGTTTGTAATGAGATGTGAAATTTCAACCTTGCTCGTTAATGGCAGGGTTGTTGTGCATGTAAAGATTTTACAGGCTCAGATTTTGTATTACAAAAATTATGTGTTACAGGGAGACCCCAGGCAGTACTGAGTGTGTCTCCACAGAATTGGCTGACTGAAGGAGTCTCAGTGACTCTAAGCTGTGAGGTCAGAGACTCCTCTACAGGATGGACATTCAGCTGGTACAGAGTTGTTCCCTACAGAGAAGGTTTAACTCCAAGAAGACACATTAATGGCGATCTGAGATATGGTGAAGATCTCCTCTCAAACAGCAGCAGAGGAGCTGGAGGCTCCTACACTCTCAGTCCTGCTGCTCTTCATCACACAGGAGTTTATGTGTGCAGAGCAGAGAGACGAGAACCAGCCTATTATACACAGTACAGCAACCCACAGCCACTATGGATCACTGGTGAGGGAAAAAAAGGGATTGTGTATTTCTGTGTGAGTGAAAGATCAGACAGAAAAGTGGGCTGTGAATGCTATAGGAAGGCCTGCTTGCGCCTGTATGTGTGTGTGCCTGGTTAATAGACACAGAGAGATTTAGGTAGCCAGAGCAATGTTTACTTAGGGCACAGAGATGGGAGGGGGAATGTGGGTGAGAGTGTGAGAGGGACTCAAAGTTTCAGCCTGCGTGTGAGAAGGAGAACGTGACAGAGGGACTTTACATGCATTTTTATGCATTGTATATAATATTGCACTGTAGAGCCAAACAATAACCGATTTGGATGAAACTTGGCAAATTTGTTCAGGATGAGATTGTGAATGGGCTTCTGCATTTTGGTCAGAATTGGATAAAATATGAAAGAGCTTCAAGAATATGAATATTATAAGTATCGATGCTGTTCATAAAAAAAATATTCGGAGTGTCTATTTGCACCCGGGTACAAGTAGCATTTGCCACACAGCGAGGCTATTTTCACCCCTTTATTTAAAAAAAGAAAGCGAACCCATCTGCGCATGTCTACTAATGAACGTGTGGGAGTGAAAAGGCGCAAATTCAAAGGAACCGATGGGAAACGGAGACAGTAGGAAATGGTAAGCATAATTTGGTTAATAGTTATGTATAAAGGTCCATCACTCAATTTAACTCTACATTTTAATATATATATTTAAGAAATAGTGTGAGAATTATTATTCAACGAACACTGTTGACTGAACACTGATAGCTAACTTGCAAACGTCATCTTCTTTTATTTTATGTTCACAATGAAGAAATCACTTCTAAAACGAAGTTCAGAGGTAAAGTTAATTCCAGTTTGTGATAAATGTAGCTATATTTTATTTTATATTCTGTTTATTGTTGATGTAAATGTTTGTTTGCCGCTCAAATAACAGCGGTCTTTGCACATACATTGTGTATATATGTGTGCGGGTCTCGAAATGAGGTGTGTTCAGGTAAATGTGTCGCTGTAACGCAGCTCGAGCTACAGAGCAGGGAGGCGGACACAAACGCTGAGGAGAGCGAGATTTATTAAGAGGAATTCCATGATCAAAGTCATTCAAACAGGCAGGGGTCATAACGGGCGAGCCATCCAGGTTTGACAAATAAACAGGCATGACGATACTAAGAATTAAACAGGGCACTAAGACACCGAACGAACACTTTAAACCAAACACGGGGTAAACGCATACAAACTAGAAAATCAGGATACGGAAAACACAGACGACTACAACGAAACGAGTAGAACTCACAGACCAGGAAGCGTAGAACACTGAACAAAGAGCATGAATAACGAGAGCACAAACTAACGAATTAGAACAAAACAACCGATAACCGACATGTGAAACACTGGGACTATAAACACACAGAACTAAACTAGACACACAGGTGAAGACACTGATGACACAGGCGTGTCAGACGAGGGGAAACCATGGAGACAGACACGCAGGGAACAACACAGACACGAGGAGCAGGAACCCGAAGTGACAGTTAGAGAGGGGGGCATAGCCAGGCCCGTTGACAGTCTTGCTGGGGCCCGGGACAAGAAAGATTCATGTGACCCCCCCCCCCCCCCCCAGCGCCAGCGGCACGAGGGTTCGCGCGAAAATGACGTAATCGCAGTGGCTCCGCCCATGCGCGAGGGCCTCGCGCGCTGTCGGTTCGCAAGGTCGTGCACCTCTCGAATTTTGTAACTTCGCGCGTGCCGCGCTTCAGCGCAATGAACAAAGTCATGTTTGTAGGGTTCATACACCTTTATAAGGTGGAATTAAAGCACGTGTACGTCACTTTAAAGGTCCATTTCAATATTTTACAGCACGTTAAACTTCATTAAGTTAAATATTTATACATATACTCGAAATGATTCGAAATAATTCGCTTTTTATCACATTATTTAATGGTTGTTTATTTTCAAAACGCCCAATCTTAACGTCTTCACGAGAACTGTTCAGTCAGACAGCTATTTGTTGTGAAACGAAGTAGTTACAATTTCAAGCATTTTCAAGTACTTTACCCTAAATTCCAGCACTTTTCAAACCTGGAACACAATGCAACTTTAAAATTCGTCAGGTAAATGTTTTTCCTTTCTTTTCTGCGCTCCAGATTTCTGTATTTACTTTACCTATCCACCACTGTATTTCCCGCTGTTGGGCGGATACCGGCCGGCTACAGTCGGTGCTGGATCAAACCATTTTCCAGTGGGAGGCGGGGGTGTATGCACTTAATGGAAAATATGCAGATAGGTAAAAAACATATATATTTGAGCCATTGAGCTTATTATGAGTACATAATTTTATATTAATGAAAGATTTCAAGATTATTTAAAAATTATAGACTTTAAATAAAAAATAAATTGCTGGGCTCTTTGATGGGCCCCCCTGGCCCTAGGGCCCGGGACAACAGACCCGGTTGTCCCCCCCTGTCGACGGGCCTGGGCATAGCTATACGTGACAGTCGCATTGCTATCTTACAATGTGTATAACAAAATATGTACAGTTGTCCTTTTGAATTAAGGTTTTTGCATGACCGAGTCAATATGCCAGACTTATAATGTAATGACTATTTTATATAAGCTAATATTTGTGTTTTCTCCCAAGAAGGAAGAAAAACTAAAGAACATTTGTGAAGGAGACTCCTTCGACAGTTATGAGGAATTCCAGAGAGCACTGAGATTATGGAGTGAAGAGGGCTACCATCCAATGCACAAAATTTAAATTTATTTAAACATGATGTAAATAATAAAAACCCCAATTTACTTCTTTAAAAAATGTACAAACCATCCAGAAAAAAATGAATAAAAAAGTCAAATCTGTCTTCTGCATTCTGTGAAATTAAATAAAATTAAAGGGGCTGATAATGTACTGGCAGGAAGAATATTTGTATACATCATACAATGTGGTGTACATATCAGGGTGCTACAGACAGATATTAACTTGTGTTACATTTTGTTTCTGTGACGATGGGTGCGGCATCAAGGACGAGACACAAATCCTTGCTTTTAGCAGACGTCACTTTTAATATATATACAAAGAAAGCACGTATAGCGCACGTAAAACATTCAACATCAACATCGTGTATACTTTAGACAACGACGAGCACAGGACACTGTGCGAGCAGACAAACCACATTAGCCCCATGTGATTACGAGACGAGTCACAGGCGAGATGGATTATCACAAGACATAACCATAACCAAGTAGTTCCACAGACGCAGACGATGCACGTGGACAACGTAAACATATGCCCAAAAGGGAGGGGCCGGGGTCCTCAACGTGACAGTTTTAACATTATCACTGGCAGTGTATATTATAATGTAGTATTTAGCATGTGATTACTGCCATTAGCGGCAAGCAACTTAGGATAATTAAATTGCTATTTAAATTCTAAGCATGGTACAGAAAAACAAAGAAGACACTCACAAGTGAAAAACTAAATTCAATAAGAACAAACTGAGGTCCACCCCATAACCCCAAACAAAAGTTTCTTCACCTCTTGTAAAATAATTTGTAAGTAAAATGTGTTTTGTCACAAAACACAAAAGAATAGTACTAATCTCTGATAAATCAAAATGTCGGGTGCAAATAGTACACACTGCTATGTACACCTGGGTGCAAATAGCACACACTGCTGCATATACCCGGGTGCAAATAGCACACATTGCTGCATATACCCGGGTGCAAATAGCACACAATGCTGCATATACCCGGGTGCAAATAGCACACAATGCTGCATATACCCGGGTGCAAATAGCACACACTGCTGTATATACCGGGGTGCAAATAGCATCTGCCAAAAATATTTAGCAGGTAGGCTATAAGTGGCCTAAGATCCAAAATCTTTGGATAGTTTTTTTATTTCACTCTCTGTATTATAAGACTTTGCTTGACATGATAGCATGAAAATACTAGGAGGAGTATGAAAAGTGATGATTTCAAACTATTATTAACCATGTTTTATGTTTCGCTTATATTCTATGTATATATGTATTGTGTAAGTTTGGAGTCTTGTCCTCTGTACTACTGTCACTTTGTCACTTTGTACCACTGTCACTTTGCTGCTGGGAGTTGTGAATTTCCCCATTGCGGGACTAATAAAGGCTTATCTTATCTTATCTTATCTTAAATGAGCTGTGCATTTTTTTATAGGACATGTAATGGGAAAGTTGTTCGTAGTACTGCAAGGAATCAAAATAGTCCAATTGCATGTTCCCAAGTGGAATTATGTAGGAGATATACTTGCTTTTTTTGCAATAGCGCCCCCCAGTGTCCAATCGACACCCGGCTGGAGTATGTCATAGGGGGCGTGCACTTGCCCACACCCAAGAGGTTTCGTGCAGATTGACCAATGGTAAGCCTGTCAAACACGTGCCGATCACTGAATGTCCGATTACATCAGCCATTTTGGAAGTATGGCATGTCTACTTTAGGACCTGGTTCCCAGAGGCCCATAGATGATGTCTGTCACGTTTCATGTGGATCGGCCAATCTGAGTGCTTGGGCCAAATTTTTGCATGTTATAGCAGGCGAGGTATGGCAACCTTTGCAAGCTGCCCCAGACCCTCACAGGGAAGCTGTCTGTGAAGTGTCATCTCATTGCATCTCATTTTCTTCAGTTAGAGCTCCATAAGCCCAAAATTTACAATTGAGTTCACGCCCCCTCATTTGATTGGCTTATACTGACTAGGTAGTGAAGAAATTAGCATTTTTGTTGGATACATTTTAAAGTTCAGACTCTTCTGAATGTTTTGATACCACATATGTGCACGTATGTGAAAAATCCAGGGACTAGTTCGCGCTCAAATATGTGTGCGATTTTGCACATTATGCAAATTAACTCGAAATCTAAGTGGGCGGAGCTTGATGGTTGTATATTAATAGTCCTATTGAATTTAGTCAAGGAATGTATAGGAACTGGAATTTTGGTTCTAGGACCTACGGTATGGGAGATATGGACCAAAAGTCAACATATATACACTATATATATATACAACATTAGTATATTATTTAGGGCTTTAGTCCCTTGTGTGTTCCGTGTTCAATAATGTCTCTCCGTGTTTTATGTTCGGACTCCCTTACTGATTTGACCAACGCCTTTCTGTTTGTGTAACCCACATAAACTGGGGATGCCCCTTTAAGAAATAGAGGTTGGGGAAGCTAGGTGGTCAACCTAGCCAATAGGAAGTTTCGGTTCCAGGGTGTTGTAAACCAATCCGAATGCAGACTGCCGTGGTAAGTTCCGCCCTTCTTCCTCGCGTCTGCAAGAATGTGGGTGAGCGAGAGAGAGAGCGGTCCGCCATGAGACTGTTAGCCAGTGCAGCGCGAGAGTCTGTGTATTAAAACGGTTATAATACTTGAAACAAACCCTTTTTCAGAAAGAATTGCCGGTTATCATCCGACTTCTAAGCTGGAAGTTGTGAAGTGAGGAAAAAAGACTGAACTTCAGTTTCTCTACCGAGCACTGTTAGAGCTACCTAGTTAGCCTCGTTAGCTCTTATTGGTTATTGGCTCCTGGAAGTTCATCTCGTTCTCCGTTCAGCTGAAGGTAAAGCCTAAAATATAGTATATTTTTACTTTGTTCACGATGAAAGCTCGTATTATTGAGGTTAAAGCATGAAAAATATGCCTTGTTACGTTATCTAGTGTCCGGCCTGAGATCCGCCATATTGTTGTCCCAAACGTGTGGCATTGAGATCGGTGAGCATATTATGTGCCTTTCATTGAGTTTTTGTTCTGTTTATTACATGTTTGCTAGTAATAGTGTTTAATTGATCCATTTAATTATTCAAATATAATGTTTAATATTGTTTAGAAAATACTTTTGCAATTTACATAAAAAGTAAATTGACAATGTAGTGAAATACTGCATTGAGGTAAAAGATTGTTTTATTGCAAAATTGGGCAATGTAACAAATTGATGTCAAGTATGACTATAGAAACATGATTTAAGAATTACAGCCAAAACAGCTTAATAAAATTCTTCCATTCTGCTGGTCCTGTCTGTTGACAGGTCAGGTTTTTTTTTATGCTGGATTATTCTTGAGGTGGATTCCTCCTGTGACTCTGATGGCAAGCCTTCCCACCTGGACTTAGAAAGAACTGGATTCCTTCTTTTCCATTGAAGTCCTGCTGCACCCTGCGGTGTGGTAGGCCTGTATCACTCACATCTTCACCCACAGTTGGTTATGCGTATGACCACTGACTGACATTTTCATTCTTATTGTCTCACCCTATAATTTCGGACATTACCTTTTGGACTAGTGTTTATTTGGGACGTTATAACAACTGCTGGGTAGGAAATTCTCCTCATGTGAATGGTGCTGAGTTGAGACTGAGTTGAAATTGAATCTGTTGTCTATTACATTTGGAATTCAGATTACCAGGGTGCACCCAAAAGATTTAAAACTGAGAACTAGCACTTGGCCAAGTATTATTATTATCAATTGTATTTTATTGTGTACTTTTATTTTCATGATTGTGTGTCTTGTACAATTGTTGTTAGTTTTATGATTTATGTCACTAAAGCCAGTTCTGTAAATTTATTTAACTGTCTTTGTGTGTCATTTAAACACCCCACTACGCTCCGATAGCCGAACCTATTGACCATTCATTAGAATATATATATATAAAACCCTTCTCATCTGTGTTACAGAGGAAACTTTGGCGAGCCAGCCAGGAGCGTGCGTGTGTGTGTTTAAGTGTCAGACATCTTACACCTGTTAGGACGTGCCAGGTACTTTTTCTAAGAAAGAAAAATGGAAGTAGTACTCCAGGAGTCTGTCCAAATTCCCCATTCTGTGGTTGTTAGTGGTTTAACAGGGTCAGAGGTAGATGAGGAAGTGTCCACCTTTCTCCAGAAGTATGGTTCCATTAATCGTCATATTCGCTTAGATGATCCTAAGTCAGATTACCATAAAAACATGATTATTGAGTTTGCACATGAAACTGCCATGCAGACATTGGAACCATTGTTGCCTCTTCAGCTTCCGAGTATGACCCAAGCAGGCATTGTGTATGATTTAAAGGCTTTAGGAAGTGTCTACAGTGTAGATGCCAGAAGCAAAGCTACTAAGATGTACATGGAACAGCTCTCTGAAATAGCCAGGCTGAGTGGCAATTCATTAGGGGAAATGTTGAAGGAGGAACTCAAAAATCTGGTTTCATCTGCAGAAAGTGTTTTTGCCCAATCACCTCAGACTGACCTAGAATCCTCAGCTCCACAGAGTCCAACCCCACAAAAAGACTCAATCAGCCAAAGAGATGTCCTATCTTGTGAAAACCCTCAACCAGTGATACTTACCGAATCCACAACTATGTCACCAGCAAATGATCTAAGTAAGCCCCCTACCCCTTCCATTTTCAGTAAAAACCTGATTGATCTCAACCCTCCACAGGCTTTCTCTGCCTCATCTGAATCCACTGCTATGCCCCTAATCGATGTCAACCCACCTGTAGTTCAGCGAGTGGTGGTTGAGCATGTGGTGCGCAGCAATGATAACTCACCCCAGGTTGCTTCACCCAGTAGACTCAGAGCTTTTTCAGGTAAGAGTCCACGTCCAAGCCATGAAGCTGATTACGATACATGGCGTGCAAGTGTTGAAATTCTTATCAGAGATCCATCTGTGTCGGACTTGCATTGCACACATCGTATATTGGACAGTCTTCTTCCTCCTGCTTCTGAAATGATCAAACATTTGAGCCCACAGTCTAGTCCCTCCACTTATCTCGAGTTGCTTGACTCTGCGTACGGAACAGTTGAAGATGGTGACGAGCTTTACGCTAGGTTCATGAGCACATTCCAGAATGATGGAGAGTTACCTTCTGTTTTCCTGCAGAGACTGCACACTGCTTTAAGCAAAGCAATGAGACGTGGGGGTGTGTCCGCTATTGAGTTTGACCAACAGCTTTTAAAGCAGTTCTGTAGAGGCTGTTGGGAAAATGCTTTAATAGTCGACCTTCAGTTAGAACAGAAGAAAGAAAGACCACCTACCTTTGCAGAATTGCTGCTCCTTCTTAGGACAGAAGAAGATAAACAGGCTGCAAAAATGACTCGCATGCGACAGCATTTTAGCCATGCTAAGTCTGGCCATAACCCCAGCAAGCGGCGTACCATGTCACAAGTGCATATCGCACATGACACAAATGATTTGATAAATAAAACTGATCTTGAGATGCTCAAGCAACAAATTACTGACCTCAGCATTCAGGTTAAGAGCATTGTGTCAGAAGGCCAGAAGCCAAAACAACCTAAGCAACAAAAAGCAAGGTCAGTTCCTCCAAGAGTCACACATGAAGCCCATGTGGTGAAACCAAAAACAGCCCATCAGCATCCCTCCACATTTAGAGCAAAGGGCAGACCACGTCCCTGGTACTGTTTTCAATGTGGAGAGGACGGCCATGTTGTTTCGGTTTGTGATAAAGCGCCAAATCCTTCCCTTGTAGCAGCTAAGAAAAAACAGCTGAAAGAAAAGCAGGCTGCTTGGGAGGTCTCTGGTGCTTCTCAGAGTGAGACACATTTAAACTAGTGTCTGCCCCCATAGAGGGACATATGGGAGCAAAGTTACAAAACTCCAGTCCCAAAACCATGAAATCTGTTGTAAAGAGTGTTGAGGTAGAAGGGTCAAAATTGCCACATGGCCTTGTGGGAACTAAAACCACAGCTCAAGTATCCATTGCAGGGAAAGACACAAACTGTCTTCTGGACACAGGTTCACAAGTCACAACTGTACCTCAGTCCTTTTATGAAGAACACCTTTCTGATCTGACCATTCATTCCTTGAATGATTTGCTTGAAGTGGAGAGTGCTAATGGCCAGTTTGTTCCCTATTTAGGATATATTGAGCTTACCATCACCTTTCCCAAAGAGTTTGTTGGCTCTGATATTGAAATTAACACTCTGGCCTTGGTCATTCCTCACCTCCGCTCTGCAGCCCACGAACAGGTGCTTATAGGCACAAACACACTTGACGTTCTTTATGCTGACTATCAGAAACTTTCATCTTTTCGGCCTTTGCTGAATGGATATCAGGCCGTTCTGAAAATACTTGAGATACGACAAAAGGAGCTTAACCACAGCAGCCTTGGTTGTGCAAAACTAACTGGCAAGCTGCCTCAAGTTATTCCTGCAAGACAGACCGCTGTTGTTGAAGCCTTTGTCCATGTTGATCGTTTCAACATGCAAAGAGATGTCATTCTTGAGCAACCATCAGCTTCTTCTTTACCTAATGGTTTACTGGTTTCAGCAATTGCAGTAACTGTACCGAGCAAGCGCTCATGTCATCTTCCTGTCGTACTAAGAAATGACACCACTCATGACATTGTCGTTCCCCCCAAAACTATTGTGGCAGATGTTAATGCTATAGTACAAGTGCTACACAGAACACATGCTGCCAGTGAACCAGACTGTTCCCAGTCTCCAGCAAAGTCTTCCCAAGAGCTGAGCTTTGATTTTGGAGACTCACCTTTATCCACTGAATGGAAAGAGCGAATAACAAAGATGTTAAACACCATGCCAAGCGTTTTCTCTCAGAATGACCTGGATTTTGGCCATACTGATAAGGTGAAACACAGAATCAAGCTCAGTGATGAGACTCCTTTTAAGCAAAGAGCCCGTCTAATACACCCCAACGATGTGGATGCTGTGAGACAACATTTACAGGAACTCCTAGATTCTGGAGTCATACGGGAATCTGAGTCCCCATTCGCTTCCCCAATCGTTGTGGTTCGCAAAAAGAATGGTTCTGTTCGTCTGTGTGTGGATTACAGAAAGCTGAACCTACAGACCATTAAGGACGCCTACGCTCTTCCAAAACTGGAAGATGCTTTCACTGCACTCGCTGGTTCTAAGTGGTTCTCCGTCCTAGACCTCAAATCAGGTTACTATCAGGTCGAAATGGAAGAAGCGG
This sequence comes from Brachyhypopomus gauderio, assembly GCF_052324685.1. NCBI lineage: Eukaryota > Metazoa > Chordata > Actinopteri > Gymnotiformes > Hypopomidae > Brachyhypopomus > Brachyhypopomus gauderio. The sequence continues at coordinate 7,026,339 of NC_135228.1, forward strand.
ACAAGCATAAGACCGCATTTGTGTGTCCAGTTGGATTTTGGGAATTTAACAGGATGCCCCAAGGAATAACAAATGCGCCTTCAACCTTCCAAAGACTGATGGAAAAGTGTGTTGGTGATATGAACCTAAAAGAAGTTTTAGTGTTCATTGACGACCTGATTATTTTCTCCTCATCACTGGAAGAACATGAACAGCGCCTGCAGCGTGTCCTTGAACGACTCATGACATATGGTTTGAAACTGGCACCAGAAAAGTGCAAATTCTTTCAAACGTCAGTAAAATACCTTGGCCACATTGTCTCTGAGAGAGGTGTTGAAACCGACCCCGAGAAAGTTCAGGCCTTAAAGACCTGGCCGATCCCCACAAACCTCAAGGAGCTTCAATCCTTTTTGGGATTTGCTGGATACTACAGACGATTCATTCAGGGGTACTCCACTATTGTAAAGCCACTTAATGCACTAACTTCCGGTTATCCACCAATCAGAAAATTGAACAAGAGACAGAAGATAAATACAAGCTCAGAGTATCGCAACCCAAAGGAGTCCTTTGGTCAGCGGTGGACATCCCAATGTCAGGAAGCTTTTGATGACATCATAAGAGAGCTAACATCAGCTCCAGTCTTGGGATATGCAGACCCCCAGCTTCCGTATGTCCTACATACTGATGCCAGCACTGTTGGCCTTGGGGCTGCATTATATCAGGTTCAAGATGGTCAATCTCGCATCATAGCCTTCGCAAGTCGAGGTCTTTCAAAGAGCGAGAGAAAGTACCCAGCTCACAAGCTTGAATTCTTGGCCCTTAAATGGGCAGTCACAGAGAAATTTTCTGATTACCTTTATGGTACAGACTTCACAGAAGTGACAGACAGCAACCCACTTACCTATATTTTAACATCCGCAAAGCTTGATGCGAAAGGGTACAGGTGGTTGTCTAGTCTTTCTACTTACTCATTCAGTCTTCGGTACAGGGCGGGAAAGCAAAATTTAGATGCCGACGCACTCTCTCGCCGACCTCATGATCCACCAAAGGATGACTATGCATCCAAGAAAGAAAGCGAGAGAATCTGACAGTTCACACTGTGATGGTTCGCTTTCTTCCCCTGCGGGGCCTGCCCACCGCTTGGGAGACTGCGGATCTCTTGTTTCGGCACATATTCCGGCAGTTCGGTCTGCCTGAGGATATCGTGTCGGACAGGGGACCGCAGTTCACCTCGCGTGTGTGGCGGGAGTTCCTGTCCAAGCTCAACATCACGGTTAGCCTAACCTCTGGTTACCATCCGCAGGCTAACGGACAGGTGGAGCGAGCGAACCAGGAGGTGGGACGTTCCTGCGCGCGTACTGCAGCGAGCACGCGGACACATGGTGCGCCCTTCTGCCCTGGGCCGAGTACGCACAGAACTCCCTCACACATTCCAGTACGGGGATGACACCGTTCGAGTGCGTGCTCGGTCGCCAGCCGCCGCTCTATCCTTGGAACGCTGCGTCCTCAGACCAGCCCATCGTCGAGGAGTGGTGTAAGAGGAGCGAGCGGGTGTGGGAGGACACCCATCAGCGGCTGAGGGAGGCGATCCGGCGATTCAAAAGGAAAGCCGACCGTCGGAGGGGAGAGGCCCCATCTTATCAGGTAGGGGATAAGGTGTGGGTCTCCACCGAAGATGGACGCCTGGGCAGGAGAAGTAAACTGGGGGAGAGATATGCCGGCCCGTACGTCATCTTGAGGCGGCTTAACCCAGTCACTTATCACATCAGTCTGCCCGAAGACAGACGTGTGTCGCATGCATTTCATGTGTCCGCTCTCAAGCCATACAGAGCAGGTGCATTGGAGGAGGCCTCGACGTCACGGCCGCCCTCGCCGCTGCAGTTGTCGGACGGACCCGCGTACCTCGTGGAGAGGTTACTGGACTCGAGGCGCAGAAAAGGTGGCTTACAGTACCTGGTGGACTGGGTCGGATACGGACTGGAGGAGCGCTCCTGGATACCGGCCTCTCAAGTGGTAGGCCCCTCCCTTATTGCCGACTTCCACAGGGAACATCCAGACCGGCCAGCTCCACGGCGACGGGGAAGACCGCGTGGGAGTCGACGGGAGGGGTCCTTGGGGGAGGGCTCTGTCACGGTGAGGGGGCCGGGTCGCCACCAGAGGGCGTGCATCCCGGCCAGCAGCCGATCCCAGCACACACCCCCGCGCACGCAGCCACTCCCACAGTCGCAATCACCATCATACTGAGCACCTGTTTCTTATTTACTTTGCTCTTCTTAAGCCCGCAGGTCGTCTGGTCCAGTGCTGCACATTGCCGCTACATGAGTGTCTTTGGTTTCTGCGTGTCAGTCTCTGCGTTCCCTACCTGCGTGCGCGCTACGAGCTTTACTTTGCAACACTTGCAGTGTATGCGTTACGAGCCTTACTAGTGTGCGCTACGAGCTTTACCTTGCATCACTTATAGTGTGTGTGCTAAGAGCTTTACTGGTGTGCGCTACGAGCTTTACCTTGCATCACTTGCAGTGTGCGCTAAGAGCTTTACTGGTTTGGTTGCCATGGACAATAAACATCCTTCTGTTCAACCCCCGTCTCCGGCTGCCTCTGTCCCGACGCCTCCGGCGTCACAAAATCCTTACATAAGTTGCACATTTTAGCTGAATTTTATTAGACAGATTTGCTATATTTTGCAGAGTTGGTTTAGCATTTACACAAGGTTTTAAGCTAATTTTGGACTCTTCTGGACACAACAAATTGAGCAAATGAAATTATAAAATGATGAGATCATATTTTAAGTAAACGAATGTTGATTAAATATTTCACGAGTTTATGTGTTTTCAGGATGCTTTTTCAACTTTTCATTTTGTTTACTTGCAATGATATTATAACTACTGCAGGGGTCACTATTGAGTGACCAACACCGTGTCAATCCTGTGTCAACACAGTTTGTGTAGTGTGTCGATACACTCCTTGAGGTATCATCTTCCCATCACTAGCTAAAGGTATTTAAAATGCAGAAATAAACTAACAACAAGTGACCACTTAACTATAACAGTAATACTAATCATATTTATGGAGGATTATATAGGAAACGATGAATAATTCATTAACTTACCAGAAAAACAGCCGCGGAAATGCTTCAAATATACGCAGTTCAATGCTGGAACTATAGCATGTTTGGAACGATTGGTCTCCCCATGGCACGTTTACTTCCGCATTCCTGAATTACAATAGGAGTCTATGGGAGTGTCGCAACTCTCTCTTTCTACGGCTCTACGGTAGCACAACTACTGTTCTCTCATGTATTTTTTCTGTTTTCACAGGTTGGTAAATACTGAAAAAGCATAAGCAGCCTAAAAAAGGGTTATTCCAGTGTTTTGTGCATTCATACCAAATAATTATTATATTGTCATTACAATAAAATATGCAGATGCTCTCCCCTATACACTAACATACTCCAGATTAACCCATCAAATAAATGCACATTACATTAAGGGTTAAATGTTAGTTAAGGGTGATGTTTAATGATACATCTTATATATCAGCATTTTGAATCACTCCGCTTCAGGAAGAGCGAGACATGCTCCAAAGCCTAGTTACAATGATAGTCGTGGGAATGTCAAGTTTAAACCAAGCAAAATGTATGCTAATTCTAGCCACTGAGATGAATGCTAATCTATGCTATTCGCTAACCGGAATGAGCTGCAAATGGGTTCAAGGGATTGTTGATGGTCCATTTTTGTTTTGTTAAAATGTTAAGACTTAGTGGTCATTAGTCTCTTAATTTCACTAAATATGATGTGTTAATCTCAGAAACATTAGTCCTAGTTGTGTGTAAGTCTGCTGGAGAGTGAGTGTTATTTTTGGGTAGCCTGAATTTGGAATTTTTGTATTTTGTATTATTCCCACCCTAAAAGGTGTCTTGGTTTTCCCAAATGAAAATATGGTCAGACTATTGTATATACGAATATGTATTTCATGTACAAATAACAAATGTACTGTGCCCTCATGATGGGTATGCTCTGAATCCTTCGAGAAGAGACACCAAGCTAAGCACAACTGTTCTCTCGTGTATTTATTTCTTCTATTTTCACGAAATACATCTCCTACAGCACCTCGTGTCTGAGGTGTGCAACACTTGCACTGCTTAGTGATCACTTTGACCATATTGAAGGTGCTTTTCTGTAAAACTTTTCTCTAAGTTTTCTGTGCAGCAGCAGACTTGGATATATATATATATATATATATATATATATATATATATATATATATATATATATATATATATATACAGTATATTGCTTATCCGTTTCTATGCACCCAAGGTTGAATCCCAGGGAAACTGATAACTGCTCCTGGGAAGCAGGCATCCTTAGTTCTTCTACACACACACTTTGACTATAAACAGAATCTGAGAGAGACAGTTCAGACTTGCTGCGTGAAGCGTAAGCTTCACATCATACTTTTATACTTTTATATTTTTTTACTCTCTTGCTCTTAATATATTATAAGACCTCCACTTCTGTGCCATCAATTCCACCACAATCCCCACTTCTTGTATTCTGTGAGGTAGATACACACACCCCAGCTCTATACAAAGTATATGTATTTAACCCTGTTTTTCCATTTTTATCTTTTTTACTTTTACTCATACTTAAATCATCGTCTGAGCAGCCGATACATTTCACTGTACATTAGTACCAGCTGCAAATACACATGCGACAAAGATCTTGAATCTTGATCAGATAAACACACCACTGACTGACAAACATCTTTGCACATCTTTGCAGTTAGATATCTAGATGTCACTAATGCAACATGGAGGCCAAGAACAAAATGTGTCTGAAAATTTCTGTCATTTAGAACAGGCTCAAACATTTATTCAATAAGGAAACTCAAACAATTCAAAAAGTCCTTTCAAAATGGTACTGCAGTGGAAAAGATACTTAATGCTTGCTGTGGTGGAGGAAAGGGAGGCAGGGCATGTTATAGCAGGAGAAGAGAGAGACTGTTCATGTTACAGTTGGAGAATAGAGAGACAGTTCATGTCACAGAGGGTGAAGAGAGAGAGACAGTTCACGTTATAATGGGAAAACAGAGGGATTACTCTGTTTTCCCGTCTGTATACTTATAAGCCACCAAGAATTCCAAGGAGATGTAAGCCAGCCTGTCACTGTCAGAGTACTCCGCAGAGATGGTGAGGTATCAGGGTGGGGATTCCATGCTCAAAGTACATTTGGGTGGCCAGTGAGGGAGTGCACGCCAGCCTGCGGTTCTGCTTTATGGAGCAAGCCCTCCATGCACAGAAGTTTCCTCTTCCCTCTGCTGAGGGGGAGAGCACTGAGAGGGCCTCAGAGGGCGCCAGCATGTGGTGTTACGTCTCCTCGGAGGAAGAGGAGAAGATGGAGGCAGAGTAAGAGGAACCGTCTGACCTGGTCCCCAACCCACCTCCCTGGGTGTTGTCCCGGGGCTCCAATGCCAGTACAAGCCCTCCGGTGGCATACCAGGGAACTGCATGCGCCCTGTGGCACCCAATGTCAGTGAACGCTCCCCAGTGGGGTCCCAGGGAACCGCAGGTGCCTCTGCGGTGCTCAACAGCCTGTTTTTTTGTCAAAGTCAAATTTATTTATATAGTGCTTTTCACAACACATGCTGTCACAAAGCAGCTTTACAATCGTATGGGTCCAGATCCCTAATGAGCAAGCCAAAGGCGACAGTGGCGAGGAAAAACTCCCTATGAGGTGGGGATTAGGAAGAAACGACGGGAGGACCAAGACTCAAAAGGGAACCCATCCTCCATTGGGTGGCCCGTTAGCACAAGTCCGTGGTGCGCAGGGTGGTTCTACAGTAATAGTTAAGGTTTTTGTTCCCCATCCAATTAGTCACAGTCCCTTCGGTGCAGGTGGTGGGCCTCAGGTAGGAGTTAGCATCAGCACAACCTCTTGTGGCAATGGCACATCCAACCCTGGCATCAGTACATACATCGACAAGCCAAACCACCTCCCAGGTGCTTGTAGGTGCTTGTATCCAATCGTCTTGGGTAGAGGCATGCAAAAAGATAGACGATACAGACTGAGTGGACATAAATTTAAACCACCATTGATTTAAATGTATAGCTCACCATGTATGTATGCCAGTGATTAGCATGTGGCTCCGGCAGGCTAATCTATAGCAGCATAACTAAAGGGAGGGGTTCAGAGGTGACTACAGTTATATGGGCTCACTGAAACATTGCTTTCCAGTCAAGTCATTGTCACAACTAGAGTGGTGCCATGACACAGCTGGATGACAGCATCATCATCTCAGATTACCAGAAATCTCAACATGGGGCCCCCGATCCCCACACTTTACAAGGGGAATATTAACTGAAGGCTTGATTAAATAGGTGAGTCTTAATTCTAGATTTAAAGATTGGAAAGAATCTCGGATTGGAGCTGGAAGGCTATTCCATAATTGAGGGGCTTTAAAGGAGAAAGCTCTGCCTCCGGCTGTAGTCTTACATATTTTTGGAACTAGGAGAAATCCAGCATTTTGGGAGCGCAAAGGGCGAGATGGGTTGTAGTAAGCAATGAGTTCACTCAGATATTGTGGGGCAAGACCATTTATCGCCTTATAGGTTAACAGAAGAATTTTAAATTCAATGCGATATTTAATATTTAATCATTTATATTTTTGTCTGGCCTAGTGGTTCTTCCACCCCTTTTCCCTTTTATACCTATTATAAATACCTATTATGTTTAATGTACCAGTGTGTTTTCATGACTGTTCCTGTGTTAACATCTAACGTCTTTTCCCCTGTCTTTCCAGGGAGGGTGTTCTAGGCTGACTCTTGGCAGACTCTCCCCGCAGAGGAGGGCGACTCCCAGATGCATGTGTTTCAAGTGGCCCCGGATCTGTCAGTTTGTGTGGGTCCTGGGCTTCATAGCTACACTGGGCGCTCCAGGCGAAGCTGCAATTGGTGGGAGGGTTTGTCACATTACAGCCCAGGCTGTTCGGTGCTCATGTTTGTGTGCCCAATGTGTGTTTCACTACACTCCGTGTTTGTTATAAGTCTAAGCTAATAAAGCTGGGATTGGTTTGAGATTACTCGTCTCCGCATCCTACTTATTTTTTTGCATGTGACAGAAGCATTATCTGTCTTCTTCAAGCAGTCATTAAGAAATATATAGTGTTTTTAAGTTCATTTTTGCAATCTGGAGTTCCAGCTAGGTCCCAGTGAGATACAGAAGCATGGCTTAGTGTCAACTCGGATTTAATGATGCCAAACAAATACAGTTTGATCCAGAAATACATGAATAAACCAGGCAGAGGTTCAGATACAGGCATTTAAACAAAGAAAAATATTTAGGCATGGATAGGCAAAGAACAGTAATCTTAGGCACAAAGGTAGATACACAGTAATTTGCAACATACAAAACAATAAATCTGAACGAAATGTACAAGGATTGTACATTTAGTTGAATACTTAATGGCTTAATGGGTGTGACGCTGGGATAGAGGCATCAGGAGACAGAGGCTGTAAACCAAAAGCTTTATTGTCCATTATCAAAAGAACAGAAATACTCAGGCCACAAGGCAACAATAAGGTAGGAAGAATACTCAAAGATGAGATGGTGGGCAGACCTCAGGTACGGAGGCTTCAGTATGGCGGTAGTATGCTGCTTTTCGTGTTGCAAGGCGAAGGCGTAGCAGTGCGTAGCACTGAACTGCACAACCTGCAGGAATTAATACCCTGCACCTCAGATAAGACACAGGCGCCAGTATTGAGGTAATTGTGATTGGAGGAGTGGTCTGGTATGAGAAGGTGTGTGCTGCATGGGAGTGGGTGTGAGTGACTGTGAATGGGTGCTCTGGTGGCCTCTAGGCTGACCCACCATGACAATGGGAAACAGATGTGATCAGTATGTGGGGAAACTGAATCTGATAAAGATAAACTGTTCAGAGGATCATGGGACTTGGAGTCTGAGATGGAAGAAACAAATGGGATGGGAGGAACAAATCTGTTGAATCATTCTTTCCAGGTGTTGATCAGTACATTAAACATAAATCTATAATCCAGCTAGGATGTCATTAGTGTTTTCATTTACTGTTAATTGATGGTTGTCGATATTCAGTATAGTATAGTAATCGAAACATCTAATTGATGTGTCACCTACATTTGATAGATGATACATCTAAATATGAAGTTGTTGTAACCAAATAAAAAAGATTTTAAAATAAATTTTAAAAGAATGCCCTACTTGTAAAAAGAAAACTTTTTCTATCATATATTAAAAAAACTCTTCAAAATGCATGTTAACCATTTAAGCAGAAATCTGTAAATCTGTTCATATGGGCATTGTGGTTATAAAGATATGCAGTCCATCCTGTAGTGGTTGAGCAGCTCACTACTTCCTGATTTTGCTACTGCATCAGCAGGTCTGGTTTCATACACTCAGTCTTGTTTCACTGCCTGTTAGTGTGTGTATGTTATCCCCTGTGTTCATGTCATTGTTGGAGATTGATCAGTTGTGTGTCTTTGTGTGGTTTCAATCTACGTTACTTTTATTTTCAAATAAACCAGCTGAGATGTGTGTGTGTGTGTGTGTGTGGTGTGTATATCATACCTGTCAAGTTTTGTATTTAAAAATACGGGACATTTCTCGTATATGACGTCATCGCCTAATTTGCATAATCAGTTATTTGCATATAGCTGCAATCGAGGCTGTAGGAGAAACGAAAACATCTTTGGAGTGCCAAAAAGTGAAGAAAAAACACCCCAAATATGTTTTGAACTACAAATGATTAAAATAATTAGTTTTCTAGTGGTATTTCTAGCTACAAATGAGGACATCTCGCGTTTGTGCTTGGCAGATTGTTCGTGCTGACGGACATCGTTCCTTCCCCCATGAGAGACACTAAAATCACAGCTACATATCTTACAGAATGAGTAGCTATGCCCCTTCATGCTCCACTTTAGGAAAGTAAATTCCCTGTCCCATTCGTCAAGGTACTCACACGTACGCTTAGCTTTTTAGGCAGGACTGCCTTCTCTCGTTAAATCCATCTCTGATTTGTTGTTCCAGGTTTGCTCCCACTGTCGACACTAAACCCGCGAGTTTTAATTATTTATTTTTCTAAAGCATTCATGTGTCGCTCCAAACAGAATTCTGTCACTAGCCTCGCAAGAACTGTCATCTGCAGTAGTCTGGGTGGCAGTTCTCGCGAGGCTAGTGACAGAATTTTGTTTGGAGCGGCACATGAATGCTTTAAAAAAATAAAAATTGAAAACTGAAAATACGGGACAAATACGGGGGAAAAAAAAAAAACGGGACGACGCCGGGACAGAGCGGTAAAATACGGGACTGTCCCGGCCAAAACGGGACACTTGACAGGTATGGTGTATATATATTAGGGGTGAGACGCGATTAAAAAAATTAATCAAATTAATCGGAAGCTTTGTAATCAATTAATCGAAATTAATCGCATTTTAATCACATTTCAGTATTTAACATGAGAAATATTAATTTAAGTTTGAATGATGAATGAATCAATGAACATAATCATAAACTTCAACATCTTGTTTATTTTTCCACCAGTCTACTATGAAGACCAATATATGTGTAGTGTGCAGAACACAGTTCAGAACATTGGACATTCTGACCAAAAATGTTGTTTAATTTAGGGAGTTTTGCTCAGGATATTGGAAGAATTGAAGTAAATCAGAAGATGTTTTTTAATACCATTTTAGATGGTAGACTTTCTTTAATTTCCCAGGCCTCTGCCACAGGCATCTCCATAGTGCCTAGAAGTGGTCTTCTGCATGCTCAAAGCAAATGACTGGATCTTCATCATCTATAGATTCATCATCTATAATATGAGCTGTCACACCAAGATCATTCTTGTTGCTAACAGAGGTCCAGTGATCCCCAGTCAGAGCCACATTTGTGGCACTCTTCACAATAACCTGTTTTAATTCTTTCCTCATCATACAGCTGCTGGATTTTCTTCGACATTGTCTTTCTGGGGTGAGTTTCCCAAAACGTTCTTAGTGCCAAGTACTTCGTCACCTCGTTCTTACGTACGAGGTTAAGAAGTACTTGGCGCTAAGAACGTTTTGGGAAACTCACCCCTGGACGGTAGTTCGTAACTTGCATCAGTTGACGCAATTCGCAGCGCTTCTTGTAAGCATTTATCTTTGACCACAGAGAGCGGACAACACAAATAATGTGACGCATCATGTATAAACGCGTGCGGAGTCGCGCGCTATGGCCATTCGCGAAAGTTTAATCCAGTCTTAATGGTCCAATGAAGGTCATTTAAAAACCAGGACGTTTCCTCACAGGATGTGAATTACGGACCTTTGGTCACCCTATCGTACTAGGAATACATTTAGCAGCTAAGTTATCATTACTGATCTGCGCGTTAAGCTGGGCGTACACTGTGCGATTTTTGGCCCATTTTCAGCCGATTTTTCACTCATTTCGGCTCAATCGCGTGTCGTGCATCGTATAGTTTACACAGGTAAACGAGGAACGATTCACACCTCACGACCAACTCCCGATCAGAAATCGCAGCGTCGCAAGAACATCAAACATGTTTGAAATTCAAATCGCTCCTCGTGAGAGTATCGCACTGTTGAAGCAGCTCCACGAGCCGACTCTCCCTGCGATTTAGTCGTACAGTTTGAGCTGGAGCTGAGTACACGATTTAAAATATCGCACAGTGTACGCCCAGCTTTAGCCGCAACATGTTTTGCGTTGAGGTGGTAACGAAGGGTGGAAGTGCTCATGTGATAAGCGAACTCCTTCCTACATAAAGTGTAAATAACACTATTTTTGTTTGTACTTCCATCTGAAAGTTTCTTATATTTAAATTTCCCATCCACCAGCGTAGCCTCTTCAGTCATCTCCATCATGATCATCTTATTGTGTGTCCATAATCTGTATGCCCGGAACTCGCGCACTGAGAAACATTCCACGGTGCAAAAGTGTCTCGTCCGTTAAATGCGTTAAAATGCGTTAATTTTTTTAGTGCGTTAATTTTCCTGTAATTAATTAATCAAAATTAACGCGTTAAAGTCCCACCACTAATATATATATATATATATATATATATATATATATATATATATATATTGTCACGGTGAGGTGGCCCCCTACCGGTCGCCTCCATCCACAGCGGCTGTTGTTGTTGTTGTTTTGTTACGTCATGTGCGTCCCTCAGGTGGGCGGAGCCCGTGATCCGTCTCACCTGAGGGTCGTTTGTTTGCCTATATATGTCTTGTCCTGGTACCAGTTGGCCGCTGGTCGTTATATTCTTAATTCGGATCGATTCACAGGTTTTGGGTTTGCACACTTCTTCATTAAACCATCCTTTTTCCCTGAGACTTGGCGTGATCGCTTCCTTTTTGTTCGCACTCCCTGCCCGTCACAGAATGACCAGCCGCTTTCAGAAGCCGCCAGTCTCTTTTTCTTTCTCCTTCATTCGTGGTCATGTCTCGTGGTAAGTGTTTGTCTGCGTGGTGTTTCGTGAAGAGTTCCGCCGTGCTTTTGTGCTGTGTCTGTGGCACGGCAAGGACCAGGGCAGTCTCCCTGGGAAAGCTCTTCGTCTTGTGTGGGGTAGTGTGTACGCGTGAACGGCAACGTAGATCAGTGTGCGTCGCTCGTTTGTGTTTTGTGTTCAGTGTTTTGTGTGTGACGTTGATGCTGGTCGTCACTGTCGCCTTGCTCCCCTTTCATCTTGTGTTTTATGTGGGGGAGCGACTGCGAACCCGAGCGGCGCATCACAAACATACCAAGCGTGCACGAGTGGGTCTCGTTTCGTTCATTGTTTTGTACAAGGTTTTTTGTTTGTCTAGTCTTTGCGTGTTCATTGTGTCCTAGTGTGCTTGTGAAATGTTGTTACATGTAATTCCATTGCTCCTCCCCTTAAATGTGTGTTTGGGGGGGGGGGGGGGGGACCGGCTGTGGTCCCGAGGTCCAGGAACACCACGACCCTGTCCCGGGGTATGGCATGGAGGGCGTCGATGGGGCGCGTTTGTGTTTTGTGTTGGAGTGTGGTTGGGTGTGTGTGTGTATGCATGTGTTTTCTGTGCAGGTGCTTCTCCCTGACGGTGTCGTGGTGTTCCTGGACCTTATGGGGGTCTCCACCTGGCATGAGCCCCCTTGTGTTGTGGGGTGACCGGAGCCCGGTCATAAAGAGCCCCTCTCTAGAGGGCTGGGGCCCCCAGATGTTTGGGGACCATGTGGCTCCGGTCTGAGAAGCTCCTGCTAAAGATGGAGATCCTCCCTCCTGCCCGTGGTGACCAGGAGGCCCTTGGGGCTGCTCCCCAGCCCATGATGGGGGGTGCTCTGGGCCTCGGTCTCTGGCGCTCCTGGGTTGGGTGGAGGAGTCCAGCTTGCTATGAGGGGCCACGGGAGGGGTTGGCTCCCCAGGAGGCTGGGGTGACCCCTAGTATAAGGCGGGGGTCAGCTCTGGTGGGAGGTAGGTCCAGGAGGAGAAGAAACCACGCCTTGGGGAGGTAACCTGCACACACACACACACACTAGGGACAATAAAGGAGCCGTAGCTCCTCGTCCTCACACCTGTGGGGCTCACCGGCTGAAGGCCGGTTAGGGTGTGAGGGCCCTGTGACCGACCGGGGCGTGGTTTTGTGTTGTTAACGGCCCAGTCAGTCCAGGGTCCCGCCCAGGGAGGTGAGCTAATCTATGTTTTGTGTTTCAGCTCCTCGACTGCAGGGGGTGTGTCCCTGCCTGTCCCAGCCTTCCTGCCCCTTCATGTTTTGTGTGCAGCCGCTGTGGGCCACACACCCAGTGGAGGGGAGTGCGGCTTGGTGGGGGGGTCTGTCACGGTGAGGCGGCCCCCTACCGGTCGCCTACGTCCACAGCGGCTGTTGTTGTTTTGTTGTGTTGTGTGCGTCTCTCAGGTGGGCGGATCCCGTGATCCGTCTCACCTGAGGGTCGTTTGTTTGCCTATATATGTCTTGTCTTTGTATCAGTTGACCGCTGGTCATTATATCCTTAATTCGGATCTACTCACGGGTGTTTTGTTTGCGCACTTCTACATTAAACTATCCTTTTTCCCTGAGACTTGGCGTGATTGCTTCCTTTTTGTTCGCACTCCCTGCCCGTCACAAATATATATATATATATATATTACACTGCTCAAAAAAATTAACCAATGGAGGCCTGGATTTGGAGCCACACACACAATTAAAGTGGAAAAGCACTACAGGCTGATCCAACTTTGATGTAATGTCCTTAAAATCAAGTCAAAATGAGGCTCAGTATTGTGTGTGGCCTCCACGTGCCTGTATAACCTTCCTACAACGCCTGGGCATGCTCCTGATGAGGTGGCGGAAGGTCTCCTGAGGGATCTCCTCCCAGACCTGGACTAAAGCATCCGCCAACTCCTGGACAGTCTGTGGTGCAACGTGACGTTGGTGGATGGAGCGAGACATGATGTCCCAGATGTGCTCAGTCGGAAACTGCTGACACACTCCAGCCACATGAGGTCTAGCATTGTCCTGCATTAGGAGGAACCCAGGGCCAACAGCACCAGCATATGGTCTCACAATGTGTCTGAGGATCTCATCTCTGTACCTAATGGCAGTCAGACTACCTCTGGTGAGCACATGGAGGGCTGTGTGGCCCTCCAAAGAAATGCCACCCCACACCATTACTGACCCACTGCCAAACCGGTCATGCTGAAGGATGTTGCAGGCAGCAGTTTGCTCTCCACGGCGTCTCCAGACTCTGTCATGTCTGTCACATGTGCTCAGTGTGAACCTGCTTTCATCCCCCATCTGTGGACGTCGGGCCCTCATACCATCCTCATGGAGTCGGTTTCTAACCGTTTGTGCAGACACATGCACATTTGTGGCCTGCTGGACGTCATTTTGCAGGGCTCTGGCAGTGCTCCTCCTGTTCCTTCTTGCACAAAGGTGGAGGTAGCGGTCCTGCTGCTGGGTTGTTGCCCTCCTACGGCCTCCTCCACGTCTCCTGGTGTACTGGCCTGTCTCCTGGTAGTGCCTCCAGCCTCTGGACACTACGGTGACAGACACAGCAAACCTTCTTGCCACAGCTCGCATTGATGTGCCATCCTGGATGAGCTGCACTACCTGAGCCACTTGTGTGGGTTGTAGAGTCCATCTCATGCTACCACGAGTGTGAAAAGACCACCAACATTCAAAAGTGACCAAAACATCAGCCAGAAAGCATAGGTACTGAGAAGTGGTCTGTGGTCCCCACCTGCAGAACCACTCCTTTATAGGGGGGGTCTTGCTAATTGCCTCTCATTTCTACCTGTTGTCTATTCCATTTGCACAACAGCAGGTGAAATTGATTCACAACCAGTGTTGCTTCCTAACTGAACAGGTTGGTTTCACAAAAGTGTGGTTGACTTGGAGTTATATTGTGTTGTTTAAGTGTTCCCTTTATTTTTTTGAGCAGTGTACACACACACACACATATATATATATATATATATATATATATATATATATATATATATATATATATATATATATATATGTGTGTGTGTGTGTGTATGTGTGTGTGTGTGCTGTTTTTTTGCTGTATATTGCTGTATAGTGAAAAGACACAGGATGCCACTCTCAGTTAAACACACCAGCTCACCACTGACTGATGAATATCAGTTCTGCTGAGCAACCACACAAAATAAGAAGGACAGAAAGTGTCTGAAACATTTTGTTAAACAGAACACATGCTAATATTTATTCAGTATGCAAATTAAAGCTATTCACACAGAAACATTGTAGCCTGTGTGGATTAAAGGTGTAAGTCAGTGGTTCAGACTGTGACTGAATGTGGTGAGAATGGAAGAGAGGCACTGGAAGGGTGGTTCTTCTGCATAGGCTGGTACCTTCAGGACCTGATCTGGGAGGTCATGTGGGCTGCTGCCTTCTGAGTTTAGACTCTCATCAGCGCTCATCTCAGCTCATCTCTAGTGAGTCTGGGTGCAGGGTGGTGGTGGTTGGCTGAACCGGACATGTGGTCTCAATGCAGACGTAAAAACTTCAGTGTTGGAGCTTTACTCTAAACTTCCTCATGGAGCTTTACTGAACTCTGTCAAAGCAAACCTTTATGTTGTAGCCTCTCCCAGGGACTGACTAATGATAGGTATGTTACAGCTTATGTAGAAGACACTGTGGATATGTCCTTGTTAAGTCTGTGATGGTGCTGTCTAGCAAGTTTCTGTGCTGGCTGGAATGTATCACTGAGAACTTGACACTGCACCTGGGCCGTATGTAATGTAATGTAATTGTAATCTTAACACTGCACTTGGGCTGTGTAGTGGATACATATGTTATTTATGGATTATGAACGGGGCACCATCCTGATTGCTCAGGAACCAATATAGGTGGAATATAGTTTGATCAGTCTCATTACTAAAGGGTTAAGTTCTGGTTCCACGCAGTGACCTAATACCATCGACCAAAATATGTATTTACCACCATGACCAGATTAAGCAGCAGAAGGAAACAGAGCTGAAAAGATTGTGTGCTTTGCGACAAGGTTGCGACAAGGGTTGTGTGATCATTTGATTGGTGAGGTTGTTGTAGGGGGTGTGTGATCATATGATTGGTGAGGTTGTTGTAGGAGGTGTGTGATTATGTGAGTCAGTACGAGTTTAAAAATCTGACCTGTTTGACATTTTCCAGAGCTGAAGTCACTGAGTAGGGCACCATGACTATGTTAGAGTTCCTGCAACTCTTACTTTTGGTAGCAGGTAAAACTTCATACACAATCCATGGAAGATATAACTATATGAAATGTAGTGATTACATTCAAAAATATTTTTGGTGTTTTGAGATGTTGTGATTGCATAATGTTTAATATTGATCGACACTGAGTGACATATATTAGTAATAATAATATTAATAATAATAATAATAATAATTTAGGAGTTGAGTCAGCTGTGGTTAAACATCGTTTGATTGGTGGAGAACCTTGTGGCAAGAATGAACGGCACCATCAAGTGTGGGTGTTTCCACCGATTGGTTTCTGTGGAGGGACTCTGATCGACAAACAGTGGGTGTTGACTGCAGGACACTGCTATAATGAGTGGATGCCTGGGTAAGTAAAGGTTTGTAAAAGTACTTTTACTTGTTATATTATCATTTTCCACTACATTACGTATTTATTTGTGTGTGTTTGTGTGTGTGTGTGTCCGGCAGAACTGTTTCAGTCTGGGCAGGTGTTCATCCATATAGGGAATTCCAAAAGTTTGTCATTAATTCAAGTGGCATCCATGTATATGATAAAACCAGTAAAACGGGTGACATCATGCTGATCAAACTTCCTGCAGCTGTGAGGGGAATCACTCCTGCTCAGCTTCCAGACTACTCCTGCGAGACTCCTGCTATAGGAGAGAAGCTGCAGGTGGCTGGTCACGGATCTACTGTCCGCCAAAATGGTAAAATCAGTTAACAAACTGTATAAGAAAGGATGTTGATCAGGAAAATATTTTTCACTTAAACATTGACTGATCCAAATGTTTGACGCCTTGCCTGGATATTGCTGTGCATGTGTGCTTGTTATTATCACAATGAGTGTGTGAGAATGAGGCATAATGAAGCAGGTTGAAGCAGGATGAAGCAGGTTGAGGCAAGAGGAAGCAGGATGCCAGGACATGAGCTTTAGTTTCAGTTTTATGTCTGTTTTATCTAACAACTTAACAAGTGGACATGCAGCACAGAACTGAAAAGGTTCACATAGACCCACAACTTATGACGCTGACACGCATTTAAGTACACAGACGATAACAATACACATGTGGTGCAAGGGAGGAGTTGGGGGCAGCTACCATTACAGCTTACACCAAACCCAGACTTCAGTGCACCTTAAAAATGCAGAAACGCTACAGTCAATAATGTTTAATTTCAGTTCTTAGTAGCAGAACATGCATTTGCTCAGCTCATTTTAGTAAGATCCTTCATGAAATTAATTTAGTTCTTAGACCCTAATTTGAATTTGTTTAATTTGTTCTAGACACTTCTGATCGCAACAAGCCTCTACAGTGTCTTGACCTCCAGGTCAGCCATTGTTTTGAGCAGGAGATGAACTATTTCTGTGGTGATGCACTGTATGGTAATCCAGATGCCTACATCTGTCCGGTAAGGTTCACTGATATCTTACAGCACAAAGCCTTACATACTTATCCTGTAATATTCTTATAATTAATACATGCACCTTTCTCTTCTGTCAATTTTCATTTTTCTTTTGTGATTTGTGGGGTGGCACTGTCTCTCTCTCTCTCTCTCTATTTAAATATTTATATATATATATTATTAGTGCTGTCAATTCCAGGTGCCGCGATTAAAAGTCCTCACCAGGATTTTGCTCAAGCTTGCTAGATTTTCTAATTAGCAATCCAGGTAAAATTTGTGGAATCACAATCCAGGAAGCCTGAGCAAAATCCTGGTGAGGACTTTTAATCGCTTTATATATATATATATATATATATATAATCCAGTATATCAGACAAAAGCTATGATAGGATGTTAGTTATTTAAATTCTAGAACAACTCTAAATAAGAAAAGAAAAAAAACTTCATCTTCATTGATTCTGAAACACAGGGGGACTCTGGTGGAGGCTGGCTGAAGAAACAGAAGATTCTAGGGAAACATGCTGATGTCATCTATGGAGTTGTCCGTGGGTATTTCAGTAATAATAACAAAAATACCATATTCACTAGTGTGTGTGCTCCTACAATCAGGAAGTGGATTACTGTCATCATGAACAAGTACTGAGGTGTCGGGCATCTTCTAAAAACAGCACCAATATATATTGCTGATCCATCACACTGTAAATTGTATTTTACAATTTAAGTTTAATAAACATAGTTCGCACTCCATATTGTGCCTGTTTGACATTCATTTTTATGTCGTATGATCAAACCATAATCATAATAATAGTAATAATAAATATTATTATTGTTACCACCATTACTATTTCCACCATGTAGATTTAATTACAAACAGGATGTTTAGAATCTGTTCCAACTGAAACACATCTCAGTGGACAGCCCTTCTTACATAAAAGAAGTGGAAACATCATTCTGATTTTATGCTCCCTGATGTCACGGTGAGGGGGCCGGGTCGCCACCAGAGGGCGCGCAACCCGGCCAGCAGCCGATCCCAGCACACACCCCCGCGCACGCAGCCACTCCCACAGTCGCAATCACCATCATACTGAGCACCTGTTTCTTGTTTACTTTGCACTTCTTAAGCCCGCAGGTCGTCTGGTCCAGTGCTGCACATTGCCGCTACACGAGCATCCCTGGTTGACAGCACGTCCCTACCGTGTGTGTACGAGCTTTACCTTGCATCTACAGTGTATGCGCTACGAGCTTTACCTTGCATCTACAGTGTATGCGCTACGAGCTTTACCGTGCATTACGTGCTGTTTATGCGCTACGAGTGTTACTGGTTGCCATGGATAATAAACCACCTACTGTCCAACCCACGTCTCCGGCTGCCTCTGTCCCGACGCCCCCAGCGTCACAGAATGTGCAGCCTGGAGCAGCCGGAGTCGAGGGCGCCTCTGCTATAGAGGTGTTGGCCCATCAAGGCATCATCCTGGGCAGACAACAGCAGGAGCTCCAGGAGCTCCGCTCAGTGGTAACTACCCTGACGACCTGCATCCAGGCTCTGACGGTACAGGCACCTGCGCGCCCTCTGACGCCAAGAACGCCGATTCCTCCACCCAAGCCCTACAACGAGGATCCGGAGCGCTGTGAGGGCTTCCTGGTCCAGTGCCAGCTCTATTTTACCAGCATGCCCCACCTGGAGGAGAAGGAGAAAGTCGGCTTCATGGTGAACAGGTTGCAGGGCAAGGCACTGGACTGGGGAGCAGCCCAGATCAGCGCGGAGAAGCCCTGTACCCGCAGCTACGACCAGTTCGTTCGCGAGCTGCGGGCGGACTTCAACCACCCCAGCCGCGAGAGGGTCAGTGGTCAGAGCCTGTTACAGCTACGGCAGGGAAGCCGAAGCGCCGCAGACTACGCTCTGGAGTTCCGGACCCTGGCCGCCAGGACTGGTTGGGAAGAAGCGGCTCAAACAGACGTCTTCCTGGCGGGGTTGAAGCCCGACCTGAGTACCGCTGGTCCGAGGAGGGGGCGGGCTAGGGTGAGTATCGCTCTGATGGGAAATCTCTTAACGTGGGAAGCGTCAGTGTCTTACGGGGCGATGTCCTTATCTGTGTTTGCATTAGTGGATACGGGAGCCTCGGGGAACCTGATGCGGAGGAGCGTCGCTGAGCAGCTGAGGGTGCCCCTGATCCAACTCGAGGAGCCGAGACGCGTGCACGCACTGGACGGGCGACCTGTGGGCGGGGTTTTTATTTCTCACCGCACTGCACCAGTCACCATGCACGTTCAGGGCCGAAGGGAACAGATCAGTTTTTTTGTACTCCCTTCCACACGCTATTCCATCACATTAGGTCTCCCTTGGTTTAAACTCCACAACCCCGTTATCGACTGGTCCACGGGTAAGCTGCTGAAGTGGGTGGCGCCTCTACAGGGCACCCGGTCTCCCTCCCGTGTGTTCGCGCAATCCACCAGCGTTGAGAGCCCTAACATCAGCTCCGCCCCCGTCATTCCCGCTCAGTACCGTGATCTAGCGGAGGTGTTCAGCGCTGCCAAGGCAACCCAGTTACCACCCCACCGACCCTGGGACTGTCACATCACCCTCAAGGCAGGTACTACGTCACCGTGCGGCCGAGTCTATCCACTTTCTCAGGAAGAGGAGCGGGTCATGGCTCAGTATGTTAAGGAGGCTCTCGCTCAGGGCTATATTACTCCCTCCACCTCTCCCGCCTCAGCCAGCGTCTTCTTCGTAAAGAAGAAAGACGGTGGGCTGAGGCCATGCGTAGATTACCGAGGGCTCAATTCCCTCTTAGTGAACTTTGCCTACCCGCTGCCTCTAGTGCCGTCTGCGCTGGAGCAGTTAAGGAAGGCTAAAGTCTTCACTAAACTAGATCTGCGCAGCGCCTACAACCTTATTCGCGTGCGCGAGGGTGATGAATGGAAGACGGCGTTTAGTACCTCTACGGGGCACTACGAGTATCGCGTCTTGCCTTATGGCTTGGCGTCTGCTCCGTCGTTCTTCCAGGCGTTCATTAATGAGGTCTTAAGGGAGTATTTGAATAGATGCGTTGTCGCTTACATCGATGACATCCTGATCTATTCTCCCTCCCACGACCAACATGTGCGTGATGTACGGGCAGTTCTGGGCACGCTCTTGCGCAATCTGTTGTATTACAAGCTCAAGAAGTGCGAGTTCCATCTCAGCGAGATGAACTTCCTAGGCTACACCATTAGGCCAGGCTCCGTGCACATGCAGCACAGGAAGGTGGAGGCGGTCGTGAAATGGACGCAGCCTCACACACTGCGCGAGCTGCAGAGATTTCTGGGCTTCGCGAATTTCTACAGGCGGTTCATTCGCGCATATAGTCAGATCGCAGAGCCCCTTACTGACATGCTGAGAGGGGGAGGAGTTAAGCTTCGCTGGACAGAGAGATCTACGAGAGCGTTCAACCAGCTGAAGCAAGCGTTTGTCGACGCGCCGGTTCTGCACCAACCGGATCCTAACCGTCCCTTTATAGTGGAGGTAGACGCGTCGAACGTGGGAGTAGGCGCGGTGTTATCACAACGGTCGAAAAAGCATAGCTCCCTTCATCCCATAGCCTTCTACTCTAAGAAGCTCACCGCCGCCGAGCACAACTACGGGGTGGGAGACCGTGAGTTGTTGGCTATGCGGAAGGCGTTCGGTGAGTGGAGACACTGGCTGGAGGGAGCTAAGCATCCATTCACCGTGCTTACTGACCACAAAAACCTGGAATATATCAGGACCACGAAACGGATGAACGCCCGTCAAGCCAGGTGGTCTCTGTATTTCTCTCGTTTCAAGTTCCAGGTGACATACCGGCCAGGAGAGAAGAACCAGCGTGCGGATGCACTATCTAGGTCCTTTCCTGGCAGTACGGAGTCGACAAGCGAAGAGCCGGTGCTTACGCCTGAGTGCGTCGTGGGAGCTTTGGAGTGGCAGATCGATCGGGAGATCGAGGCAGCGAACCCGCATCCAGGTTGCCCGCCGCACCGTAAGTACGTTCCCCCCGCGCACCGTAGTGCCCTCATCAGCTGGGCTCATACGTCAGTGGGGACGGGGCACCCAGGGGTGTCAAAAACGGCTCAGTTGTTGGGGGCTCGCTACTGGTGGCCGGGGCTGCACCGGGACGTACTGCAGCAGGTGGCGTCCTGCGCGGTGTGTGCGCGGTGCAAGGTGCCACACACTCCTCCTGCGGGTAAGCTCCTCCCTCTCCCTGCACCCAAGCAACCATGGACGCACATCGCTTTGGACTTCGTCACGGACCTCCCCCTGTCCGAGGAGAACACGGTCATCATGGTGGTAATAGACCGGTTCTCGAAGATGGTTCGCTTTCTTCCCCTGCGGGGCCTGCCCACCGCTTGGGAGACTGCGGATCTCTTGTTTCGGCACATATTCCGGCAGTTCGGTCTGCCTGAGGATATTGTGTCGGACAGGGGACCGCAGTTCACCTCGCGTGTGTGGCGGGAGTTCCTATCCAAGCTCAACATCACGGTTAGCCTAACCTCTGGTTACCATCTGCAGGCTAACGGACAGGTGGAGCGAGCGAACCAGGAGGTGGGAAAGTTCCTGCGCGCGTACTGCAGCAAGCACGCGGACACATGGTGCGCCCTTCTGCCCTGGGCCGAGTACGCACAGAACTCCCTCACACATTCCAGCATGGGGGTGACACCGTTCGAGTAGGGGATAAGGTGTGGGTCTCCACCGAAGATGGACGCCTGGGCAGGAGAGGTAAACTGGGGGAGAGATATGCCGGCCCGTACGTCATCTTGAGGCGGCTTAACCCAGTTACTTACCGCATCAGTCTGCCCGAAGACAGACGTGTGTCGCGTGCATTTCATGTGTCCGCTCTCAAGCCATACAGAGCAGGTGCATTGGAGGAGGCCTCGACGTCACGGCCGCCCTCGCCGCTGCAGTTGTCGGACGGACCCGCGTACCTCGTGGAGAGGTTGCTGGACTCGAGGCGCAGAAAAGGTGGCTTACAGTACCTGGTGGACTGGGTCGGATACGGACCGGAGGAGCGCTCCTGGATACCGGTGTAGTGGAGACAGCTAAACGCCATTTCACTGTGACACCCAAAATGGAATCCTTTCCCACTGAACTGAGAAACTGACTCACATCTCTTTGGTTGCATGTAAATTTAAAGACTGATTCTTTACACAGCAACAGGCCCCAAAGGACCCACATCCATAGTGGTGTTTACCTCCCAAAAGCCTACAATGCTGACCTTATGATCTCCTGAGCTTGGGAGAGAGGCCATCTAAGAGAGGCTGGTCAAAACCAACCTTCGTCGATGGACACTGGGACCACAGTCAGGAAGGACCATAAAACTCTAAATTCCAACCTTATCTGATCGCCCACAGTTTAAACCCACTCTATGTCCTGTGTTATAATCCAGAGCTGAAGATACAAATATTTCAGAGATCTCTGTAACTCCAAATCTGATCTGTACACAGAATTGGGCTTCAGCCTACAGGAACCAGCTCGGCGAATGCAGTCTAGAGACACCGAACTTGACTACCTTCCATACAAGGAAAGATTAATTATTCTTGAAACCAGTATTCAGCATTCCAGCCTTAAGAACAAAGGACCACAAGACCATTTAAATGTGAACACTGTGCCATGTGGTTGATATAAAGACACAACTTATGATCTTTCATGTATTCAGTATTAAGTGATCTTATTAGAATACGTGTTACTGTATAAACACACCACATTGATGCATATCTATGTATTAGTTTGTATGTTACTCATCGAATGTAATCATTCTCATGTGTACGTATGTGACCTCACATTTATGCCTGTCTGTGCATTATGTCATTTGTTGTCCAAAAGTGGAAATTGAGAATGGCTCAATGTGTAGACTAATAGAACCAAATTAGTTCTTGTTTAGGCAGAGTGTGTAATACAATTTATTTAGGATTAGTTTACTTTGTCTTCGAATTGTGTTAATCTGTCTTCTTTGGTTAAGTCATTAACTAGACCTGGAAAGACGGGCACTCCTCGCTCTCCCCCTCTCTCTCTCTCTCTCTTTCTCTCCCCTGTCTGGGCAGAGGTCATGAATATTCATTAATAAAGGCCAATGGTCAATGGCCTGATGAACATGAAAGCACCTTACAATTACGCCCCTAAAACTTGTTTTAAAAGCCCTAGCTCGAAGCGAAACAAGGAGCTTGGTAGCCTGGTAATTTGGGAAGACTTGGAGAACTTCGCCAGAGTCGCCGAGACTCAAAGACTCGAACACGCCAAACCATCGCGACTGTTCGCTGGACTCACGCCGAACACCGCCGTGTCCAGAAGAGCGATGCCAAGAAACCGCAACTAACGCTCTCACCGAGTCCAACAGAAGATTCTTCTTTATTTTCTTTTATTTTCTTTATTCTACGTTTCGTCGTCAAAAGTACTTTTATTTCGTCTAGTCGTTCAAGTCAAGCTCATCTTCTTTCTCAGTCAAGTCATCTGCACAAGTTTGTCTGCGCCCTCAAGCTTCGACTGTGACGTCACCGCTAAGCCTCCGCGACCCGAGCCGTCTCACGTGACCTGCTCCGCAGACCTTAGCCGCCTCAAGAAACGAACCGTGAACGCGCACCGGTTGGTCCGCGTAACCACGTCTCTCCTTCGAAGTAAGACGCTCAGTTCATATGCTGTTTTGGGGTTGCCAGCTGCTATTTCTCCCGGAGTCCAAAATAGTAAATACTGTTACCATTAACCTGCCCAAACTTCCTCTTTCTTCTTTTCTATTCTCTCTCTAAAGACCTCGTGTCCGTCCCTGGGTCCTACGCTAGTTAGGCAAGCCTTAGGATAGTTAAATAAATAAATCTCATGATCCGACAGTTGTTTATCATTCGCTATTGTTGTTTAATTTTTTATTCTTTGCTGTTCACTATTATATCCCTGGTTTAAATTAGTAGATTCACATATAGGTTTAGTTTCAATTTGAGCCAAATCATTCATATGCTTTGTATCAATTGTAATATTAACCATTTAATAAATGTGGACATTTATTCATCTGGTCACGGTGGTAAATGCATATCTTGGTCGATGGTATTAGGTCACTGCGCGGAACCAGAACTTAACCCTTTAGTAATGAGACTGATCAAACCATATTCCACCTAACTCCGTTATCACAATACTGGTTCCTGAGCAATCAGGATGGTGCCCCGTTCATAATCCATAAACTAATATATGTATCCGCTACACCGGCCTCTCAAGTGGTAGGCCCCTCCCTTATCGCCGACTTCCACAGGGAACATCCAGACCGGCCAGCTCCGCGGCGACGGGGAAGACCGCGTGGGAGTCGACGGGAGGGGTCCTTGGGGGAGGGCTCTGTCACGGTGAGGGGGCCGGGTCGCCACCAGAGGGCGCGCAACCCGGCCAACAGCCGATCCCAGCACACACCCCCGCGCACGCAGCCACTCCCACAGTCGCAATCACCATCATACTGAGCACCTGTTTCTTGTTTACTTTGCACTTCTTAAGCCCGCAGGTCGTCTGGTCCAGTGCTGCACATTGCCGCTACACGAGCATCCCTGGTTGACAGCACGTCCCTACCATGTGTGTACGAGCTTTACCTTGCATCTACAGTGTATGCGCTACGAGCTTTACCTTGCATCTACAGTGTATGCGCTACAAGCTTTACCGTGCATTACGTGCTGTTTATGCGCTACGAGTGTTACTGGTTGCCATGGATAATAAACCACCGACTGTCCAACCCACGTCTCCGGCTGCCTCTGTCCCGACGCCCCCGGCGTCGTCACACCTGAAAATTCCCTGATGTACCACCCATACAGTTCTGATGAAACAGAGTTGGAGAGATGCTACAGATCAAAGGTATTTAATGAGAAAAAAATCAAATATAGTTGGGCTAGAGACAGGAAGGGTTCAGAGTCTGTGGCACTCATGAACATATAATGCAGGGAACTCCAGGAACAGGCAGGGATTAAGACAGGGGAATCCAAATCACCAAACCCGGGGGAGCAGGCTAGAGATGAAACCAGGAACATGAGCAGAGATCAGTGCCAGAAAAGCAGACTTAGAAATGCTTGGTAAGCACTAATGATAAGGTAGCAATAATTCAGAACTAAGGGAAGGGAAAGTGGGCTTTAAATATACAGGACAGGGACACAGGTTCTCAATAATGATGCTGAGATGAATGGTGATGATGATTACGTGATGGCTGTTTGGGCTGGGAAGAGTGAAGGATTTTGGGTGTTGAAGGTATGTTGGTTCAGTAATGTGACAACAGTGATATCAAATAATTGACACCAATATGAAGTTTATCATCTCATGTTTTAATTTAACATGCAAGCTAACTTAGATACAGGTAGATATAAATATATTTACAAAGATTTTAGTTTCTCTCTACACATACAAAGATGGACCAGTCGCAATGTGACCTTCACACTGAATTCTTATTCTTCTTTCAAATTAATCCAGAGCTTGAATATAGAAGTGCTATGCAGCCATTTTAAAATGAAGCATATCTTGGTCTTTGTATTATTGGTATGTATGTATATGCTAACTCCGTAATCCACTGTGTGTTCCCTTTATGAACTAATCCACATGGACAATTCATTATATAAACTGTATTACAAGTCATGACTGGAAGTTCAGTCTGTGGCCAGCCCTTCTGTTAAGCACATCATGGCCACCAGAGGGAGGCAGAGAGCGCCTCCTTAGCATTACTGACAACCAGCATCACCTGTACATAGTATTACCCACACCCCCCCCCCCCCCCTCGTTATTTGCTCAATCTGTCCAACCTTTAAAATAGTGTCAGGAGGTTTCTTTGACTTCTCATCTTCTATTCTAAAGCCCTCTGTCTTAAAAAGGTTTCTTCTTCTACTTCTTTAAAGCCAGTTTTGGTGTTCTAACTTCTTTGTTTTTTTTCTCTTTGATTTTTTTTGTTTGGCTCCCAGTCTGTTTGAATGGGGTAGTGGCTGGGTTCAAACCCTAACCCTAAATCTTGTTTCCGTAACATTTTTGATCCTAAATTATAGAATTAAGGTAGGCCTGTGACATTTACATTGTACAAACTGGCTACATCTGGAATTGATATAAGGGATTGATGACAAAACACTTCAGTTGGGGAAAATATATGCAAAGAAATGTCAAGTATTGAGAGGGTAAAATATAATTACTTCTGGGATATTGCCTATATGTGGGCCGCTCAGTCGCATGACGACCATTGTTCATCGTCTCAGTATATGTGAACATTTTCGTTGATGGCTGTGAAGACTTGTCCTAGAATAGCAAACACGGCCACACATGGTACAACTGAAGGGAACTTTAGACATTGTTGAGGTGAATCTCTCCTTTCTGCAGGGTCTTTTAGTGATGCCCATGCACCACAGTTCTTCTTCACCAATATTTGTATGTCTATGCACAATGCCCTCCATGTTGAACGATCATCGGCATGGCTTTCGCAAGAGCTGATATAAAATGAACTTTTTCTGTCATATATAAAGAACGCTTTAAGTAGAATCTGTTCAACATGCATGTTAACCATTTAAGCAGAAATCTGTAAATCTGTTCATATGGGCCTTGTGGTTATAAAGATGTTATAAAAAAGTCCATCCTGTAGTGGTTGAGCAGCTCACTACTTCCTGATTTTGGTACTGCAACAGCAGGTCCGGTTTCATACACTCAGTCTTGTTTCACTCCCGGTTAGTGTGTGTATGTTATCCCCTGTGTTCATGTCATTGTTGGAGATTGATCAGTTGTGTGTCTTTGTGTAGTTTCAATCTACTTTACTTTTATTTTCAAATAAACCAGCTGTATTTGCACTTTAAATCAGTGACCATTGAATGTGACTATATAGCACAGGCTTTATATATAAGTATGTATGTATGTGTGTATATGCTGTTTTTGCTGTATATTGTTGTATAATGTACATTCATTATTAAGCTAAATTAATCGAATAGATGTGTCTTTGCTGAGGCAACACTTGAATCTTGAAGACACAAGATACCACTGTCAGTTAAACACACCAGCTCACCACTGACTGATGAATATCAGTTCTGCTGAGCAACCACACATGCAAACATTCTTCTTTAGTAAGATGTACAAGATAAGAATGACAGAATGTGTCTGAAGCATTCTGTCATACTGAACACATGCTAATATTTATTCAATATGCAAATAAAAGCTATTTAAGCAGAAACATTGTAGCCTATAGATTAAACAGGGTTGCCAACTTTTCAAAATCACTTGGAGTGAGATTTGATTGGGGTGGGTGTCAAATGGACACATTCATTATTATATGTTTATTTGGCGAAGGGTGGTGTCAAATGGACACATTAATTATTATATGTTTATATGTTTCCTCTCTGCTGCGTCTAAAGCGATCAATCACCAGTGGTTGGCGCCAGAGCAAACTAGTAACTATTAGTAAATCAGATGTAGATCAGAGATAAATAAATTAGTTTTTTTCAGCGTGAGAAATCGGATGTATGGCATGTGAAAAGTCAAATGCGTGTGTCTCACGCTCAGAGAGAGTGGGCAACACTGGATTAAAGGTGTAAGTCAGTGGTTCAGACTGTGACTGAATGTGGTGAGAATGGAAGAGAGGCACTGGAAGGGTGGTTCTTCTGCATAGGCTGGTACCTTCAGGACCTGATCTGGGAGGTCATGTGGGCTGCTGCCTTCTGAGTTTAGACTCTCATCAGTGCTAATCTCAGCTCATCTCTAGTGAGTCTGGGTGCAGGGTGGTGGTGGTTGGCTGAACCGGACATGTGGTCTCAATGCAGACGTAAAAACTTCAGTGTTGCAGGGAGGGAGGGTGTCTGTGGTTGCTGAGTTACTGACTTTGATCTTGAAATCTCTGATTGCTTAGATCCCTTTGCTACAAGGCAAGTTGGTTCTGAAGAAGGCTGCAGATTGGTCTTTGCAGCACAGAAGATTGAGCTGTGTCTGGCTCCTTGTTGTTGTTTAATTGGCGGACGGTGGACTTCACTGTTCCTCTGTGGGTTTGTTTCAGAAATGTGTGGATTTGCTTTAGCTGAGTCACACTATTTACACACTTCTTGATAAATCCACTCACAAATGTTCACATCATTAGATTTTCATCAAGCAGGAAATCTTTAGTGGCTGCAATTATAAACTTGTCCTGTAAACACTCTGGTAATACTGACTCTCTTTCTTCAGGCCAGACACACTATTTTCAGTGTGACTTTAGCCTGTTGTTTTAGCAGCTATTGGTATGTGGGAGAGAGGTGTGGTCACTCTTAGTGGAGGTAAGGGGAACCAAATAGACCTCCATGTCTCTCCTCATGGAGCTTTACTGAACTCTGTCAAAGCAAACCTTTATGTTGTAGCCTCTCCCAGGGACTGACTAATGATAGGTATGTTACAGCTTATGTAGAAGACACTGTGGATATGTCCTTGTTAAGTCTGTGATTGTGCTGTCCAGCAAAATTCTGTGGTGGCTAAAATGTATCACTGAGACCTTGACACTGCACCTGGACTGTATGTAATGTAATGTAAATGTAAACTTAACACTGCACTTGGGCTGTATTCACCAATCAAACTTTCCACTGTGACAGGCTGGACATTAAACAGCAACACATATTCTACACATAGTGTAAGAAAGTAGTAATGTAGTAAAGTAGCAATGTAGTAACGTAGGTAAGTAGTACTGTAGTATGTAGTAATCCAATAATATAGTGTCGCGTTTCACTTTTCACTGGCACCTTGCGGTCAGCATTAGCCAGTTGCTGTGGAAACAAGCCGGCTCACCGAATCGCTATTTCGGGCTGCTCGTCCGCCGGCAGCGCTACGGTTCTCTCTGGTCGCGGCAGCGTAGGTGTGTGTGGGAATAACAGCACGCGACAAGGTAGGCTTCAATTTAACTGCTTTAGTTAACAATGTTGACATTCAACGCTCAAGACTGCCTAGCTCCAGCACCTGAACTACTACTGGGTTCGATGCTAGGGTCGTATGGCGAGTCTCTCTTACAACTAACTACATCTGTTTGAGGATGGGGAATCTATATGAACAAGAGCTGCGCTCTGATTGGCTAGTCTAACATCCTTCTCATTTTACCATTACAATAGTAATATAGTAATGTAGTAATGCAGTAATGTAGTAAAAGTTGTAATTTTGTAATGTAATGTAATGTAATAAATGCTTTGTTTTAAATTGACCAAGATAATGTGTGTAAATAGGTGATAATTTTGTCAACAGGAAATAAATTGACTCCATTTATTTATGGTCAGGTGCTTGTTCTTAAGCAGCAGAAGGAAACAGAGCTGAAAAGATTGTGTGCTTTGCCACTTGGTTACGACAAGGGTTGTGTGATCATTTGATTGGTGAGGTTGTTGTAGGGGGTGTGTGATCATATGATTGGTGAGGTTGTGGTAGGAGGTGTGTGATTATGTGAGTCAGTACGAGTTTAAAAGTCTGACCTGTTTGACATTTTCCTGAGCTGAAGTCACTGAGTAGGGCACCATGACTATGTTAGAGTTCCTGCAACTCTTACTTTTGGTAGCAGGTAAAACTTCATACACAATCCATGGAAGATATAACTATATGAAATGTAGTGATTACATTCAAAAATATTTTCGGTGTTTTGAGATGTTGTGATTGCACTATGTTTATTGTTGATCGACATAGACTGACATATATTAATAATAATAATAATAATTTAGGAGTTGAGTCAGCTATGGTTAAACATCGTTTGATTGGTGGAGAACCTTGTGGCAAGAATGAACGGCGCCATCAAGTGTGGGTGTTTCCACCGAAGGGTTTCTGTGGAGGGACTCTTATCGACAAACAGTGGGTGTTGACTGCAGCACACTGCTATAATGAGTGGATGCCTGGGTAAGTAGACATTGCTAAAAATACTTATATGCTACTTTATGATTGTAATTTTCCTCTGCATGATGTGGATAACAACTTTGCTTGCACAGCTGATAAAGGTCTTCTGTCTAAAATGTCCTCTGTGTGTGTGTGTGTGTGTGTGTGTGTGTCCTCCAGAACTGTTTCAGTCTGGGCAGGTGTTCATCCATATAGGGAATTCAAAAAGTTTGTCATTAATTCAAGTGGCATCCATGTATATGATAAAACCTTGGCAACGGGTGACATCATGCTGATCAAACTTCCTGCAGCTGTGAGGGGAATCACTCCTGCTCAGCTTCCAGACTACTCCTGCGAGACTCCTGCTATAGGAGAGAAGCTGCAGGTGGCTGGTCACGGATCTACTGTCCGCCAAAATGGTAAAATCAGTTAACAAACTATATAAGAACGGATGTTGATCAGGAAAATATTTTTCACTTAAACATCTGAAAATGACTGATCCAAATGTTTGACGCCTTGCCTGGATATTGCTGTGCATGTGTGCTTGCTATTATCACAATGAGTGTGTGAGAATGAGGCATAATGAAGCAGGTTGAAGCAGGATGAAGCAGGTTGGGGCAAGAGGAAGCAGGATGAAGCAGGATGCCAGGACATGGGCTTTAGTTTCAGTTTTATGTCTGTTTTATCTAACAACTTAACAAGTGGACATGCAGCATAGGACTGAGAAGGTTCACATAGACCCACAACGTATGAGGCTGACACACATTTAAGTACAGATGATAACAATACATATGTTGTAAGTGTCAGGGCTGGGTCCAGGACCATCCCTCCTGTCGCCACTGGAGGGAACCCACGAGCAAATACTTGTGGTAGTGTCAGGGCTGGGTCCAGGACCATCCCTCCTGTCGCCACTGGAGGGAACCCACGAGCAAATACTTGTGGTAGTGTCAGGGCTGGGTCCAGGACCATCCCTCCTGTCGCCACTGGAGGGAACCCACGACCTGATTCTCGCGGGAGACGCAATCAGCAGTCAGGACCTGCAGCTGTGCCTTCCTCTATTTAATGGGCACGGTTGCAGTTCCTCACTGCTGAGTTGTTTGTTGCCTCTCGCTCTTGCAGCCAACCTTATTCCTGGTTACTGAGCTCTCTCTCTCTCTCTCTTTCTCTCCCTCCCCCCCCCCCCCTACCCCTACCTACCTACTGTTCTTTCGAGGTCTCTTCTCCTGCGCCCTTACTGGCTAGTGATGGGCAAATGAAGCCTCTTGAAGCAATGAAGCTTTCCAACCCTTTGCTTTGCAATAAGGTTCATTACTCGAGGCTTCATTCATCACTCACTAGTGACATCTGCTGGTGAAACTGTAACAGCCTCATCATTCAGTTGGATCATACCTTCAAAAATGTGTAAATGCAATATTGTCACAAAGTTTCCATCAAACTCATGTTTAGTAACAGGAGAATCAATTAAATCATACTTAATTGTCATGTTTTAATTATTAAAATGATTTGTAGCCAATCTAATCCTTGACCATTAGTGGTTGTGTTGGGTTTTCTTGTATGTCATGAACGTATTTGACAATGAAGATATGTTGTACTTTACTATATTGGGAATTGAGTGGTTGTTGAGGCAGACTGAATATTTTGAGTTAGAAACTGATTTAAAAAAAAAAACAAAATGTGTTTTAAATAATTGCTTCTTGGGGGTTCTAGATCTGGTTTGGTAGTCATGGCCTGGTGGTTAGGGAAGGGAAGTGGTTAGGGAACTGGTCTTGTAACCGGAGGGTCGTGGGTTCGATTCCCAGACCTGAGGCCATGACTGAGGTGCCCCTTAACCCTCAATTGTTCACTTATATAAAAATGAGATAAAATGTAAGTCGCTCTGGATAAGGGTGTCTGCCAAATGTAAAATGTTTTTAACATTACAAATAAGGTTTGCCTCTTCCAATGGTTTTTAGTCTGTTTTTGATGTGTGAATCTGATGTACATCCTGATCAAACAAAAAGAATTTAGAACGTTCCAGATTTTAAATTTAACCACCTTCTACAACACGAAGCAACAGGGTTCATAGAGCTTTTATTTTGAAAAACGATACGCAAAATGAAGCAATGACGTGGCCGATGTAATGCGAGGCCTCGTTTGTTGCTGATCACGTGATTTTGCTCAATCTAACACAAGCTCCGAAGCGGGGCTTCATCGGACACGCCCCTTTTTACTCGGTACACGCTTCGAAGCGTAGCTTCAGATGTCCCATCACTATTACTGGCCTTTCTCAAGTTTTCCCCAAGCTGTTTTTTCTCTATTTTTAGTTTTTTGTTCTTTTGTTTTCAGCCAGCTCCATTCCCTGGCTTAGCCTATATTTATTTTGTTAGTTTGTGCTCCCTTTTTGATCACAACACGTTGAGTGGTTTTCCTCTGTGTGCTTTTTGTTTTCATTCCAGTCAGTTTCTCTGGCTTGTATTTTCTTTGTTCGTTTGCACTCCCTTGTCACACAGAGTTTTGTCTCCACCGTTTTTGTTGTTTTCACTTACCTGGTCTTACGTCATGGGGGTTCCGTATTCTTTTCTGTTTTCGTTTTCTGAGTTATTCTCAGTTTGTCGTGTTTTCTTTTGGGTTTTGCCCCTGGGTTCATCTCGTACAAAAACCCCGCGAGTCCCCTGTTTCCTGGGGGTTTGCATGACGGTAAGATCCTTCATGAAATTAATTTAATTCTTAGACTAATTTGAATTTGTTAAATTTGTTCTAGACCCTTATGACCGCAACAAGCCTCTACAGTGTCTTGACCTCCAGGTCAGCCCTTGTTTTATGCAGAAGATGAACTATTTCTGTGGTGATGCACTGTATGGTAATTCAGATGCCTACATCTGTCCGGTAAGTTTCACTGATATCTTACATACTTACCCTGTAATATTCTAATAATTAATACATGCACCTTTCTGTTCTGTCAATTTTCTTGCTTCTTTTCTTTTGTGATTTGTGGGGTGGCATATTCTCTCTCTCTCTCTCTCTCTCTCTCTAGTATATAGGAGAATAGCTATGATAGGATGTGTTAGCTAGTTAAATTCTACAACAACTCTAAATAAAACAGAAGGAAGAAAAAACTTTTTTTTTTTAAAAACACAGGGGGACTCTGGTGGAGGCTGGCTGAAGAAACAGAAGATTCTAGGGAAACATGCTGATGTCATCTATGGAGTTGTCCATGGGTATTTCAGTAATAATAACAAAAATACACTATTCACTAGTGTGTGTGCTCCTACAATCAGGAAGTGGATTACTGTCATCATGAACAAGTACTGAGGTGTCGGGCATCTTCTAAAAACAGCACCAATATATACTGCTGATCCATCACACTGTAAATTGTATTTTACAATTTAAGTTTAATAAACATAGTTCGCACTCCATATTGTGCCTGTTTGACATTCATTATGTCATATGATCAAACCATAATCGTAATTAATAGTAATAATTATTATTGTTACCACCATTACTACTAAAACACAAATTTTAGTTTCTCTCTACATATACAAAGATGGACCAGTCGCAATGTGACCTTCACACTGAATTCTTATTCTTCTTTTAAATGAATCCAGAGCTTTAATATGTAAATGCTATGCAGCTATTTTTAAATGAAGCATCTCTTGGTCTTTGTATTATTGGTATGTGTTATGTATTGGTTAAACTTACATTGTTGTTACATAAGTCATCCTCTAGATGGCACTAGCGTTGTGTTAGTTCAGGTGAACATTTCAATAAAAGCGTAGAGTTCCAATGTACCTCCATGCGGTGTGAGTCACATTATTGAATGCAGACTTCATACAATGTTTTTCTGTATGTTATCTTAATGAAGACATAACATATTTGGCGACGAG
Organism: Brachyhypopomus gauderio; assembly: GCF_052324685.1. Taxonomy (NCBI): domain Eukaryota; kingdom Metazoa; phylum Chordata; class Actinopteri; order Gymnotiformes; family Hypopomidae; genus Brachyhypopomus; species Brachyhypopomus gauderio. Next base: position 7,060,081 of record NC_135228.1, read on the forward strand.
GTGTTTGAATAGCTTTTGGACCCGACAGAGTGAGTGATCTGCCTCAATTTTTTTTTAAGGGAAAATTAAAAAGCAATTAGTATGGCTGCTACGATTGGCCACATTGAGGTTTTTGATGAAAATATGGAACAATGGACCAAGATTTGAACATTTTGTGGAGGCAAATGACATCGAGAGTGCGAAGAAAGTGCCTGTTCTACTCAGTGTAATGGGTTGTAAGACATACGATCTGCTGCGTAGCTTAGTTGCACCGGATAAGACAGGTGACAAAAGTTACGACGAAATAAAAACAGTATTACAGCAGCATTTTTCTCCTAAACCTCTGGTAATTGCAGAAAGATTTCGCTTCCACAAACGGAATCAAGAGGTGGGTGAGACCATTTGCCAGTATGTAGCAGTGCTTAAAAAATTGTCGGAGCATTGTGAGTTTGGCGATCAGCTGGAAGATGGACTCGGATACAGATTTGTTTGTGGATTGAAGAGTGAAGCTATGCAAAAACGACTGCTCACGGAGGCTACACTCACATTTAAAAAAGCAGTTGAAATAGCAGCATCCATGGAGACAGCGGCTCGAGAGTCACAGCAGCTCAGTGGATCACTGAAGGTAAATGCTATCTCACTCTCATCGAGCAAAGTCCCAAATAAATGCAAACGATGTGGAAAAATAAATCACAACGATGATGAGTGTTGGTTCAAGGATAAGAATTGCAATTCATGTGGAAAAAGGGGACACACAAGTCGTGTTTGCAGATCTAAAAAGACGTCAATTAAAGAAAGCAAAATTAAGCCCAAGCCTACCAGAGACACAGGCTATACCAAAAATAAACGTGTACATCGGGTGGATGCTGGCAAAATGTCCAGTGATGACACAGACTCAGACCTGGCTCTGCATACAATTCTCAAGCAGGAGAAAACACACGCATCACAGTAAAACCTGAAATTGAGGGTACCCCTTTTGAGATGGAGCTTGATACAGGGGCATCAGTCTCATTGATCTCAGTAGCTAACTATAAAATGGCACTGAACCACTTATCACTACGACCAACTGATGTAGTATTGAGAACATACACAGGTGAAGCATTGTGTCCACTAGGAGTTGTTGATGTTCAAGTGAAAATGAACAAGCAGACTGCTGTACTTCCTCTTTATGTTGTTCAGGGTGAATATCCATCATTGTTTGGTAAAGAATGGTTGCGTCAGATCAAATTGAATTGGAAAGAAATAAGATCAATACAAATGCGTACGCTGCATGATGGGCTGCTAAAACATGCAGCAGTGTTCACTAAAGAGCTTGGAGTGTTGAAAAGCATTGAAGCAAATGTGTCACTAAAGTCTGAGCACAAACCCAAGTTTTTCCAGCCAAGAGTAGTCCCTTATGCTTTACGTCCAAAGGTTGAGGCTGAACTGACCCGTCTCACTGAAAATGGAGTCCTGTCACCTGTACAGTATAGCGAATGGGCAACTCCAATAGTCCCAGTGGTGAAAAAGAATGGAGCAGTGCGCATCTGCTGTGATTTTAAAGTGACGATTAACCCTTTTCTCCAAATTGAACAATATCCAATACCACGTATTGAGGATCTTTTTGCATGTTTGGCAGGAGGACAGCGTTTCAGTAAATTGCCTCAGCTCCAGCCATTTTTCAAAGGGCTATGGACCAGATCTTGCAAGGGCTACCCAATGTCCACTGCTATCTGGATGATATATTGGTGACTGGCTGTACTGATCCTGAACACTTACAACATCTGGATGCAGTTCTGGGTCGCTTAGAGGAGTTTGGCTTGCGAGTTGAAAAAGAAAAATGTGAATTTTTCAAAGACTCTTTAGAGTATTTGGGTCATATAATTGATGCTGCAGGATTACACAAATTTCCTGAGAAAGTGCGAGCAATCATTGAAGCACCAGTTCCAACAAATCTCACCCAGCTGAGATCATTCCTGGGTCTGATTAATTATTACGGACGCTTCATACCAAATCTTGCAACCATCCTAAATCCTCTGAATGCCCTGTTGTGTAAGGGGACATGTTGGCACTGGTCTGTGGAATGTGAATCTGCTTAGGAGGGCAAAGGAACAGCTTGTGTCACACAATGTATTGACGCATTATGATCCACAAAACAGCATTCGATTAGCATGTGACGCTTCACCCTATGGTATTGGGGCAGTAATCTCGCATGTGCTACCAGGTGGAGAAGAGAAGCCAATAGCGTTTGTATCACGAACACTCAGCAAAGCAGACCAAAATTATGCACAAATTGAGCGTGAAGCTTTGGCAATTGTTTTCGGTGTGCGAAAGTTCCACCAATATCTATATGGACGGAGGTTTACACTTCTCACAGACCATCGCCCCTTGACCACCATCTTTGGAGCACAGAAAGGTGTGCCTTCCATGGCAGCAGCACGCATGCAAAGGTGGGCTCTACTTTTGTCTGCACATAACTACACAATTGAGTACAGAAAAGCAGCTCATCATACCAATGCTGATGGTCTCTCGAGATTACCTTTGCAGGTGGAACACAGAGACAGACAAGACACTGTTGATATATTCTATCTAAAGCAAATGGAAACATTACCAGTCAGTGCCACGGAAATTCGTCATGAAACACAGGCAGACCCAATCTTATCTGCAGTCTTGACATTGGTCACCCAGGGAACAAGAGGATTGAGCAATGCCAATACCAGTAATTTGTCACCATTTATCTCCAGACATAGTGAGTTGTCAATGCAGCAAGGATGCCTAATGTGGGGCATAAGAGTCATTGTTCCATCTATACTGAGACAGAGGGTCCTTGAAGAACTACACAGTGGACATCCTGGCGTGGTGAGAATGAAAGCTATAGCTCGTAGCTATGTATGGTGGCCTGGTGTAACGGAGCTCTCGTCCGTTCCATGTAGCAAAGCATTATAATGAACCACGAGACAACCTCAGTTTTAAAGACTCTTTTATTGAAACCCACAGGACTGCAGTTGGACCTGGTCAGAACACAGGAAAAAAATAAACAATTGTGATTATCTGGCACTATTCAGGGTGGCCAACTGATAGTGTAGAATATTACAACAATGCCATGCATTTTTAATTGTTTATTGTGTGTTTTGAAGTTGTACAACAACCTGTTTGTTCCAGCATGTTCACAGCCTCTTGCAGGTCAAAGGACCTGAGCCCAGGGGTTTGTGGGGTTTTGTAGTCTGAGGTTGTTACAGGTGGAACGTTCCATCTCGGATGTTTGAGCCGGGGTGTAACGTATAGAACACGCTGAGAGGGATCCTGATGCGGAATAACACGTTCTTTATTTGAATAACTCTGTACAACAAGCCACACGATGAGCAAAGTGACGTATGGCAGGTGCAGAGCAGTAGCGTGGGAGCGGTGGTCAGTGCGGTCCAGGGTCGAGAGGCGAGGGCAGAGTCCGGGAGGTATCCAGGGATCAGGCAGGAGACGTGGTCTAGGGGACAAGCAGAGTTCGGCACACAGAGAGACAATCAGGAATAACGGCTTGGTATGCAACGACATGAGGCAATACTTCGCAACCAGGAAGTGAAGTCTGGGTGCTTAAGTATGCCCGGAATGTGGGCGTGGTGGTGAGACAGGTGAACGTGATTATGTTATCTGCTATTCCTGACAGTACCCCCCCGCAACGGAGCGTCTCCAGACGCTCCACGCCGCGAAGGCGGCCGGCCACGGCCCCGGGGGGCGGGGAAATGTGGGTGTGCAGCGTGAAAGTCGGCGATGAGCGACGGGCAGAGGACATCGCGAGCGGCTACCCAGGCTCGTTCCTCGGGACCATAACCCTCCCAGTCGACGAGATACTGGAGACCCCCACGCCGTCGACGTGATTCCAGCAGCTCCCGTACTATATACGCAGGTCGGCCGTCAATGTCCAGGGGCTCGGGGGGGCGATCCAGAACCGGGGCTACAGACATGGGACTGTAGTGAACAGGCTTTAGGAGGGATACGTGGAAGACGGGATGGACGCGGTATTGAGGGGGCAGCAGCAGTTCGTAGGAAACAGCGTTTATCCTGCGGGTAATCTTGAACGGCCCGATGTATCTAGACTTGAGCTTATGGCAAGGCTGGCGTAGGTTCAAGTTACGAGTGGAGAGCCATACTCGCTGACCGGGGTGATATATGAGCGCGGGGAGACGACGGCGGTCAGCGTTCATACGACGGGTGTGGAGCGCGCGCCGCAGCTGAACGTGTGCGAGCTCCCAGGTGCGGGCACTGTTCCTTAACCAGTCATCCAGAGCGGGGATGTCAGAGGGGGTTTTATCCCAGGGGAAGAACGGCGGCTGGTAGCCGTACACACACTGGAAAGGAGTCAGTTTGGTGGATGAATGTATGATGGAATTGCGTGCGTATTCAGCCCAGGGGACGTACTTGTGCCAGTCTTTCTGGGAAGAGCAGTATTGGCGGAGAAAGCGACCTAGCTCTTGATTGTAGCGCTCCACTTCTCCGTTGGATTGGGGGTGGTATCCGGAGGTTAGACTGGCGGTTATTCCGAGTAACTTGCAGAATTGGGTCCAGACACGGGAGGTGAATTGCACGCCTCTATCCGATACGATATCCTCGGGTAACCCATATATCCGGAAGACGTAGTGGAACACGTCAGAGGCCGTCTCCATGGCAGTGGGCAGTTTCGAGCGAGGGATCAGACGACACATTTTGGAGAACCTATCCACCATCACGATTATCACCGTGTTACCGCCCGAGACAGGCAGGTCCGTAACAAAGTCGATGGCCAGATGAGACCACGGACGGCGGGGTATCGGCAAGGGGAGGAGCTGACCAGTGGGCAGTGCTCGGGGTGTGCGCGATTGCGCGCATACAACACAGGCGAGTACGTAGTCGCGAATGTCCTCCTCCCAGGACGGCCACCAGTATTTCTGGGCGATCAGGTGTTTGGTGCGAGTTATACCAGGATGACCCGTGCCCGGCGTGTCGTGTGCGAGTTGGAGGAGGCGTCCCCGGAGCGGGACCGGGACGTATTGTTTTCCATCGGGACTATCTGCAGGGCCTGGGTCGGCGCGGAGGGCTTCCTCCAGTTCGTCCTGAACATCCCACCGGATGAGGTCAATGAAACAGGATTCTCCGAGAATATGGTTAGGTATCTCGCCGCTCGGCGTCTTCTCATGAATCCGGGATAATGCATCGGCCTTGGTGTTCTTGGATCCAGGTCGGTAATGTACTGTGAATCTGAAGCGGGTGAAAAACAGCGCCCATCTGGCCTGCCGGGGATTGAGTCGCCTAGCGGACTTGAGATACTCCAGGTTCTTATGGTCTGTATATACCTGGAAAGGGTGCTCTGCTCCCTCTAACCAGTGCCGCCAGTGTTCGAGAGCCAGTTTCATGGCCAGGAGTTCGCGGTCGCCCACGCCATAGTTCACCTCGGCCGGTTGTAATTTTTTGGAAAGATAGGCACACGGGAACAGTTTGGGTGGATTGCCTTGTCTCTGTGAAAGCACTGCCCCCACGCCAACGTCGGATGCATCTACCTCAACGATGAAAGGTAACGAAGGGTCCGGGAGATGCAATATGGGAGCGCTGGTGAACGCAGTTTTCAGCGCTTTAAACGCCTGTTCCGCTTTGGGTGTCCATATGAAGTGGCGCTTCTTCCCCCCTTTCAGGAGATCGGTAAGGGGGGCCGCCACCGAACCGAAACCCCTGATGAACCGACGACAGAAGTTGGCGAATCCGAGGAAGCGCTGGAGATCCTTAACGGAACGGGGAACAGGCCAGTTTGCGACTGCGTCTACCTTGTTGTTGTCCATACTGATGCAACCCGGCGATAGGGTACAGCCAAGGAAGGAGATGACAGGTGCATGAAACTCGCATTTCTCTGCCTTCACGTACAAGCCGTTCTCTCGTAGACGCTGGAGGACCGAAGAGACGTGAGTTATGTGTTCCTGGATAGAGGGGGAATAGATCAAGATATCGTCTATGTAAACAAACACGTATTTATCAATCATGTCTCGGAATATGTCGTCCATGAAAGCTTGGAACACTGACGGGCTATTAGACAGCCCGTATGGCATTACTAGGTACTCATAGTGCCCCCTGGCGGTGACGAAGGCTGTCTTCCACTCGTCACCAGCGCGAATTCTAATCAGGTTGTAGGCACTCCTGAGATCAAGCTTCGTGAACACTGCAGCCCCCATTAGTCGCTCTTGTGAGGCAGAGATGAAGGGTAGAGGGTAAGCATATTTAGACGTGACAGCGTTCAGGGCTCGATAATCAATACAGGGACGTAACCCCCCGTCCTTCTTCTCTACGAAGAAAAACCCAGCCGCGACGGGAGATGTCGACGGGCGAATAAACCCCTTCTGTAGGGCCTCACTGACATAAGATTCCATAGCGGCATCTTCTGGGCGGGAGAGCGGGTACGGCTTAGTTCTCTTGGGCAAGGTTACCCCGGGAAGGAGGTCGATGGCACAGTCGCAGGTTCTGTGTGGAGGGAGTAAACTGGCACGCTCCTTACTGAATACGTCAGCGAATTCTCTGTACTGCTCAGGGACCGCATCGGAGAGAGGTGTGTGAGGACTCTCAACCATCGAGGAGCGAAGGGGTAAGTGCATGCAATCCTGCTGGCAATGCGATCTCCACGCAACTAATTCGCGTCTTTGCCACGAAATGACAGGGTCATGTTCTCTTAGCCAGGGGAAACCGAGGATGACAGAATCGCGAGGAGACCAGGAAGAACTGCCTCATCTCGGTATGGAACAGCCCGACACGGAGGAGCAAGGGCTTGGTACGTCGGTCAACTAATCCGGTACCTATAGGTTGTCCGCTTACTGAGTTAACTCGGAAAGGGGGGTTTACCTCCTCAACGGGAATGTTTAACGATCTGGCTAGTTCGCTGTCGAGAAAGTCCCCTCCTGCGCCTGAGTCAACTAACGCTGAGTAGCTGCGAGTTACACCTCCCCAGGTGAGCTGTATAGGTAGGTTAAATTGGGAATTACCACAAAGAGAAAGTAATGGAGGGCTTACTTTTGCTTGAGAGGGGGAATTCCCACGGAGACGAGGTGGTCGTGTGGAACATCGGTCTCGGAAATGACCTTCCTCGCCACAGTAGAGGCAGAGTCCTTCGCGCATGCGACGTGCCCTCTCCCGGGGAGTGAGTGGAGACCGGCCCAGCTGCATCGCTTCGGAGTACTCTCGATTGTCCTCTCCGGGGAGACGAGACGACTGGTGAGAAAGAGTGGAAGTGCGTACACCTGCTGTTTTAGGACGGTGAGTAGTGAGCAGCTTATCTATGTTCACTGCTGCTTGTATGAACTCGGAAAGAGTTAAATCTTCATCTTTACAGGCCAACTCAATCTGCAGATCGGTTCTGAGACCGCGGCGGAACACCGTCTTGAGGGCAGTTCCACTCCAGCCACTGCCAGCAGCCAATGTACGAAATTCTCGGGCATAGTCTGCCGCGCTGCGTCTCCCCTGCTTGATTTCACATAACTGGGTGCCGACATCGCGCCCGGCGGCGGGGTGGTCGAAGACGGATCGGAGCAGTTCGGAGAAGTGGCGCTCCGTATTCAGGGAGTCGTCTCCGCTACTCCAAAGAGCAGTAGCCCAAGCTCCTGCCTCTCCCGTCAGGAATGTCAGCATAAAATCCACCTTTTGACGATCCGTCTGGAACAGGGCCGGGTGATAGGTGAAGTACATGGAGCATTGCATCAGGAAGTTCTTGCAACGCTCCGGAGACCCGTCATATCGTTCAGGTAGGGCAACTGGCATATTGGCGGGATGCATCGCAACGGTCAGGGGGGCAGAGGACACGGGGCTGGCACCTTGGACGTTCTGGCGTGCAGATTCGGTGAGGGCACGGAGCGCAGTTTCTTGGTTACACGCTGTCTCGGTGAGCTGTTGTATACGCTCCGTCAGGGCCGCGATAGTCGCCTCTTGGCGAGCTAGGTGAGCCTGTGTTTCCGCAGGATCCATGGGAAGGGCGAAGTATTCTGTAACGTATAGAACACGCTGAGAGGGATCCTGATGCGGAATAACACGTTCTTTATTTGAATAACTCTGTACAACAAGCCACACGATGAGCAAAGTGACGTATGGCAGGTGCAGAGCAGTAGCGTGGGAGCGGTGGTCAGTGCGGTCCAGGGTCGAGAGGCGAGGGCAGAGTCCGGGAGGTATCCAGGGATCAGGCAGGAGACGTGGTCTAGGGGACAAGCAGAGTTCGGCACACAGAGAGACAATCAGGAATAACGGCTTGGTATGCAACGACATGAGGCAATACTTCGCAACCAGGAAGTGAAGTCTGGGTGCTTAAGTATGCCCGGAATGTGGGCGTGGTGGTGAGACAGGTGAACGTGATTATGTTATCTGCTATTCCTGACACGGGGGAGAGGACCTGCTTTGAGGGTTCTAGTTCTAAAAGGTTATTGCAGCATGAATGTTTTATTATAAAGTGTTTTATATTTATATTAAAATATTGCTTATATAATAAAATGTTTGATTTAAGATAAAATAGAAGGTAATTATAACCTGTGCATTTTAAACCTTACCTGCGGGCGTGCCGGTCAGTGGTTGAATCCAAGGCCAAATGTTTGTTAAAGGCAGAACTCTGATATAAGAGGGGGAGAGCTGACAGGAAAGGCAGACGAGTGAGGGCCGGGTTGCTATGTATGGATGGAGGTGATTAGTTTATGTTAACTTGGTTTTTTTTTTGTTTTGATTTTTGTGCATTTTTTATTGCTGTTTATGGAATTCACAGCACTCTACACAGTGGACTAAATAAATATGGTATGGTGGAACTTCCGGTGCTGTTTTTTCAGTTTTTGCAAACGCCGTTCGGCTATCCTACAACACCTGGTCTTGATAGCGACATTGAACAGCAAGCAAAAGGCTGTCTATCTTGTCAGCAGATCCTGAAAATGCCATGCCAAGCCCCTCTCCACCCATGGGTCTGGCCAAGCAAACCATGGCAACGGATACATATAGACTTTGCAGGACCAACTGAGGGTAAAATGTTCATGGTGGTGGTTGATGCTCATTCGAAGTGGCTGGAAGTGCAGATTATGGAGTCCACAACTACTGACAGGACTATTCGTGTTTTGCGGAATCTTTTTAGTCGCTATGGAATTCCTGAAGTCCTTGTCAGTGATAATGGACCTCAGTTCACAGCACAAGAATTTGCCACATTTCTAAAAGCCAACCATGTCAAGCACATTCGCTCAGCTCCGTACCATCCAGCCACTAACGGGCAAGCTGAGAGGTTTGTGCAAACTTTGAAAAATGCCCTGAAGTCCTCAAAATACTCTGAAATATCTCTTCAGCAAAGGTTGGATACCTTCTTACTGACTTACCGTAATACTCCACACTCAACAACAAAAGAGTCTCCATCCATGCTTTTTCTGGGTCGACAACTACGCACTCGTTTGGATGCTGTGAAACCAAGTGTTCTGTCAGCCGTGAGGCATACTCAGGAGTCACAGATCCTTCGCAGGGCCACACGTTCCAAACAGAGACAGTTTGCAATTGGTGATGTTGTGTTGTCTCGTGATTACAGAGGAGGAGCAAAATGGGCAACAACTTACTTATATTCGCCGCCACCCCCCTGCTCAACAACTTTCACTCGCCACCCCCCCGCTCAACAACTTAACCTCCGGGGGTGGGGGGGTAACCTCCCTGAAATCAACTTTTGCAACTTGGGATGCCTGTAAATGTGTACCAAGTAAATGAGTCATTATCATGAGTCAATCAGTTTTATCATTTTTTCCATTGTTAATGACTAAGAGCGCATAGTAAAATATGCCTTAAATTTCAATGATTGGTAGCGCCCAGTAAAAATGTTTTTTTTCCCCTTGAAATTTTTACACATTTATTTTCTCACCAAAATGAACCATTTCAGTGGGTGGCCCACTGAAAAACAAAAAAAAAAAGTTTAACCCCAAATAAGAATCACCCTATGCATGATGTAAGTGTAACGCTCGGTGCGACGAGAAGGACAAGGCACGAGTCCACTCTTGTTACACCGACAAACTTTATTTTTTTATACGCAGACAGCGCACGTATAACACTTACACGTATGAACATGAATGACTCGGGACACTGCGTGAACGCACATTAAATAGACAAACCACATAAGTCCCAAGTGATGGTGAGACGGATGAACACATTAAAGATGTAACCGCACCCACGGAGAGCCACAGACGCAGACGACTAAACATAGACATCGTAAACACACGCCCAAAAAGGAGGGGTCAGGGGCTGTAACGTGACAGTAAGCATGAACTTTTAATAAACTTCTTCCTCTACAAATTGAATTTTTTCATTAATTAAATATTTCTCCTTTTTTTCAAGTACAAACAATATTATGTGCAAAACAAAAAAGTTCTTCTCTGTCAATACAGAGTGCAAATAGTGCAAACAGATGTAGCGGATACATATGTTAGTTATGGATTATGAACGGGGCACCATCCTGATTGCTCAGGAACCAGTATTGTGATAACGGAGATAGGTGGAATATGGTTTGATCAGTCTCATTACTAAAAGGTTAATGGTAAAAGTGTTCACTATTTCAGACTCCGGGAGAAATAGAAGCTGGCAACCCCAAAACAGCATATGAACTGACTTCGAAGAAGAGGCGTGGTTACGCGGACCAACTGGTGCACGTTCACGGTTTGTTTCTTGAGGTGGCTAAGGCTGACGGAGTGCATCACGTGAGGCGGCTTGAATCGCAGACTTAGCGGTGACGTCACAGTCGCAGCTGGAGGGCGCAAACAAACTTGTGCAGATAACTTGACTGAAAGAAATTGAGCTTGACTTGAACGACTAGACGAAATAAAAGTACGTTTGACAACAACACGTAGAATAAAGAAAATAAAATAAAATAAAGAAGAATCTTCTGTTGGACTCGGTGAGAGCTTTAGTTGCGGTCTCTTGGCATCGCTCTACTGGACTCTGCGGTGTTCGGCATGAGTCCAGCAAACTGTTGGTCGCGATGGTTTGGCGTGTTTCCAACAAGTTCGAGTCTTTGAGTCTCGGCGAGTCTGGCGAAAGTTTCAAGTCCTTCAGGCTGCCAAGCTCCTTGTTCTCCCTGAGTAATGGTCTTTTAAACCAACTTGTAGGGGCGTCATCGTAAGGCAAATTTTGGTCATCATGTCATTGACCATTGGGCCTGTATTATTGAATATTCATTACCTATGCCCAGACAGGGGAGAGAGAGAGAAAGAGAGAGAGAGAGCAAGGGGGGGGGGGGGGGGTCCGTCTCTCCAGGTCTAGTTAATGACTGAACCAAAGAAGACAGATTAGCACAATTTGGTGCTAATCTGACAAAGGGAATTACCTATTCCTAAATAAATTGAATTACATACTCTGCCTAAATAAGAACTAATTTGGTTCTATTAGTCTACACATTGAGCCATTCTTAATTTCCACTATTGGACAATAAATGACACATAATGCACAGACAGGCATGAATGTGAGGTCACATAAGCACACATGAAAATGATTACATTCAATGAGTAACATACAAACTAATACATAGATATGCATATGCCTAATATAGCACATTACATGTTGATACTTGGTTATATATGAATCTAAATTAATATTACATCGGAATACAAGTGTATTGATATGTCTAAAATAATGCAGCACAGGAATGACACAGAAAGTAATACATGGATATGCATCAATGTGGTGTGTTTATACTAGAGATGCGCCGATCCGATACTTGGTATCGGTATCGGCCCGATCCAGGCCTAAATTACTGGATCGGCTATTGGGAGCTAATTAAAAACGCAATCCAATACATTAAATATTACAAAAATGTGTAAAGAAATTTGCAACATGCCGTAAACGAATGCAGCACCTTGTCACGTAGGAGCCACAGGCATCACGTCATCACGTGATAGAGCAATTGTCGTGAGCTGTAAACATGTCAGCAGTGTGGAGCTACTTCAGACTCGAAGGAGAAAAAAGCAATACCGCCGAGTGTAACGTGTGTCATGCAAGTGTCTCACGAGGTGGTAGAACATCTGTCAAGTTTAAACAACAAACTTGATTAAACACTAACAAAAACACCACGGAAAGGAGTACACCGAATTTATCGAGACATCGAATGCTAAAAAGAAAAAAAATGTTTCGCATCAACAAACGCTGCTGGAAAACATTCAGAAGCTTGAGAAACTCCCTCCGGAAAGCAACAAAGCAAAGCTGATAACGGAGAAAATTGTTGAATTTGTTGTGCTTGATGACCAGCCACTTTCTGTTGTGGAAAATGTTGGTTTTCAACGCTTAATGGAGCATTTGGAGCCACGCTACGTGCTGCCAAACCGGCAATTCATCTCTGCGCAAGCAGTCCCAGATAAGTACAAGCAAGTATGCAAGTTTATCTCTGAATGCTTGCAGAGCGTTCCCAGTTTAAGCTTAACAACTGATATCTGGAGCTCAGACGTGTGTCCATTGTCATTGCTAAGCCTGACAGCACAGTGGATAGACTCGAGTTTTACTTTACAAAAAGCAGTGTTGCACGCTAAACAGTTTCGTGGTTCACACACGGGAGAGTCCATCGCTACAGCTTTGGAGGAAATGCTCAAGGTATGGAAAATTCCGAAGAGCAAAGTCCATGTTATTTTATGAGACAATGCTAGCAATATGATAAAGGCAATGGACCGGCTCGGACTCGCAAGTTTAGGATGCTTCGCGCATACCTTGCAACTTGTGGTGAATGAGGGACTGCTAGCGCAACGTAGTGTAAGCGATGCACTGGCAATTGGCAGAAAAATAGTGGGGCACTTCAAGCACTCACCACAGGCATATTCACGTTTGGAGGACATTCAAATGGAGCTGAATATGCCCCTGAAGCGTCTGATGCAAGATGTGCGAACAAGATGGAATAGCACATACCACATGATCAAGTCCCTCACTGAACAGAAACGAGTTTTGTGTGCATATTCCGCAGAGTATGAACTGCCAGCCACACTCGGTACATAGCAATGGGGTTTACTGGAAAAGATCATGACCACTCTCACCCCCTTTGAGGAGTTAACACGGGAGGTAAGCTCCTCATCTGCATCTGATGTCATCCCGATTGTGTGTGTCCTCAAACGATTTCTCTCATGAGAAAACGAGGACGATGAAGGAATAAAGAAGATGAAAAGCATCCTTCTTGAGGCAGTTAACAGACACTTTAGAGATGTAGAATCTGAGCCACTTTACACATTTGCAACGCTGCTAGATCCACGATATAAAGACAGGTATGTGAGTTTTCGCTGATGTTATTTTATCAGATCAAAGTGTGTGTGTGTGTGTGAGAGAGAGAGAGAGAGAGAGAGAGAGAGAGAGAAAGAGAGAGAGGAGTGTGTGTGATAGAAAATGTTGAGGATATTTTACTTAAGTTTTTTAGTACATAGTTTAGGATGATACTGATCACTTTATATTATAGCTTGGTTATTTTTATAATTCCAGATGCTTCGCAAATATTGAAGCCTCAAAACAAGCAAAAGCTCTTTTGATGGTAGAGGTGAGGAAGATGGAGGAAGTGCTGAGGAAAACCACAGCAGATTCCTCAGAGCCAGCAGAGGGGGCATCGTGTTCAGCAGCCTTGGAACCAGCTAAGAAGACACCACGGATGGACTCTGCGAGCCACAGCAGACTTGAAAGCATTTTTGATGAAATCCTGAAGGAGAACACTGTAGAATCTGTTTCTCAGTTAGCCACCACAAGTGCACGCTTTGAGATACAAACCTACCTCAGCGAGCCAACTATTCAGCGCTCGGACAATCCACTGCTATACTGGCAAGTCAACCAACCTAGATTACCCACTCTGGCTTCTACAGCAGCTAAATTTCTATGTGCACCTACAACAAGTGTGGAGAGTGAGAGACTCTTCAGTACAGCTGCCATCATTATTGATGAAAGGAGAAGCAGGCTGACAGCTGAGAAGGCCGAAATGCTGATCTTTCTAAAGAAGAACCTGCCTCTCATGTTAAAGTGAATAAGCTCTTGCAAAATGGTTTTCAAAAGTGACTGTTGTTCAATGTTGGGCAGCTACTCATTGTAGGGTAGACCTATATCCACATACTTTAGTTCATAGTGTGCGTGTTTATTTATTTTTATACTGTTTTTATTTTACAAGTGTTTTGTACAGAGATTTCACAGAGTTGAACCTAGGGTTATATTTGACAGCCATCTTAGTGGTTGAGTGCCACAAGAAGCCATGTTTACAGTACTTTCATTACTACATTTTTACAGTGGAAATTTTCCACTGTAGTTATCTATGTTGAGCTTCAAGTATAAAAGGGTCAATGCTACATCTTTTTATATATATATATATTTTTAAATATGAACAGTATTTTATAGTGAAATTGCACTTTTCAGAGCCAAAGAGCCTTTGAAATGCATAAAATTGCATTTTGAATTTTATTTTGAAAATTCTGCTTAAATTTTGCTTAAAGTTTTAAAATGTCAGAAAAAAGGTCTGGATAGTTCTGAACAGCTAAATGGTGTGAAACTGTCAATGTTTAAATAAAAAAAATCAGTATTTGCAAACTGAACAATTTTTTGAGTGTAATGTGTTTCTTGCAAATTAGTATGTAACTTTACAATTCTTTTGTTGACTATTGACTTATATAAAATGCATCCAGGCATTTAAAAACAATTTATTTAAAAAAATATCGAATTGGTATCGGTATCGACAGATATCGAATGTAAAATATCGGTATCAGACCTAAAAACTGGTATCGTCACATCTCTAGTTTATACAATGACAGGTATTCTAATAAGATCACTTAATACTGAATACATGAAAGATCATAAGTTGTGTCTTTATATCAACCACATATAACAGTGTTCACAGTTAGAGGCACATGGTCCTGTGGTCCTTTGTCCTTAAAGGCTGGAAAGCTGAATACTGGTTTCAAGAATAATTAATCTTTCCTTGTATGGAAGGTAGTCAAGTTCGGTGTCTCTAGACTGCATTCGCCGAGCTGGTTCCTGTAGGCTGAATCCCAATTCCGTGTACAGTTCAGATTTGGAGTTACAGAGATCTCTGAAATATTTGTATCTTCAGTTCTGGATTTTAACACAGGACTTCCAATGGGTTTAAACTGTGGCCAATCAGATAAGGTTGGAATTTAGAGTTTTATGGTCCTTCCTGACTGTGGTCCCAGTGTCCTCCGAAGAAGGTTGATGTTGACCAGGACTCTTAGATGGCCTCTCTCCCAAGCTCAGGAGATCATAAGGTCAGCATTGTAGGCTTTTGGGAGGCAAACACCATTGTGGATGTGGGTCCTTTGGGGCCTGTTGCTGGGTAAAGAATCAGTGTTTATCTTTACATACAATCAAAGAGATCTGGGTGAGTCAGTCGCTCAGTTCGGCGGGCAAAGTATTCCATTTTGGGTGTCACAGTTTACCTGAATATTATTTCATATTCTATCCTGAATATTCTATCCTATTCTCTATTCAGCTACACATTCTGTTTTCTACTTTCCACAATGTTTTTTGAGTTTGCATAGTTCCAGTGTTAAAGTATTTACAGCATGAACATGGTGTGTGTCCCTTTGTGGACACTTTCAGGAATTTATCTCTCTTAAAAGAAGATCTGAGTATTGTAATGTAACATTATAATGTGTCTCACTGTACTGAGACCAGTTCCACCACAGCCTTTCTGTTCTGTTCATTGTAATATATCTGATCCGACTTTCTGTCTACCTGTCCACACATACACTTATCAGCCCTTTAATGAAGAGTGCAACTCTAGTACTACAGTACTCAGTACTCATTCACCTGGTTACAAAGAGACAGAAATCAGTCAAGAGGCTGCTAAAAATACCCCCCCCAACCACACACACACACACACACACACACACACACACACACACACGCACACACACACACACACACTATTGTGACAAATACAGTGGCTTGACAGCAGGCAGAAGTCAGCTATTTTGCTTCAGTTTAAATAATGTGGGTTCAGCTGTGAAAAGGGGTAACAAACACTACAGGCTAGTGTGTGTGTGTGTGCGTGTTTGTGTTTGTGTGTGCGGGTATGGTGGATGCAGCAACTGACTTTTGGAGGTGGTTGTTACTCACACTCTGTCTCACACTTTGTGTCACACTCTGTGTGCGTGTCTGTGTGTGTGTGTGTGTGTGTGTGTGTGTGGTTGGGGGGGGGGGGGTGGTGGTGGTGGTGGTTATTTTTAGCAGTCTCTTGACTGATTTCTGTAACAGGGTGAATGCTTGTTCCATGACAGGTTACTAACTGGAACTGGACAGTTGGGGTGGGGGGGGGGGGGGGGGGTATTTGTTTGGTTTTTTCTTTGAGGGATTGAGTTAGAGTTTGTATTTTAACATATTTTTATTTTTTTATGTCCTTTCTACTGGTAAATTTGCAACTATATAAATGGCTGTTATTGCAGTCATCCAGCCCAGCAACATTTTAATCCCAGTTCAGTATAAACAAGAACAAGAACGTTTTCTTTCAAACTTCCCACAAGGGCTGGTTGGAGTTTGCGTGATACTAGAGGAAGTAAATCTTACTCTCTATCTGGATGTGTGACTAAGAGAGTGTGCTTGTCTATGTGTGTACGTGTGTGTGTGTGTGTGTAAAGAAGACAGAATGCAAGGTAAGCTTATCAACCTCAGAGAAATTAGAAATCTAGGTATGCGTGGCGTAAGGAACAGGCCTTGGTCCGTAGAATTAGGGGTACTAGACGAGACATGTGTAGTGGCCTTGGTCTGTAGAATTACGGGCACTAAATGAGACATGTTTCGTGGCCTTGGTCTATATAATTAAGGACACTAGATGAGACATGTTTAGTGGCCTTTGTCTATATAATTAGGGGCACTAGATGAGACGTTTGGTGGCCTTGGACTGTAGAATTAAGGGCATTAGATGAGACATGTAGTGGCCTTGGTCTAGAATTAGGGGCACTAGATGAGGCATGTCTAGTGGCCTCAGTCTATAGAATTACGGGCACTAGATGAGACGTTTAGTGGCCTTGGTCTATATAATTAAGGGCACTAGATGAGGCATGTAGTGGCCTTGGTCTAGAATTAGGGACACTAGATGAGATGTGTGGTGGCCTTGGTCTATAGAATTAAGGGCACTAGATGAGACCAGAAGTGTCAATTCCAGGTTCAGAAAGTAAAATTCCTCACCAGGATTTTACTCAAGCTTGCTAGATTTTCTAATTAGTGCAATCCAAGTAAGATTAGTGGAATCAACACAATCCAAGAAGCCTGAGCAAAATCCTGGTGAGGACTTTTACTTTCTGAACCTGGAATTGACACCTCTGGATGAGACATGTAGTGGCCTTGATTTATAGAATTAGGGGCACTAGATGAGGCATGTCTAGTGGCCTTGGTCTATAGAATTAAAAACCACTTCATGCCTCCCTAGAACTTGATGTAATGTTTGTAATTTTAGTGTCATGTGTTTTTTTCACCTGCTTTACTCTCTCCCAGAGGAGCTGTATCTCCTCCATCCAACCCCTCTCAGGACCAACTCTCATCTTTCATTCCTAGTAAGTGTTATCACTAACACTGTTAGCCAAACTATTAGCTATGTATGTAGGTAGCTGGTGAACTAGGTTAGTTAGGTAACTCTGAACATAATCAACCTCAGACAATCTACTGTCTTAGCATTTAGATTGTGAGATGACTCATAAATTCAAAGTTAAATTTATTCATAAAGCACTTTTTACAACATGTTGTCACAAAGCAGATTTACAATCATAAGTCCAGTACAGTCCCAAGCTGCACACAACACATGTACACACACACACACACACACACACGGAGGAACACCAAATCAACATAAAAAAGCGACTTACTTTCTTACTTTTCAAGAATCATCATTAGCCTGTACCTGCTTGAGGTGTCACTGCAGAAACAGGAGAGGATCACACAGGAGGGTGTTCATGCATCAAGTGAAATTTATAGTACAGATGAGAACGTCTCCTTACCACTTTTCTGTTCACCTACAATTGTGTCCACCGCTATTGCAGTAGACTTTTAACTGCATATGCTTTAAAATCAGACTTACTGTAATTTCCTGGTTCTAGGAACTAGTTCCTCTCTCTTTACTTTAACTGTAAGAACACAGGAAGTTTTGAGCATTTAACACACAGTTGTTTAGTCTGTCATTGCTGGACAGTATGGAGCTCAGTCCACTCCCTGTGATTCTCTGTGAGTAAATGTTCTCTTCATGTCTTCATTAGAGTGAGTGGTGTTGTATGAAGTTGGTAATATCCAGTCTGAGGATCCTGAGTGATGAGGTCCATGTGTTCAGTTGTCCAAACTGTATCCATGTGTGTTGTGTAAAGGGTTGTGTTTGGTGTACTGGGCTGGAGAGCAGGAGGATGTTGTAAGGTGCTGTTCATGCATGATGGAGATGACTTGATTACCCCACACATTCTCATTCCCAGCTTGTCATATGTTGAAATTTAGACATAACCCTGTGGTGTTCTGGTGGCTAAATGGAACTGGATTCATCCATAATGTTTAAAATCTGATTTATTTATGTTATTTCAGCAGACTGCCCAAACATCACCTGTTTCAAAATCCAGCATTGACTACTTACACGTTCTCTGGTGAATTAACCTTATAAAATAACTTTATATTTGATAAATTAACAAATGTAATGTGTATCAAGACTAAAGTTGGATTGAGTGTCCATTAAGCAGGTCAGAATGCTACTACAACCCCTGGCAAAAACGTATGGAATCACCAGTCTGGGATGAGCACTCATTCAGACATTTTATTCTGTAGAACAAACTCAGGTCAAAAACATAATACAATAATAAGGTCATTCCAAAGTGCAACTTGTTGGCTTTCAGAAATACTAAAAAAATAAATGAAAACATTGTGGAAACAAAGTAAATGTTACTTTTTTTGAGCAAGCACAGGGAAAAATAATGGAAAAATATGCAAAAATATGGTGATTCCATACTTTTTGCCAGGGGTTGTATAAGGTGCCTTGCTCAAGGGCACCTCAGTCATAGCCTCTGGCCTCAGAATCGAACCCACGACCTTCCGGTCACAAGACCAGTTCCCTACCACCAGACCATGACTGCCCCTGTAAACTGCCACTGTAAATAGAGCAGAGGGAATGAAGAACAGGTGAAAATAATGAAAGGGATGTGTTAGTAGGTGGGCGACTCAGAGTGAGGGAGGTCTGAAGGGCGTGGTTGTGTGTGTGGGTCTCTCCCCAGAATGGAGAGACCGGCTCACCATAACGTGTAATATAAACCTATGTGTCATATTGGGGTGGCACCACCAGGGAAGAGACAGCAGCTTTTCTGCTACAACGGCACAGTGCTGCTCTATGTTAAAACATTCACCTTCATTGTGGTTTGCCTTACTACACTGGAAACATTTGAGATTATCTGCCTTGATCAGTCACTTTCTGCATTTTTAATTGCTAAGGATACACCAGTCTATCACTTAGCACAACTTCAAATTATTCCAAAATTTCAAAGCTGTTCCAATTTCTTCCAATCTGCCACACACAGATCGGCCCTGTTCTCCTCGTTTTGGGGCTGTGGGTGAATTGGTAACACACAGCAACATCTACACCCATTGGTGGAAAATGCACCTGCAGCACTGTGTCTCCCTCCTTTACTGGAGCAATAAGACTGTAGCAGCCTGTATGTTGGAGACCCTATAACACTCTCACACACTCTTGTTTTTCCTCAGTAAAGTCATTAACGTTTTCACAATCTTCAGACCTCTCCACACTGGTAGACCACTGGTCTCTCCACACTGGTAGACCACTGGTCTCTCCACACTGGTAGACCACTGGTCTCTCCACATTGGTAGACCACTGGTCTCTTGATTCACTGACTGGTTCAGACTAACCCTGATGTTCCATTCAGTTCCTCCTTGTGTAGATTATATACTAGTATGTGTGGACTGGACCACCCTTACTACACTGTAGTTAGTCTGTACAGTCCTCATCAATATGGACTCCTGTTACATCAGTTCCTATAAATAGTAATCCATGCAGCCACAGCACTGCCACTATAATCCACTACATCAGGGACAAGCAGGGCTGGCGAACGTAAATTGTAAGCGGGGGGTGGCGTGTAACGATTGTTGCGCGGGCGAGGGGGCGCCCTGTAGCGATTACTGTAAAATAAATGGGTCTTATTATTTACATTGAGGGGGCGGGACACCTCGCCTGAGGGGGCGAAGCCCCTTTTTGCCCCCCTCGTGGCGCCGGCCCTGGGGACAAGATTTACATTTACAGACTAATAAACAACTTTAGGACTGTTTACCAACTGAAGGAGAACTGGCTGGACTTTTTGTTAACTCTACTGCACAGACACAACTTTGGTGCCAAGAGTCTGCAGTGGAATTAACTTCACAGTATGACTCAACAGTACCAGCTGAACTTCATATTCTTTACCCAGGACCCCTGAACTCTGAACCAGCTGAACGTCCAGCTCATATTCTCCGAGTCCTTTTCACTCTGCCTTGAGCATGTGTCACAGTATAAAATCTTCTGTCAGTGAATTGCTTTCTACTCAGCAGACTCACTACATTTTCTCTTTTCTCCATTCAGCTTATTGACTCTCAATTTAAAGTTCACATCTCTTTACTTTTGTTAGGACTCTGGACCTGGAATTTTCTGAGCACATTTTTCTCTCTGTAATTCACATTCACAAAATTTCTCCTTCTAAACATTTGAGTTAAACATCTTCAATATTTGTCACCGGTGATCTATAATATTACCATCTCAGTCCCACTTTAATGACTCTTTTATATTTAGTCCCAGAGAGCACCTGAATACAGTTAAATCACCCAATAAAGTAAGAGCAAAGAAATTAACTCAGCCTTTAACCCAGATGTAATGTCTGTTCAAACAAAGACATTCAAACAAACATGAAATAAAGAGGAACATCTCACATTACACAGAGGACATAAAAAAAAGAAACATAGTAGTTCAGGCCATTTATCTCCCTCTCTCTATACCAGGGGTACTCAAATAGAAATGATGATGGGCCACAATTTTTTTTCAATGACTCAAGGGGCCATTTATTGTGACCATGTATGATAACATATCATAACAATATAACGTATAACCAGGGTTGCCAACTTTTCAAGATCACTTGGAGTGAGATTTGAACCTGGGGTGGCGGCGAACGGATAGCCGGATAAGAGCGGATAGCGCGATTGAAAAAAAATCATAAAAAAAAAACTTTTCAAAGCAGCTCTCAGGCTGCTATTTGAGTATGGGGGCTCTATACAAAGAAAATTATTAAAGCCACTTAATGTCACTTTAAATTAATTTCATATTGTGCACGAGCATTCATCAACATTTTATCATTTGGGGAACAGAAATAAATGCGCTTGTGACGTGGTGGGTGCAGTGACACAGCAGGACGTGTGACATCTAAAACTTGTGGGTGCAGCCTTAGTTTGCAGCTCTGTATCTTTACGGCTGCGTTCTCGGTATCTCTCTTTTCTAAAATGCAAACACATCATGATATTTCTCACTTCATGAAGACACAAAATGATGTGTTCAGTTTTTTCAGATGTCACAACTCTAAACATATGTCCAAACAACAAACTTTGTTGTTTTTTTTTTGCTTTTTTTGTAAAGGAAAAAATTCTGTTGACTTAAACGTGAAACAGACAGCTGGCTATAACGTGAAAGGAAGACAGGATGCCTAGACGAGATGTTTTTTTAGCAGGCTTAAACAACAGTGCATCTATGGCTAGCATAGACAAATAACATGACACACACACAGTGAGACTCTAACAAAGACGAGCTATAAGCACAACATAGATACCTTAGATAGATACAAAGAGCAAGGGTCCAGGGGCTGTACCGTGACACTGGCATTATGAAAATATTATAAAATCTAATGTAAATTACATAATTATTATGTAAATTCTTTTCATGAAATTATGAACACTTTTACTCAGTGATGTCACCATTATCCCCTCACCTTCGCTGTGGTCCCCTTGGCAACGCCTCTTGTTTTGACTTTTTTTCCCCTGGTTTCCATTCATGTGGGCCTTCATTTTGAATTTTGTGGTTGTACCTGACTTCACGCCCCACCCTTGTACTCCGCCCCCTCGTCATTGTTTTCAGGTGTGTCATGTTTAGTTCTTGGTTCAGTCTGTGTATTTAAGTCCTGTGTTTCGTCATTTGCTTTATTGGTCATTGTTCGTAAATTCTGTGCCTAATATTTATATTTTTAGTGGTTTGCTTATTCCTGTCTTTGTTTCCCTAAGCGTCCATGTTCCCCCAGTTCTGTATCTTAGTGTTTTCAGTCAGTGTTATTTGGTGTTTATGGATAGTGTTTGATTCGTCTTCGTTCCATGCCCATGTACTGTGCGTAGATCTGTTTGTGAACATCAGTACATGTCACAATTGACAAATATGGCACATTTAATTTCATTTCATTTCACATTTAATTTTATTTCATTTCATGTGTCCTGCCTCCACCTACCTGCTGTTACAAGTGAACAATAATTGAGAGCCATACTTTGGTGTAGGGACTATAGTTCCATGACTAGTATGCATGAATTTTTGTTTGAGCCGCACCTCCTGCGCACTTCCTGCTATTTCACCAGTTCATGCTTGGCTAATGTTACCTGTAGTTACAGTTTTTCTCCGTTGATTTGTACTTTTCTCACATCATGGTTTACATTGGCATCACTAGTGTGTAGTGGAGACAGCCAAGTATTTCTTCACTATCACCCCAGAGAGGATCCCATCCCCCAGAGTGTGAGAAACTGATTCATCCAAATCTCTTTGATTGTACTGTATGTAAAGGTAAACATTGGGCATTCAACCATCACCAGGCTCCAAGGAATCCACTTTCACAATGGTTTTTGTCTCCCAAAGCTTAGAATTCTGACCTTATCTGATCTCCTGAACTGGGAGAAAGGCCATCTAAGAGTTCTGGTCAGAATCAAACTTCCTTTAAAGGACACAGGGCTCATAACTCAGGAAGGACCTACACTCATAATACTCTAAATTCCAGCTTTATCTGATTCCCCAAGGTTTAAACCCAATTTACAACACCTTGGAAGGGCTGTGTTAAAATCCAGAACTGAAGATGCAAATATTTCAGAGATCTTTGTAACTCCAAATCTGAATTGTACAGGGAATTGGAATCCAGCCTACTGGAACCAACTCAGTGAACTCAATCTAAAGACACCAAACTCGACAACCTTCCTACCAAGGAAAGGGTAATTATTCCTAAAACCAGTATTCAGTTTTCCAGCCCTTAAGGAACCAGGACAAAGGACCCAGGCATAAAGCTGAACCATGTGTCTCTGAAATTTGTGATCATTGTGAACATTATGTGATCTATGGTTGATATAAAGACACAACTTATGATCTTTCATGTACTCAGTATTACGTGATTTTATCAGAATACATGGTAGAGAGACCTGTGTATTCTCATATTTATGTGCTGCATTATTTTAGACTAGGGGTCACCAACGTGGGTTGGTGCTATTACTCAAATGTAAGCATATTCATGTGTGCTTGTGTGAACTCAGATTCATGCCTGTCTGTGCATTATGTGTCATTTATTGTCCAAAAGTGGAAATTAAGAATAGCTCAGTGTGTAGAATGGTAGAACCAAACTAATACATTTTTAAGCAGAGTCTCTCACGGACTTCTGAGTTGACTGAAGTAATCGTCTGTAGTCCAGTTTATTGTCCAAAGTGCGTACATTTCATGGTGGGGATAGCTGGCTTGTGTGGGCTAGCGGCTAGCCTCGCTCGGATACCTGTGAATCACGGGACAAAAAACATGAAAATGCCAATTGCTTTGGTGAGAGAGAATCCGCTGCGTGTGCATGCACCACCATCTTACAAATTGACTGAGAAAAACGAATACAGCATATTGTATTGCTCTGTTTATTAAGGTACTGTGAATTTAATTTTATATTCTTCAATGAAGTGTGTGCATATATAAATTCAGTTAGAGCTGTGAGCTCATGTGGGCTGCGGTAGGTAAGTGTACGGCTCTCCGATCAGCTCTTCCCCTTGTTATATTTTAATAACAATAGTTGAATATTTTTAAATAACTGCAAATAAATAAAGTGTGTTTCATCTGTTGTATAATTTGTAGCCAAACTAGGCCTACAAGGATTAAAAAATGTAAATTTAAACTACTTCCAGAGGTGCGACCCAGTTCCTTTTGTTCAGATCGTACGCGTACAACATGTCACAACAAAATCTAATCATATTTTGTACTGTGCTGGTTTATTTTGTCTCCACTGGTCACAAAAATGGCAAGAATTTCTATGCTAATGCCCGAGAATATCGAGCCCATGAAGTGAAAGCACCAAAGAACAGAAAATGGTCCTTATTGTTTTCATTTTGTCTTGAGTTTTATTAAATTAATAATTTAGTCTTTATGTTCTTTTTACCTCTTACTCTTTTAGTGCTGATGTCCCTTCAAGATTTGTCTGATCAAGGTAACTTCTTCCTGTTAATGTTTGTATATGCAAGTTTGATATGTATATAATTTTTAATCTATGTATTATACAATTTAAATGCACCTGTAGAAAAATGCCAGAATTAGTGTAGAGATTGTGTCTGTGTTTAAATTTGGGTACAGCATTAAAATATCATATTTTAATATACAAACCCAGCATTTTTCGAGAAGTAACATTCTCGACGTCTAACACCTCACAAGTGTGTTACAGTGGCTAATAGCTAAAATCCACAGATATAAAAGGTGTTTATACGGCTTCACTAACATTACTTTAGGTAACACTCAGATGATGGTGTTATTGTGTTTCAGGGGAGTGTGTGTTTGTGCTGAGGCACAATAAATTGAACTCATTCATGGCAATTTTAAAGACCCAATATTTTGATTTTGTATTTTCTGTGTTACAGTGAGACCCCAGACAGTACTGAATGTGTCTCCACAGAGCTGGCTGATTGAAGGAGTCTCAGTGACTCTAAGCTGTGAGGTCAGAAACTCCTCTACAGGATGGACATTCAGCTGGTACAGAGCTGTTCCCTACAGACGAGGTTTAACTCAAGAATTAAACATTTATGGCTCTGTGAGGTATAGTGTAGTGCTCCTCTCAGACAGCAGCAGAGGAGCTGGAGGCTCCTACACTCTCAGTCCTGCTGCTCTTCATCACACAGGAGTTTATGTGTGCAGAGCAGAGAGAGGAGAACCAGCCAATCAGACACAGTACAGCAACCTACAGCCACTGTGGATCACTGGTGAGGAAATTCAGCAGACTGTATTCCTGTATACCCAGTGTCTGAAATAATAATTGTAGATGCAGAATTTTGGTAATATTTAATGTGACAAAAACAAAAAGCAAAACACATCTTGAAATAAAGAACTTTAACAACGACAAGTAACTAGGCATTAACAGCCCATAAACAGTGAGAGGCACAAGTGAAAGAGTCACACAGAGAGAACTGGGTGTGCTGCTTTAGGACCCTTACCTGATTAGAATATAATATATCAGATAATATATCAGATAATGTAGCATTAAGTGCAGATATTTAAGGGAGGTGGAATACTGAGCACTACTGGTTTTTTTTACCTTTCTAAATTGGTAATATTGAGTTAATCCACTCTGAGGTCTAAGGGGGCAGCAGGACCACCAGTGTGATCAGGGGTTATGAACACTAGTGGTCTGTGCCCCCAGATTTTACAGAAGGAACCGAAGGAAACTCTCCTAGAGGAACCCAAATGCTGATGAGATGGACCAAGAGAAAAGAGAAAGACACCTGAGGAGAAATAGAACTGTGAATAACAGAACAGGGACTAGAACCAGGAACAATGACTGCAGGAGGGCACAACTGTACCATTAGGGAGTAAGAAAACCAGTAGGAAGATCACTGAAGACTAGCAGGTGTACCAGGAACCCCTGGTACCATTTACCAGTAAGACTGGCTACATGTACTGTAACCTACACCAAGCCCTCACAAAGACTGGGTTTTGTGAAGCTACTTATAGAAGGTGGAGCCACCTTAGGGGAATCAGAAAAATTAGGGGAATCTGGTGTGAGCGATGCTCTGCACGATCCGTGTGACCCCTTCACATGAATGATAAGCACCTCCGACATTTACTTCTAGCCGCTTCCATATAGTAAGATCCTCAGAAAAGGAAGACATGCGATTTACGTGTTTAGATTTATTGAAGGTGAGGAGAACAATATTAAACAGCTTGCCGCTGTTCTTCATTCAGCTTCATTCACCCTTTGAAAAGTGGGTGACTGGACATTTCTTCTCGGCTAGTTTATTCATTAGCAATGGCTAGTGCCGCACTCGTGTGCTCCTTGCTCTTGTCATGTTTGTCAAATAAAGGATGGTTGAAATTTTTTGAGCCCTTATAAAACAAACCTGTTTTGTCTGCTAGATGTGGATGCGAGCAACAAATCTTGCACCACATTTCAGTGCACTAATCGTTAGCTTCAAGCCACAACACAGCTTGGAGATACACTCCGGTTGGCGTTTCTTTGTAGGTAGCGAAACGCCAGAGAAGCTGCTTAATGAGCAATGTGTAACGTCATATGAAACAGTGGTGCTGATAATGTGGCGGTCAAGTACGCAAAGGCGCGTAGTAACACAAGTGACATTACGCATTCCTAATTTTTGACGTGTATGTGTACTTACATACCAGTTATGTGCACCCCTGTTTATAACTATATATATGTATGTAGTTTAAGATTTACGTTTGTTAATGTCACGTCCAGCCCCTCCCTCCTCCCTGATCCCACCTAGCTCCCTACTCCCATTCGTTCCTACCCCTGTCTGTCACGCCCTCGTCATTAGTACACACACCTGAGTCTTGTTTCACCGTCTTGTTTTCTGTGTATATAACCCCCCTAGTGTTTCACTCCCGTGTCGGTCATTGTATTTGTATTTGCCATGTTTCCTGCACGCTCCGGTCTATGCTTCTCTCCGCGCTCAGTAGCCTGTACCCTCCCTTCGTTTCTCGTGTCTGCTGGTCTGGTTTGTTCTGTCTTGTCTTCCCTGTTTTAGTTCTCATGTCTATTTGCTGGTTTATGTAGTTGTTCCTTGGTAGTTGTGTTTTCCTTCACATCTTGTATATTTCTCCCTGTTATTCTGTTCCCCTTAGTAGTTAGGTTCTGTTGTAGCCTTTGTCTTTTGCTTCTAGTTTGTGTATGCATTCTCTGTGCGTTCTAGTCTTCTTGCTTTTTAGTCTTTCAGTTATTTCAGTCCTGTTTGTGTTATGGTTGTCATGCTTTAGTATTGTTTGTTCATCCATTATTATAGTAGTCCTTCCTGTGGTGTGTCTAAAGTTTATATTTCTTGCATTGTGTTTTAAGTAGTGTTTCTATTAGTGTGTTTGCTTGGTTGCCGTGCTGTCTAGCTTATGTTTGGTCTAGTGTGTATTCTCCTGTCCTTAGTTATTCTCTCTTGTTCCTTTTGGTCTTTAAATTAATAATTTACATAGATACTTGCGTTTGCGTCACACCCGCCCTCCCTTGATTCGTTACAGTTAATAGGTGTAAAACTGTTTGCTACCTTTGCATATTCATTATACAAAGAATCTGTAAAACTGGATATTTCCATGTATTCATCACTTGATTAGATCATTAAACATATTATGATTAGACTGTCATAATAAAACATCATAACTGTGTTTTCTATTTGTTAGATGAGTCTCCTCCAGTCTCTCTGATCATCAGTCCCAACAGAACTCAACACTTTAAAGGTGAATCTCTCTCACTGAGCTGTGAGGGACAGAGTGACTCTACTGGATGGAGCGTGAGAATTTACACACCAAAATGGGGGTTGGTAAATTGTTCATCAGTCTGGGGATCAGTTACAGGATCTACATGCACCATCAGTGTCCTCTACTCATTCCACACTGGAGTGTATTGGTGTCAGTCTGAATCTGGAGGGAGCAGTAATCCTGTCAACATCACAGTACACAGTGCGTATCCATGCAGTGCTGTGAAATAGTGCTGGGCGGTATACCAGTTCGCAATGAAAACCGGTGTTTATTTTTGTTATCATAAGAATTTTTCATATACCGGCCACACCGGTTTAAATAGCCTTCACGTGTCCAGAAAGCAGCATGGTCGTTAATTGTTTCTTAAGGGATGCTTTTTATTGCTGTGCTGCTAAGCACACATGCAACAGAGCGCAAATCCAGCTTGCTGAAAACAAGGGACGTGTTAAGCCACAAATGCTACCAAACATTGAAGTAAAAATGATGCTCCAAAGGAACTTTTGCCAAAGAAAGGAGCCGTGACTGTTGTCAGGAAGTACATAGGATTTTAAAGATCGCATGTGGACCAAACAGTCACTTACTGCAAATGCTGTCGAGCAAAAGTTGTCACGGCTAGTAGTAACAAGAGCAATAGCAATCTGCTGCACCACCCATAAAGCTCCTTAAACTTGATGCATCGCGACTGGCGCGAGGGTTTGTGCGGCAAAAATGACGCAATCGCGGTGGCATCGCATCACGAGCTCGTGCACCTCTTGATTTTTGTAACTTCGTGCGTTCTGCTCTTCAGCCCTGTATTTTGTGCTAAGTTATGTTTGTTGGGTTCATACACCTTTACAAGGTGGAATTCACTCGAACGGCACTTTCAAGGTGTGATGGGCAGGGTGTGCGAACTAAAAGCAAGCGATCACGCCAAGTCTCAGGGAAAAATTATGGTTTAAAATAAAGTGTGCAAACCAAAAACCCGTGCAATATCTCCAAATTAAGGGACGCACACGACGTCACAAAACAACAACAGCCGCTGTGGACGGAGGCGACCGGTAGGGGGCCGCCTCACCGTGACAGACCCCCCCACCAAGCCGCAATCCCCTCCACTGGGTGTGTGGCACACAGCGGCTGCACACAAAACACGAAGGGGCAGGAAGGCAGGGACAGGCAGGGACACATCTCCTGCAGTCCGGGAGCTGAAACACAACACATAAAACATTACTCAGCTCACCTCCCCGGGCGGGACCCTGTACCGACCGAGCCGTTGACAACACAAAACCACGGCCCGGTCGGTCACAGGGCCCTCACGCCCTAACCAGCGTTTAGCCAGAGAGCCCCAAGGGTGTGCGGACGAGGAGCTACGGCTCCTTTATCGTCCTTAGTGTGTGCGTGTGTGCAGGTTACCTCCCTGAGGCATGGCTACTTCACCTCCTGGACCTACCTCCTCCCAGAGCTGACCCCTGCCTTCTGCTAGGGGTCACCCCAGCCTCCTGGGGAGCCAACCCCTCCCGGGGCCTCTCATCGCAAGGTGAACTCCTCCACCCAACCCAGGCGCGCCAGAGACCGAGGCCCAGAGCACCCCCGACGCGGGCTAGGGAGCAGCCCCAAGGGCCTCCTGGTCACCCCGGGCAGGAGGGAGGATCTCCTTCCTCAGCAGGAGCTTCTCAGACCCCAAACATCCGGGGGCCACAGCCCTCTAGGGAGGGGCTCTTCATGACCGGGCTCCGGTCACCCCACAACACAAGGGGGCTCCTGCCAAGATGGAGACCCCCACAAGGACCAAGGTCCACAAGGAACACCACGACACCGCCAGGGAGAAGCACCTGCACAGAAACAGTGCGCGCACACACACACACACCCCCAACCACACACCGACGCCCTCCGTGCCATACCCGGTGGCATGGGACCACAACCGGTCCCCCCCCAAACACACATTTAAGGGGAGGAGCAAGCGTGGAATTACATATAACAACGACATTTCACGAACACGCTAGGACACAACGAACACGCAAATACTAGACAAACAGAAAGTAGTGCACAGATGGTAAACGAACGGGACCAAAAACATGCGTGCTCTACATATACAAACACAATAGTGACGCGCCGCTCAGAGTCGCAGTCGCTCCCCACATTAAACACAAGACACACGGGGAGCGAGGCGACGGTGACGAGCGGCGACTGTGTCACACACATGAAACATTGAACATATAACAAACGAGCACGCACACTGATCCTGCGGTCCGCTACCCGTACACACTTATAACATACACATGAGAGTTTTCCCAGGCAGACACCCTGGTCCTCGCCGTGCCACACACAAACAAACGGACGGCGGAACTCTCGCAACGAATAACGGACATGAAAAGCTTTCCCAGGGCAGACTGCCCTGGTCCTCGCCGTGCCACACACCCGCACACAAAACACCAAAGCACGGTGGAGCTCTTCAAACAAAACACCACGCAGACAAACACTTACCATGAGACATGACCATGAACGAAGGAGAAGGTAAAAGAGACTGGCGGCTTCCGAAGGGTGGCTGGTCATTCTGTGACGGGCAGGGTGTGCGAACAAAAAGGAAGCGATCACGCCAAGTCTCAGGGAAAAATTATGGTTTAATAGAAAGTGTGCAAACCAAAAACCCGTGCAATATCTCCAAATTAAGGATATAATGACCAGCGGTCAATTGGTACTGTCAGGAATAGCAGATAACATAATCACGTTCACCTGTCTCACCACCACGCCCACATTCCGGGCATACTTAAGCACCCAGACTTCACTTCCTGGTTGCGAAGTATTGCCTCATGTCGTTGCATACTAAGCCGTTATTCCTGATTGTCTCTCTGTGTGCCGAACTCTGCTTGTCCCCTAGACCACGTCTCCTGCCTGATCCCTGGATACCTCCCGGACTCTGCCCTCGCCTCTCGACCCTGGACCGCACTGACCACCGCTCCCACGCTACTGCTCTGCACCTGCCATACGTCACTTTGCTCATCGTGTGGCTAGTTGTACAGAGTTATTCAAATAAAGAACGTGTTATTCCGCATCAGGATCCCTCTCAGCGTGTTCTATACGTTACAGGTACAAAGACAAGACATATATAGGCAAACAAACGACCCTCAGGTGAGACGGATCACGGGCTCCGCCCACCTGAGGGACGCACACGACGTCACAAAACAACAACAACAACAGCCGCTGTGGACGGAGGCGACCAGTAGGGGGCCGCCTCACCGTGACACAAGGTCCATTTTCCATATTTTCCAGCACCTTCAGCTTAATCAAGTTACATATTTATACAAATACAAATATGGTCAAAATGATTCAAAATAATTAGCTTTTTATCACTGTTGTGTATGGAGTAATTTATAAACTTCACTTCCCATAATGCCATGTTTTTAGGCGGGAGAAAGAACGCGCGGAAAAAAAACCCCCAGTCAACTCTCTTCTGTAAGCGGCAATTAGGCATTCTACCTGTATGATATTGATTCGCCTTACTGACAGACTTGCTAGCCCCGAAAAAGCGGTCTGACTGCACATTAGAGGACTTGTTAAAAGCACTGAGGGAATTTTATGTGCCGAAGAATAATGTGTTAAGTGAACGTTATTCATTCCGTGTTAGAAAACAGCAAAATGGAGAGACCGTAACTGAATATGTGGCTGCGCTAAAAGGACTGGCAACAACCTGTGAGTTCGGTGACAAGTTGGATGAGCAGCTAAGAGTCCAGCTAGTTTATGGAATTAGCAGTAAAGAGCTACGAACTAAGCTGTTGAGTGCTGCATATGGAGAAAAGCTGGCGTGGACAAAAGTCATGGACATTGTGCACAATTTCGAGTCCACCACGAGCAGTCTAAAAACGATCCAGCAAACACCGCTTAGAACCGACAGCGTGAGCAGCTTCAAGGGGAAGGCTCATGCGCGCCAAAAAGAACCTGAGAGGAAACAAAAGCCAAAGGGGAGAGGAGGAGACGACGTGTGCTACCGATGTCAGCGAGAAGGGCATTCGCCTGCCAACTGCAGATACAAAGATTTCCAGTGCAGAGCGTGCAATAAAAAAGGGCATCTGGAGCGAGCATGCAGAACCAAGGAATTCGGCAAGCACAGCAGCGGACAGCGAACGTCAACGAGGAGTGCACCAGCCGAGCGAGACACTCTCTACGTAGTGAGAGAATCACCAGATAAGGGGACAAGTGCAACGCGAAGCCAACGGTCAGCATCACTCTCGGAGGGAGCAGCGTATGCGCCAGGACAGCCTCCTGGAGCTGAGAACTGTGCAGAGACTGAAGTATCAGGGGTCCCAAAAGACTATGAACTGTTTACAGTGAAAGGTGACCGTGAGTATGTGAAGCCTTATATGGTAATGGTGAGATGCAATGGTTTTAAGATTAAGATGGAAGTTGACACAGGTGCAGCTATGAGTGTAATTTCAGAAAAGCTGTACAACAAGCGGTTTAAAAAGTGTAAACTGCAGCCATGTGATGTGCGTCTTAAAACGTACTCCTCAGAGCCAATTGTACTCATGGGTCAAATTCAAGTGAAAGTACAGTGTGGTGAGCAAACAAAACAACTGACATTGTTAGTGGCAAAAGGAAGTGGTCCAACACTAATGGGCAGAAATTGGATTCAGCACCTGCGTCTAGACTGGTCTAGAGTGAATCACTTACCAGTTACTGATCCTCTCTCAGAGATGCATGAGAAATACTCTCCGGTATTCAATGCAGACGGTGGGGTCATATCAGGGGTAAAAGCAAAGCTAAGAGTGGTTGGAAATGCCAATCCAAAATTCTGCAAGGCTAGATCTGTGCCTTATGCACTGAGTGCAGCTGTTGACAAACAATTAGCTAAATTACAGGAAATGGGAGTTTGCACTCAAGTAGAGTATAGTGAATGGGCAACCCCAATTGTGTGCATACCAAAAACAAATGGTGATGTCAGAATTTGTGGTGACTACGAGGTAACCATAAATCCATGGTTAGAGGTAGACAAATACCCTCTTCCTAAAACCCAGGATCTTTTTGCCAAGTTAGCTGGGGGAAAATATTTCACCAAGCTAGATCTTACCCAAGCTTACCAACCGGTGGAACTAGATGACGAATCTAAGCAGTACCTGACCCTTAATACACCAAAAGGGCTTTACCGAATGAACAGGTTACCTTATGGAATAGCTAGTTCACCAGCAATATTCCAACGTATTATGGATCAAATTCTTCAGGGCTTACCAAAAGTTGTATGCTACCTAGATGATATATTGATCACGGGGTCAACCGAAACAGAACACTGGAAAAATGTGGAACGAGTGTTACAACGCTTACAAGACCGAGGCATTCGGGTGAATAGAGACAAATGTAGCTTTAGTCAGCCAGATGTAACATACTTGGGGCACAAAATTGACGGTGAAGGGTTACACCCTGTACCCGATAAGGTGGAAGCGATAGTCAACGCTTCAGTCCCTAAAAATGTCACAGAACTTAGGGCATTTTTAGCCTTATTGACTTACTATGGAAAGTTTCTTGAGAATCTCTCAACCATTATAAAACCAATGACAGTGTTATTACAGAAGGACAGTCAATGGAACTGGTCCACCCAATGTCAGGCAGCGTTTGAGAAAGCTAAATCACAGTTGGCATCGTCTAGTGTTCTCACACATTTCGATCCACAATTGCCGATTTTACTGGCTTGCGATGCTAGTGCCTATGGTCTAAAAGCAGTGATATCACACCAAATGTCAGATGGTAGTGAAAGACCTATAGCATACACTTCACGGACTTTGAGTAAAACAGAGATCAACTACTCACAAATTGAGAAGGAAGCGTTGGGTATCATTTTTGGTGTACAAAAATTCAGGGATTATCTCTATGGCAGGAAATTTGTCTTGGTCACTGATCATAAGCCACTGGTGAAAATTTTGGGACCAAAGACAGGAGTACCAGCATTAGCTGCTGCACGTTTACAGAGATGGGCTTTATTGTTGTCAGCGTATCAGTATGACATAGTTTACAAAGCCTCCTTAGAGCACGCCAATGCTGATGGGTTATCCCGTTTACCTTTGCAGAAAGTGGCGCCACAAAGCAACCCCAAATTCAGAGTGTCGTGGTTAGAATCAATCCCTGTGTCAGCAAAAGACATAAAGAAAGAAACAGACAAAGAGAAAATACTTACCAAAGTGAGACATCTAACACAAGCCGGATGGCCAAAATATGTGAGTGAAAGTGACTAAAAGCCATACTGGAATAGATGTGATGAACTTACTGTAGAAGCAGATTGTGTTTTGTGGGGTTTAAGAGTAATAATACCTACCTCATTAAGACCTCAGATGTTGAAGGAACTACATGAAGAGCACTTGGGTATTGTTAGGACAAAAGCTTTACCTAGAAGCCATTTTTGGTGGCCTAGTTTAGATAAGGAAATTGAAGCCATGGCAGAGAACTGTCCTACCTGTCAAAACAACAGACATGCACCTAACAAAGCACCAGTGCATCCGTGGAAATGGCCAGAGCTACCTTCGGAGCGAATTCACATAGATTTCGCAGAAAAGGGGAAACATACATTTTTGTTGGTTAGTGATGCGTATTCACGTTGGCCAGAAGTGAAATTGATGTCAAGTACCACTGCTACAGCTATTGTTGAAGCTATGAGGAGTCTGTTTGCAGCTTATGGGCTCCCCCAAGTGGTTGTTTCGGATAATGGCCCACAGCTTGTGTCAAAAGAGTTTGAAACATTTTTGGAAGCAAATGGAGTTAAACATATCAAGTCTGCTCCATACAGTCCATCATCCAACGGATTAGCTGAGAGGTTGGTTCAAACTTTTAAGCAGTCACTGAATAAACAGAAAGATTCGGGACGAGCCTTACAACACTGCATAGATAGTTTTCTATTCATTTACCGAAACACTCCGTGTTCCTCTACAGGGAAAACTCCTTCTCAGTTGTTTCTAAAAAGAAATGTCAGAACCAGGTTGTCACAAGTGACTCCAAAGTTTGCAGTGCAAATGCAAGAAAAACAACATGTGAAAAACGACCAAACCCATGTAAGAATGTTACAGCCAAATCAAGCAGTGCTGGTTAAGAATTTCCGGGGAGGGGAAGGAAAGAAATGGGAACATGGTGTAATTGAACGAGTGCTGGGTCCTCTTACTTACCTTGTAAACATAGACGGACAAATAAACAAAAAGCACATTGATCAACTGATTGCTACTAAGGTTTCTGGTGAATGCACAAATACTGAGAATGATGAAGTAATGGCAGAACAATTGTATGATCCTCCTGAAACAGAGATGGTACCCGGTTTTGAACTGGAAGGAGATGAGTTAAATGAAATTGTGAATGAATCAGTCAATGACCGACCACAGAGAATCAGGCGAGCTCCTGAACGTTTGACATACTGAAATGTTATGAGTTAATTAAGCTATTCTGTAAAAGATACAGATGTGTTTTTTTTTTCTGTTATGGTTGAAATGGATTGACAATGATTGTAAGTGTAAGTAAACACTATTGTTTTGATTTAAAAGAAATGGATTAGGTTAAAGGTTTTCGGGGAGGAATGTTGTGTATGGAGTAATTTATAAACTTCACTTCCCATAATGCCATGTTTTTAGGCGGGAGAAAGAACGCGTGGAAAAAAAAACCCCAGTCAACTCTCTTCTGTAAGCGGCAATTAGGCACGGACATTCTACCTGTATGATATTGATAGTAGTTAATAAACTTCAGTATAATTGTTCAGAACTTCTATCTCCGCTTTCCATCAATGTGTACGCGTGATTTCATTCGGACACAACAATCACATTAAAAGAGATGGGACCGTCTCCTCAGTATTCGACCACTGTTATTATTTATTTGTTTAATTAAAAGTACGATATTTGGGACTTTTCAGTACAATAGTATTGCCTAACTATTGACAAACAGCCCTGTCTATTTTATGTCTAAATACCTCTTATTTGTTATTAACAAACTGGTGTGCAATTTATAAAATTACGTGTAGCTGGTTCACATAAGTTGTATAAACCTACAGTTTTGATGTCTGAAAAATGTTTTAAATAAAAGGTTTTGCATTGTTACTGCAACTGCCATGCTATATGATTAATTCACTATACTTTAGTGCTACCATTTAAAAACTGATCATGTGGGGCCATGCAAATCTGTATTATATGTAATACTTAGGTGGAGACATTTTTCTAACAGTGGAATAGGGTACTCTTAACCACTCTACTGCAGTAATTCTTTTTGTAATCAATGCAGTTAACATCATGCATGGGGGAAAAAACTCTCAAATACCGTGAAACTGATATAATTTCGAAAAATACTGTGATACAGAATTTTGGTCATACTGCCCAGCACTACTATGAAATGTAAAAATATATGTTTGTCATTGTTTATGATTAAATTATGTCTCAGCATTTTGTGTTTGCTGCTTTACAGAGAGACTCCAGGCAGTACTGAGTGTGTCTCCACAGAATTGGCTGACTGAAGGAGTCTCAGTGACTCTAAGCTGTAAGGTCAGCGACTCCTCTACAGGATGGACATTCAGCTGGTACAGAGTTGTTCCCTACAGAGAAGGTGTAACACTAGTATTAGACATTCATGGCTATGTGAGGTATAGTGTAGATCTCCTCTCAGACAGCAGCAGAGGAGCTGGAGGCTCCTTCACTCTCAGTCCTGCTGCTCTTCATCACACAGGAGTTTATGTGTGCAGAGCAGAGAGAGGAGAAGCACCTTATGAGACAGAATACAGCAACCTTCAGCCACTATGGATCACTGGTGAGGAAATACAACAGTAATATGGGTTGGTGTCTGAAATAATAAAGGTAGATACAGGATACTGGTGATTAATGTGACAACAACAAAAAGCAACACATCTGTCAATAAAAAACTGTAACACCGACATCGAACAGGGCAGCATGTGCTGAGTAGAACATTTCATTTTGTTTCTGTTAGTCTTAAAAATTAAAATTCAGGTGGCGATAAGTATATCAGGTATGAAATAAAACTTAAAGTTACAGGAGTGTAACTATGTCAGATTAAAATGGTATTCAAGAATCATATAATTTGCAAAATTGGTCATTATCTTTCATGTTAAGTGTATTCACTATACATTGGCAACAAAAACACAATAATATATTTGATATGTGTTTTCTGTCTGTAAGGTGAGTCTGCTCCAGTCTCTCTGATCATCAGTCCCAACAGAACTCAACACTTTAGTGGTGACTCTCTCACACTGAGCTGTGAGGGACAGAGTGAATCTACTGGATGGAGAGTGAGACAATACACAAACAGTGAGAGAGTGTCAGATTGTTCATCAGTCTGGGGATCAGGGACAGGATCTATATGCACCATCAGATTCCTCTCCCACTCTGGAGTGTACTGGTGTCGTTCTGAATCTGGAGGGAGCAGTAATCCTGTCAACATCACAGTACACAGTGAGTCTCTAATTGGGAAATGGAAATGTTTGATCACAGAATATTACAGAATACAGCTGAATCTAATTTTATTCACTTGTTTATTACAATTCTCAATTAAAATTGACATACCAATTGCAAAAAAAGAAGGAAGCGATCACACCAGTCTCAAGGAAAATGGAGGATTTAATGAATAAAGTGCACCAATGCACTTTATTGAATGGGCCAGATGAGAAACTTTGAATTTTTATTACACATAAAATTCTATTATTTTATTACACATCTTGTTCTGCAGTAAATTGTTGTAACAGGCCATTAGCGTCAAGTTCTTTGCAGTTCTTTCTGTAGGTAGCTCAGTTAGA
This sequence comes from Brachyhypopomus gauderio, assembly GCF_052324685.1. Taxonomy (NCBI): domain Eukaryota; kingdom Metazoa; phylum Chordata; class Actinopteri; order Gymnotiformes; family Hypopomidae; genus Brachyhypopomus; species Brachyhypopomus gauderio. Next base: position 7,097,463 of record NC_135228.1, read on the forward strand.
TATTTGACTAGCTAGCCAGATGTTAACTTTAAATCCTCCCTGGTTAGCAAATTGTGCTAGTTGGTTCGTAGTTTAGCGAATTGAACGAAATGTACTTGAAACATAGTCCGTGTATACATGTGTCTGTGTGTGTGTACACCAGAGACCATATCCTATATATATATATATATATATATATATATATATATATATATATATATATATATATATATATATATATATATATACATATATATATATATATATATATATCCATCTCCTGCAGTTCAAACCAAGCATCAGAATGGAGAAGAAAGGTGATATATGTCTGCTACAAAAAGACAATAATATATCTGATTTGTGTTTTCTGGTTTAAGGTGAGTCTCCTACAGTCTCTCTGATCATCAGACCCAACAGAATTCAACACTTTTATGGTGACTCCCTCACACTGAGCTGTGAGGGACAGAGAGACTCTACTGGATGGAAAGTGAGAGGATACAGACACAGTGGGAGAGTGTCAGATTGTTCATCAGACTGGGGATCAGTTAAAGGATCTACCTGCACCATCAGCTTCCTTGTCACATCCCACACTGGGCTGTACTGGTGTCAGTCTGAATCCGGAGGGAGCAGTAATCCTGTCAACATCACAGTACACAGTGAGTGTAGTCCTTGTCTACTTGAGCTACTCCATGTCATACATACATCTGTCAACAGTACCACTTCTAGACATCAGAGGTCCTCATCCTGTGAATACAAGATCTATCCATTGTCTGTTCTTTCTTTGACTGCATTGCAGAGTTCTGTTAACTTTTCTTATATTTTCTGCGCTCTTGTGGTCATGGATTTGTTCTTGGTTTTTAATTCCTCTCTGGTGTTTTTGTCTCTTTCCTGGTCTTGTGTTGACGATCACAGGTACTGAATTAACTTCTTCTGCATGATAAACTTTAATGTGCTACAGTATTAAAACAACAATGAGTGGTTCAACACTACTGCACTGTTGAGTGTTTACTGTTGAGGAGATTCAGCTTTGGCCATACAAATCCAGTACTGATTCAGGTTGTCCAGTGATTATACTATTAATAGATTTATACAGTCACATTATAATGTTAACTTACATTTAGGACATTTAGCAGACGCTCTTATCCAGAGCGACTTACAATGTGCTTTGCATCTGTTCACAGAATGCATCCTAGATAGTAGCATAGAATTCAAGAAACCCTTTAGCCACACTACTACTAAAGTACAGGATCAATGCCATGTAGGAATATTGATTAATTATGAATTATGATTCGGGGCACCATCCTGATTTCTCTGGGACCTATGTTTCAATAATGGGAACTAGTAGAATAATGTATATGTCATTATGTCATCATGCTGTCATTGATGCGTGGATCATGGATTGGCAGTTGGTGCTAACACGATCTGGGCATTTTTTTTTTCAGTCAGTTCCAAGTGTTGCTGAACCTGCCTGTTCAGGCTGCTCAGTCATGAATGTTTGTCTGCATTGGTTATCTTGTACACTGAAGGTTAAACAAAAAAAAATTACTTCAATTTAACATAGTGAAATAAAAACTAAATGACTTTAAAAGGGCTAGGCAAATGAGAGAATCTTGGACTAAGACGACATGAAACAAAACGTATGTGATGACGTGAGATGAGCCACAGGTGAGACTGATAATCACACTCGGACACAACCACACCCACGCAGATACACAGACACAGACGACTAGACGTAGACGACATAAACACATTGGGGTCGGGAGCTGTACCATGACAGAGCCCCTCACCAAGGGCACTACCCGTCCCGGGGTGCCAACAGGACCAAACGCCCCGAACCCATAGCGATGGGCAGATCCGGAGCCCTCAGTCCTGTGTCTGGGAGGTGACTGCCCTCGGTGGAGACTCTGCCACGAACAGCCTAGAACACCCTCCCTGGGAAAACACGTTAGACACACATAACGGCACGTTTACAAACACACACATTGGAACATGAAATACAAGTGGCACAAGAGGCAAAAGGGGGTTTGGAACACACACTGGGACAGACACAAACACAGGTACTGACAGACATGGGAACACGTTTCTCATGGCCAGGAGAGCTGCCAAGGGAGAAAACACTCCCTGGCCTGCAGGCACTGCAATGAGCGGTACTCCCTCCGCTTTCGGCACGGATCTCCCGCATGTGGCGGACGCCCCAGCAGCCCTCTCGGTGGGTGCGCGACCCGCTGCCAGGGAAGCCGTTGGAGGACGCGGTGCAGGGTACGCCTGCCACCTTTCTGTCTCCTCCCTCCGAACTCCCCCTAGGGGACCCCCACCTCTCCTGGGTGGTCACTCCACCGGCCATGTCCCGTGTGTGGGTTTACCTGAGTGTAAAAAAGCAAAGGGTGGATATGTATAATCAGAATGACAGGGATCATGCATATGCTCTTATCCAGTTTGTCATGCCTAGCCCCACCCTCTAACAATATTGTTAAGTTGGCTTGTTAGTTCATGTATTTATTAGGGGTGACCTGCAATAGTCGCTGATTCGACTATAGTCGATTAAAAAGAGCAACATAATAGAGAACAGGTGTTTCAGTACTCTGGTGATTGTGACTGTGGGAGTGGTTGCGTGCTCGGGGGTGTGTGCTGGGATCGGCTGCTGGCCGGGATGCACGCCTACCTGTGGCGACCCGGCCCCCCCACCGTGACACGTTTCATAAAAAAAATAAAAAATAAATAAATAAAAGCTGAATAAAACCAACCTACCATGTTTATTCATTTATCTGAGTGTTTTAGGTTTTTCCTTTGAAGTGGGAAAAAGTCCTGAATGAGAATGGGATCCCGTTTAAGGTGCTCTAGAAAAAAAACCTGATTCAACTATTAGTCGACTAAAGGGAAAATCTGAAAAATCAGATTCGACTATGAAAATCCTTAGTTAAAGACACCTCTACATAAACAGAATACAAGGAAAACGGAGTTCATGCACACACATTAGTTACATATGATCACTCCAGACATGTAAAGTTATATAAATGCGTTACAAGGGGGCTTTACACAGCAGTGCATTCTGCTACCTTCAACAAAAATCAGATTAGGCAGTAGACCCAAGATTGTGAGGAAACACTGCCATTTTGTCACATTAAACTATAAATACATAAAATTAACTTGCATGAAATCCACATCCATGAATTATATTAGGCTCAATCATCCTGCACAGTACTATAATATAGGCACACTGTAATACTGTATAAGTGATTCTGATTATACAAGTGACTATACTGTAATACTGTATCAGTGACTATATTGTAAAGTAGAGAGGGTGCAGGCAGGATGCTGAGAGGTTTTGTTTAAAATGACGTTTATATCCACAATTAAAGTAAACAGACAACAGTCAACAGACAGAGTCAAACAACGCCACATGTGAAATAACATTATGAGACAGGTGAAACAAATAACACTGATGAACACATACATGCAAGAAGTCACAAATATTTACAGACACAAACTACCATGACTGAGGAATCAGGCGTGGTAACCATGGCATAAACAAACTATTAGTTATCTAATAATTAAAGTTGTTTTATTTGGTTATTGCCAACATAGCTGACATAATCAATGATCAGTGAAAAGAAAGATATTCATATAGTTAATTTAATTTTACATTAATATTTCTTGTTCCCATGAGTTCAGCTGGTGATCTCCCACCTCATGTCCTGGTTGGTTTATCTGTGGGTCTGAGTTTAGTTCTGCTCCTCATCTTACTGGTCCTGCTGTGTTGTTGCAAAACCAACAAAGGTTAGCCACAGTTAGACACAGTCAATTTATGAATAATTTAATTAAATGATATTATGCATGATACAATTTCATTATTTCTGTGTTCCTCAGGTGTAAAATGTCTGTGTTGCTGTATTGAAAATCCATCAGACACCAGTCTAACATCAAATCAGACCCAGAGAGGGTCAGGCGGTGAGTGGAGTCAGTCAGGATAAACACCACTGTACACTGCTCAATCAGACACTGACAACTTTACTCATTAATAATTAACTTAAAGCTTCATTCTTATTTCCCATAGTTGCCATTTCAGGCAGAACCGTTCCAGTCCAGGACTCACATGCCATTACATCCCAGATTCAGTCAGGAGGAGTAACAGGTTCTGTGGAACTACTCACTGGAGAATACAGTGAGCTACATCAGTCTACATCAGTTTACAACAAACATGAACATCACATGCATTCTGGGAATGAAGTGTGTATGGTGGAATGTTTGCTGATTTGTTGAGAAGCTAAATGTCACTGAAAGGTTATGACTGTGTTTGGTTTTGTTCTGTGTTACTGTAGATGTTGATGCTGGACCCAGTGATGTCACTTATGCTGAGGTTAAAATAAAACCAATAAAGAAACCAAAGAAAAAAGAAGGTACAGTAAAATGAGAGTCTTTGGTGCCCCCTTGTGCCAAACTCAGATACAGTGAGTCTTACAAATCATTTAGATTCAAGGTTGGAGTCAACACTCAGTAATGTTGTGTGTTTTGTTATTCACTGTTTTCAGATGCATGTTCTGTTTAATAATTTGGAGAGTTGTACTACTTTCTGTAGTCTAATTCAATCTCTTTTGCCCCTACTAGAGAAGGCCACTGTGAGGACAGACACTGTGTACTCAGAAGTGAGGCATGACACACACAAAGGTCAGAGCACCAATACTTGTGTCGCCATTTCAGAGGTACCAGGCTGTACATGGTCATATGAAGGGGTAAAAAAATACTTCAAAACCAGCTGACAATGAAATATATATGAACCCAGTCAGCAGATCATTTCATAGAGTGATTACTGGTCTCCATTCATTACTGCCAGAATCAGCTCCTATTGTTGTATTTTTAATAAACATGACAGAACAATGAAGTTAATGTCAATAACTGTGAAGTGACTGAACCCAATGAATGTTTCCTGAATCATCTTTCAAGGTTGTTGAAGATCAGAGACTTCATGGGCAGAAGACTGAGGGTGTTTCTCACTCCAAGCTCCAACAGCAGGAGAAGCTTAAACTTGTCCAAGTGTCCATTAATTTATTTAGTAACATGTTTTTAAATTAGAATAAAACACAATCACATCTACAACATGAAGGTGTTAAATTACAGATTAAGAGATAGCAGGTTACAGGTGAAAACTCTCACAGTGAAAGGGCAGTTTTCACATAATGAACAAATTTCAGTCTTATTTTAATGTTTTATTTGTTTATGTGAACCACAATGCCAAGTTTAGTGGTTGTAGCATAAACATTCCAGAGGTGTAGGAGGTGATTCTATGTAGATGAGATGAGTGAATGAGACCTCGGTGGCATCAAATTGTGTTTTTACAGAGGGGTGTTTATAGAGAGGGGTGTTTTTGAAGTGTTTTTGGTGAACAGTGTAAATATAAGTTCATGAACTTTTCTTGAAATATCCTGATGATCTGTAGTGAGCCTCACTAGGATTAGCGTTAACTCTAACCTTAACCCTAACCTTCAGATTTTTGGTTCATCAATGGATTTGATCTACTTTCACTCTAAAACATGTTTTTACTTATTCTAATTATAGACTGTGACTACTCGGCCTGGAGTTAGATATATAACTATAGAACTATATTGGAACTATAAATATTGACTTATGCTAGCTGCGGTGTGACAAAGCTACTTTGTGGAAAGGCCTAATACACATTTTCAGCAGGTGTGTCCTACCACCAGAGTGTTCTGCATGTTGCACAACTCCTAAACTAATGACACCAGAATCATGACTATTGCTTTATTACAGTGGGAATATTATAGTGGAAATTGTAAGTATTTTATTGGTTTAATAATGTTATTGAAGTTTTAGTCATCCTCCTGCAATTACATTGCAAATAAAGAATTACCGTATTTTCCAGACTATAAGCTGCTACTTTTTTCCCCACGCTTTGATGTGGCTTATAATGAGATGCGGCTTTTCTGTAGACGTTTCTTCACCCGTCAGGGGGCGGAGCAGAAAGTGAATCAGGTGGTAGGTCAAAGTTGTAAATCAAAGAAAGTGCTCAATTTCATTTAGCACATGCAAGCAGCAGGCACGATGGAGAATTTTTTCAAACCAACATATGTTGTGCCAAATTCCGAGTCCTCTTGTTTGCACACGCATAAAGATGCTACAGATGATATTCGGGTGTTACAGTGATTATAACTTAGTTCATTGAGCACTCTAGTTTTGTCCTAACTAGATATTTAGACATAATTTAGACATACTGCTATAACACTACGAAGTCGTGGTCAGAGGTGAACTTCGGTATAGCCAGTGTGTGTTTTATTTAAAGTAATTAACACCCTTGAGCCAGTGTTGCTTTGGACATAGATATTGCCTTGCCGTTTGCTGTGATGGATATTTAAAATTTAGCTCTTATTTATGCATAGAAACATAAATTGACAATATCATCTGCAGCGTGCAGCTTTATGTGCGGATAAACGAGGGGAGTCGGAATTCAGCACAACATTGGCTGAAAGCAAAAACTGTCACACATGAAATGTTACAGGCACTGTTCAGAAACTGATCAGTTCAGTTAAATGTATTCAGTTCAGTAGATATATGCGGCTTTTAGCCCGGTGCGGCTTATATAACATTTTCCATAAAAAGAAAAGTTAGTAGGTCCGGCTTATATTGAGGTGCGCTCTATAGTCCAGAAAATATGGTACTTTTATTCTTTTGTTTCATTATTACACTACCGTTCAAAAGTTTGGGGTCACTTAGAAATATTCTTATTTTTGAAAGAAAAGCAGTTTTTTTCAATTTAGCTAACAATAAATGCATCAAAAATACACTCTATACATTGTTAATGTGGTAAATGACTATTCTAGCTGTAAAAGTCTGGTTTTTAATGCAATATCTACATAGATGTATGGTGACCCATTTCCAACAACCATCACTCCAGTGTTCTAATGGTACATTGTGTTTGCTAACTGTGTAAGGAGGCTATTGGATATTTAGAAAACCCTTGAAAACCCTTGTGCAAGTAGGTTAGCACAGCTGAAAACAGTTTTGCTGATTAGAGAAGCTATAAAGCTGACCTTCCTTTAATCTAGTTGAGAATCTGGAGCATTACAATTGTTGGTTCGATTAAACTCACAAAATGGCCAGAAAAAGACAACTTTCAATTGAAACTCGGCAGTATATTCTTGTTCTGAGAAATGAAGTCTATTCCATGCAAGACATTGCCAAGAAACTGAAGATTTCCTACAATGGTGTGTACTACTCCCTTCAGAGGAGAGCACAGACAGGCTCTAACCAGAGTAGAAGGAGAAGTGGAAGGCCCCGCTGCACAACTGAGCAAGAAGACAAGTACATTAAGAGTCTCAAGTTTGAGAAATCGACGCCTCACAGGTCCTCAACTAGCAGCTTCATTAAATAGTACCCGCAAAACGCCAGTGTCAACATCTACAGTGAAGAGGCGACTCGGGGATGCTGGCCTTCAGGGCAGAGTGGCAAATTAAAAGCCATATCTGGCTAATAAAAGAAAAAGATTAATATGGTCAAAAGAACCCAGACATTGGACAGAGGAAGATTGGAAAAAAGTGTTATGGACAGATGAATCAAAGTTTGAGGTGTTTGGATCACACAGACGAACATTTGTGAGACGCAGAACAACTGAAAAGATGCTGGAAGAGTGCCTGACGCTATCTGTCAAACATGGTGGAGGTAATGTGATGGTCTGGGGTTGCTTTGGTGCTGGTAAAGTGGGAGATTTGAACAAGGTAAAAGGGATTTTGAATAAGGAAGGCTATCACTCCATTTTGCAACACCATGCCATACCCTGTGGACAGCGCTTGATTGGAGCCAATTTCATCCTGCAACAGGACAATGACCCAAAGCACACCTCCAAATTATGCACAAACTATTTAGAGAAGAAGCAGGCAGCTGGTGTTTTATTGGTAATGGAGTGGCCAGCGCAGTCACCAGATCTCAACCCCATTGAGCTGTTGTGGGAGTAGCTTGACCGTATGGTACGAAAAAAGTGCCCATCAACCCAATCAAACTTGTGGGAGCGGCTTCTGGAAGCATGGGGTGAAATTTCTCCAGATTACCTCAGCAAATTAACAGCTAGAATGCCAAAGGTCTGCAATGCTGTAATTGCTGCTAAGGGAGCATTCTTTGACGAAAGCAAAGTTTAAAGTAGAAAATTATAAAAAAAAAAACAAAAAACATTATTTCTACCTTGTCAATGTCTGAACTATATTTCTATTCATTTTGCAACTCATTTGATAAATAAAAGTATGAGATTTCAGGGAAAACACAAAATTGTCTAGGTGACCCCAAACTTTTGAACGGTAGTGTATATTCTGGAAATAAAAGAGTGATGATGCACTTTATTGCCCTTGTCCACATGCAAAAGGACTGAAATGTCACGGTGAGTGAGGGAGGGGAAGCTGTGAAAGTGGTGCAACATATAAACATTAAATTATTTAATTATCTAGACCAGGGGTCGGCAACCTATGGCACGCGTGCCACCGTTGGCACGCGGAGGCATAATCAGTGGCACGCGACACGGTGGACCAGCATCAGCAAAAAAAAATTAGTAATAAAAAATCTGACAGAGAGCACGATCCTCCAATCGAAATCGCTCCTCAACGCTCCGATAAGCGGATGCGTTTATATTTGGCGATCGATCGCGATATAATACTTAATTTGTGTCCATTTACACCCCAAGCTCAACCCCCGCTCAACAACTTACGTTCGCCCCCCCCCGCCCCCCCCCCCCCGCTCAACAATTTAAACCCGCTTGCTACTCGGCACACTCATTGACTAGACATGTTAAAGTTGGCACTCCATGTCTCAAAGGTTGACGACCCCTGATCTAGACATTCACACCATGTCGTAAACAAAAATACAAAGGATTGAGGATAACATGTGCAGGTTTGTATACAGATGTTAATGAGGGGAAAATGAGACACAGATGAAACACACAAATAGTTAAAGGGGTGTGGCACAACAACAAACTGTAATATCCTAGTACCTCAAGGATTTGTGGTCACTTTTCTTCATATGCCTCCATGGGGGACGGTTTCTTTTCTCCAGCCACTCTCGCACTATTTTCAGTGTGGCATCATCCTTCTGACACTGAGAAATGTCCCTTGAGAAAGTCTGAGTAAGATTCAAGAGAGAGTGAGCTGTTTGTTTGGCTTTGGGTGCAGGGGGTGGTGTGGAGGTTGATAGTCCTGTAGGATTCTCAAGACTGGTGTCCTGTCTCAGAGGTGTGAAATCCCGATTTGGACGCCTAGAAAGTGAGTCTGCATTTCCATGTCTTGTACCATCTCTGTGCTTAATAGCCCAATCATACACATCCAGCTCTAAAGCCCAACGTGTTCTGCGTCCTGTGGGGTCAATAGGCAGCCTTCTGAAACTGAGAAAAGGACAATGATCAGTGACAATTACAAAGGGGCACCCCTGTAGGTAGTGTGAAAAATGTCGGACAGACCACACAATCACCCACCACTCTCAATCAATCATGGACCAGTTTTGTTCAGTGGCATTTAATACATGGCTGGCATAGGCTACTACCTTCTCAACTCTGCAGTCGGCTCTTGGGCCAGAATATCTGTGTAAAGTACAAAGGGTCTGGTAAAATCAGGGTAAGTGTGGACTGGAGGTGATAAAAAAGAGCGTGATGAAAATACCGGAAAGCATCCTCACATTGGTCAGTCCATGAAAATGTGGCATACTTCTATGTTAGCTTGTGCAATGGGCTGCTTTCTTTGCAAAGCCTTTGATAAAAGGGTGGTAGTAAGAGCAGAGGCCTATGAATGCTCTTATTTCTGTGGCTGTATTATTCATCACTTTTTCAGTTATCTTACTGTCAGGCTAGATGCCGGCTCTTGAGACAACATGCCCTAACCCTCTATGGCATGGTGTAGCCCTCAGGCAACAAACCACTATTTCTCCCCCCACACTGCCTCTTTAAATTTTTTTTGGTAAAACATCACATTTTAAATCAGCTGATAATAAAAATCAGTCTGGCACCAATAAAAATTGGTCTGGGTGTGGGTGTGTCTTTCACCTGGGGGTGGAGCACTCCTTTTTTGGAGCATAGCATGCTTGGACACACTGCTAGCAAAAGGTAAGATCAATATCACTTTTTCAGATGTTTAAATGTTTTAAATTTTTATTAAAAAATATCTGTGATGTGCATGAATATGTGAAAAAGCATATTTGAGTAAAGACACTTTTTCTCTTTATCTATATTCTAAAATTTAGGTTTTTCATTCGTTGCCTCAGGGCAACATTGCGCAGTTAGACCACTTTAGTTTGTACAATGACATGTTCATGGATGGAGATGTGCAGGGACTCACAGTTATTTACATAACATTGTTTTTGCTGTCCTATCAACCATTACTCATAGGAAAAGGATGCAAGAACATGTTATGGGTGTAAGGAACATGATCCATCAGTTAGGGTCAAACCTTAGGACAGTGAGGACAGTGAGATTGAGGACAGTGACGGGGAAAATTTGGATGATGATGGTCCAGTCATACTGAACATACTGTATGTAATGTGTGTGTGTGTGTGTATGAATGTTTATGAATGTGTGTGTGTGTGTGTGTGTGTGTGTGTGCGCGTGCGCATCAGCGGGCTATGACAGTTGTATATGACCTATTGTAATTTTATGCTTTATGGTTTCTTTTGAAAACAGATGAAGATGAAGATGATAATGATGTATCAGAGGAAGGTGTTTCAAACATACCTTGGTGGAGAACACACCACAGTCCCAACATCACTAATTTGCAGGCCAGCCTTCCAAAATCAGACAATATTGTGTCCCTATATCAACACTTCCAGATATTTTTTCTGAAGGCATTCTGGAAGTTATTATAGAGCAGTCAAATTTACAGGGGTTGGACAATGAAACTGAAACACCTGGTTTTAGACCATAATAATCTATTAGTATGGTGTAGGGCTTCCTTTTGCAGCCAATACAGCGCCAATTCGTCTTGGGAATTACATATACACGTCCTGTGGTCAAAGGGACTTTAATCCATTCTTCTAGTGGCCAGGTAACTACATGATGCTGGTGGAGGAAAAGGTTTCCTGACTCTTTCCTCCAAAACACCCCAAAGTGGCTCAACAATATTTAGATTTGGTGACTGTGCAGGTCATGGGAGATGTTCAACTTCACTTTCATGTTCATCAAACCAATCTTTCACCAGTCTTGCTGTGTGTATTGGTGCATTGTCATCCTGATACATGGCACCGTCTTCAGGATACAATGTTTGAACCACTGGATGCCCATGCATTGCAATATTTTGAGCAAAACTGTGCTCTTACCCTGCTAATTGAACCTTCACTGCTCTTACTGGTGCAATGTGCAATTAATGAAGGTTGACCACCAGGCTGGTCCAATGTAGCCATGAAACCTTCCACACTAAAATGAAAGGTGTTTCAGTTGAATTGTCCAACCCCTGTATATGCCATTTAGTGTGATACCAACAAACCCTTAACCTCACTACTAAAGAACTGGAGTAGTTCTTGGGTACAGCAGTGCTTTGTGCTTTCCAAAAAAAGGGAAACATTGATTCAATCTGTACCCCACAGGAACAAACATTCAGAAACACAAACACACATTGCAGCTAATTTCTAACCCACAGATTGATAAACCATTTGTGGAATTTGTGAAATAAAACTTCTAATGTGATTAATACTTCTTTGTACCTCATTACACTTGGCGTTTTAGTACCCTCATAGCGTCTTGTTGCCCTGAGGCAACAAACCGAAATCTGGGGGCAGGAGGGTGGGGGGGGGCAAATTTTATTATTTATATATTATAAGGGACCCCTAATCTAGCAAATACTAGAATGAAAATTTTTTTTCCTCCTAAAATAAAAATTCATGCCATAGAGGGCTAAGAACAGCACAGAGTGGTGAAATAGTTGGCATTTCTGTGGGTGCAGTTTAAGACCTGCCTGGCGCAGACGTCTAAATACTTCACGAAGATCTTGGAGATCTTTAAAAGTCCGACTAAAGACAACCATGTCATTTAAGACGACTTAAGGTCTTAGACCAAATGTCTAGAAAACTAAACAAGGTGGCTCCTGAAAGTGCATCTACACATGGCAAGCGATGTCCATCTTTTACTATAATGGAATTCAACCAACTGTAATCAATGCCAAATCTGTAAGAGCAATCCTTTTTATGGACCAAGATTAAAGGAGAGGCCCAGGGACAATAGCTAGGTTCGATCAAGTCAGCATCTAGACTTTTGCACTTGCTTATTGATTTCATCCCTGATTATGCGAGATGTACGGTATGCCCTTTAGCGTACTGGGGATGTGAAAGAAGTATGTATCCTGTGTTTAATCAAATTTGTTCTACCGAGATCAGTAGGGTTAGTGCTAAAAACATCCAGATTGTCCTGTAAAAGGGATTTGACTTGTTGCAACTCATTAGGAGTGAGTATATCTTTATCAATGTGAATGTCAGGTAAGTTGTTGGTGGGAGATGACAAACTACCCTGTGCCACCTCGCATTCAACTGGCACAAATAAATCAGATGGCATGTTACATACTGAGTAGAACTGTCTTATAGGAGTGTTTTTGGCCAGCTCAACATCTTTGTGAGTTGGGTTAACAAAATGAACTACCCTTCTCAACTTTAGAAAAGCTGCGTGCAACAACTAAGTTTTTTTCAGGGGGTACACTGGGTTCGAGAATGCCTTGAAATCCACTGAGCTGACAACTAATTTCATTTGCACATGTAATGGAAGCAATAACTAGTATTTCAGACAAAGGAGGCACTGAGACTGGTGATAGCAGTGACACATTACAGCAAAAGGGCAATGATTGGGAGGAGATTAATGTAGAATTGTCAATGTGAACTTGGGCCGCGGTATGGGTAGCTGAAGATGAGGGCCAATCCATTTTTGCTGTCTGTCTGCAAAGTGCACACGGTGGGACTGTGGGCTTGGAGAGCGGTGCTTATAATCCTCCTCCCCTCGCTGTCATTCCTACCTGGCACTTGGGCTCCTGTAACTCTTGTACTGACTTAAAGAGGTACGCAGAGTAGAGCCATCATAGTGATTAGGTCCCCTAGGAGGGCTGATATGGTGACCGGTATAATCCCTTCGTGAATTTTTCTCATAGCTGTCCCTGTGAGAATAACTTGGGTTGGGGATCCTGAAAAATTGCCTAGGGTTATCACTGGAATGAGAAAGAATTCACCCCCTGTTTCAGAAATCATCTGCAGCTGGAAAATGTCAGTAGGTGGCATATGGGGTGTGGTACCCCTCACAGCATCATTCTCCTGAAGATCGTCCACACTCAGAAGAAAGGGCAGAACCCGAATGAAATGCTCGTGTTTGTGTCAGTGTGGCTAAAGTTGTTTGAAGCTTGTCGACTCTTAAGGTCAGCTCATTCAGCTGTGCTACAAGGGTGTCAGTAGGAACAGTTGTAAGAGTATGGACAGGGCTGGGGTGATGAGACCATCGGAGGCAGAAAGGACTTAGCTAATGTTGACCTTGCTCTTTCACACTGGCCAGCCATTCTGATAGCATCCTCAAGAGTTGTAACACCAAACTCATATAACTTAGCTTGCAGTACAGAGTTCAGTCCAGCAATGAATCGTCTCAGATTCTCAGTGTCGCCATAATCTGGTAAAGCTTGATGTACAAGTTGGCTCAACTCAGCAGCATATACTTCCAGTGGCTCAATGGCCAAACAAGGTCGCGCATTCAGGTACGTTTAAAAGTGTATCAGTTGCTGCTTCTTACCAGAGACTGCTAACATGTGAGTACAGGTTCTATCATAATCTGCTTTTATGTCATCTGACAAACTATCCTAATCAGAGCCGGAGTGGGCCACTTTTTCAGCCCGGGAGATTCATGTCCAAATCCAGCCCAAAATTATTTTTCCCTCCCAATCGGCCCAAACTAGAGATTGACATGAGCCGGCCCATCGGGAATCCTCCCGAATCTCCCGATTAGCCACTCCGGCTCTGACCCTAATAGTTGAAAGCAGCTCCTGCCAATATAGATGGGAGCACTTTGGCCAATTGAGCTTTATTCATACCTGAAGTTTTGCAGCACACTTGGAATCGCAGAGCCCACTCGGAGAAGCTTTCATTTCCATCGCCATTAAAGTCATGTGGTAAAACAGCTTTAAAATGTAACGCTGGGGCTGCAACTGGATCCTTCACCATGGCTGTAACACACAAAGTCTATAAAGTTCAGCCGAAACGTACAAAAAAAGAACGGCATTTGATGCTACCACAAACTTTTATGTGTCCCAAAATTATTAAAATAGTCCAAACATGTAGTGTCCATGCAAGTGAAAAAATTGAAAGATAGTCCAACACGAAGCAAAACCGCTTCATGTAAGGCGTGGAAGTTTAAAATAATCTCTAGCTTCTTAACAAAGGACGTATCCAACAAACAAATTCCGCACTTAATGACGCATTACCAGTGCTTTTGTACCATTGTTCTTCAATGCAACAACTCTCAGTGTCAAATTTATTAAACGTGTTGAAAAAGGAAATTTCTTTCATCTGCGAAATAAATAAATAAACTCAAATGTGTTTTGGAGGTTTTCATTCATGTGCTCATTTCTTCTCTCTGTGACATTTGCAGCTCTGTGTTGGTATCAGTCAGTTGAACTTGTCACGTCTACATACAGATCAGATCGGCTGAGTGTAAGACAAAGCCCCTTAAAGTGTTCTGGTCTGGATCAACCTTCCTTTGAAGGACACAGGAAGGACCTACACCCATAAAATTCTAAATTCCAGCCTTATCTGATTGCCCAAGGTTTAAACTCAATTTACAACACCTTGGAAGTCCTGTGTTAAAATCCAGAACTGAAGATGCAAATATTTCAGAGATCTTTGTAACTCCAAATCTGAACTGAAATTGGAACCCAGCCTACTGAAACCAACTCCGTGAACTCAATCTAAAGACACCAAACTCAACAACCTTTCAACCAAGGAAAGGGTAATTATTCATAAAACCAGTATTCAGTTTTCCAGCCCTTAAGGACCCAGGACAAAGGACCCATGTGTGGCAGAGTGAGATTTTTTGGGGCAATCCCACTAATTCCCTCCCTAATTGTAAATTGTGGTGGAGCCGTATGAGTTGCGGGGTAGGTTTATCCTGGCATTATAAATAGCGGGGGTGTGGTTACTGGGGCAGACTCCCTTCAGTCATCCTGTTTTTCCAGCACCTCTAACATTGTTCGGTGGGCGCGTCATTGAAATTACTGTGCTGATATCTATCTACCACTGGTGGGCAGTTGCTATTTGCCCTTTGCGAACAACCTTGTTAGTCATCACGCTGTCCGAAGAATTCGCAGTGGCTGTCGGAGCAATGAGCGGATTCCAGTCACAAGGGGGAAGGAAGACAACAGCATTATAGACTTTCGCCCAAAAATAAAGTTTGCTGCGTGGTTCCAGTAGCCAGCAGTGCTGCTGTTTTGTTTGAGGGGGGCGTTCGTGATTCATGTTGTCCGAGTGATCAGTGAGTTTTGTGTTTTCTATTTGTTTTCCTGCTACATTTTTAGGCTTGGTTTGGCTGCGACCTTTTTCTTAGTTTTACATGTTTGATTTGGTTGAGTGAGTGGTTTTTATTTCTTTACTTCTTTTTCCGTTTGCAGTGATTGGCGGTGTGATTTTTGCCAAACTGCGCTGCAAAGCGTTTGTTTTATGTGTTGTGTTTGAGGAGGGTGTTGAGTTGTGTTGGTGTGTTCGTGAGGAAGTTTTTCTTTTGTTTGTTCATTTATTGGTCCTCCCTCATTGTTTGGTTTTGTTTAATTACTATTTGATTGTTTTGTGCACGGCAGGAGCTGCAGGCCGGACAGAGGCAGATGTCCCAGGTGGTGGAATCTCGTGCATGGGTTTGGTAGCGTGGAGTATTTTAAGTGTGAAGTGTGGGGTGGTCACGGTGAGCGTGTAGTATAGGTGTGATCTCCTAGCGCCCCTCTTAATGACTAAAGCCGCAGCCCTGTTCCCTCTGGTTTTACTTGTCAATTGTGAGTCTGTGAAATTATATTTTTGTTAATCAAATTATATTTTTATATTATTAAATAAATAATTGGAACTACATCTCTGGTCCAGTGGTCTTGAACTTGTGTGCCCTTTTTCTTTACTGGTCTTACTTTGTGCTGAGGCTTTCATTTGCCCCAGTGTAATTCCTTGGGGTGAAATTCCCCTAGGTGGCGTAGTCGTGCATTTTTCCTTTTTTGGGGTTTTTGTTAGTCCTGCTTGCCACACATGCATAAGCTGAACCACGTGCCTCTGAAATTTGAACATTATGTGATCTGTGGTTGATATACAACACACCTTATGATATGACACAACTTATGATCTTTCATGTGCTCAGTATTAATTGATTTTATCAGAATATCTTTTGTATAATCATCTTGATGCATATCCATGTATTCCTGTGTGTTTCAGTAGTTTAGATATACATGTCCTTGTAGTTTTGAACTGTACTGTGAATTAGAGGTGTGCCAAAAAATCGATTCATATATCAAAAATCGATTCTCATTTACTACGATTCAGAATCGATTTTAAATGTCCCAAAATCGATTCGAAGTCGTGGTGAAGTCTCGCGTTACGTAATTACAAAATTACGCGAGACTTTACGCAGCATGTTCTTGGACATACTCATGCGCGGAAAAGGTTCAAAACACATGGAGGAAAGAGATATTCAACCTGTCCGGTCTTCATTTAAGGCAAAAAATATGGGTTCATTTTGGTTTTTACCGAATGCCGGGGAAGACCGAACTGGACACAATGTAGCTCGTGTGTAAGGCTTGTGTAACGCGGTGAGCACGGGAGCGTTAATATAGAGAAGGGTGAGAAATAATATAGAGAAGGATGGACCCAAGTGCCGGCTCGCAAGAGCAAGACGTTTGACACTCGTCACATGTATTAGCGAGAGGGAAACGCGCACAGCGACCCAGAACGAACAAACAAAACAACACGGAAGACTCAACGCGCAAGAGAATCGAAAGCAAAACCGTGAGGGCACGGAGGAAACAAAAAACCAATGCGGAAAATACAACGCGTGAAAAATAACACTCAACCGTAGTGAGACGGGAGGAAGAAACAAAATAACAACAGTAACTAAAAAACAGCGCGGATAAATGCAACACGAAAACGAAACCAAGGACACCAGCAGAAGTAACTGGCAAAAAACGCTGCAGCAAAATAAAACCCTTCCCAAAAAAAAAGGCAAAACGGATAGGAAGACATACAGGATTGGGAAAACTTGAGATGGGTCAGGAAGCGATGCATAAGATACTCGAATAAGTAAAGAGAAAGCATAACAGAGAGAGGTGGTGAGACACCATTAAACGATAAGCAATCACAGAGAAAGCAGAGACTGGCTGAGAACGTACGGTTACGTCGGTTTAGTCTGGGACTGACTCTGGTGCCCCTAGCGACGGCTGGGGGAACTGCATCCGAGCCAGCCCTGACAGCTCGCAAAATGAAGCTCAAGAATTTTGGTAACAACAAAAACCATTTTATTTTACCAAAGCACTTAATTTTTGTTAATTAAATGTGAAAGACACTTAATTTTCTGTATTTGTCGTTCTGTCTTGCAAAGCAGACTGTAGTAGATCATGCAGATTTTATAGACTGAAGCAGACATTTTTATAAATCAAATCGTTTTTTGAATAGAAAATCGTTTTGGTAACACTTTATTTTAAGGAACACAAATTAGGCACTTATTAATGTCTTATTATTTGCTTAATAAAGCCTTAATTCGACATTTGTAAATGATTTATTCACTGCTTATTAGGCTTTATTCTGTGTAAGTGTTATTGGCGCTTAATTAGGGGTCTGTTATGTGGAAATGACTAATAATGGCTATATTAGTACTTATAGTGCACAATAAACAGTTATGTTAGCACCCTGTTAAGCAGATTATTAAGCATTAACTATTAGCTAATTCTACATGTTATTAGTGTATAATTGGCAGTTTGTGAGTTTGGCAGGGTTACGACTGTGCTGGAGTTTGAGGTTCTGTTCATCAGTAATTAAGACACTAAAAAGCACAAAATAAACATTTAATAAGTCAATCTCCATCAGCATTTAGCTAATACGAGCTTAATAAGTCACTAATAGACCAAGAAGTGTACCATATTCTAAAGTGAGGTTCTGTTCATCACTAATTAGACACTAAAAAGCACAAAATAAACATTTAATAAGTCAATCTCCATCAGCATTTAGCTAATAAGAGCTTAATAAGTCACTAATAGACCAAGAAGTGTACCATATAAAAGTGAGATTCTGTTCTCTCTAAAGTGAGATTCTGTTCATCACTAATTAGACACTAAAAAGAACTGAATATACCGAACTGATAAAGAACTCTCACAGATTCAGAACCTGTTCATACTTTATTTGCAATACAATCTATGATGTCAGTGTGTGTTCAATATAGTCAATTTTGGTTAGAGTTTATCATTTCAGTTAATTAATTAATTAATTGTAGGTGCTATCACAAAGAACCAAAAACATGCAAAAGAAAGAAGCATGTTAAAATAAAATGTATTTAAGCCAGTAACTAATGATCCAGAGTCTAAGATCTCAATTACAAATAAAATCATTTAGAAGCTTATGGAACAAATCAAAATCAACACATGCTAAAATAAAGTTTACAATGATATCTAACACTTAAATGAAAACACTAACATCCACCATTAATGCATTGGGACAAATATGGACCATTCCACAATTTCAACCTCATACAGTATATTGTTTTCTTATGTCATGTAAAAGCATGCCAAGGGGACCTCCACTGTGCTTATTTCCCCTCCAGTAGGTCCATTCTATTAAATCCAAATGTTCCTTCAGGGATATTTCAGACCTGTTGCCTCGTAGTCGCCATACAGAGGATTTGCAGACTCCCCACATCCGCTCAATGTTTTGGGTGTGTGCTCCAGTCATAGGGTCAACAAAAGACTCTTTATGATTGACTATGAGATGAAGATATCCCTCATTCTCAAGACAGCTGTATGCTCTCCATCCATCTGATATCACTGTGCTCCCATGCTTCACATACTTCTTCAGGATGGGCATCAGGTGTCTTGTGGATCTGTTCTTCACAATGCGTAACACAGGTCTCCTCCCCTGATTCCGAACACCCAGCATCCCAAACACCCAGGAATTTCGGTTACTGCTTCTTCCCCTGTTGTACTAAATGCAAAAACAAATGTTTAAAATGTAATATATATATATTTTCAAACCAAATATCATGGAAAGATACTTATCACTCTACTATGGCCAAAGATTAAGCATGAGACAAATACTTAATGTAATTTATATAAAATTAGTTCAATACAGAATCTGGCCTTATAATGTACATGATAGAATTCTGACATGACTAGAACATGTGAAAATAGAACACATGTTTAATGCCCTTACCACAGTCAGTGGTTACTTAAGGGTCTTAGATCTACAATTGCAGATCTTCTTTCCTGAAGGTTTGACAACCTAACCATATTTAACACACTCATACAGATAACTACTGGTGTCTGAAGCCAGTAATTAAATGAGCCAGGTTCAACTGAATAAAGTTGGAGCTGAAATCTGCAGGAAGCAAGATGTGTAAGAGTACAGTTGATGACCACTGTCCAAGTAACAAAAACACAAAACAGACATGGCTGAATAAACTTACTTTGCGTTTGTGGCCAAACTTGCTTTCATCAATCATTACAACTTCACGTGTGCTTCCGATTCTCTGCCTTTTATCTCTCCTCATTCTTTTCATGGCAGATTTGCACACCTTGCGAAGTTTGCTAGCCAGTTTGCTCAAGGTTGTGGAACTTCGTGTAATGCCCTCCTGAAGCATATCTATCTGGCGAAGGCGGAGCCCTTGGGCAAATCTATATAAAAATGTGTGGATATAAAGAAATATACTTTGTAATTACATTACATTTGATGTTGTACATAAATGATAACTGGGTGTAAGATGAAATCAGATTTAATACTTAGACTTAATAATTCTTTTCCACAGCAAATGCTATGATTAATCAAATCTGAATTAAACAGTATTTATAGATCAGCACTCAATTTCATTTTCTTTTTAACTTGATCTTACCAACCTCAACTTGCTATTTGCAATTCTGAGTACTGTGAACTTTGGTGTTTCACACCTATAGTTGGATGGAATTACTTAAAAGGTTTGGAGCATTTTTTGGTTTGTTTGTTTTGTTCACACTGAGAAAAATCCGAAAAGTGAACCGAAATGTGGCAAAAAAAAACAAAAAAACATGACCATGTTCTCTCTGTTTATTGGTCAGAACTGTCTGGGGTGGAAGAAGAAAGTAAATAAGAACATAAATATAGTAAATAAAGTCAGATCACACCTCTCCAGAGTTTTGGCCCGCATCTTACCATATTCAAACCTGCCCAAACGAATCAAGGGTGAAAATGAACCAGAGTCTATTCAGATGAGTAGTAATAAGGGTTAGTTTCCCAGACAGGGAATAAGTCTTGTCCTGTACTACACATAACTTTGAGTGCTTTTCATTGAAAGAATAATATAGTCTGTATGACTAAATTATGAGTCTAAATAACACAGTAATAAACAGGTTCATAGATTTTAAGTCTCTGTGGACTTATAAATAACTAGCTTGAAGTAAGAAGTACTCTGTAAAATGATTGTTGCATAATAATGGCCATTTATCAGCTGTATTATCCTGTATTATCATTTTAAGCTGTCTCTTGCAAAAATATTGGCTTCAAATTGAATGAAGGCAACCCTTCTTCCAGATTTATTTTTACAGCATACTTTTTTGTTACCTGCAAATGTAATGAATCCAGGTCAGGAGCTTAACATGAGATTTCTCAAATATAGAGCCCTTTCGGATGGACCTCCGGATAGTCTTTCGGTTGTGGCATTTGTCACGACAAACCCTTGAAATAAAAATATATATATATATATATATATATATATATATATATATATTCTCAGTACAGTCAAGTTAATCATATAGGTCTATTTAGTAACTTTAACCTGAGTTTACTGTAACTGAGTAAGTAGTCATCTGAAAACACTAGTGATTTACATTTGATGGAATTTGGCAGATGCACTTATCCAGTGCAACTTGCATTTTTATCTCATTTTTTATACAAGTGAGCAATTGAGGGTTAAGGGCCTTGCTCAGGGGCACCTCAGTCATGGCCTCGGGTCTGGGAATCGAACCCACGACCCTCCGGTCACAAGACCAGTTCCCTAACCGCCAGGCCACGACTATGGAATATTAAAATGCTATTCACTTAATATGCTTTGCATTTCCTGATAACGCCTTTGAAATGTAATTTTCAACCTCACCACGACACTAAAAATATGTAAATATTCAAATGTTAATGGAGAAATAGCGCCTCTCTTGTTTGCAATAACATTACGATACAAACAGCGCTCAAACTGTGCCAAAATGCATTTTGAAAATGCAATCCGAACTTTGAGCTCAAAGTTGCTTGTAAGAGTGGAACATGTAAATGCGAATGCGTATTACATTTTCATTTGAATATTGACACAGAATAACTTCCATACACGACTGCCCCATTGTAACGTGTAAGCAACAAAGTAATTGAATCTGGTGAATCAACGAAAGTAATTAGTAGTGACAAACAATGTGTGTGTGCTGTGGTGTCTGTACAGTTACATGAAATGAAAAAAGCTGCCAACTTACCAATCTGGTTCTTGCTTTTGCCTATAGCCTACTGGAGCTTCATTTCATGGCGACAGGAAGGACATTTCATATGTCTTTTGATTAGTCTATTTTTCATTAGCCAATGAAAAAATGTTTTGTTTTTTGCAGAATGTATTTTATGCATTAAATCATAATGCGATGCGATGTCTACAAAAATTCTCTCTGTATGGCTCTGGTCCCGCTTTCCTGTCTGAGCCAATCAGAGTGTTACCTTTACCCGCGCAAGTAATACGCATGTGCATTTAAAAATGTAAAATAATTATATTTATATAAAACATATAGCTTGTTTTCATGTGTATTTTACAATAATACAAAGAATAATAAAAAATAAAATAATAGGAAGAATAGGAAGGTAGAAAGGAGGAGGGGAATAAATTGCACATCGCTAGAAGCGTGGGAACAACGCACAGTCGTACACTGTCGAACTGCGAAGAAGCTCAGAAGCAGAGAGAGATGGTGAGTACTGTTTAGCTAACCAATTGGTTTAACCTTAACTTTAACTTGTTTTGGGGATTGGTATTCATGTCCAGCGCTTACACATACACAAAAATAACACTGGAAAACGAGTGTAAATGAATTGTTAGGCTAATATTTACTACATTTGGTTAAATCAACTAGCTGGCGAACTAGCATGTATCTAGGTGGCTAGCCCTCCTGTCGTGTTCGGGTCAAATCTGACCGATTTACAACTTAAACCACTCATAAATATTGTGTTTTACATCTGATTGCTGCAAGGCCTTATGCCATCCTCCACACTATGCACTGGAACATATAAAAGTGATGATCATCTTTTTCATTGAATTTTGAGTGTTTTAAACCAATGTTTTACATCTGTGTTGTTGCCGGTCAAGCGTGACCATCACAGGAAGTGAATGGGTATTCAGAATATATTCATCTATGAGACAGAAAACATCCCCATACACACACACACACACACACACCTACACACACACACACACCTACACACCCACAGACACACACACACACACCCACAGACACACACCTACACACACACACACACTCGCTCTCTCACACACACACACGCACACCTATACAGACACCTAAACACACACACACACCTACACACACACACCTAAACACACACAGACACACACACCTATACACACAGACACTCACTCGCTCACTCACTCGCTCGCTCGCTCGCTCACTCACTCGCTCACTCACACACACACAGACACACACACAGACACACACACAGACACACACATATACACACACACCTACACACACACAGACACACACACCTACACACACAGACACACACACACACATACACACACACACCTACAGACACACACACGTTATGCCTATGTTTGCAAGGCACACTCTGATCTGAGTGTGATGAATTCACACACACACACGCACACACACACACTCACTCACTCACTCACTCACACACCTACACACACACCTAAACACACACAGACACACACACACACCCAAACACACACAGACACACACACACTCACTCACTCACACACACAGACACACCTACACACACAGACACCTACACACACACCTACAGACACAGACACACACACGTTATGCCTATGTTTGCAAGGCACACTCTGATCTGAGTGTGACATGCCACTCGTGTGCATGAATTCACATGCGCGCGTGCACACACACACACACAGACACACACACACACTCTCACTCACTCACACACCTACACACACACACACACACCTAAACACACACAGACACGCACACACACACACACACCTACACACACACACACACCTACACACACACACACACAGACACACACACACACACAGACACACCTACACACACACCTACAGACACACACACGTTATGCCTATGTTTGCAAGGTGGTGAAAATTTTTTTTGTGTGTTAAAACAGACCGGTCTCTGAAGACCGGGAACACTAAAGTAAAAAACGTGAGGTCAACAAAACCGAAGGGCTAGTGGTAACTAACAGCTAACTAGCTAGCTAGCCATTGTAGCTAGCTAACGTGTATAACGTTTAGCTCGGCAACATTAATCAATAATTGTCATACACTGCCTGGCCAAAAAAACGTCGCCACCTGGATGTAACTTAGCAAACAGGTACTAGCCTCCTATTGGATAATTACTGCACGGGCGATTATTTTTCAGCTGGCAACACGTTATTTAACCCCAACTGGTGCAATGAGTTGTTTCTCATGCGAAGGGAACTCAAGGGATTTGGACAGAACAGCTGTGTAGCCTTATGAAAACCACTAATCAGTTAGGCTAACCGGAAAAAGGCTTCAATTTGTTAGGGAGCATAAGGATTGGACTCTGGAGCAATGAAAGAAGGTTATGTGGTCTGATGAGTCAATTCTGGCCGTTCGATTCATTCACAGAATCTATATAGCGTGTTGGCCAGAGTACCCACATTTGTGGTATTGATGGAGTGTTAAATGAAAGCTCAAATTTTAACTAATTTAAATGCACATGTACGTTGTTTAATTAATGCTGTTATTCTTTATCTTTGGCTGTCTTTATGTGCAATTTCTATTGTAAAATCTTAAAATGTCACAATTTAGTGAACTTGATTTGCTTGTGGTGTGTTTTTAATTTCAACGTTAAAGTTATCACTGTAATCCACAGGCTAAAAGGCGGGCAAACAAACAACTTAAAGCCCTTGGAACTGAAGAGGACATAGTTACTAAAGAAAATGAGTGCCAAGAAGGAAAAGGTAAGAAAAAAATAACATTCATGAGAGTCCTCTATAAAAGTTAGTTGAAAATATTTAAACATTTGATGGTACTATTTTCCTGTATAAATACAGTACTGGACCTGGGGACAAGGGACAAGGGAAACTCCAGGATCAAGTAGAAGCATCACATCAGACTTCAGTAAGCAGTCAACTTGTAAAATAGTAAATGTCTATAATGCCATGTGTGTGAAAAATAAAAAATAATGTTAAGAAACATTTTTATTTCTTATTTAAAAATAACAAACTGTTATTTTGTTATGATTATTTTTGGCTGCAAATATGAATCCCATTACCCTCCAGGTTTTTTTTTGTGAACATTGATGTATTTATGTTTTTAATTTGTTGTTCTTAATTCTAGGCACTGCCTCTTCAATGTCTAAATGTGAATTTCTGGAAGAAAAGTTAAGATGGCAAGAAAAAAAGATAAGGGATTTAGAAGATGAGAGAGACTTTCTTAGGGGCCAGCTCCAAAACAAAGGTTTGGAAGTACACTCAAGGATCATTGTAGGTTTTTTTTTTTTTTTTTTTAGTTTTCCGAACTCTTAGTTAAAAATTTTGGAATGACTTAGCTTTATTTATTTTTTAGAAATTACCTGAACCAGAAATGACATTGCAGGGTCTGCAGAAAGGGTGCAAAACTTTAATAATGCTTAGTATTCCGTATTCTCATTGTCACGTTGTGGGGGGGCCCCCTACCGGTCGCCCCCGGTTACAGCGGCAGCGGTCCTGTTTTTTGTCACGTGATGTTCGTCCTTCAGGTGGGCGGGACCCGTGATCCGTCTCACCTGAGGGTCGTTTGTTCGTCCATATATGTCTTGTCTTTGTACCAGTTGACTGCTGGTTATTATTTCCTTCATTTGGAACAATGCACGGGTTTTTGGTTTGCACACTTTCTATTAAACCATCCTCTTTCCCTGAGACTTGGCGTGATCGCTTCCTTTTTGAGTTGCTCACCCTGCCCGTCACACTCATACTTAAAAGAATCAGCATTTCTTAATCCCCTTTCACTCGTAGTACTTAAATTTATTCATAACCTACAAGCATGCAAATTTTAGACCGTCAAAACTGCTATGGTCATTCTAGCTGAATTCTGGTCTGTCTAGTATTATTTTTCTATTATAAAAGTAATTTAATTTCATGTCTGTCATAAATTTTTACAATAAACATTTGTCTAATTATATTTTTGTGGTATAATATGGTATAATAATGAGAAAATATATGTAGATCGTTGGCTCATTGCCTCTGCAACTGTGCTGGAAAGGCACAGCCAGTTTAACAGTGTCAACAAAGAGCTATTTAAAACTTTTGGGAAACAGTTGCAATACTGTTGTTCTTAAAGTTGTTTGGAAATGTATTGGGTCAGTTGTTAGCATTAAATGCACCAAGAACATTTGTGAAAAGTAGTACATTTTCAATGTTTTTTTTTTTATGTAATCAACTTTTTTTATGAAAAGAAGTGTGATTGAAATGACACATTTAAGTTATATAAATTCAGAATCCTTTTAGATTGCACTTAAATACTTATAAATCACTTGTTTTCTGAGCATTTACAGTTTTTGCAAAATGGCTAAACATTTAAATGAATGTCATATGTCTGTACATAGGTATGATTCCTGATCCTGTAAATAAGGACATCAAAGTCAGTGTAGATGATTCTTCATCTGAATCATCTAGTTCACCTGGAATCAGTGACTCTTCGGAATCTGATAAGGCTTACAAAAAGGCCAAAAAAAAAAGAAGAAGCACATGAACAAAGTAGCAAAACACTTTCATGCTAGAGGTAAGTTAAAAGACTTGTCCTGACTGAATTGCTCATAGTAACGGGAGTAACAACAACACAGTGTACTGCATAGTGATCATCTATCTAACTATGACTAAAGGTTTCTAAAGGAAACCTATGACACAGGTTTCATTATCAGTTCTCCAGTTAGTAAACCTAGTAACAGCGGTTCAGCTGAGTTTGTCAGACAGACCTGCGTGTGTTGTACTGTGTTGAACAGAATGGTAGTTAGCATTAGCTATGATGTATCTAAGTGAAGTCTTCTGATTAACTGTGCTAAACATTGTTTAATTGTCAGACTGTTTAACATTTACTGTATGACTGACTTGCTGCTACTTTTTAGTCAAAGTACAGTGGGGCAAAAAAGTATTTAGTTTTCCTCAAGAGAGGTCTGTAATTTTCATCATAGGTACACTTCAACTATGAGAGACAAAAAGAGAGAGACAAAATCCAGGAAATCACATTTGTCACGTAGGGCTATGCCCCCCTCTCCCCGCTGTCACTCCAATGTCTGTTCCTCGTGTTTTCTGTTATTCCTTGCCTGTTTATCCCGCCCTGCTCGTTGTCTCCGTGAGTCCTCGTTTGTTTCCACGCCCCCGTGTCATTGTTATCACCTGTTCCTTGTTTCAGTTCTATGTATTTAAGTCCCGTCATTCCCCCAGTCGAGTCATCCGTGGTTTTGTTCTATCAGTCAGTTTGTGCTTTCACGTTCGCTGTTTTTCTAGCCCTGTGTTTCCCGTCATCTGTTTGTTCCTGCCTGGTCCGTGAGTCTTCCCTGTTCTCTGCCCGTTCTATCGACTCTGGTTTTGGTATTCCCTGTATTAAATCTCGCTCATCTCTGCATTTGTGTCCGTCTCCTCGCTCCGTGGCGCGAGCCACGTTACAACATTGTAGGATTTTTAAAGAATTTATTTGTAAATTATGTTGGAAAATAAGTATTTTGTCAATAACAAATTCAATGTAGAAGTGCAATCACACTCTTATTCAGAATCTGACCAAGTTGGCTGTAGGTCAAATATAACATTAAATGTATTTTTTGTTTGTGATCAAAATGAGTTTAAACAATGTGCTGGTTGGCTTCAGCATCATCAGGCATGAAAATCAGTCACCTTTCGGCGAAATTCGCCGTTTTGAAGTTGAAAAGGGTGACCTACGCGAATCGTGTAGATCCGAGGAGTTTTCTTGGGGGGGGGGGGGGGGGGGGGGGTCGGGAGATTTAAAAAAAATTATATATATATAAAATAAGCAAACAGAGCACTTCCGCAATCGGCAATTTCAATGACCCTGGCCAGCAATTTCCGCCCAACACCAATCATAGAGGCCAAATTGCGTTTCAATCATACGACGTCAGACGTCATTCACGTTATTCATTTATTGCTAAGCGGGACGAGAAGCAGGACTTACGCCGGGGACAACGCAGAAGAGCATACATTTTTCACAGTGGATTTAATTGGGTGAGTAATGGTTTCAGTCGTTTCATATTTTGCGGTAAAACAAAGTTTTGAACACTGTCAGAGCTAGAGCCACAAGCTCTTGTGATAAATAGGTAGATAGATAGGCCTATTAAGTTCGCGTCAACCTTGTGTAGTTAACGGTGACATAAAATAAGAAACAAGATTTTTTCTAATGTCTCTGTAGTTCTACAGAGACATGTAGAATCCAGGGACGTGCCAGGGCGTTGAAGATGAAGTTGTAAACTATTGTCATTTGATAGTCTCTACCCTGTGCTTTAGCCCATGTTAGAAGCCTTTCGTGACAAAATAAAAACACGTGAACCTGGTATTTTTACACTCATTTTCGCCGCTGATGTATTTATTGGTTCCTTAAGACGTAATGGTTTTGACTGAGCCATCTGGAATGGCAAAAGCGGCTTCTAGCGTTTACGGATCTGGCTCCATCCATTGACAAGACAGGTGTCAATTTTTTCAGCGCAACATTATCGTGAGAGAAGAGCGTGTCACGTGTCACGGTTATACCATGTCCTTCATTGATTGATCAGTTTGCATTCCTTTCCATGTTTTCTGTGTCTCTTTGTTTTGTTTTATGTTTAATTCTACGCCCTGTTCTGCCCTTTGGTTGTAATTGATTTCACCTGTGTCTTGTTTCAATTTCTTTGGTATGTATTTAAACGCAGTCTTTCATTCAGTAGGTGTGGGTTATTCTTGTTGCGTCCTTATGTGCTAGTTTTTTAGGTTATTGCGTTAGAGGTTTGATCATTAGAAGTTTCTGTGTGTTTGTAACTTCCTGGTAAAACCGTAATCCTGCTCCGTGGTATGTCTGATGCAAGTAGCGAGTTGTCTCCTGATATAGTTGTGAACGTCTTGTCTGGTTTATGTGGTTTGAGTATTTTATGTATTAGTGTTCAGTGATTGATGGTGTGTATGATAACTTCCTGGTAAAACCGTAATCCTGCTCCGTGGTATGTCTGATGCAAGTAGCGAGTTGTCTCCTGATATAGTTGTGAACGTCTTGTCTGGTTTATGTGATTTGAGTATTTTATGTATGTGTTCAGTGATTGATGGTGTGTATGATCGTTGACGTTTCTTAGTTTTGTTTCATCGTGTCGTACGTCTGGATGTTTGATAGGATCATGTATTGATAATGTGCTTGTTTGTTTGTCTGTCGAGTAGTGATGTGTTGAAGTAAGAGTTCATATTATGTACGTCTTGTGTTCTACATGGTGATAGTTTCTTCTTACCTAAAATGTTTATCTGGATTAGTTGTTCAAGTCATTGTCGTGATGTAAAGTTTTGTCCATGTATATTCGTTGTTTTCGTTTCAGTGGTCTAGTTTTGTTAATCTTGTTTCTTGTTTTGTGGCGTGAGCGTCAGTAGATTATTCTTGAGTCTTGTGTCCTGTTAATGTCTGAATAAAGGAGGTTTTGATCAGCATGCCTCGTCGTTCTCGTAAACGAGTCTCGAGTCTGTGTTTAGGCACAATGTCTTTATCTCCTCTCTCTGAGGTCCCTGAGCGTTCTCCGGTCTCATCTTCCTCGCAGTCGTGTCTTTTTCCTGATCCCTCAGATGTTGGATCGTTACATCACGAAAGGCTATGTTGCTATTATTTTATATTATATATTATTTATATTGCTATTATTTTTAGTCGCTGCTGTAGCTTCTGTCACTGTTTTGCTAGATTCACAAACATAGTAGCTACTAGTTTCTCCTGGATCGTTCGCTAGGGTCTAAAGTGAGTAAAGTAAACTAATCCGCACTCTGCATTCCAATGAACTTTTTTAAATCTCTGAATCCGCCCACATCGCATCGATTGTAGCCTACTTACTTTGCTCACCTGCGCAGACCTCGATTCGCTGGAACACAAACATTCTATTGACTGCTCTTGCTGAGTGACTAACTAGTAGCAATGTGTGTGAATGTAGCAGTTACTTCTGGTCATTACACAGTGATAAAGAGTGATGTACCACTTGCACTAATGCTAACATTAACCTTGCAGAATGAGTGTGTTAGGGGAGGAGGACGCAGCAGCTGTTAAAAAGCTGGATGCAGCTGTAAAATGCAGCTGGAAGCGGTCCTGGTTGGAGCTAGAGGGAAAGGTTGCAGTAAAGGGTCAAGAGGTGTCCTTTAAAATCAGCGACTTCTTCAAAAAAATTGATAGGGAGGGTTTGGCCAGATGTGTCCTCTGCACAAAGGACATCAATTACGGCAAGAAAGGCAGCCATGCTTTGATTTCACATGTCAAAACTGAGCTTCACAAGAAGAAAATGGAAATCATTGCGTCAACTCAGAGTGTTGCCAGCACTTTCTGTCAGGCATCGACAAGCCAGAGTCAGGCAAGCCAGGACCCAGAGAGTATAAGGCAGCAGTTCAAGGGGAAGATGGCGGTACCCATTGTAAGCCGCATTGCAAATGCAGAGGTAGGTGTAGGTCTTTTAGTTAGCACAGGCAGAAAAGCCACAGTACACCACCACTTTATTTATTCAATTTAACATTATTATTGTTGGTATTATTCACAAGCCTACACTATCTTTGTAGTCATTGCAAACTGCGTTTTAGGCAATGGTCCTTGGAACACTGGCAGAGCATTGCATCCCTTTTTCAATGGCTCCTGTCATTGTTCAGCTTGCACAGTCCCTGTCCTTGGATAAAACAGCTCTGCAGGGAATAAAGCTGTCGCGAACAGCTGCATCCTACAAAATGATACATGGCTTGGGTTTGTACTTACCTACTATTTAAATGTTTTAATTTGTATCTTGGTGAAATATACATATGTTATACTGTTCCTGATAAAATTGCTATATTTGCCAAATTAACTGTGGTCGGATTTATTTTTAATCAATTATATTTTGCATGTAATGTGACATCTGTCCAACTTTGCTAGGGCGGACATACTCAGAGAGGACTTTTGCAAATATGAGGAGATTTCCTTTCTCTATGAATATTGATGAGAGCACCTCCAACAACAAAAAGGTTGGTTTCACATCATGGTACTGCCATCAAAGTGTCCTTATGGTTATGCTTTAGTGAGTGCCATTCAAAATACTGTGGCAAAAAATAAAACCTTTGTATGTTAAAGGTCCTCTCCATGCTGGTGTGCTATTACCATGATGACTTGCGGAAGGTGATGGTGGAGCATTTGGGGTCCCTGGAGATACTGAGAGTCGATGCCGCTTCATTAGAGAAGGTCCTCTGTGATTTCTTTGTCAAAAACAACATCCCATGGCAAAACCTGGTTAGTCTATTGATGGATTCCTGTGCTGTGATGAGGGGCAGCAAGACTGGCCTTGAGACCAGGATTCATCAACATTGCCCTAACCTATTGGATGTTGACGGAGACTCCTGTCACCACATACACAATGCTGCCAAGAAATTTTCAGAGGGCTTTGATGGGTATTTGGAGAGGCTATTCAATGACCTCCAGGTTGACCACCAGTGGAGTCCAGACCAGGTAAACAAAATGCAAACACTTTTGAGACTTCAGTACATAACGATTATCTTGCATTCCAACAATGTCAACACATTATTGGTGTTTTGGTATTATTGGTGTATTGGTGTTTTTCACCTACTGGTGAAATCTGTATTGCATGTTAAAGTTGTTCAATCTACCTGATGGGCCACCCAACATAAATGTCACAGGTGAGCAATCTGTCTTGTTGAAACTGAACATTTAAAGGTGCACTGAGTGGGATTGCAAAGTTTAGACCAGTGGTTCCCAAAGTGGGGGGCGCGGAGGTATTGCAGGGGGGGGCGCGGAGGCTGTTGGAAGTAAAACATGCGCACGTCGGTGGTGTACTGTTTGAAATCGCTAACTACTGGCGATCGACCGCTATCGCGGCATCAACACACCCCCCCCCCCCCCCCCCCCCCCCCGCTCAACAACTTAAGATCCCCCCCCCCCTCAACAACTTACGATCGCCACCCCCACCCCCACCCCCCCCCCCCCCCCCCCCCCCCCCCCCCCCGCTCAACAAAAATTATTGGGCGCGAAGGAATGTGCGTAGATCGCGTCACATAAAATAGTAGTAGATGAATCGCACATCTGCACTGACGGTTGTATTTTGATTGACATTCACGGTAGCCAATCTGCAATCCACTCAACAAATTACGTTCGCCCCGCCACCCCGGTAGATCTTTCTGACTTGGTCATCTTATAAGTAGCTCGCAAGCTGAAAACTGTGGGCACCCCTGGTATAGATTGTGTGTGTGTGTGTGTTCGTTCATTTTGTTGTCCATCTTTTGTCAGGTGATGTACCTCAAGGAGATCGCTATGATGTTAAATCTCCAGTCCACAGAGGGGGTTTGTTAATCATCGCTGGCTGTCTGCCTATGACGCTAGCATGGCAACCCATGCCATGATGCCAGCATACCAAGTGCTGTATTATGGATTCCTCTCCACAGCAGACAAGGAGCTCTATAAGGAGCCATTAGAGTGTCTCTTCTCCAAACACAATGTTAATCAGACAGCAAGAGCGAGAGTCAAGGTGGTCCAGAACAAACTCGCCAAGAAAGGTGATGAGAGCTCATGTTTCAATACCTAATAATTGACACAATAGTTGATAATGAAGTTACTGATCAGGAGGATTATGTCTTTTGTTGACTTACATGTGTCTTTCACAGGCATGACTCCTTCCTTTCACGACCTTGAGAAGAGGATTTGTCAGAAATTGTGGCATGAGGAGACGACAACGGTTCTGCAGCTGAGCCTCTACAAGGGTGTGCTGGCTATATTAAAGGACTACGTCATGATTTTCCAGGTCTGTCATTTTTTTTGTTGCAATTATCTCATTTTTATGTCCTTGTAATATTTCATTATGAGCACAGTTATATATATATTGAATTGCCTAAAAGCCTTTACAGCCTTGTGCGTTGAATAAATTTGTTCAACTGTACTACATTTTACTGCAACTGTATGCACATTCAATGTTAAGTTGGTCCATTTCTTAAGAATGAGTTTCCATGTACAGGGCAGCCAGACATTGGTCCATAAGCTTCATGATCGGCAGCTTGAGCTTTTCCTGGCCTACTTGGCTTGCTTTGTGAAGGCAGAACACATTACTAAGGTAATTTATCTCTCTTAGGCTTTCGCTGCTGCCTACCTTAGTTTATTAGCTTTATTCTTATACTTTTCTTTTCCCATGCCATCTATTAAATGTTTAAGGTTTTTTTAATTATTACTTTCATTAAATAATTGCCATATACAGCTATCTCCCAGGGCGCTAAGGGAGCTGGTCCTGGAGAATCACATGCTGCTGCCCTCGAAGGATGTATATGTGGGACAGGAGGCTGACACATTCAGGAGCCAGAATCCCAAACATGCTGTAAGCACCCGACATCACCTGCATGGTTTTCTAAATTGTTTTTGAGACTTAAATAATGTTACATTTGTTCCAAGTCAGTCCCTTCAGAGAGTAAACCAAAAACCTTTGGCTGAGTTCTCTTTGGCCCAAGGTTGTGTTATCTTCGGATAGTTGAAAACTTTTTGCATGGACAATTTTAAAGCCCCTTTATAGTATATATAGTTTTTACCTCATGGAGTGCCTTTGGGA
Organism: Brachyhypopomus gauderio; assembly: GCF_052324685.1. Taxonomy (NCBI): domain Eukaryota; kingdom Metazoa; phylum Chordata; class Actinopteri; order Gymnotiformes; family Hypopomidae; genus Brachyhypopomus; species Brachyhypopomus gauderio. The sequence continues at coordinate 7,130,624 of NC_135228.1, forward strand.
AAGAACAGTCACCAAACCTTTCTTGAAATAATGGTCTTTGTTGTTTTTCTGTCAGTTGTTGGTGCCATTCCTCGCTAGCGTCAGGAAAGCCTACATCACCACTGCAGTTTACCTCCAAAAGAAACTCCCCCTGGACAGTCCAACTCTAATTGCCCTCTCTGCACTGGACCCTGTCCTGCGAGGGCACTCACAGGCAACCATTCAGTTAAAGAGGTAAGGGGAAAAAATCTTACACAACATTGCTGCATTGATTTTGCTTACACCCAACATTGATTTCAAGCTCATCTTTTATTTCTTGGCAGGCTGAGTGCTATGCTGAATCACCTCTTGCCAGAAGACCAGGATCTTTCAAGGGAACTGGTTCAATTCAGTGTTGATCTGACCCTGCCCAGGTACAAGGAGGGAGATGGGATGGTGGACTGGTGGGGTCATGTCTTTCAGCAGCCAGGTAAGTACCCCGCCCTCAGTGCATTGGCCAAATGCTGCTTGTCTATCTTCCACGGACCAAGAGTGGAATCCTCCTTCAGCTTTATGAATGAGATAATAGATCAGCGCAGTGGCAACATGAATGTGGAGACCTTCAACGCCATCCAGACAGTCAAATATGTCCTGCAGTCCAGGGGGCAGACAGCTGTGCAAATGTTTGAGCGCAGCGATGTAAAATTTGGAGAGGTGGATCGCATCATGTGCCGCAACATAAACAGCGCAGCAGCCACATACAACAAGACACTTGAGAAAGAGAGAGAGCTGCAGCACATGCATGTAGCGCTACATGCGTGTAGCGCTCAGCAGGCCAAGAGGCAGGCTGCTGAACAGGAGAAGCAGGCAAGGCTGAGGCATGTATCCATGCAGCGGAAAAGAGCCTTGGAGACTCTGGCAACTCAGGCCAAAAAAAAAAAAAAAAATGTAATTCAATGTTGTGCTTGTGTTGTCTGACAGTGTCTGAATGTCATTTTTGAAATGTATAATGTTTAATATCCGTAAGTTCAATTTCTGTAGGTTCAATCTTTGTTCACTTCGGAATAAAATAAGGACAGGACAAGTTTGTGTGGACGAGTTTGTCATGTAGTCTCAGTGTTCTCTAGTCTCACTCACGCATTGTGACCCCCCCACCCCCCGCCCAACAACTTACTTTAGCCACAAATCCCCCCTCCCCTCCCCCCACTCAACAACTTACGGTCGCCAACACATCCCCCCCCCCCCCCCCCCCCCCCCCCGGTCTTCTCTCACCTTTTTAACCCCTGACCCATTTTCATGCCTGATCATGCCAAGCCACTGTTTAGTGGAGTGATACAGTTAATACAGCTAAAATAGTCAGATTACGTGGCTATTAATTAGATGTAATTTATATACTCCATGGCTAAAAAGCTAAAGTATTCGTAAAAGCTATCAATGGTCTACGTAATCCCCAACATTCCATGTGACCACCTTTTTAAAAGGAAAAGTGCAGGGTTTAGAGAAAGCAGTGAGGAATTACAAATTGTAACGTTTGGCTCCGCCCCTTTGTGTGTATCTTGCCTTGTTCCCTCCCTCTGTTCCCTTTCGTCAATTCTGTTTCGATTCGTCACGCCCCTTTTGTTTATCCCTGCCAATGTTATCCTTGTCAGCTGTTTGGAATTATGTGGTTTGATTAGTTTGTGTATATAGTCTGGTTGAGTTCATGTGTTCCCTGTGGGTCTATGTCTGTAGGTTGGTTTACGTTGGTAATGTTCTTTGTCGCGCTTTCAAGTCTGTGTCCTTTTAGGACTTCTGTGATCAGTTTGGTATTGAGGTGTCTAGGTCTGTTGCGGTTCTGGTTAGAGTTCTGTCGTCTTTGATTCGTTTCGGTTCTTTGTTGAGTTTCCTATGTTGTTATATGTAATTGTCGTTTTGATCTGGTTGTAATGTGTCTTGGTCTTGTTTGTACTATATGGTTGTTCCCGCTGTGTATTCGTACTTAAGTGTTGCGGGGGTTTTCGTATGTCTCGGTTTTTAGTTCGGTTAAATATTATGATTTGATCCAATGTGAATTGTTCATTACTGTTAGACATTGTGATTTAAATATGTGTGATTTGCTTATTGTCGTTGTCCGAGTGGTAATCTTTGTCTTTACATCAATGTGTGTTTCTGTGTAGGTATTTTGTATGTGTGATTATTATGCCGCGCCGATCTCGAAACGTGCGTGTTGGAAAGGTCGAGGTTATAGGAGGTAGTACCGCTTCTGACTTGAATAAATGTGGTTCTTTGCAGCAATTGTGTCCGCCGTCTGATTCTAGATCGTTACACAAATTTTCAAAAAAAAATTCCACACCTCGTCTGCTGACTTTAAAGCTTGTCAGACATAGCAACATTAAACGTTGGTTGGTTAACAAATCAAGTGCAGTGTACTACATTTAATGACTTTGTTACTTTTATTATTAATGTTTTTTTCCAGCTCAAAGTCCTGAGGAGGTCATCATTCGATACCGCAAGGTGCTCAAGACTTTTCAGAGGGTACGCACCATGACTGAAGCATTCAACCGCCATAATGTTGACCGCGGAACAATTGCTTTCACTGCGGCAATTGCAGAACTTGCGATTGTTGATCCCAAAGCTTATGAAAGTCTTGCTGCTATGTCAACAAAAGAGACCTTGGCTGCATTTGCAAAAAAATGTGCAGCCCACATCAATGAAGAAACAAAGAACAAGATTGAAGCAGGGTTCGTACGGTCATGAAAAACCTGGAAAAGTTATGGAATTTGAAAATAGCAATTTCCAGGCCTGGATAAGTTTTGGAAAAATAAAAAATACTCAAATGTTTTGGAAAAGTCATGGAAATTTGCTTGACACAATAAATGTATGTTGTTCTGATAACCGGAAGAAAAAATTAATAAATATAATATAGCCATTTTTTTTCATTGTGCGGACCGCTAACGTAACTTCACACATTAGTTCACTGCATTAGCGTCGGACTCCAAGCGGAGCTGTAGATTGTACTTTGATGTAAATCAGCGTAATGCTGGTAAATGCCGATTAAACAATGACTGCTTCAGTTGGACAAATACAAGCTATGGCTTGTGAAAGACAAGGACACGGGGCGTGCAAAATGTGCACGGTTAACGATGGGGTTAGAGACTGAAAAGTCCGTCATAAAGCAGTTTTCGTCGTTAAGCGCGACCCTAGATTTAGATACGTTTTGATCGTAAACACAGTATAGAAAAAAAAACTAACGATGTCCTCGTGCGTACAACGCGAGAAAGAGCGATCGTGTTGCCGAGATGGGCTGCAGTGGAGCCTGTGCTGCCTCAGCTTATCGTACACAACACTCCACAACACTCCACTGTGCTGCCACTGCTCCTCCGTGCACGCGCGAAATAAAAAAAAAAGTAGGTCGTAACTCCGGTTTATATTGATATTGAAAATACGGTAAATGTTTATTTTTTCAATTAAACCACGTGGCTTGTCATTAATTTATGATATACTGTGGAATTTTGGCCTGGATTTTTTCTTATTTTTCATGTCTACACATATGTTTAGAGAATGTATAGTCATTAAAATTTGCCTCAAAGTCATGGAAAAGTCATGGAAATTGATTGTCAAAAAAGTGTTGTTGAAAATAAGGTATAACCAAAATATGTAGGCTCTGTTTTTTGTTGTTGTTTTAATATATTTGGGAATAATTTTACATATTTGGGAATGTTTTAATATATTTGGGAATAATTTTACATATTTGGGAATGTTTTTGTATATGTGGGAATAATTTTACATATTTGGGGATGTTTTTGTATATGTGGGAATAATTTTATATATTTGGAACAATTTAGTATATTTAGGAATGATTTGGTATATTTGGGAATTATTTTTACAGACTTTCTAGTTTTTTGTAACAAGTATAATTAAAGTCATGTTCATGTTGCCTTTGCTGTTACTGTTGCCATTTTAGCTATATTGGTATCTGCACATAAAACCAGTCAGTATTTCTGCATTTTAAATTTAGAAGTTGAGAGTCTACATCTAACAGAAAATAAAACTGCTTGAATTCAAAAGAGAGTAAACATGCTAAAATGTGTTTTCTGTTATTCCATTAAGACAATTGCATTTTTGACATTCAACTTCTGTACATGGCAGGTTAAATACACAGTTATTTTTAGTGTCTAATTAGTGATGAACAGAACCTCACTATAGAATATGGTACACTTCTTGGTCTATTAGTGACTTATTAAATGTTTATTTTGTGCTTTTTAGTGTCTAATTAGTAATGAACAGAACCTCACTTTAGAATATGGTACACTTCTTGGTCTATTAGTGACTTATTAAGCTTGTATTAGCTAAATGCTGATGGAGATTGACTTATTAAATGTTTATTTTGTGCTTTTTAGTGTCTAATTACTGATGAACAGAACCTCACTTTAGAATATGGTACACTTCTTGGTCTATTAGTGACTTATTAAGCCTTTATTAACTCAGTAAACTCCAGCACAGTCGTAACCCTGCCAAACTCACAAACTGCCAATTATACACTAATAACATGTAGAATTAGCTAATAGTTAATGCTTAATAATCTGCTTAACAGGGTGCTAACATAACTGTTTATTGTGCACTATAAGTACTAATATAGCCATTATTAGTCATTTCCACATAACAGACCCCTAATTAAGCGCCAATAACACTTACACAGAATAAAGCCTAATAAGCAGTGAATAAATCATTTACAAATGTCGAATTAAGGCTTTATTAAGCAAATAATAAGACATTAATAAGTGCCTAATTTGTGTTCCTTAAAATAAAGTGTTACCATTATTATTGTGGCCGTTGAGCTACATATAACGAGTGCTACATTCGCAAATCTGATCTAGAGAGATAACACATAAAAATGGCAAGTCGGCACAAATCTGGTGCACATGAACTAACATGAAGGTTAGTAAAAGATCGCAGGGTTTGACTCTGTAAGCCCAGAGATTATGGTAAATAACAACAATGTTGTAGCTCTGTCAAGTTGGAGACCCGATCCGTTTGTAGTGAAGAGACCGAACTCTTAATCCCTGACCCACACAGACCAGAACAGCACACAGACGGAAAAACCACCGCAGACACAGAGAACTGACGACTCAATTGATAACGTCATTTGTCTTGTTTCTCGTAACTGTACATTTATGGGTTTGCTACAGTTTTTATTACAGTATTTTGTTCAATAAGACATTAATTTAAATGATTATGTGATTGCTTGATTGAATAATTGAAGAGGAAGTAAAGGCTGGTACATATGAAGACTTTATGCCCCTGGGCTCAGCAAGTCTATCAAATGACCTGTACAAGTGTGGCACCAGCACCCCGATTGTGTTACGGTGGGTCGGCCGAGTGGCCACCAGAGGGCGCGTGTACCCGCTCGTGCACGGACACATCACACACCCCCTAGCATTAGGCCACTACCACGCTCACAATCACCTGATTACTAACACCTGTGCATGGTTGGTGTGCTCCCTTTATCTTCCCACAGGGCGTGCAGTCCAGTGCTGCACATTCCTGAGGACAACGCGCTTCCTCCGCGAGTTACACGTCGCACGAGAGGAGTCCTTCGTTTTTCCTTTTGTTTTGATGGTTCTCTGCTCTTCGTGAGCCTAAAAGCTTCTGTGTGTTATCGCTGCTGTCATGGATAATAAAGAACATGACGCACAGCCATTGCCTCTGGCCGCCTCTGTTACCCCGTCACAGATTGCCTAATTCTAAAGTGGACTACATCTCCCCTTGGTTTACTCCAAGAGCAAAGAGGAGCTCTGAATCAGTACAAGCACACAGGTTACTTCTTTAGAAAATATACAAGTTCTTTATTAACCCTTGGTCACTTAAAACTGGGCTGACTTAAAAAAACAAACACAATTCTCTTTAATAAGTATGATAGACAAGGAATACCACAACTTTATGAAAAGAACATAAATATAACTACGGTCTTCAAAAAAAAAAACCATAGACTGAGCTCTGGGGGTGGGGTGTGTACTTAGTTACTAAAATTTCACACCAGGGAAAAGTCCAGTGTAACGGTGGCGTACCCGAAGGTAGTGAGGGATCCATACGCAGGTGGAAAATACGTAGCTTTTAATATGAAACAACGAACAAGCAGACCCCATAGGGAAAGCAGGCAGCAGCACAAAAAGGGAGAGTCAAAAAACCAGGCAGAGTGTCAAAAAACCAGAACAGTCCAATCGTGGCCGGCAGAGGTACAGGAGGGCTAGGCAAACAGGAGAATAACAAGAGGGCAGAGCAAGGATCAATAAACCAGGAATATCAGACAGAGTATGTAGAAACACAGCTTGGTATGCGACACGGGGAGGCAATACTTCGCAATGGTGTATGTGTATAGAGTACTTAAGTAGGGTGTGGTGAGTGATTCATTGGAGTCAGATGTGCTGGTTAGTATTCCGGCGATGGCTCCCTCTGGCGGTCACGGGCGTGATTGCTAGTCCTGACATCAGTGCCCATACTAAAGAAAAAGAAATACACAAAATTAATACTGTTAATAATGTCACTACAAACCCACCCTTAAGTGAACACTACACACCTCAAATCACTACAACAGCAACCTCCCAAATCCTCCCAAGCTCAGACAGCTTCAAGGAAGATCCCAGCAGTCATTCTACCGCCCAAAGGTTTAATAAAAAAAATAAAAATAAAAAAAAAACAACAAGAACTCACAATATGAAATGAGCCAGAGCAGATTAAAGTTCGTCTAAAATCTTCTGGACATTAAAAATACAGCCTGGTCAACAACTCAAATAAAAAAAAAAACACAGACCCAACCAAAAGAAAACCCAAAACAGCAGCTAGCCCCAGTTCGCAACTTCTTCTACCTGGTAAACGAAAGAAGTGAGAGGGCAGAGTCACATCAGAGGGATCATTCTACGTTGCGGTAGCACACTCATGCCGACCACACGGATTCACACAGCGTCTCAATTCCAATCGTATATCCTGCTTTAGTTTCTCTCCACTAAAATTGCGACTACCGTGCACGGACGCTAGCTCAGCTATTGCTAACTAGCACCCCCCCCCCTCCTTTTTAGCTGCCCATATATCTGCTGGTTCAAAACAACCACAACCAATGCCTTTTTGCGACCAATTAAAAAAGGGCCCCAGGTCCCTACCTGCTACACCTAGTTTGAGGTGGACTGACAAGGAACAGACATGCTGCACTCAATATCGAACAGCAACTCCGGCTTTAGGTGAGGGGAGGTGAGGTGCATGTTGAGGTCCATTAACACAAGGACAGCTGCAGGCCCTGAGGGTGTTTCCAGACATGTAGTGAAAGACTGTGTAGATCAGTTGGCTGGAATCTTTACTAAGATCTTCAGGCAGTGTGAGATGCAGGATTGGGGTAGGGACCTGTTGAAGTTCTACTGCCCCCAAAATCCTGTATCATCAGCCTCAATGACGACCAGCTAGTAGTACACACCTCTGAACTAATTAAGTGCTTTGAAAAAAAAACTGGTCTGAAGTTACATCATTTCATTCCTACTACCCAGCCTGAATCTATATTAGTTTGCCTACAGAACTAATAGCTTTATAGAGGACACATTAGCCACAGTCCTTCATACTCCACTGACCCACCTAGAACTGCAGGGGAGCTACATTCAGCTGCTTTTTGTGAACTACAATTCAGCATTTATTACATTTAATGAGTCTGCCTATAGGGATGAGGTGGACAGGCTGTCAATGTGGTGCGAAGATAACAACCTGCTCATGAACACTGCAAAGACAATGCTGCGTACTGAATTCAGAAAGGAAAAAATTACATTCTACCCATCAGCTGGGGCTGTGTAGAGAGGTCATGGACTTCTGGGAGTGTACATTAAGAAGGACCTGATGTGAACACCAGAGAATTGGTTATGAAAGTACAGCACGAGCTCTACTTCCTCTGGGTCCTCAGGAAGAACAACGTCTGGTTTCCTCCTACTGCACCACAACAGAGAACATTCTCACCTATTTCCTCTGTGTGTGGTTCTGCAGCTGCACTGTGGCACACAGAAAAGAGTTTCAGAGGGTGGTCAGGACTGCAGAGAAAATCATCTCTCCCCATTCTAATGGGCCTACACAGTTCCCACTGCCTCCACAGAGCACAGAACATCACAAACGACACATCCCACCCTGATCTCCATCTGAACACAGTTACCGTCAGGCAGATGGTACAGAGTTATATTAGAATTTCTTAAATAATTTATTTATTATTATTGTTTAGTGTGCTTGTTGGCACTGTGGATTGCACCAAATTCTTGTTGTACATGACATGTTACAATAACAATAATGAAAGTTTAATTCTAATAATGTCTAATGTTATTTTTATATTGATTATGGTGATTAGTTGTCCTAAGTGTTTCCTGTACACATCAACGACTATAGAGAGAATGTAAAACAGAAACTATACCTTCTCCCTCTCTCTCTCTCTTTCTATCTTTCTCTCTCTCTCTCTCTCTTTCTCTCTCTCCCTATCTCACTTTCTCTCTCAAACAGTGCTTTAACTGAAAGAACACAGGAAGTGTCAAGCATTTAACACAGTTTTTCAGTCAGTCTGTCATTACTGGACAGTATGGAGCTCAGTCCACTCCCTGTGATTCTCTGTGAGTAAATGTTCTCTTTATGTCTTCATTAGAGTGAGTGGTGCTGTATGACGTTTTTAAACATGTAATGGTCAGAATTTGCCAGAGGAGGTTGAGGTTTTGCTATGTGGGCTCTTCTGATGTTGTCTTAGCATTTATCTTAATTTTTATTGTCTTATATTATTTTGACTGTGTTTCTAGATATCAGAGGAACTTTTCAGATGGTGTCACGTAGGGCAACGCCCCCTCTCGTAGCTGTCACTCTGGGTTCCCTCATGTCCGTGTTTCCTGCCTGTTTGTCCCGCCCTGCTCGTTGGTTTTGATTCCTCGTTTGTTACCACACCCCTGTGTCATTGTCATCACCTGCCCCTTGTTTAATGTCTGTGCATATAAGCCCCTGAGTCTCCCTTGTCCTTCGTCCGGTATTTTGAATTTGATTTGTGATCGTGTCTGTTTCTTCGCTGTTCTCTGTACCTGACCGTATTCGTGTTTCCCCCGTTACCCGTGCTCCCTGTCTTTGTAATGCCTGTCTTTGCTTGTTTCACGGACTGCCCTCCTGCTATCGACCCTGCCTGGCTATCCGACGATGAATACGGTATTCCCCTGAATAAATCTCGCTCTTCTCAGCACTTGTGTCCGTCCTCTCGCTCCGTGGCGCGAGCCACGTTACATAATACCGGACCTATCCAGGACACAGCGAGAGAGCGAGACTCCGGTGAGTTTAGTCGCTGTAACGAGTTGTTGGCTGCTTCCGTGCAGTTTAACTCTCATGTGTTACAGCGCGAACGAGCCGGAGACAGGAATACCCCTGGCGCTGTGGGAACAAGGAAGTCTCGTCGCAGACCGAAGAAAGCGCAGTCTCTCACTACTGGCTTTCGCGGCGAGACTCCTTTTGAGCGCTGTGAGTCTGCCCTGCTTGACGAACGCCACAGGGGTGAGCAACCTGTGGTACAAGCAGCGGGCAGACGGAGGGAATGCACAGACGAGCTTTTGCTTACCCCTCGGTCGGCTCTCAATGGCTGCTGCGAGCTCCCGACGCCTCAGAGGAGGCGGAGCCATCGCAGAGAGAGCCACCGAGGGGCGTGTGTGTCTGTGTGTTCTTCCAGGCTCAACCCGGACCCTGAGGAGGAGGACCTAACACCGCTGATCCCGCCGGCTACTCCACAGGACACCCCCATGTATTTTTTGGGGGGGAGTACAAGCCACGTCGGCTTGGCGGACACACCCCCCGATGACGTCAGTATGGTGGCTCCGCCCCCCGAGGACGTCAGCATGGCGGTTCCGCCCCCCGAGGACGTCGGCTTGGTGGCTCCGCCCCCCGAGTGCATCTCCTCACCTCAGATTCCTGTCCCCGCTGCCCGTAGGCAGTTCGTGCCTGTTCCTGTCCCCGCTGCCCGTCGGCAGTTCGTGCCTGTTCCTGTCCCCGCGACCCTGGAGGGGTCGTCCACGCCGGTTCCTGTCCCTGCGACCCAGGAGAGGTCGTCCACGCCGGTTCCTGTCCCTGCGACCCAGGAGAGGTCGTCCACGCCGGTTCCTGTCCCCGCGACCCTGGAGGGGTCGTCCACGCCGGTTCCTGTCCCCGCGACCCTGGAGAGGTCGTCCACGCCGGCTCCTGTTCCCGCTGCCCGCCAACGGACCCTGCCTGTTCCCGCTGCCCGCCAGCGGACCCTGCCTGTTCCCGCTGCCCGCCAGCGGACCCTGCCTGTTCCCGCTGCCCGGCCGCGCCTGTTCCCGCTGCCCGCCGCCCGGCCGCGCCTGTGTCCCCAGAGACTGTGCTGCCCTCTATAGGGCCTGGACTCTTTGTGCCCCCTGCTCAGCCATGTGCCCCTGTCTCTTTGCCCATGTTCCCCTTGCTCCCATGTTCTGTCCCTGGTTTTGTGTTGGTCCCAGTCCCTGTGTGTGTGCCTGTTCGTGTCCTTGTGCCCGTCCCTGTGTCTGGTCCCAGTGGTGTCCTCTCTGTCCCGGTTCCCGTGTCTGTTCCCCAGATTGTGACCCACTTCGTTCCTGTCCCAGTCTCCGTCGTCCAGGCCGTGTTTGCCTCAGTGTTTACCTCTGCCCTGTCCCCTGGCCCCGCTCCAGTGTCTGTCCCCGGTCCTGTCCTGTCCAGTCCTGCTCCTGTGCCTTGCCCTGTCCCTGCCTGTATCGCCATGCCCCGGCCCAGCTCCTGGCACGTCTCTGGTTCCCCTGTCTTTGTCCCTGCCATGCCCCAGGCCCCATGTCCTGTTCTTCCCGGTCCTGTCCCTCTGGTCTGTCCTGTGTCTGCTGTTCCTGTCCCTCGCCGTGTGCCGTAGTTCCCTGTCCTGTCCTAGTCTGTGTCCCTGTCCTGTCTGCCCTTGCGTGCCCCGGAGTGGCACGCTTTGAGGGGGGGTTCTGTCACGTAGGGCAACGCCCCCTCTCGTAGCTGTCACTCTGGGTTCCCTCATGTCCGTGTTTCCTGCCTGTTTGTCCCGCCCTGCTCGTTGGTTTTGATTCCTCGTTTGTTACCACACCCCTGTGTCATTGTCATCACCTGCCCCTTGTTTAATGTCTGTGGATATAAGCCCCTGAGTCTCCCTTGTCCTTCGTCCGGTATTTTGAATTTGATTTGTGATCGTGTCTGTTTCTTCGCTGTTCTCTGTACCTGACCGTATTCGTGTTTCCCCCGTTACCCGTGCTCCCTGTCTTTGTAATGCCTGTCTTTGCTTGTTTCACGGACTGCCCTCCTGCTATCGACCCTGCCTGGCTATCCGACGATGAATACGGTATTCCCCTGAATAAATCTCGCTCTTCTCAGCACTTGTGTCCGTCCTCTCGCTCTGTGGCGCGAGCCACGTTACAGATGGGCTCTGCCATTCTGACTTTGCATTTCATACTAACAGAAGTATTTTCATTTGTGCAATGGAAAAACCCTGGTGGTCATTGTGGTCTAATCAGCAGTGTCTAACAGAAGTGACAAAGATGTTTATTAGTCAGTGGTGCCTTCTGCTCTTTCAGATTTTGTTTAAACAATGACACACTTGGATGAATTGATTGCTATTCTAAGCAATAACAAAAATAATATATTTTTATATAATATATTCTAATGTATAATAATATATTATTACCCATAATAAGCATAAAAATAAGACAACAATAAACCGAACATTTATAAGTTGATGTCATAAGTGCAGTTGACAAAAATAAGCTTCAGGTCATTGATATTGACGTGATGTGATATTGAAGAGACCATTTTGATTATTTCTTCAAAACAATGTTAACAATATTCAAAAAAACACATATGATGGTGTCATTGCTGTACAATTACTACCTAAACAACGATGTCATTAGCAGGGACTGTCAGTGACTAACATTTAGTGACACACAGTGAAATTCGTGAGGTGAAGTACTTTAGTTTTAAATGTGAGGGGTTAGGAAAGTCACTAATACTCTTAGTTTGTTGATCTTGATTATTTTTATTCATCTAGTCATCTCCATCTTAGTATTTTTGTTACCACATTTTTGGGTTATATACACATATAAATGAACTTCACATATTTGTAACGATCTGCGTAGCGCAGAACAGGGAGGCGGATACAAACGCTGAGGAGAGCGAGATTTATTAAATGGAATTCCATAGGCAGAGTCGTAGTAGCAGGCAGGGGTCATATCGGTCAGGCAATCAGTACACGAAATACGGACAGACATGGCAAAACACAACAAGGAGGACTCACTGAACGGCAGCAACACGGCGAACAGGAAAACAACGGAGTGAACAAAAAGACCGATACGGACATGGGAGACACAGGGACTATTATACAAAGAACTAGACAAGGACCAGGTGACAACACTGATGACATGGGCATAAAATTAAAATTGGACATAAAATTAGATTTATAAATATAAATCTTGTAAATAAATATAAAACTTGTAAATCCTGTAAAGCTGCTTTGTGACATGTGTTGTGAAAAGTGCTATACAAATATATTTGATTTGATTTGATATAAATTCAATTTGACATCACTTGTAGCATTTGGCTATAAAGTTATTTGCCTATGTATTAAAACAGTCCTGGTAATAGATAAGACCTCCTGACATCGCAAATGCACTGATGAAAAACATGATAAGTAACTAAATATGTAATCTGTATTCTAAAATTATATGTAAATACATATTCTAAAATTAGATTTGATAATTAAATCTAAAGTATCTTCTACAGAAAGAGCAGTTACAGTTTTACTAAGCCCTAGAAGCCCTTGACTGTGAAAAGATAGTTTGCAATGCAGCTTTACTTTATCCTGACCACAAAGAATGTGAAGGGTCATAATTTAGCATATCCTCATTGCTTAATAAATTACATCTAAAAAAACACACATTTTGTTGAGGACCACATCTATGCAGCACAAGGACTTTTCAACTGCTACATTACTGAATGGGTGTAACTAATGACAGGGGCACCAAAACAGGACTAAGTAAACCAGAACATGAGCTGAAAGTACAGTGACAGGAAAGCTCAAACAGTAAGGCAGGAATATGTTTAACCATGGGGACTGGGAACACAGGAACAGAATCAGAGGGCACAGGACTGGGGAAAGGCAAAGCGGAGAGAACAACAGAGGCAAGTATCATCAACACGACAGATATGGACACAGGGACCAAGTGGGTGATACAGGTACAGTGGGTAGTAATACAGGTTTGACTCTAGTCATCCTAGTACAGCCTGTGTCAAAATGCCTGTGTCAAACTATGAGCATGAATTTCACTGTGGGTGTGTGAAACCACACATGCTATAGCAGGACCAACATAAGGAAGTAGAGAGCTGCTCAACTACTACAGGATGGACTGCACATTGTTACAACCACAAGGTCCATCTGAAAAGATGCTTAAATTAAGTTCTGCTTAAAAACATGCAGATTACAATACGTCTACGAACAGTTTTGTTTATTTACATGTGTGTGTTCTTTGATAATAAAGTTTGAGGTCAGATACAACAAAGACTCTAAAAGACAATTATCAGCAGGATATGGTGGTGCCATGTTTATTAGTGTCCTTTCAATATGTTTTGTGTCAACAACCTTATATGATTCATTTAGCACTGTACAATAGCAATTACCCATTGATAAACATTGTATAAAAAACCTAAAAATCTCCTGGCTGAATAACTTAGCATGAGCCTTTTAACTACAGCCTTCTATCTTGTTATCAGATTAAACATGTAATAGTCAGAATTTGCCAGAGGAGGTTGAGGTTTTGCTATGTGGGCTCTTCTGATGTTGTCTTAGCATTTATCTTAATTTTTATTGTCTTATATTATTTTGACTGTGTTTCTAGATATCAGAGGAACTTTTCAGATGGGCTCTGCCATTCTGACTTTGCATTTCATACTAACAGAAGTATTTTCATTTGTGCAATGGAAAAACCCTGGTGGTCAGTGTGGTCTAATCAGCAGTGTCTAACAGAAGTGACAAAGATGTTTATTAGTCAGTGGTGCCTTCTGCTCTTTCAGATTTTGTTTAAACAATGACACACTTGGATGAATTGATTGCTATTCTAAGCAATAACAAAAATAATATATTTTTATATAATATATTCTAATGTATAATAATATATTATTACCCATAATAAGCATAACAATAAGACAACAATAAACCGAACATTTATAAGTTGTCATAAGTGCAGTTGACAAAAATAAGTTTCAGGTCCTTGATATTGACGTGATGTGATATTGAGGAGACCATTTTGATTATTTCTTCAAAACAATTTTAACAATATTCAAAAGAACACATATGATGGTGTTATTGCTGTACAATTACTACCTAAACAACGATGTCATTAGCAGGGACTGTCAGTGACTAACATTTAGTGACACACAGTGACATTCGTGAGGTGAAGTACTTAAATGTGAGGGGTTAGGAAAGTCACTAATACTGTTTGTGTGACGCCGGGGGCGTCGGGACCGGAGCAGCCAGAGACGTGGGTTGGACAGAAGGTGGTTTGTTATCCATGGCAACCAGTAACACTCGTATCGCATACACAGCAAGTAATGCAAGGTAAAGCTCGTAGCGCACACACTGAGGATGCAAGGTGAAGCTCTTAGCGTACACACACGGTAGGGAACGCAGTGAAGGACTCGCTATCAACCAGAGACGCTCGTGTAGCGGCAATGTGCAGCACTGGACCAGACGACCTGCGGGCTTAAGAAGTGCAAAGTAAACAAGAAACATGTGCTCAGTATGATGGTGATTGCGACTGTGGGAGTGGCTGCGTGCGCGGGGGTGTGTGCTGGGATCGGCTGCTGATCGGGTTGCGCGCCCTCTGGTGGCGACCCGGCCCCCTCACCGTGACAGAGCCCTCCCCCAAGGACCCCTCCCGTCGACTCCCATGCGGTCTTCCCCGTCGCCACGGAGCTGGCCGGTCTGGATGTTCCCTGTGGAAGTCGGCGATAAGGGAGGGGCCTACCACTTGAGAGGCCGGTATCCAGGAGCGTTCCTCCAGAACTGCCCATACATCACGCACATGTTGGTCGTGGGAGGGAGAATAGATCAGGATGTCATCGATGTAAGCGACAACGCATCTATTCAGAAACTCCCTTAAGACCTCGTTAATGAACGCCTGGAAGAACGACGGAGCAGACGCCAAGCCATAAGGCAAGACGCGATACTCGTAGTGCCCCGTAGAGGTACTAAACGCCGTCTTCCATTCATCACCCTCGCGCACGCGAATAAGGTTGTAGGCGCTGCGCAGATCTAGTTTAGTGAAGACTTTAGCCTTCCTTAACTGCTCCAGCGCCGACGGCACTAGAGGCAGCGGGTAGGCAAAGTTCACTAAGAGAGAATTGAGCCCTCGGTAATCTACGCATGGCCTCAGCCCACCGTCTTTCTTCTTTACGAAGAAGACGCTGGCTGAGGCGGGAGAGGTGGAGGGAGTAATATAGCCCTGAGCGAGAGCCTCCTTAACATACTGAGCCATGACCCGCTCCTCTTCCTGAGAAAGTGGATAGACTCGACCGCGCGGTGGCGTAGTACCTGCCTTGAGGGTGATGTGACAGTCCCAGGGTCGGTGAGGTGGTAACTGGGTTGCCTTGGCAGCGCTGAACACCTCCGCTAGATCACGGTACGGAGCGGGAATGACTGGAGTGGAGCTGATGTTAGGGCTCTCAACGCTGGTGGATTGCGCGAACACACGGGAGGGAGACCGGGTGCCCTGTAGGGGCGCTACCCACTTCAGCAGCTTACCCGTGGACCAGTCGATGACGGGGTTGTGGAGTTTAAACCATGGGAGACCTAATGTGATGGAATAGCGTGTGGAAGGGAGTACAAAAAAACTGATCTGGGGAAGCACCCCTATCATCAATGAAGGAGTTAAAGCTCTCAAGCCTTATTCAACCAATGTTTCCCTACTAGCGTATGATTAAGAACTCTGGACTGAAGTTGATACCTAGGTTCAATCCTGTGTCTATACCATCTCAACATTAAATAATCTGTAGTTGATATAAATGCACCAATTAGGACCCCTCATGTATTAGATATGAATGGGTCAAGTCCAAGTACTGTTCAGTAAATAATCATTTGTATCTCCCATTCATTATTGTGTATCATATGCTCATATGTGCCATGGCATTTTAGATGTATGCATTACCAAATATTAGTGTGTGCTGTGGTATTTTATACTTATGCATGACCAGATATGAGTGTGTGCTGTGTGGTTAGGCATAACCATATATTAATGTGTGATATGTTGTCCTAGATCTAGGCATACCCAGGTATTAATGTGTGCTGTGTTATTGCAAGCATATACATATATCAGTGGTGCATTATGTCCTTTCAAGCTTTATTTAAACAATGACACATTTAAATGTATAAATTGCTATACTGAACAATAACAAAAAACTCATAATAAGCATCAAAATAAGAAAATAAGTAATAAATTCTGAACATTTTGAGTTGGTCACAAGTACAGTAGACAAAAATAAATTTAACATGTCACTAATTTTTATTTTGAGGTCACTGATGTGATGTTGAGGAGACCATTTTGAACGAAGTCAACAATATTCAAAAGAACACATAAATTTGGTGTCATTACTATGCTATACCTAAACAATGGTGTCATTACTACACTATAACCACCTAAACAGTGGGGTCATTACTACATTACAACCACATAAACAGTGGTGTCTTTACTACACTATAACTAACTAAACAGTGGTCATTACTACACTATAACAATCTAAACAGTGGTGTTATTACTACACTATAACTATCTAAACAGTATTGTCATTAGCAGGCACCATCAGTGACTAACATTCAGTGACACACTGTGACATTCATGTGGTGAAGTACTTTATATTTAAAGATTAGGAATTAGAAAAGGCACCAAAGCTACTATAACAGGTTTTTAAAGGTTGTTGTGTGTTATGGTTATTCTGGTTGTATTTGTTGATCCAGGTGTATTCCTTTCCATGTTTTCTGTTTTCTCTCTGTTTTGTTTTATGTTCATTTCCATGCCCTGTTCTGCCCCTTGGTTTTAATCCACTTCACCTGTGTCTTGTTTCAATCTCTTTGGTATGTATTTAAACGCATTCTTTCATTCAGTAGGTGTGGGGTTTTTTTTTTTTTTCGTCCATATGTGCCGGTTTCTTCTTAGGTTATTGTGTTAGAGGTTTGATCATTAGAAGTTTGTTTGTTTGTAACCTCCTGATATAACCGTGATCCTGCTCCGTGGTCTGTCTGATTCAAGTGTCGAATAGTCTCCTGGTATAGTTGTGATTGTCTTGTCTGGTTTATGTGATTTGAGTATTTTATGTATCAGTGTTCGGTTATTAGAGTGTGTGTGTGTGATTGTTAACGTTTCTTAGTTGTTTCATTGTGTCGGATGTCTGGATGTTTAACGTGATCGTGTATTGACACCGTGCATGTTTGTGAGTCTGTCGAGTAGCGATGTGTCGAATTGTGTTCTACATGATTGCTTCTTCTTTCCTTAAGTGTTTATCTGGATTAGTTGTTGGCTGTCAAGTCATTGTCGTGATGTAAGTTTTGTCCATGTATTTTGTTGTTTAGTTTTGGTAGTCCAGTTTTGTGAATCTTGTTTCTTGTTCTGTGGCGTGAGTGTCGGTAGAGTGTTCTTGGGTCATGTGTCTTGTTATTGTCGGAATTAAAAGAGTGTTTTGATCAACATGCCTCGTCGTTCTCGTAAACGTGTTTCGAGTTTACGTTTAGGCAAATTATATTTATCTCCTCTCCCTGAGCTCCCAGTGTGCGCTCCGGTCTCATCTTCCTCGCAGTCGTGTCTTTTCTCTGATCCCGCGGACGTTAGAATGTTACATTGTGGTGATTGTGGGTCTTGTAGACAAAAGGTCTTGACAAGATGGAAAACCAGAACCAAGCAGAGTGAAAAAGCAGAGAAGGCAACAAAATACAGCAAAAGTACCAGGAGAAACCAAAAAATAGGCAAAGATGTAATAGACAAAGAACGGCTTGACAATACAAATGAACAGGTAGGCAATACTTCACAGTTCATGGAAGAGACTTGAAAGTGAAATAGATCTACTAATCATAACACATGAGATTCAGATAAGAGATGACGTCAGTATTCCGGTAAGGGGGACCTCTGTTGAACAGATAAGGGAATGCTGATGGTTGTAAAAAAGTTGCATTTATGTATCCTTAATTATTCCTTCTCTTCTGATCATCTTCATGTTGCCATTCCTTTTACCACATAACATGATGTTACATATATACGTCACTGAATGACTCCAGAGTGCCCAGAGTGTGTGTTGTGTGTGTCTTAGTCCCCCTGCCCCCTTTTTGTTTTTACTCTCCCCTTCCCTTTTCTTTCCTCCATGCTCCTATGTTACTGCTTGTTCAATAAAACAGTGTTCTGAGGTGAGGGACAGGCTGTTGTACCAGATATAGGAAGAGCTGGTCCCTGGAAGCAAGATCTTGCCACAGATATGTAGAGCTGTTCATTCATTGCTGTGAACACTGTACAGCAAAGAAGGGGCTGCATCCACATTCACAGGCCCCTCTGAATGTCCCCGTGGGCGAGACTTCAGCAATCTCCACATTGCTGTTCAGGTAGCTCCAGGGGCTACCATCAAGGTGTGCTATGTTTGTTTTATCTTTCTTTACCTTACAGTAATATGGATTAAAATATGTAAACAATTGTATATTAAAACTGATCAGTCCAGAAATGAAGGTCAAACAAATGCACATAATGGAATGATGTATTTAATTGTAACAAGTACAGTGAATAGATCAGCAGTCATATAGGCCTATAATCTGTAAATTATTATGGGACTGTACAGCTACTGCTTCATATTGGACTAATACTGCTACTGCTGCATATGGGACTAATACTGCTACTGCTGCATATGGGACTAATACTGATACTGCTGCATAACTAATACTGGACCTGCTCTCAGTGATTAGTCATGGTGTCTTTTATCCACTTCCTGATACGAGGAGCACACACACTTGTGGATGCGGACATTTCAGTAAATTGTTTAAGTGAACCTCTGTGAACTCCGTAGATCACACCTGTTCTCCCAGTCCTCTTCTTCAGCCAGCCTCCACCAGAGTCCCCCTGTTTGAGAGATGGAGAGTTATTTCCCTTTTTCCATTGATGTGGAATTTTCTTTCATTAGAATAATTATAGTAGAGGTAGTGAAAAAATGTGCCAATTAAGTAACTGCAAAAGCGACAAGCTGACTGATGCCTTCGAAGTGATTGATAGCTGTTATAACCAATAGTTCACTCAAAGCTGAAAAGATTAACACATCACTTGTTTTGAATTGTGAATGTTTGTCTTTGAGAAAGACATGTGCAACACAACAAGCTAGTTGGGTTGTAAACATGCTAACCTAAGCTAAGCTCTCCAGCACACGCGATTGACTCTGGAATATTTATTTAGTTGATACAAAGGACTTGTTTGTGTTTTAGTATAAATACACAGCTGTGCATATGTGAATTCATACTAAATATCAGCTAAATTGTCATTCTAAACAGCATTAGAGCATTTAAGTATTAGCTATCATGTTTAGCTCAGCTTGCCTTTTGGACTCTTGGACATCTCTTGGCCTATTAGTAACTTCTGTTACATCTTCATTTGGAATTTTCTGGTGTTTCTATAAGATGTCCAACATTGTTGTTTTGTTTAAGCAACAACAAAAAAAAGTTGCATGCTCTTGGTGTATAGGGGCCAGCATCTTCAATCAGGGTGTGACACATTTGGGCAAGGGTGTGGCACCATGGACATTCCTTAGGACATTTTATGTGCGATGTTGTGTACTCTTCAATACTTACATGTATTTGCTCAATATATTTTATTTTGACAGACAAGGCCCTGCATAAAGATAGCCACATGATATTAAATAATGACGCATGTCTCGTGCTATAATCCAATACATGCATAGACATAAAAGAGATCAATATACATACAATATTGGTATTAACCCTTATGCTTATTATGCCTTATGCATGCTTATTGCATACCACTCATAATCCGATGGAGGTTTTCCCCCTTTTCTTGTTTTAAGGTGGCACATCCCGGTGTTTCTCCACCCTTAGGTCTCATTCAAGTTGCTTATTTATGACCTGTGGAGCTAGTGATGACACACTACCAGTCTCATCATCACAAAGACACACCAAGGAAAGCCAAGAAGACACACCTGGCAATACTAACGAGGGGTGGTGTTACAGACAAGGAGGCAGGGGCGGACTGGCATACATTACTACCGAGGATTTCCCCGGTGGGCCGATGGGTTAGTTTCTACCTTGTCAATGTCTGGACTATATTTCTATTCATTTTGCAACTCATTTGATAAATAAAAGTATGAGATTTCAGGTAAAACACAAAATTGTCTAGGTGACCCCAAACTTTTGAACGGTAGTGTATATATAAAAATATAGTGGGCCAGTCTATCAGGAACTCCCGGGCCACTTTTCCCCCCCAGTCCGCCCCTGCAAGGAGGGAACAAAAAACACTCAGACTAGAAGTGGAGCCAGGGATGGCACTGTATTACTGCTTTCTGCCTAGTCAGTGTAAAGTGCGAGGTGAGGAAGGCTGCAGAGACGAGCATACCCAAAAACACACAGTTTATTGAAGTACTTGACTCAGCATGAGGCTTATGTGAACACAAAACATGTATGGGACTCGCACTTAGTTAGACTCTGATAAAGACGAGCACGGGACCCTGTGTAAACGCATAGACAAACTACACAAGACCCAAGTGATGACAAGACGAGCCACAAGTAAGACCATACCTGTCAAGTTTTGTATTTAAAAATACGGAACATTTCCTGTATATGACATCATCGCCTAATTTGCATAATCAGTTATTTGCATATAGCTGCAATCGAGGCTGTAGGAGAAACGAAAACATCTTTGGAGTGGCAAAAAGTGAAAAAAAACACCCCAAATATGTTTTGAACTACAAATGAATTTAAAAATTAATTTTCTAGTGGTATTTCTAGCTACAAATAGGCATATTTTTGTGCCTTTAGCCCGCGTTTGTGCTTGGCTGATTGTTCGTGCTGACGGACATCGTTCCTTCCCCCATGAGAGGCACTAAAATCACAGCTACATATCTTACAGAATGAGCAGCTATGCCCCTTCATGCTCCACTTTAGGAAAGTAAATTCCCTGTCCCATTCGTCAAGGTACTCACACGTACGCTTAGCTTTTTTGGCAGGACTGCCTTCTCTCGTTAAATCCATCTCTGATTTGTTGTTCCAGGTTTGCTCCCACTGTCGACACTAAACCCGCGAGTTTTAATTTTATTATTTTTTTAAAGCATTCATGTGTCGCTCCAAACAGAATTGTCACTAGCCTCGCGAGATGTCACATATGGCCTCACCCCCTCCCTTGGCTGTCACTCCGGGTTCCCTTGTGTCTGTGTCCCGTGCCTGTTATCCCACCCCGCTCGTTTGTCTTCGTGATTCCTTGTTTATTACCACGCCCCAGTGTCATTGCCGTCACCTGTCCGTAGTTTAGTGTCATGTATAAAAGTCCCAGCAATTCCCCCGTCTGGTATCCGTGGTTTTGTCTACTCTGTCTGTTTGTGTTGTTCACGCTGTTCATTGTACTCATCGTCCTGATCGCCCGTTGTCCTCTGTTCGCTGTTCTGTGTTACCCTGCCTTGATTGTGTTTTACCTGGTTCGTTATGCCCCTGTATTTGTCCCACCTTGATGGCTCTCCCGTTACGACCCCTGCTTGTTACAACGACTCTGCATACGGTATGTCCTTTATTAAATCTCGTTCGCCTCAGCGTTTGTGTCCGTCTCCTCGCTCCGGTGCACATGCAGCGTTACACGAGAACTGTCATCTGCAGTAGTCTGGGTGGCAGTTCTCGCGAGGCTAGTGACAGAATTCTGTTTGGAGTGGCACATGAATGATTTAAAAAAATAAATATTGAAAACTGAAAATACAGGACAAATACGGGAAAATAAAAATACGGGACAACGCCAGGACAGAGCAGTAAAATACGGGACTGTCCCGGCCAAAACGGGACACTTGACAGGTATGGTAAGACAGATGAACATGCTAACATACAACCACACCCACGGAAATACACATGGACATAATTAGACGTAGACTACAGGGACACACACCCAAAGGGAGGGGTCCAGGCTGTATCATGACAGTCAGCTTGTCAGGGCTGGCTCGGATGCCGCTCCTCCAACAACCACTAGAGGTTGTTGAGACGAATTACTGCTGAATAGTTTTGGTTATTCCAGTGTGTTCTCAGCCAGTCTCTGCTTTCTCTGTGGTTGTGTTACGTTATCATGGTGTTTCGTCACCTTTCTCTCTCTTACAAACCTTTTACTTATTCAAGTCTCTATCTCCTGCGTTGCCTCCTGACCCACCTGCGTTGCCTCCTGACCCATCTCAAGTTTTCCTCCACCTGTATTTCTTCCTATCCGTTTTACCTTTATTTTGGGAAGGGTTCTGTTTTGCTGCGGTTGTGGTTCTTTTTGTTGCTTTTGTTATTTTGTTTCTTTCTCCCGTCTCTTTATGGTTGAGTGTCATTTTACACGCGTTGTATTTTCCGCGTTGTTTTTGTTTCTCTATTCTCCGTGCCCTCGCGGTTTCGTTTTCTTTTCTTTTACGTATCGAGTCTTCTGCGTTGTTTTGTTTTGGTTGTTCTGTGTTGCTGTGCGCATTTTCTCGCTCTTATGTTTGACAAGTGTCAGACGTATTGTTATCATGAACTGGCACTTGGGTCTACCCTTTTCTCTATTTCTATACGCGGTGTGTACATTCCCGTACTCACCACGTTACACAGCTTTTCCTGTAGTGATGGGCACATCAGTTCTTTTAGATGAACTGAAATATTAGAATCAGTTCACTAAAAAGATTTGTTCAAAAGATTTGTTCACCGAATTGTTCAGTGCTTGGCAGGAGGAGCCTGAGACTCCGACCTATCTAACTGATACACGGCTTAACAGTTCATGTTTCAGTTTAGTTCATGGCCTCCGGGACCAGGAGATGAGAGTGAGAACAATGAGAGTCTCCGCCTCCAGATTTGCAGGTGATTCGGTGATTCACAGACCACACAGCAGTTCCCCTGCTGGCCTGCACGGTTGCTGCTGAGCTCAACTACTGAACTGAGAAAGGAACACTATTTTCCTCATCCAACTGAGCCTCTGTGTAAATGCCTTATTTCAACACACACTCTCTCTCTCTCTCGTCTTCTAAAAAAACTCCACCTTTTAGACAGAGGTAATGCATATTCATTAGGTAAGTTTCAGGAGGTCAGCTAATTATTTTCTACTTTCTATTGTCTATGATCACGGCCATAAAATTTGGTTAAATGGTACTTCACGGTGCGTGATAACAAAAAAGAAAGGGGAGAAGCCAAGACATCGCTACAAGTTCTAACTCCAAAAAGAAATGTACCTGGATTTCTGCAGAGACATCAACACACTGTAAAAAACAGAACTTAAAATTGCTCACCTTACTATGATTTTTAGTTTAGCTGAGCCAAAAATAATTAATTGTACCATAAACTATAACAAAGTAATTAGATCTGCTTACTTTATTGAGTTTCTTGTTAAAAGTTGATCTGACCTTACAACCTGCATTGTCAAAACATACAAATTGTAGTTGAACCCTAGTTAAGGCCAGGCCAACTCCTCTGCGCATGCTCAATTTTACTCCTTAGTTGAGAACGGGGCGGGGTTTGCGATTTCGACTCCGGACAACTTGAAATGGATTTCACCTGCAGCAAGCAACGACATACGCTACTCTGAATTGAATATTCACGTCCAAATGTGTTTTGTTATTTGTCTTATATGACCCAACTTCAGTTAGCTATTCTTAGTATTGAATTTAGAGATTTATGTACATGTGAAATACATACCAGTCAAGTTTTGTATTTAATAATACGAGACATTTCCCGTATCTGACCTAATCGTGTATCGCGTAATTTGCATAATCGGTTATTTGCATATAGCTGCAATCGAGGCTGTAGGAGAGACGAAAACATCTTTGGAGTGGCAAAAAGTGAAGAAAAAACACCCCAAATATGTTTTGGACTACAAATGTGACTAAACCCGCGAGTTTTCAACTGTTATTTTTTTAAAAAGCATTCATGTGCCGCGCCAAACAGAATTCTGTCACTAGCCTCGCGAGAACTGCCACCTGCAGTAGTCTGGGTAGCAGTTCTCGCGAGGCTAGTGACAGAATTCTGTTTGGAGCGGCACATGAATGCTTTAAAAAAATAACAATTGAAAACTGAAAATACGGGAAAATACTGGAAAATAAAAATACGGGATGACGCCGGGACAGAGCGGTAAAAGACAGAGCGGTAAAATACGGGACTTTCCTGGCCAAAACGGGACACTTGACAGGTATGGAAATATACATTAGCTGAACAAGATATTGTAGCGTCGGGGTGACATCATTACCCATGAGCCCTTGCGGCTCCGGCCCTGTTATGCGTATTATGTGGTGTTTATGTCTGTATAGTGTTATATATTATTGTGTTATTCGTTAAGTCACCCCGGTCCATTTTTTTATGTACATGTGCATTATCCGAGTTTCCCCTTCATGTATGTGTAACGTTGTCATCTTCATGACCTCCCCCTGTGTTTCATGGTTAAGGCCAAACTATTTAAGGCCTCGAGTTTGATCTAATTGTGCCTGTGAGTGCCAATTTTCTTGCGAGGTGAGAATGGACGTGTCTGTGGCCTTTTTCTCCCACACCGTGCCACAATATAATAAGTTAGCACAACTTTAAAAAACTTGCAACTCCTGTTATGTAACTTACATTTTGAGGTTCATATACATGGGCAAGATAAATTATCTGAACAAGATAGAGTAAGTTAGCATAACTTGAATCATTTGGAATTATTTGTAGGCAATACTTAAAATCTGAAGTTTATATACCTGTGAAAAATAAATAATTGGAACAAGAAATAATAAGTTGGCTTAACTGAGTGAATTTCTTAAAACTTAAGAGTTTGAGTTGGGATCAAAACTCAAAAATCGAGTGCAGTAAGTTGCCTTGAAATTTTGAGTTTTCTCAACTTTTTCTTTTTTACAGTGCAGCAATGGAAAGCTAAGAATTAACTGTATGCTTCTAACGCCCAACACCTCTTTAGTCCGTGAGTTCCTTTAAATTCACTTAATTTGCTATAACGTGTGGTCACTAAAGCCTGCCATTTTCATTTGTAGAGTTTGGGTTAGGGTTAGTTCTGTTCTTCGAGAACTAATTAATATCAATTCTACCACAGAGCATAAAAAATTGGCTAGTGTGCACACTTGCTCAATCCTACGAAGGCCTTTCTCCAAGTGGATAGCGGTTCTGGAACGGATCAGCTCATACATTGTCGCTAAACTTCAATGAACTTTCAGTACAGCTGGGTCACTGTCGGTGCCTGGTATAACTTCGGAAAGGACATGTGGTTTCATTTTGCACCTCAAAATACCACTTAGTCCTGCCGGCATGAGTGGATAGCCATCCAACTCTGGAAGACTCTCTCACCGAGTAAGGTCGTCTTCATTCATAATGCCACTTTTGAATTCTCTCTTCATAACACTCTGTTTGGTAAGATTAGGGCCCTTTGTTCGCCTCTGTCAGGGTTCTGCTCTTTCTAACATTTCCACCTGAAGTCCTCTGTCACATGTGGTCCTGTCTCCCTCCTGTCTGTCATGTCTTTTTCATGTGTTTGCTTTGTTTGTGTGCCTTTTTATTCCTGATTTTTATTCCTGAAATTTCCTGATTGTGTCTCGTTTTGTTAATTTTAGAGGGTGTATTTAAGTCCTGTGTTTAGTTTCTTGTCTTGTCGGTTATTGTAAGTAAATCTAGGTTTCATGCTGTATGTAATCTTGCTTTTGCCATGTCTTTAGTGCTAGATTTTATGTCTCCTGTGTTCTGTGTATTAGTGTCCTCATTTACACTGGAAAAAAAAATCCTAATTTTATGGAAAATAACTGTAAATATTTCAATGTAGTTTAACATTTTTTTCCAATTGTATACAAAACTTTGTAAAATTATTATTTATTATTATAAATATATATAATATAATAACACTTATTATAATAATTATTTTATTATTATTATTATTTATTATTATTATAATGTATTATACAGACATTATTTGTAATTTGACAAAATATCTTTTATTTTAAGTATTATGATAATAATTACAAGTTATACGCTTTTCTCTTTTTTTACAAAAAAAAATACAGTATTATTTATACAGTATTTTTCTGCTTTCTTAAATGACATACAGATTCATGTACAATTACAGCAATTATCTGCAATTAAACATTCGGTTGATTATATGAAGGTTTATGTCTGTAAGAACAAAAAAGTTTTTTTCTCTGTTATTTTAATCAAAATCTTGTATTGTAAAAACTTGTATTATCTAATGTCTTTTGGCGATGTGTTTAGTTGTTTGGCACTGCTGGTTTAAACATGATTTTCAATGTCAGAAATGAATGTGGTTTTCATAGTATTAGCTTACATGTAGCAATACTCGTATTTTGATTGTTAGATGTCCTCGTAATTCAGAGGATCCATTGATGTTCAGGAGAAAAATGTACACAAAGGGTCCGGACTAGGGATGCAAATTATCGATTAATTCATTAATCGTTAGTTGATTGATCTTATCGATCGACTTTCGATTAATCGATAAGCGGCGTTTTCCACCTGAATTTCATTGTTTCAATAGGGCTTTAAAAAATATTAGCTAAATATACTGCTCAAAAAAATTAAGGGAACACTAAAATAACACATCCTAGATCTCAATTAATAAAAATCTTTGAAATCAGTTGAAAATCTTTCATTTCTACCCGTTGTCTGTTCCATTTGCACAAGAGCAGTTGAAATTGATTCACAATCAGTGTTGTTTCCTATCTGAACACGAAGTGTGGATGACTTGGAGTTACATTGTGTTGTTTAAGTGTTCCCTTTATTTTTTTGAGCAGTGTAGTTAAAACACTTTGGTCAAAAAGTATATATTATATTATGATAATTATATTGTATTATATGATATATTGCTCAAGTAATTATGCATTAGGAATTTTTTATGGTATAACAAAATACATTCTTTCATTTAAAAAAGGAATAAATTGGACTGGCTCCGTTCTTGCATTTGAAACATTAGACATTTTAAAAGATGTAAAAAAAAAAAATTTAAAGAAGAAATTAAATAGAGAGCCAAACAGAATATTATTGAGCCTATGCTTGGACAATGTTTCTAGCGTTGTCGTGAACACACGCTGTAACGCGACCGGAGAGTGCCCAAGTCTCCACAACATCATTGAGCTTGTCAGTTAAACTGTCAGCGGTGTGTCTATCCGACATGTTCGTCGTAATCAGCACTGCAGATTTTAGCTGCCAGTTCTGTCAGTGTAGTGGCACGTCACGGTAATGTAACTTTATGTTGTTAGAGTCGTCCAACAATCTGTTGTAAGGGCTACAGTAGTAGCAGTAGATAGCTTTGTTTTAGCTCACTCTTCATTTTTCATAGCGAGCTTCGAAAACGCTCGCCTTCCCAGTGTAGCTGTGATTTTAGGTTGACCAGGTGCACTGGTGATATGCAGGACAGCTGCATGCATGGTGTTCAAATGATAATTGAGTGAGCTAGTGGAACTGTTGTACTTCAATACCGCATTACACAGAGAACATTTGACTTCTTTGCCTAAATTAACAATGTTGAAATTGTAGCGACTACTACTCCTCGCAGCGAGTTCCCTGACAGACAGGCACTTGGCCCTTTAAGTGACACTGGGAGAGCGGCGCCTGCGCGCGTCAGGGGAGGGGAAGAGAACAGTGCTGTTGTTTGAGTTGCGTGGTAAATAAAGTTTCCCTCCTCGGGATTTTCTGGATTACGCAGTTTCTGCCTCGTTTCCCGAACCCGCTTCAAAATGGTCCCACACCGCACGTCTTTTCGCCCGCTTCATTTTGTTTTCCACTCTGGTCTTTCGCGACACGTGTTCACCTCTCGTTCTTACACTCTGTTTAAGTTACTACAGGAGCGCTCTCTAACGATTAATCGTGATTAATACATTTTGATCGAGTAACGTCTTAATCGACAATTAATCGAAAGTCGATTAATCATTTGCATCCCTAGTCCGGACATATTAATTTGATTTGACGAAGAAAACTAAAACATTTCTGCAATTGAAAATCATGATTATGCTCATTTTTATGACGACTACAGAATGAAGAGTGACTTCCTAATGTCAGTTCAGACATTAGATTTTTACATTGGCATGTCTAAAGTATGTAACTGTATGGCTGTAGGAGATTTCTGTTGATTGTTCCATCTCTATTGATGTCGGTTCTCATTTTAGTTCCTGTGCAGTCAATGGCAATAGAAAATGGCAGTTTGTTTGGGTGCTGGAGTTTTATAAGATACATTTCTAAACACTGGGTCTATACTTACGCAATAATACACGAGCGGGAGTGCTATAACGTGTAATATTGGCACTACGACCGCAGCACAGCAGTGCCAATATTACACGTTATAGCACGAACCTCGAGTGTATTATTGCGATTATACCACAGTTCCATTATCGCTGTTTATTGAAAGATTTTGAGTTAAAGAGGACGAGAAAATACAACCTGTTTGGTTAAAAACACTCCGCCAGTTAAAATAGTTCCATTCAATGGCTCGCTGCTAAACTTACACAACACTGGAACAGCCTTACCCAATAAATATTATAGAGGTAAATATACACAAAAACAACTGTTGATAAAGTTGTATTTATTAAAAAATAAAGTACAATAATTGTTGGCCATCCACGACTGATTGGAGGTTCGTTCAGGTATCTGTTCAGTCCAGCTCTGAACCAACAAAGCTGCTGATGCTATATAACTCCCTTCACGTTTCTGACGGATCCATAAAAACGTCGTAAGCTGATTCATTTTATTTTTGTTGATAATACTAAAATCGACTGCAATGTCATTGCTCTTTAACCAGGATGTAAATACATTAAGAGGCCAGGACGTTTGTTTTACAGTATTAACTTTGTTTCTCTGCATTTCCAGCTCATCCAAATCATTGTTTGTAAGCGTGACAAACCTTGGCTCATTGGAGGAATGAGGCTGGTCATTTATAGCTTCATCCTCCAGTTTCAGATCGAAACAAATGCTTTCGAAGCCAATAGATTTAACAAACTCCCTGTAATTCATTTTGATAATGTTGCTGCTTGTTTGTAGTTGCGCTGTTTGGCTTGTAAACGCTGCTTCGTTGCTAGGTTACCGGTATGTGGCGGAGTAATACATGGAGAGCTTCGGTTACAGTGCTATAACGTGTAATATTGGCACTCCTAGATCGCCTCTCAGCCAATCACATTGTAGGGTCGGAACTAACTGGTATAATTGAACATAATCAAGGAAATAACCTGTAACACACTGAGAGACAGATGAACTGATATACTGGTAGACATACATTGTAATGGAACAGGCTTTTAAGTCTAATTTGCTAGGAACGTCGCCGACTATTCTATCGCTAATGATTAAATTTTGGGTGGCAGACATTAATGGTTTTTTTTTTTTTTATCCGCCTCTATCACGTTCTGTGGTGGCTGAATATTGTACCGTCAGCCAATGGGCAGCGTTGAGGAGTGGAGTCTACATACTTCCCAGAAGGCCCCACGGTGGGTTCCCCCTGTTTCCCTGGATGTGTGTTTCCCTGGCTGCTTCCTGCTGACGCTGTTGCGGAGCGAATTTTGATTGTTTCTCTAAAGTGTGATAATCTGTTTACGTACTAATCTTTACTTTTTTCCTCCCTAGACAACTATTACAGGTAGTGCTTCCACTATCAAGACAGTTGACTACTCTCTTCGACTGGAAACATCTTCGACATTTCGACATCTTAACCGAAGCTAAGTATTTCATCATGTCTGAGTCCCTTGTTGCTTGTGTTGAGTGTGGCATGTATAGCTACTCTTCTTCCGTCAGTAGTGATAATAATAATTATATTTGTGTGAAGTGTAGGTTAGTTATTAGTATGACGGAGAAGATTTCGCTTTTAGAGGAACGCATCCGGGCTTTAGAAAGTCCTAGAAAGTTTGTAGCAGCTAGCGCAGCTAGCGTAGCGGCTAGCGCAGCTAGCGTAGCAGGCCCGGGTTGCACAGCTGTAGCTAGCGAGCCCTCAGCTCCGGCATTAGAGCCCTCGCAGCGGGGCGAATGGGTGACGTCTCGGCGGCATAACCGTAGGGCTGAGCACCGTCCTTCTCAGGTTCCCGTGTCAAACAGGTTTGCCCCACTCAGTAATACACCGACTGAGCGACCTGTTAAAAGAGCTCTGGTGATAGGAGATTCACAGCTCAGACACGTGAACGTAGCGACTAGTTTAGAGACACCAGCGGCCATAGTCAAGTGTATCCCGGGGGCTAGAGCGCCTGACATCAGGGCTAATTTAAAGGTGCTGGCTAAACGTAAATATTCTAAGATAGTTATACACGTCGGCACCAATGATGTGGGATTGAGACAGTCTGAGATCACCAAGGATAATGTTAAAGAGGTGTGCGAGTTAGCGGGGACGATGTCAGATGCCGTAATATGCTCTGGTCCCATTCCAGTTCGGCGTGGCGCTGAAACCTACAGCAGGTTATGGGCGTTACACCGCTGGATGTCTAAATGGTGCTCAGATAACAAAGTGGGCTATATAGATAATTGGACACGTTTTGAGGGCAGGCCTGGCCTTTTGAAGCGAGACGGCATTCACCCCTCTTGGGAGGGTGCTGCTCTCATTTCTCATAGCATATCTGCTAGGCTTAATAGTGGTAGTGTAGGTGTAGTTAATGGGGATTGACAAACCAGAGCCGAGGCCAGGCAGCAGACAAACAGGCTAATCCGACTGTCTGCGAGCTGCAAAGAGACGTCACCTAGGTCACACCAGATTGAAACTGTGTCTGTTCCTCGAGTACCAAAAAATAATTCTCGTAAAGTTAGTAGACAAAATTTAATCAATGTTAAATTCAACTATGCTCCCTCAGAGAGCAGTTTAAATCTGAAACTAGGACTACTAAATATTAGATCCCTGTCATCTAAAGCATTGCTTGTTAATGAAATGATTACCGATCATGATCTATGCATGCTTTGCTTGACGGAAACCTGGACCCGACCAGACGACTATATGGCCCTAAATGAAGCTTCTCCCTCTGGCTATAGATATGTCCATAACCCCCGTCCAAATGGTCGAGGAGGTGGGGTCGCTACAATATATGACTCTGATATAGGCATTTCTCAAAAATTTGGCTTCAAGTTTAATTCTTTTGAACACCTCATCCTCACTGTATCAAATGTTTCAAATTTAACAAGCAACAAAGTGTCACAGTCGTTTATGTTAATTACTATTTACCGCCCCCCTGGTTCATACTCTGAGTTCTTGCAGGAGTTTTCAGACTTCCTGTCTCATGTAGTGCTATCAGCCGATAAGGTGATTATAGTGGGTGATTTTAATATCCATTTTGAAAATCGGTGTGACTCTTTTAGCATTCATTTTCAAGCAATTCTTGATTCAATGGGTATCACTCAGAATGTGGTGGGTCCTACGCATAACTGTAGTCATACTTTAGACTTGGTCTTGTCATTTGGTATTGACATATCCAGTTTAGCAATTCTTCCTCAGAGTGAGGCTGTTTCTGACCACAGCCTCATAACATACGAGTTGTGTTTAACTGACTGTGTTCATCGGCCGCTCCGCTATCAAATTAAACGAGCTATAACACCCAGCACCATAGCCGCGCTCACTGATATTTTACCGGGTCTGACAAACACTGATCCACTTGTAGCTCCGGAAGGACTAGAGCGTTTCACCGAGCACGTCGAGACTTCCCTTCGTACAGCTTTAGACAAAGTTGCACCACTACGATATAAGAGAGCAACGGAGAGAAAAATAGCGCCATGGTACAATGAGCACACGCGTAGCCTCAAACGAGCCGCGCGGATCCTGGAACGTAAATGGCGAAATATGAAGTTAGAAGTGTATAGACTATCATGGAAAAGCAGCCTTATTGAATATAAGCATGCCCTCCATATGGCAAAGTCCTTATACTTATCGGCCTTAATAGAAAAACATAAAAACAATTCAGGACTCCTTTTTAAAACTGTTTCCAGCCTTACGAGGAGTCATGAACAAAACAATTCTCTTATTCCACTAGAGTGTAGCAGTAACAATTTTATGAAATTCTTTAATGATAAGATTGATAAAATTAGGGAAAACATTAGTAGTGCTATCTCAGAGCCTGTCAACATGCCAATGCACCTTGACAGCTGTCTGGTCAGCTCTGATGCCCTGTTCGAGTCCTTCTCCCCAATTGGTCGTGAGGAGCTTATTTCACTGGTGAAATCTGCTAAACCCTCCACATGCATACTAGATGCTGTACCAACCCATCTACTTAAAGAATTACTGCACAGCAATGTAGAACCGTTGCTTACTATAATAAATTATTCTCTGAGCCTGGGCTACGTTCCCAGTTCATTTAAACTTGCAGTCATCAAGCCGCTAATTAAAAAACCTGGTCTTAACCCCCAAGAACTGTCCAACTATAGGCCAATTTCTAATCTGTCATTCATATCCAAAATTTTAGAGAAAGTAGTTTCTTCACAACTCTCTTCCTTCTTACAGACAGAACATGTCTTAGAGCTATTTCAGT
Source organism: Brachyhypopomus gauderio (assembly GCF_052324685.1). Classification (NCBI taxonomy): domain Eukaryota; kingdom Metazoa; phylum Chordata; class Actinopteri; order Gymnotiformes; family Hypopomidae; genus Brachyhypopomus; species Brachyhypopomus gauderio. The sequence continues at coordinate 7,163,240 of NC_135228.1, forward strand.
CTGGATTTAGAGCTCATCACAGCACTGAAACAGCACTAACTAAAGTACTGAATGATCTCTTAATATCCTCTGATAAAGGACACATTTCGTTTCTCATACTGCTAGACCTCAGTGCTGCTTTTGACACCATTGATCATAATATTCTACTTAATAGACTGGAGACACTCATTGGCATAAGAGGTCAAGCACTCTCCTGGTTCAGGTCCTACCTGACAGATCGTTACCAATTTGTGCTAGTAAATAACGAATGCTCTGAGCATTCTAAAGTAAAGTATGGTGTCCCACAAGGATCTGTACTGGGCCCCATATTATTCTCATTATATATGCTACCACTGGGCACTATCATTCGTAGGCATGGTATTAGCTTCCATTGCTACGCAGATGATACTCAGTTGTATATATCTTCTAATCCAGATGATACCACCACAACTCTCAAGATTGAGAACTGCGTCCAGGATATTAAAAACTGGATGGCGTCTAATTTTCTTAAACTAAATTCTGACAAGACTGAGGTACTGATTCTTGGGCCTAAAGCTGTTAGAAGCAATTGGGCTGATATTCCCCTTACCCTAGATGGTTTTTCAGTAACACCAAAATCTACTGCAAAAAGTTTAGGTGTCACTATTGATTCTGATCTTTCATTTGACACACATGTATGCAATGTCACTAAGGCTGCCTTTTTCCATTTACGTAATATTGCCAAGCTGAGACACTTACTTTCTTTAGCTGATGCAGAGAAGCTAGTTCATGCTTTTGTCTCGTCGAGATTGGACTACTGTAATAGTCTTCTAATTGGATGCTCTAAACAGTCCATAAAGAAGCTACAACTTGTACAAAATGCCGCAGCTAGAGTCCTAACCAAGGCTAGGAAATTCGATCATATTAGTCCCACTCTCGCTGCACTACACTGGCTGCCGATTAAATATCGCATTGAATTTAAAGTTCTCCTGTTAACCTATAAGGCGTTAAATGGTCTTGCCCCACAATATCTGAGTGAACTCATTGATTACTACAACCCATCTCGCCCTTTGCGCTCCCAAAATGCTGGATTTCTCGTAGTTCCAAAAATTAGTAAAACTACAGCCGGAGGCAGAGCTTTCTCTTTTAAAGCCCCTCAATTATGGAATAGCCTTCCAGCTCCAATCCGAGACTCTGACACAGTTCCAATCTTTAAATCAAGACTTAAGACTCACCTGTTTAGTCAAGCCTTCAGCTAAAATTCCCCTTGTAAGGTGTAGGGGCTTGGGGGCCCCCAGACGTTGAGATTTCTGGTGATCTGAGATGTTGATGCTGTCATCCAGCTGTGTCTTGGCATCACTCTATTTGTGACTATGACTTGACTGGAAAGCAATGTCTCAGTGAGCCCTCATGCCTGTGGTCACCTCTGAACCTCTCCCTTTAGTTATGCTGCTATAGATTAGTCTGCCGGAGCCACATGCTGATCACTGGCACGTGAGCTACGTACATTTAAATCAACGGTGGTTTAAATTCATGTCCACTCAGTCTGTATTATCTATCTTCTTGCATGGCTCTACCCAAGACGATTGGATACAGGCACCTGCAGGCACCTGGGGGATGGTCTGGCTGCCGGTGGATGTGCTGATACCGGGGTTCATCTGGGGAGTAACACTGCAGTCGGAGCCTACAATACCAGCATCACTGCTCCGACGCGGAATGAAAGCCTGGCATTCATCAACAGACATTTACAGTGACAATATCAAAACCCAGAACTTTCAATTCTACCTTTTACCTAGTCTGATTGTGTGAATTATGTGTGACTTGTGTATTTGTGTGTTAACGGGCCGCCCAATGGAGGATGGGTTCCCTTTTGAGTCTTGGTTCGCCTTTGGCTTGCTCATTAGGGTTCTGGACCCATAGTATTGTTAACCTTGTAAACCCTGTAAAGCTGCTTTGCGACAACTTGAGTTGTTAAAAGCGCTATACAAATAAACTTTGATTGATTGATTGATGTGTGTTGTATGTGTGTTAGTGTTCCCCCTCCCTTTAGTGTATTGCTTATAAAATAACAGTTCACTAACATTGGTGTCATGGCTCATTCTTGTCCTTCTGACTCGAAGCCGTTACAACATGTAATGAATATGAACAGACTTAAAACTGCAGTATTTTTTGTCAAACCTTTCTAGATTAATGGAGAAAATCCTATGCAATAAAAATTCATCTTGCAGCTGGATTGCAATAATCAATTGTAATTGTAATAATTCAGTTAAAAGTTGTAAAACAATAAGTGCTGTCACTTTTTTAAAGTGCTTTATCAAATAATTCAGGGAAAAGTTGTAAAATAACGATATTTCTCAGCAAAAATATTAGTGCTGTCACTCTATTAAAAGTGCTAAATCATAATAATCCAGGAAAAATCTGTAAAATAACGGTATTTCTCTGCAGAATGTTGTTGTGATTTTGGGTTTTTTGCTTAGCAATAGCATTTACTTTGCTTATTCTTTTAACATAATATAGAAGTGAAATGTAACCACTGTTTGATATAGAAGTAAAATGTAATCACTGTTTAATATAGGAGTAAAATGTAACAACTCTTTTAAGATGTGTCCGAGCTGTGAACCCTGGAAGGGAATGTTGCGAAACCACACTGTAGAGTGAGATCGAAAAAGCAGAAGGCGTAGGCCTGATTATGCCGACGTTGAGGAAATATGAATTTACAGCATCTTCATGTATGGGGGATTCTCGCCGACCCATCAGTCCATAGACAGGAACCATAAGTCCATCTGGGAAAAATGTTGGGGTTGCAGAAAAGAAGGAGAAGTGTGGTATGCTTGAATAACATTACCATGTAAGGTATAGAAGAGCTGTGAGCGGAGGGGTGGAGAAAACAGTATATAATGACTGCGTCTAATCATACTCTTTGAGAATTCTCTGATGCACAGGTATTGTTGGTGTCTCTGAGATTCTCCCGAGATATATCTGTTTTTAATAAAGCCTTTTGATAGCATTGCAACAATTTGGCTGGTGGCTCCTGTTTTCTCCTACAATCAAACGAACACGCTGGGCTGAAGTGGTAGGAACGTGGTCGGCCCTCAACAATGTTTAATGAATTTTTCTGTAAATTTATAGTTTTTCCAAATAATTTAAATCAGGGTTTTTTACTTATAAAATTAAAGTTTTTGTTTGGCAGCCGCTGCTGCCAGTAATTTACCGTTTTTTTACAGTGTAGTGTTAGTTGGTGTATTTGGTTCATATTTGGTTTGGTTTTATTATCTTTTGTCAGTATCTTCTTTGTAGTGTTAGTTGTTATTAAATAGTTTCAAAATCCGCACTTGCATCCCGCCTACTTTTCGCGAGCGTTACTGTCATGTTACAGCCCCAGACTCCTTCGTTTTGGGCGTGTGTTTACGTTGTCTATGTCAAGTCGTCTGCGTCTGTGTATCTGCGTGGGTGCGGTTGTGTCTGAGTGTATATTGGTCTCACCTGTGGCTCATCTCGTCATCACTCGGGGCTTATGTGGTTCATCTATTTAATGTGCGTTCGCGCAGTGTCCCGTGCTGGTCTTTGTCCTAAGTCTGCATATTTGTATTTCATATGTTCTATGTGCACTATAATCAGAGGCGGTCTTTGCATAGAGGCGTTGCTAGGCAATTGCCTTGGGCCCCTCCCACTGTAGGGCCCCCTTGTCTAGCTAAAGCCAGGTTCACACTACACGACTTTTCAGTCATCAGGTTTTTGTGCCGTTCGCACTACACGACTGGTTGTGCTGTAATCGCGAGTCTCTCAGTTGTTGTGGCTTTCACACTACATGACTGATCGGCGACGCGGGCTCACGAATTAAACGACTGGGGAATCGCCGACTCATCTGGCTGCCGTCCAAAAACACGAGAACACGAAAACGAAACACTCGCAAGAACCAGCAACACCACGAAGAAGATAAAAACAATGTACATGTACTCCACATTTTCGTTAATATTATTATTATTTTTTTACCGTTTAACCACTCCATAGTCCCAAATTGCCAGAATTATTTCATCTCTCCGTTGCAGTGAACATAGATATAGTCAATCGCACTATTTCTCCAGTGCTGTCACAATAACTTAAACACAGTGTTGTAGTAAAGTTGTATGAAGCTAGACGCTGCTGTTGACTCACAGTCGCCGACTGGGCTAGATATGAAACATGCTAGATATTAAACATGCTAGATATCTGCCGGTCATCTGCGATGAGTTGGCGACCACTCGGCGACGGCTCGGCGAGCGTCTTTCAGCAGTTCACACTACACGACTGAGCGAGCGCCAAATGATCACCGATTTGCCTCCGACCACAGTTTCTGTCGGCGATCTACAAAAACAGTTGGCGACTGAAAAACCAGCCTAAAATCGTGTAGTGTGAACCTGAACTTATTTCTCGCATATTAATGTTGATGGGCCCCCTAGCTAAATTCGCCTTGAGCCCCCAAATTGCTAAGTCCGCCACTGACTATAATTGTGAGTGTTAATAAAAGTGACCGTGAGTGAATGGAAGGAATCTGTGCCTCGTCGTGCGTCACAATTACATCTTCATTTCCACCTTGGTAATAAAAAAGGTTTGCTTTGGTTATATAATCCATTCGTAGTCCTATAATAACCAATTGTTGTTTTATTGCTTTTATGATTTATGCTAGTTAGCTTACCAATTAGAATGATCTACTTTCCTGATTATCCCACATATCCTGCCAAATCATCCCACATATTATCCCTTGTAATACTAAACATTCAATACATTTGGTCATGGTATATATGTGAACTCCACATTTGGTAATGAGCCTGATATAACTTCATTTCACCTATTCACGTTATCAAAACATATATCCCTGAGAGTTCAGGGTGGTGTCCCTCATTATTCATAATTAATTAATATTGGTACACATACATGTTAATTTCGATTAATTAATTACAGGGAAAATAACGAACTAAAAAAATGTATGCATTTTAACGCATTTAACACATGAGACACTTTTGCACAGTGGAATGTTTCTCAGTGCACAAGTTTCAGGCATACAGATTATATGGACGCACAATAAGATGAGCATGATGGAGATGATTGAAGAGGCTACGCTGGTGGATGAGAAATTTAAATATAAGAAACTTCCAGATGGAAGTACAAACAAAAATAGTGTTATTTGCACTTTTTGAGGAAGGAGTTCGCCATTTGTTACCACCTCAACGCAAAACATGTTGGGGCTAACGCGCAGGTCAGTACTGATAACTTAGCTGCTAAATGTATTCCTAGTACGAGCAAACAGTGTCGCCAGTCAACACTCGACCACATGTCTGGGGTTCAAATTGATGAATGGAAGATCCAGTCATTTGCTTTGAGCTTGCAGAAGACCACTTCTAGGCACTATGGAGATGCCTGTGCAGAGAACGTTATGCCTGGCAAATTAAAGAAAAAGTTTACCATCTAAAATGGTAAGAAACATCTTCTGCTTTACTTCAGTCCTTATTCTTCCAATATCCTGAGCAAAACTCCCAAAATTAAACATTTTTGGTCCGAATTTCCAGTGTTCTGAAAACTGTTTGCTCTGTTTTCTGCACTCATCTATTGGTCTGTGTAGTAGACTGGTGGAAAAATAAACAAGATGTTGAAGTTTATGCTTATGATTTATTCATCATTCAAAGTTAAATTAATATTTCTCATGTTAAATACTGAAATGTGATTAAAATGTGATTAAATTTGATTAATCAATTACAAAGCTTCTAATTAATCAGATAATTTTTTTTAATCGCCTCCCACCCCTTGGGGTCGCATACTCGGTAGAGGGGTACAATGCCAGTAACGAAGTGGGAATGCAAGTCAATTTATGACTCCCAAACAGTTACCTCTTACGCCACTCACACAACACTCATAAAACCCAGCTCTCACCACAGCAACAGTCACACACGCCAAACAATTCAGCTCCCCATTGTTTGCGATTAATTTGCTTAATCACTTAATTTGGTCTAACACTTTGTCGCAAAAATGATCTTGCATCCCATTTTTGTTTGTAGAGTTAGGGTTATTTATGTTCTTTGGGAAGTAATTAATATCAATTCAACATTAGCTTATCAAAGACTGGTTAGTGCACACACCTGTTCAACTCAAAGGTATTTCTTTATGGGGATAATTTAGTGTCACCAGAGCCTGAACCTGACACATGATGAATGTAGTCAGGTATCTAAATATTCGATTTGAAATTCAAGTTCAAGTTGAAAAATTCAAAATTCAGGTCACGAAAACATCTGGGGTACTTGGGAAGAGCAAACAAACATCAAGCTAATCGAACTCACAGCTGGCCAATTACAAAACATCTCTGAGGTAATTGGGAGGCGTGTTTTTCTGCTAAGTTTCCAGTAAGGGTTTGGTCCTTGTTTGGCATATGGCAGCATGAAGTGGCCTCTCTGCCACCCAGAAATGGCCCTTTGGATGCTACTAAAAACATAATTGTGGCAGGTAGCGTGGCCAGTGCTCGACTGTGGCATCTGCTGTCCAGAACCACCTCCTGTCTCTCATGACAGGCATCTAAAGAATGCATTTGAGGATTACTACACAGCAGTAAACCATAGTCTATGATTTTCTCATTCTATGGTGGGATTGAGGTGGGATTGTGAGGTTTTTTAAAAAAAGGAAATACAATTTAAGATCATTAAGGAATTCAATTTGTGTGGTACTGTAATGACAAGCCCCTACCTGGCAGCTGTAGGTGGCTTTTTTCTTATGAAGACCTTCACCACACAAAGTGTTGGAATAGGAATGAGGACAGTGTATAACTCTTTGATCAAGACACTGAAGAGGCTGTTTTGGGTCTGCAGGTCCTAAAACATAAAGAGGAAATTGTAATAAGGGTCTGTTATTTTATATAAAAGGGTTATAATATGCTAAGTGCTTATTCCACATTTTTTGTAGTTCAGGTACAACTGAAAATGCAGGACAAACTTGATGGCTTTTTAGTTGCATCCAAATTGTGGTATAAGCAGGTAGATGTTACTATTGACCTGTCGTTTCACATTCTGTGAGGTTTTTTGCATGTAGCACCCAAGAGGCAGACACATTTGCTGAGAAGAACAAGTTTTATGTATCCTCTCATACACCCGGATGTATCACAAACAAACAGAAACAAGACCATGCATAAACCAGACAAAACAATGAGTTAACAAAGACTTGATTAAACACCTTCAACACTTGAATATGGCGTAACATTAAACAACATGAAACCAGATAAATAAGCCAAACATTTATGAAAGAGCAGGCACACAAGAAACCAAACTGTAGCACACATGAATTTGCTGATGATTGTTGTCGATTATTGTTGATGAACAATGTTGATATGTTTTACAGCCAATGAAAACCCAAAAGTAATTATCTCAGAAAATCAGAATATTAAGACAAATTGAAAAAAATATTTTTAATTCAGAAATATTGACCTACTGAAAAGTATGTATAGTAAATGTACTCAAAAATTTGTCAGGGTTCCTTTTGCACAAATTATTGTGTAACGATCTGCGCGGGGCAGAACAGGGAGGCGGACACAAGCGCTGAGGAGAGCGAGATTTATTACAGGAAATTCCATAGGCAGAGTTGCAGTCACGGGCATGGGTCATAACGGGGTGGCAATCCTGACATGAAATGTACACAGGCATGAACACGGACAAAGAAAACAACAAGGCAGACTGACTACGGAAGGACAGGCAAAATACACGGGTGACGGGTAACACAAGGCGCAAACACGGCAGTACTCACGAAGAACGAGATCAGACAACTCACAGGCATAACAAAAAGACCGACAACTAGACCTGGGAGACACAGGGACTAATATACACAGGACTAAACTAGGGACAGGTGATGACAATGACACAGGGGCGTGGTAACAAACAAGGAATCCATCAAAACCAACGAGCAGGGCGGGACAAACAGGCAGGGAACACGGACATGAGGGAACCCAGAGTGACAGCTACGAGAGGGGGCGTTGCCCTACGTGACATAACCCCCCCTCAAAGCGTGCCACTCCGGGGCACGCAAGGGCAGACAGGACAGGGACAGCGGACACAGGACAGACCGGAGGGACAGGACCAGACAAAATAGGACGAGGGACCTGGGACACGGCATGACACGGGACACAGGGAGACCGGATAGGGCCAGGGTGAGGCACAGGAGCAGGGCTGGACAGGACAGGACCGGGGACAGACACTGGAGCGGGGCCAGGGGACAGGGCAGAGGTAAACACTGAGACAAAAACGGCTTGGACTACAGAGACCGGCACAGGAACAAAGTGGGTCAGGACTTGGGGAACAGACACGGGGACAGGGACCTGGAGGAAACGACCAGACACAGACACAGGGACGGGCACGAGGACACGAACAGGTACACACACAGGAACTGGGACCAACACAAAACCAGGGACAGAACATGGGAGCAAGGGGAACATGGGCAACGAGACAGGGGCACATGGCAGAGCAGGGGGCACAAAGAGTCCAGGCCCAATAGAGGGCAGCACAGTCTCTGGGGACACAGGCGCGGCGGGTAGCGGGCACAGGCGCGGCCGGGCGGTGGGCAGCGAGAACAGGCAGGGTCCGCTGGCGGGCAGCGGGAACAGGAGCCGGCAGACAGGCAGCGGGAACAGGCAGGGTCCGCTGGCGGGCAGCGGGAACAGGCAGGGTCCGCTGGCGGGCAGCGGGAACAGGCAGGGTCCGCTGGCGGGCAGCGGGAACAGGCAGGGTCCGCTGGCGGGCAGCGGGAACAGGCGGAGCCGGCGAGGACGACCTCTCCAGGGTCGCGGGGACAGGAACCGGCGTGGACGACCCCTCCAGGGTCGCGGGGACAGGAACCGGCGTGGACGACCCCTCCAGGGTCGCGGGGACAGGAACCGGCGTGGACGACCCCTCCAGGGTCGCGGGGACAGGAACCGGCGTGGACGACCCCTCCAGGGTCGCGGGGACAGGAACAGGCACGGACTGCCGACGGGCAGCGGGAACAGGAACCGGCACGGACTGCCTACGGGCAGCGGGGACAGGAACCGGCACGGACTGCCTACGGGCAGCGGGGACAGGAACCGGCACGGACTGCCTACGGGCAGCGGGGACAGGAACCTGGAGTGAGGAGATGCGGTCGGGGGGCGTGTACGCCAAACCGACGTCCTCGGGGGGCGTGTACGCCAAGCCGACGTCCTCGGGGGGCGTGTACGCCAAGCCGACGTCCTCGGGGGGCGTGTACGCCAAGCCGACGTCCTCGGGGGGCGTGTACGCCAAGCCGACGTCCTCGGGGGGCGTGTACGCCAAGCCGACGTCCTCGGGGGGCGGAGCCACCAAGCCGACGTCCTCGGGGGGCGGAGCCACCAAGCCTACGTCCTCGGGGGGCGGAGCCACCAAGCCGACGTCCTCGGGGGGCGGAGCCACCAAGCCGACGTCCTCGGGGGGCGGGACCGCCATACTGACGTCCTCGGGGGGCGGGACCGCCATACTGACATCATTGGGGGGCGGGACCGCCATACTGACGTCATCGGGGGGCGGGACCGCCATACTGACGTCATCGGGGGGCGGGACCGCCAAGCCGACGTGGCTTGTACTCCCCCCCAAAAAATACATGGGGGTGTCTTGTGGAGTAGCCGGCGGGATCAGCGGTGTTAGGTCCTCCTCCTCAGGGTCCTGGGTGAGCCTGGAAGAATACACAGACACAGAAGCCCCTCGGTGGCTCTCTCTGCGACGGCTCCGCCTCCTCTGAGGCGTCGGGAGCTCGCAGAAGCCATCGAGAGCCAACCGAGGGTTAAGCAAACGCCAGTCTGTGCACTCAATCCGTCTGCCCGCGACTTGTACTACAGGTTTCTCCTCCCTATAGTGATCAAGCCGGGCAGACACGTAGCGCTCAACAGGAGTCTCGACGCGAAAGCCAGTCGAAACCGAAAGTGACTGGGCTTTCGTTGGTGCGCGTCGAGACTTCCGTGTTCCCACAGCGCCAGGGGAATTTCTGTCTCTGGTTCGTTCACGCTGCGATATCGGAGAGTTGAACTGGACCGAACCAGCCAACATCTCATCACAGCGATTAAACTCACCAGAGTCTCGCTCCCTCGCTGTGTCCTTGTTAGGTCGGTCTTTATGTAACGATCTGCGCGGGGCAGAACAGGGAGGCGGACACAAGCGCTGAGGAGAGCGAGATTTATTACAGGAAATTCCATAGGCAGAGTTGTAGTCACGGGCATGGGTCATAACGGGGTGGCAATCCTGACATGAAATGTACACAGGCATGAACACGGACAAAGAAAACAACAAGGCAGACTGACTACGGAAGGACAGGCAAAATACACGGGTGACGGGTAACACAAGGCGCAAACACGGCAGTACTCACGAAGAACGAGATCAGACAACTCACAGGCATAACAAAAAGACCGACAACTAGACCTGGGAGACACAGGGACTAATATACACAGGACTAAACTAGGGACAGGTGATGACAATGACACAGGGGCGTGGTAACAAACAAGGAATCCATCAAAACCAACGAGCAGGGCGGGACAAACAGGCAGGGAACACGGACATGAGGGAACCCAGAGTGACAGCTACGAGAGGGGGCGTTGCCCTACGTGACATATTGCATCAGTGCGGCGTGGCATGGAGGCGATCAGTCGTGGCCTGGCGGTTAGGGAACTGGTCTTGCTCCTGAGCAAGGCCCTTAACTCTCAATTGCTCACTTGTATAAAAAATGAGATAAAAATGTAAGTCGCTCTGGATAAGGGCGTTTGCCAAATGCCATAAAATGTAAATGTAAAATGATACTGTTGAGGTGTTATGCAAGCCCAAGTTGCTTTGATGGCAGCCTTCAGCTCATCTGCATTATTGGATCTGGTGTCTCTCATCTTCCTATAACGCATTACGCATTGTAGAATGAGGAAGTGGACACAAATGCTGAGGAGAGTGAGAAATAATGAAGGGAATTCCAAACTCATGGTCGAAGAGAAAAGCTTAGGTCAGATTGTTGAGGGAGTCCGAACATGAAACATATAGCGACATACTGAACAGAGTTACTAGAAATAAAGACAAGGAACAATATACATAAATAAACAAAACACGGGTAGAACACAATACAAAGGCCACGACCAGGACACATTGTCACGTAGGGCTATGCCCCCCTCTCCTCGCTGTCACTCCGGTGTCTCTATTCCCCGTGTCTGTGTTGTGCCTTGCCCGTTAGCCCCGCCTTGCTTGTCTGTTGCCCTGGTTTCTGTTTGTCTGCCACGCCCATGTCATTATCGTTATCAGCTGTGTCTTGTTAAGTTCCGTGTACTTATAGTCCCTGTGTTTTCCTAGCCCCTTGTCGGATATTCGTTCTCTCGTTCTGTTGTGGTATTTTTGCCGTGCTTAATTCTATTGTGGTTCTTTGTGCGCTCTTGTCTGTTCTTCGTTTCCCTGCCTCGTTCGTGTCTTTCAGTGTTTTGTCATGGCCATGTACTTGTCTCACTTGGATGGCTCTCCGGTAACGACTCCTGCCTGTTACGACTTCGATTATGGAATTCCCTATAATAAATCTCACTCTTCTCAGCGCTTGTGTCCGCCTCGTAATTCCGCGTCACGCAGATCATTACACACATGTACAACGAAGGCGACGGCAGAGAACTAAACACTACTTACAACAAGAGGCACGGAATGGCATAGCAATGGCAGATTACAAGAAACAATAACCGACACGGAGGAGAAATACAAAGGGGTTTAAATACACAGAACTAAAGAAGACATGGCAACACTGACGACAGGGGTGTGACAGACAGAAGGAAACCGTGAAAAGGGGGTGGGATAAACAGACAAGGAAAACACAGGCACGTGGAACAGGGGACTGGAATGACAACTAGAAGAGGGGGCGTAGCCCTACGTGACACTTCCTCTAGATTCTCTGTGGGGGTTTAAAGGTCAGGTGAGTTTGTAGGCCAATCAAGCACAGTGATACTGTGGTTATTTAACCAGGTATTGGTTCTTTTGGCAGTGTGGACATCTGCTGGAAAATGAAATTTCCATCTCCAAAAAGCTTGTCAGCAGAGGGAAGCATGAAGTGCTCTAACATTTCCTGGTAGACAGCTGCGCTGACCTTGTTCATGATATTAGACAGTGGACCTACACAAGCACAGATTATGCACACTTCCCACTAGACCTCAAGCAGATTTTTCTGAGACTAATGACTTTTGAGTTTTCATTGGCAGAATTTGTTTTTGACAAAGCTAAATGCACTGTCGGACTTTTCTTAGTCCCTGTATTAGTAAGAGTACATCCGAGGTGAGTGAACTTTTGCACTAGATACAAGAGAAGATGATAAACTGAAAAAACAAACAACTACAACGTGAAAGGTTTCTTGAAATGTTTATAATAGCAGTATTATGAGCTGTAAGCTGTTTTACCTGTTGGGTTGACAGTACTTCCATAACCAGCGACCTGCAGCACATCTCCATTAGCAGGAGTTTTGCATGGGGATTTAGGAAGCTGAGCAGGAGTGATTCCCCTCACACCTCCAGGAAGTTTGATCAACATGATATCACCCGTTTCCTTGGTTTCTTCAAATTTGTGGATGTCACGAAGATTACTGTGAGTTTTTTGGATTGCTGAATTCGGATGAACCCCTGTCTTAACTGAAACAGTTCTGCAGGATGCACAAACACATATGTGCGCACACACACACACACACACACACACACACACACACACACACACACAGAATATAAGAAAAAAAACTGCTCACAGCATCAGGATGTTTGACCAGCATGACATCACCATTCATAGTGGTTTTATCATGTGTGTGTGTCTGTGCATCCAGTACGCCCCCTTGTTATGTGTCACATCTGTGTCCTGATTTATTCCTCACTTGTGTGTTTGTGGGTCATTATGTATGTAAACCTGTGTGTGTGTGTGTGTGGGTCATTGACCCAGTGTGAGTAGGTAAACCCCTGTGTGTGTGTGTATGTAAACCCCTGTTTTTGTGTGTGTGTGTGTGTGTGTGTGTGTGTGTGTGTGTGTGTGTGTGTGTGTGTGAGTATGTAAACCCCTGTGTTTGTGTGTGTTTCATTGACTCAGTGTGCTTTCGTTTTCAATAAACGTCTTTTTCCTCACAGCTTGCCTCAGCCTCACATCCTGCCTCATATGAGAATACATCTCTGAAAGAATTTTACCACTGTGCACTGCAAATTAATCAGTTCCACTACTATTAATTGGATTTACTATGCCTATGTGCTGTATGTGTTTAAGTAGAATGAGGTGTCCATGTGCTGGAATTCAGCAGACACTGGAATGGTGCGACTCACACACTATATTGCCAAAAGTATTCCTTCCTTGACTCACATATGAGCTTAAGTGACATCTCCTTCCTAATTCATAGAGCTCAATATGAAGTTGGTCCACACTTTGCAGCTAGAACAGCTTCAACTCTTCTGGGAAGGATGTCCACAAGGTTGGTGTGTTTGTGGAGATTTTTGACCATTCGTCCATCAGATTGCTAGATGAAGAAGTGAGATTTGTCACTCCAGAGAAGGCGCATCCACTGCTCTAGAGTCCAGTGGCGGCATGATTTACATCACTGCATCTGACGCTTTGCATTGCACTTGGTGATGTATGGCTTGGATGCAGCTGCTCAACCATGGAAACCCATCCCATGAAGCTCTCTAGAATGAGCTAATCTTATTGAGCTAATCTGAAGTTTGTATGTCTGCAGTGATTGACTCTGCAGAAAGTTGATTACCTCTTCACACTCTGTGCTTCAGTATCAACTGACCCTGCTCCATCAGCTTATGTGTCCTACCATTTCAGGGCTGAGCTGCTGTCATTTCCAAACACTTCCATTTTCTTATAATACAGCTGACAGTTGACTGTGGAAATGTAGGAGTGAGGAAATTTCACGACTGGATTTCTTGCACAGGTGGCATCCTATCACAGGTCTACACTGAAATTCACTGAGTTCCTGAGAGTGACCCATTCTTTCACAAATGTTTGTATAAACAGTCTGCATGCCTAGGTGCTTAATTTTATACACCTGTGGCCATGGAAGTGATTGGAACACCAGATTCTGATAATTTGGATGGGTGATATAGGGCAACATAGTGTATGTGTAGATGACATTTTGAAGTTTTCTCAACTTTATCCAGAGCTGCTTGTCTCTTGAGTCAATGCAAAAAAAATAAAAATCTGGTTTCTTTGGATGAACAAATACATGGATTGAAACATTTGTGCAGAACACACACACACAAAGGTCCCAGATCCAGATTATGCAGTGCAAACTGGGCTAAATAAGATACAAAACATGAACATATTTCTGTATTAACCAATACATACCCGCCTGCTGTTTGGTTGTAACAGTGGGCTGCAGTCAAAACCCAGTTCTCATGGATCAGAGTCCCACCACAGAAACCTATTTGTCCATTACGTTTGTGATGAAAAACCTGTACATGATGGTGTCGTTCTCTTTTTTTACAGGGTCCTCCACCAATCAGACGTTCACCTGATCCAGCACCTGGAATAATTTTACATTTAATTTGTATGTTTTCATTCTCTTGTTTAGAGATGAACGTATAAACATGGATAACAGACAAAGCATTCATTTAGTTTTTTAGACATGGTCCTAACATATTACCATGGGTATGTTACAGGTAAGATGTTTAGGTTAGTTCACAATAACCATGCTCATCTAATCGTAGTTCAGCATGGTTCATAAGGGAAAATTTAAGAGTTAGCATAAGGGGCAAACACAAAAATTTCTCATTAGACAGTCTATAATAATAGCATATACTGGTAATGAACTTTAGATCAGCATGTCTTTAAAACAGACAGTTTTATTTGTTCCAGTGTATGTGTATTAAGTTTACTTGTTGAGTTTTATATAATGTGTTCCAGTATCTATGTATTGTTAAGTTTACATGTTGAGTTTTACCTGCCAATAGAAGCAAGAGTTGCAGGAGAAAAACCTTTGCCATGATTGTTCCCTCTCAGTTTTCAGTTGAATGGTCCCCCTCAGTCTTTTCTTGGGTGAAGATGTCAAGGAAGTGTCTGACTTTTAAACTCTCTAACCCACATCACGCCACCTCTGCACATAACACAGACCAATCACAGTTGACACAACTCTTGAGGATCAATTTTCCACTTGCTTCAAAAGCTGACACCCTGAACTTGTGAAAACCACATAACTGAACTATAAACATTTTCACATGTGTTACCATGCATTTATTGGACCAATGTTATCTTTTTAAACATTTCTTCAGGCAGATAACCAAAGTAAATGCTATTACAAAAATTGCATTTAAAAAAATTGTATATATTCATGTAAAAAAAAAAGTATATATTCATGTAAAAAAAGAACACTGAGTTAATTTTCATAATGAGGCTCCATAATTCATCACAGAATACTGCTAAACCAGCAGGTAGCAGTACCACTGGCAACACATTGAACAAGCTTGCTCTGACGGAAGTAAGGGTGTGTCTAAAGTACGTGGTTTCCAGGTACTTAAATACTCTGATCAGCCATCAATCTCTCTCTCTCTCTGGTTTGACCGACACATAGGTTAGACCTATTAAAGAGAGGCTCTGTAATTCTCTCTCTCTCTCTCTCCGGTTTTCATTAAGAGCACGCAAACTTTGGTACGACTAACAGCAAACAGCTGAAAGTCGTATTACTTAATTAACGAGCCCGAGTTACGGTGCAATCTAACCAGCAACTGATCAACATTACCGTGACAACAGATTCACCTAGCTACTTCAATCAAGCTTGCTGACGCGGCCACACGGACTGAAACAAAGGCGATCAATTCCCTGTTAAACCGTGAATGAGACTCTCATTCCTGGACTTCATACCCAGAAGGACGATTCCCAGCACACCTGGACGACGTCGCTTTTATCAACGAGGAGCCTGTGGTGGAAATTCCCTCCTAATTCAGGGAGGATGACAACACTACCCAAAATCCTCAACACGTGAGACTCTTACCGCTGAGCATAGTTTAATAAAAGGGTAAAGTTACTTGAACTGTAGAGTTAACTAAGTTTTCTGTTAATACATTCTGAATGTGTTTAACTTTATTTTCATAATCATCAAGATTTGTATTTTTCATTTTCAGACACATCACATTTAATTTTTAGTTATTAAGCCAGCTCCATTACTCTTTGTTCTGACCACGTTGGAATAAACCAGCTGAGCTCATTAACATACAGTCACGCTGCTCTACTGTTTAAAGTCGGCGCCACTTTAGTTGCTTTGTTCTCCATAGGAGAACTGAAGCTACAACTCCCTCCTCCTCACACGCGCACAAGCGCGCACACATTTATTCTCCCCCCCTTTTTACACACACACACACACACACACACACACACACACTAGATGCAGAGTCTTCACTGTAAATATACTGATCCTTGTTGATGCTGTTGTAGTGGAGACAGCTAAACGCCATTTCACTGTGACACCCAAAATGGAATCCTTTGCCTAGAACTGAGTGACTGACTCTTTCAGATTTCTTTGATGGTATGTAAAGATAAACACTGATTCTTTACAACAGCAACAGGCCCCAAAGGACCCACATCCATAATGGTGCTTACCTCCCAAAAGCCTACAATGCTGACCTTATGATCTCCTGAGCTTGGGAGAGAGGCCATCTAAAGCCTGGTTTATACTTGACACGGCGCGAGGGTCCGCGCGGCGAAAATGACGCAATCGCTGTGGCTCCGCCCGTGCGCGAGGGTCGTGCACCTCTCGAATTTTGTAACTTCGCGCGCGCGCCGCGCTTCAGCACGATGGACAAAGTCATGTTTGCCGGGTTCATACACCTTTACAAGGTGGAATTAAAGCACTTGTATGTCACTTTAAAGGTCCATTTCAATATTTCCCAGCACGTTAAACTTAATTAAGTTAAATATTTATACATATACTCGAAATGAATCGAAATAATTCGCTTTTTTATCACATTACTTTATGGTTGTTTATTTTCAAAACGCCCAATCTTAACGTCTTCACGTTCTCTCATGTTTCGCCCTGGAATTACAAGAGGCTCGTATTTGTTAACGTATCGTTTCGGACAACACTGCAAAGCCATATTTACGTTTGATGCCTGATGTGTATATATACGGTCTCTGGTCAGGTAAAAATGTTCTTTCCCCGGTTTTGCAGGGTTTTTTTATTCTCCACTGCCACCTATCGTTTCGGAGAACACTGCAGCGACGCTCGCGAAATTATAAACGCCTACACCGCTCGCGCAGGGTCACGCGAGGTGGGCGGAGTCGCGCGCTAAGGTCGCTCGTGAAAGTATAAACTAGGCTTAAGAGAGGCTGGTCAAAACCAACCTTCGTCGGAGGACACTGGGACCACAGTCAGGAAGAGCAATAAAACTCTAAATTCCAACCTTATCTGATTGCCCACAGTTTAAACCCGTTATAAGTCCTGTGTTAAAATCCAGAGCTGAAGATACAAATATTTCAGAGATCTCTGTAACTCCAAATCTGAACTGTACACGGAATTGGGATTCAACTCACAGGAACCAGCTCGGCGAATGCAGTCTAGAGACACCAAACTTGACTACCTTCCATACAAGGAAAGATTAATTATTCTTGAAACCAGTATTCAGCTTTCCAGCCTTTAAGGACAAAGGACCACGTGACCATGTGCCTAAATGTGAACACTGTGCCATGTGGTTTATATAAAGACACAACTTATGATCTTTCATGTATTCAGTATTAAGTGGTCTTATTAGAATACTGGTTATTGTATAAACACACCACATTGATGCATATTCATGTATTACTTTGTGTATCAGTAGTTAGATACCTGTTCTTGTAGTCTTAAATTGTGTAATGAATGCAGGCATGCATGTTACGGTGACAGTCCCAGACCCTTCCCTGTGGGCGTGCCGCTACGTTGTCTGCGTGTCGTTATGTCCATGTAGGTACTTCCGTGGGTGTGGGTTGTCTGTGAACGTGTTCGTAGTATCACCTGTGCCTTGTCTGGAGATCACGAGGGTCTGTGTTAATCACCTGTTTAATGTGCGTTCGCGCAGTGTCTTGTGCTCGTCTTTGTCTAAAGTTTCGTGTCAGCGTGAGTGTGTGTCTGTTGTGCTCGTGTTCCGCACGGAGCTTTCACGTCAAGAGTTGTGAAATAAACATTTTGTGTTGCACTGTTCTCGCTCGTCGTGCCTCCTCCATCGAGCGTAACATAAAGACGAGCCGACGATGCCTGGTTATACGTATGCGCGTAAGAAGGGGAAGAAGAGGGCGAAGCACCACCACTCCTCTTCCCCTGCATGCCACCGTGACACCCCCGGTCCAGTGGGGGAAAGACAGCAGGAGCCCGTTTGTGCAAGCATGCTGCGTGGTGCTCTGGCGGCCGAAACAGAGGCAGAGGCCGAATGCTTCCGGCTGGCCGCACAGACGATGTGGAGGGAGAGTCACTGTCCTCTGACCATAGCATATCCTGAGGAGGAGAGGAGAGAAGATCCCTTCTTTGAGGCTGTGTGGAGAGAGGGTCTCCGCGCAATGAGAAGGGAGTCCTCCCCGGCAAGCGGTGAGGAAAGCGAGGAGGACCCGCTGATCGTGTATGCGGGCATGGTGGCTGCCACTCCTCCCGAGTTCGAGTTCAGGAGTGATGAGTCGGGAGAGGAGGAGACGGACGACGGAGCCAGTTATGCCCCATCCCTGTTCTCCGCTCCGACCGTCTACTATGGTGAGGAGGGCGATGACGTCAGCCCTTCACCATCGGTATATTCAGCACCCACCGTGTACTACGGCGAAGGGGAAAACGTTAGCCCCCCTCCGTCAGTGTCTTCGGCTCCGACGGAGCACTCCAGCGAGGAAGAGGGAAGCCTCAGCCCTCCGCCGTAGGAGTGTTAAGAGTCCACCGAGCGCTCCGATGAAGAGGAGGAAGTGGTCAGTCCCCCTCCGTCCATATACTCGGCTCCGACCGAGTATTACGGCGAGGGACAGGAGAAAGCCAGCCCCTCTCCCTCCGTTCGCTTGCTCCCCTCCGAGCAAGGTAGCGAGAGCGAGGAAGACAGCGACGCTCAGTGCTCAGAGGCTACCGTGCAGTCCGCGCGGGAAGAACATTGGGCCCCTTCGGAAGAAAGTGGTATGGACTGTTCTCGCTGCCCGACCCCGGAGGAGCCCATGTCGCTTGGTCGCAGCGTCTCCGAGAGTGAGGAGGAAATGGAGACGGCGAGTGGCGAGGCGACGGCATCCTCGGGAGCGCGAGGAGGTCCTGGTATAGCCAGCGGTCCGAGGCGGGGGTTCAGCGCACCCTTGGAGACAAGGCGGACCCCAGCCAGTGCGCGGCAGAGAGCCAGGACTCCGGTGGCGCCCAGAAGGAGGGCAGAAGCTCCCCGAGGGAAGCCATCGGGAGCAAGGCAAGCGGAAGCCCCGAGCAGCGCAACGCACGCGTGGAGTCACATCCCGCAGACCGGAGGGACTCCGCCGCCTGTACCGCCCGCTGCGTCTGTGCCCCCAGGACAGACCGCGCCTCCGCTTGCGCTTTGGCAGGCAGCCGGAGCGCTGTCATGGCTGCCTGTTCCTGTGTGTTTGTCTATCCCCGTGTGTCTTCCTAATCTCCTTTTCCCTCTTGTGCCTTTCGTGTTTAATGTTCCCGTGTGTGTGTTTGTTGCTGTGCCCTTGTTTAATGTATTTTCCCCTGTCTTTCCAGGGAGGGTGTACTAGGGCTGTTCGTGGTGGTTCCCACCATCTGGGGAGACGGCTCTTGGAGGCTCGTGATCCCGGCGGCTCCGGACCTGCCCGTCGGTGTAGGTTCAGGGCTTTCCAGCTGCGCGGGACGCTCCGGGAGTAGCGAGCCCCTGACGGGGGATTCTGTTACAGTGACAGTCCCGGACCCTTCCCTGTAGGCGTGCCGCTACGTTGTCTGCGTGTCATTATGTCCATGTATGTACTTTTATGTGGGTTGTCCGTAAGCGTGTTCGTAGGATCACCTGTGCCTTGTCTCGAGATCACGAGGGTCTGTGTTAATCACCTATTTAATGTGCGTTCACACAGTGTCTTGTGCTCGTCTTTGTCTAAAGTTTCGTGTCAGCGTGAGTGTGTGTCTGTTGTGCTCACGCTCCGCACGGAGCTTTCACGTCAAGAGTTGTGAAATAAACGTTTTGTGTTGCACTGTTCTCGCTCGTCGAGCCTCCTCCATAGAACGTAACAATGCATATATATAATATATTATATTTGTGTGTTCTGCTGTTTAGACATGCTCATTAATTCTATGTGTTAGATGTCATAGACTGTGTACTCACAGATTCCTGTGCTGCATTATGTTAGACATATCAATACACTTGTATTCTGATGTAATTTTAATTTAGATTCATATATAACCAAGTATCGACATGTAATGTGCTATATTAGGCATATGCATATCTATGTATTAGTTTGTATGTTACTCATAGAATGTAATCATTCTCATGTGTACGTATGTGACCTCACATTCATGCCTGTCTGTGCATTATGTGTCATTTGTTGTCCAAAAGTGGAAATTAAGAATGGCTCAATGTGTAGACTAATAGAACCAAATTAATTATTGTTTAAGCAGAGTATGTAAGACAGTTTATTTAGGAATAGGGAATTCCTTTTGGTCTTCGAATTGTTTAATCTGTCTTCTTTGGTTAAGTCATTAACTAGACCTGGAAAGATGGGCACTCCTCACTTCCCTCTCTCTCTCTCTTCTCTCTCTCTCGCTCCTGTCTGGGCAAAGGTTATGAATATTCATTAATAAAGGCCAATGGTCAATGGCCTGATGAACATGAAAGTGCCTTACAATTATGCCCCTAAAACTTGTTTTAAAAGCCCTTGCTCGAAGCGAAACAATGAGCTTGGCAGCCTGGTAATTTGGGAAGGACTTGGAGAACTTCGCCAGACTCGCCGAGACTCAGACTCGAACACGCCAAACCATCGCGACTGTTCGCTGGACTCACACCGCAGTGTCCAGTAGAGCAATGCCAATAGACCACAACTAAAGCTCTCACCGAGTCCCACAGAAGATTCTTCTTTATTTTATTTTATTTTGTTTATTCTACGTTTCATCGTCAAAAGTACTTTTATTTCGTCTAGTCGTTCAAGTCAAGCTCATCTTCTTTCTCAGTCAAGTATTTTCACAAGTTTGTTTGCGCACTCCAGCTGCGACTGTGACGTCACCACTAAGTCTCCGCGACCCGAGCCATCTCATGTGACCTGCTCCGCAGACCTCAGCTGCCTCAAGAAACGAATCGTGAACGCGCACCGGTTGGTCCGCGTCACCACGCCTCTTCTTCGAAGCAGAGCCATATAGAGAGAGAGTCGCGTCAACTCCGTTCACTCCAATGGACCAGTTTTTTTACAGCAATGGCGGATCGTGGAGCCTGTCAATAGTTCCCGGAAGTTAGCAGCAAATACGAGCAGCGCAGTCAAACTGGAGCAGTGGACCATCTGTGATACACTTTTACAGGTTAGTACGCTTAAAAAATCTGATTGTGTATTATAAGGACATCAGAATCAAATTAACATGTAACGTTTTATTTCCTTTTATTTTATTTAATCATCCTTTTATTTTATTTTCCTTTTTATTTCGTTTTATTTATTTTTATTTTATTAACGTATTTCCTCAGTTTTTGAAACTGCTGGATATAAAAGACGTATACTATTTAGTGTGATTAAGTTTTAAATATTCTATCACTTAAAGAAATAATATAATTATTAGGAGTTCATACTTATTATACCTGTGTCAACACTATAGCTGTGATCAGCAGCTATGGGCCCTGTCTTTACAGGTCCAGTGGTGCATCGTAGTGCAGGGGGCTTCCTCTTTCTGAGTGCGGGGCGATGCACAAAAATGGTGGGAACAGCATCTGATCTCAGCCTAGTCTTGTCCTGTTTGGTTCTGATGAACTGGTCTGCCTCAAAATGTGCCTGCAGAGTGATGCGAGTTTACTCCTCACACATGACAACTCAGTTTTGTCTACCCATATACATATCCCATAGTGGGTGAATACACAGTATTAGAGAACACTTACTGGATACGTATACAGTCATTACACGTATAAAAAACAACCAAGGATGTGCAACAAATTCAAATTCATATTGCATCAATACTCATAATAATAATTTTCTCCTGTCTTTTTCTCCTCTCTCTCTTTAAGCCAAAGAACCATAGAGGATTCAATGGAGCCTGCAACTAGATAGCACCCTCACCCTGCACCCGAGTCTGTCTGGAGTCTTTGATTTTTTTTGTTCACTATTCTGTATTTTAATAAATGATGCATTAAGCTTTCCAATAGTGTGTTTATTGTGAAAAGTGCAAATGCAGTGTTTGATGATTACCTCACATATATTTGCTGTTGTAATCTTTAGTGAGGGTAAGATTGCTATTGCTTAGTTGAGACAACCATTTTTTTTCTCCTCTCAGTATCAGTGGGGAAACCATACATTTTTGCTCGATTGGAGCATCCCCATGCAACACAGCAAACCATGGTGGACACTACACAAACAACACGGAGGAAAAGACACAGAAAAACTGCTTGACATGATATTCATATTTGAGATTATTAGAGATTTATTTAATGAATTAATTGCTGTAAATAAGTGTGTATTAAAAAGACAAGATATATAGATATAATTTATCAATGTATTTTAATGTCATATACTGTCTGAATGTAAATGTAATGTGTTTTAATGTACCCTTTTAAAGCATATTTATGCACAATGAAGTCAAAGAAAATTTTCCTTCTGTCAGAAAATGTACATTAGTCATTTAGATTACTTAGGTCCCCAATACCATGGGATTACAGAAATCACCATGATTTAAAGATATGTTGATGTTAGAAAATTAATCTGAATTTCTCACCCCTTCCTGTCCCTCTAAATATATAAATGAACGTAATATATAACAATTATAAAACAATCAAAGCATTAAACAGCAATGTGCTCTAAAATTAGCCTAAAGTTGGTCGCCATATGTTCACAATAATCCTCAAATCGCAGTTCTGTCTGTGTGTTTATGCGCTCAAATTGAACTTCCTGGAACTATCTGAAGCCTCCGTGAATCACGTGACCATCGAGCGTTTTGAACTTCCGTTGTCGCGACTCTCTCTCTATACGGCTCTGCTTCGAAGTAAGACGCTCAGTTCATGTGCTGTTTTGGGGTTGCCAGCTTCTATTTCTCCCAGAGTCCAAATTAGTAAATACTGTTACCATTAACCTGCCCAAACCTTCTCTTTCTCCTTTCTATTCTCTCTCTAAAGACCTCGTGTCCGTCCCTGGGTCCTACGCTAGTTAGGCAAGCCTTAGGATAGTCAAATAAATAAATCTCATGATCACCGACAGTTGTTTATCATTCGCTGTTGTTGTTTAATCTTATGTTCTTTGTTGTTCACTATTATATCCCTGGTTTAGATCAATAGATTCACATATAGGTTTAGTTTCATTTTGAGCCAAATCATTCCATATGTTTGTATCAATTGTCATATTAACCATTTAATAAATTTGGACATTTATTCATTCATCTGGTCACGGTAGTAAATGCATATTTTGGTCGATGGTATTAGGTCACTGCGCGGAACCAGAACTTAACCCTTTAGTTATGAGACTGATCAAACCATATTCCACCTATCTTCGTTATCACAATACTGGTTCCTGAGCAATCAGGATGGTGCCCCGTTCATAATCCATAAACTAACATATGTATCCGCTACACTGTTTGTGTTTTAGAATAGTTGGTTTTAAATAAATGTATCATTTATTTTCACCAAATTGTCTGTGTTGATGTCATTCAAAAGTGGTTGTTGCCAAAACCTCCAAAGAATTCATTGTTAAATCCTTCAGATACCAAACCATTAATTACCTTTAGTTGATAACTAAACTTGTGGTTCTGGTATAATTAGAATATGAGACTGATTCTAAATTAATGAGACTGATTAATTATTAAGGTAAAACAAATTGTATCTACTTTAAAGGATTAGTAGCTGAAACCCCTACAACTGAGTTCTTGTATCCTTCATAAAGGGGTTAAGGGATTACTAGCTGTCCCCCAAACAAAAATCAATCTATACATCTTACAGCTCATCTAGCCTTGATTTGTTTGCCATGTTTTTATGACATCAGGGCTACATCTCATACTTAATGCAATGAGAGAACTGTGTGTGGTGGAAACAACTCTGTGGTCGGTGTGGTCTAGTCAGGAGCATCAAACAGAAGGTACAAATGTTTGTGGCACCTTGTGTCTGTCACGGTCCGCCCAGTTTCCTCCCTTGGTGGGGAATTCTGTCACAGTCCGCCCAGACTCTTCCCTTGGTGGGGGGGTTCTGTCTCTTGTCTTGTTAACATTATGTGTTGCATATACAGTATTTTTCTTTGTGTCACATATTTAAGTGTGTGTGTTTGGTCATGTGTGTCCCATTTTACCATTCTGTTTTTAATAAACAGCGTATTGAAAAAACTCCACTCGGCATCTTGCATCAGCCATAATCTCTTACAGTGTCCTTTCAAGATTTGCTTAAATAATTATGCATTTAGATGTATCGGTTACTATACTGAACAGGGTCTATAAACCATCAACTATAAACCATCATCTATAACCCCCCATCCCCTAGATGCTAGACCATTTTGAACTTAAATTATTACTTTAAATTTTTCATGCAGCACAACCAAGTGGACCACGTTTCCCAGACTCCTCGGCATCGATTGCCTCATTTCTTCTCTCCGCAGTATTGATTCTTTACACCTGTGTCTCTCATTAGTACACATATACCTACCATCTGTAACCTCAATACGAAGTATTGCCGAACTTCTAGTAAGCATACGTAGCATTATTCTACTGCCTGTCTATTCATGGTTTGATCTGGACTGTTTGCACTGCTCTTTTGGATTTGCCCCTTTGTACTGTTGCTTGGGATTACTGACCAGGGGGGTATTCCAAGTGATAAAACCGGGTGTTCACAGAAACTCTAGGTTTTCCATTCCAGAAACCAAGCTTAAAGAGAACCTGAGTCAGTTACTATAGCAACTTATGCTCTGAAGCTAACCTGCTTGCTGGCAGGTTAACTGGAACCTAAACATGAATTACAAACACGTCATCATGACGTGTCCTTTCCTCGAGGATCATGTGGATATTGAAGCTCAGTTTATTCGCGAGCTCTTCGTCGGGAATGCCTTATAAAACCCCGAATAGACATAGGCCTACTATCATTTTCTGATTATTTTTTAATGAACATTATCGTTTTTCAGCACAATCCATTACTTACATCAATAACATTATTAAGCGTCACATTTCAAATATTACACATCGCGGAACAGCCCTAAATTCTCTCCAGATTGTTATACATTGCTCTTCGTTTTTTGCTAGTGGAAGTTTTTTTTATAGTGTAGGAGATGCGGAATCTGTCAGCAAAGCTACTGTATGTCTGTCTGTCCGAAAACTATGTCTGGCATTAAAATGACTAGTGCCCAGTTTTGTGGTGTTTCCTGGGGATAAGCCAGTTATGGACGTCAAAGAGGAATTCCACAGCATTGTTGGTTTGTTTTTAATTCACACAGACAATAAAGAATTTAGGCAAAGGAGAAGCTAGATATAACGAACTTCATTCCATTTACATTTTAAGGATTTCCTAGAGTGATTGGCTGCATTGATGAAACCTACATATGCTACCTATTCCAGCACCATTAGAAGGTGATTACATAAACAGAAAATCCATCCATAGCATTAATGTAGAGGTACTAACCTTTATAATCCTTAATGAATAATATACTTATCTTTAATGGTAACAAAAATAACGTAGCTATTGTAAATGACCGTTCTCCCCATCAAGATCATACGTGATGCTTCCCACCTCATCACAAATGTTGAAGCCAGATGGCCAGGATCCGTGCATGATTCCACACTGTACAACAAATTTGAACAGGGTAGGCCTGTGGTAGTTTTGCTAGTTGTTCACATGCAGTGTAATAGTTAAATCATTGCAAACCCTAGTGCGATTATAGGACACTATGACGGCCTCCTTCATGGAGACAGAGGGTATCCCTGCCTGTCCTATAGGCCTACCTTATGACTCCCTATTCAGATCCTGCACCTGGACCACTGTCCCGCTACAATCAGGCCCACAGCAAAACCAGGGCAAGAATGTAAATGACCCTAGGAATCCTCGAGGCCAGGTTCCAGTGCCTGAAGGGGTTCAGAGTTACCCCTGATAGGGCGTGCCACATAATAATGGCATATGTGGTATTACACAACATTGCAACCATCCAGGAAGAGTGACAGCCTACCATCTCTTACATGCCCACAGATGAGGAACCTTACTGCATCTGGGTGACAACAGAGATGGTGGAGTTGTCAGAGACTCCATGTGCAATCACTGCTTTCCACATTAAATCATGCACCACCACCCACCCCACCTCACCATCCACCCTGTAACCTTTTAATATACATTACAGTCAAATTCACTGTTATGTTTCATTATTTCATTTTTCCTGTAAATAAATATATTTTATAATATAATTTAAGAATAAGATATAGTTATGTACAGCCATACCACTTTGTACAATATTCTTATACTTCATTTTTATCTGATGCCATGTGTGTTTCACACCACTCAGATTAGACCTGGAATTAGTAAGTGTTCAATAAAAAAATATTTAAAAACTCAATACAGTATTATAAAGGTGGAGAAAATAATAATATAATCGCACCCTTCTGCTAAATATAAAAATATCATTTTCACTCACGCATTAACTCTGTTGGCAATTTTTTGACATGCTGACTGCCTTTCTCTAGCAGCTACCGCAGTATTACATTTACGTTTAATAATATCTAAATATTCTGCATACGCAGTCATTAATACTTCAAGCTACAGTGGTGTAAAATACGCATTTAAGTCCATTTTAAGTGAGATAACGTGATTTGCCAGATGTACAAGATACGTAATGTAGCATTGAATCAACATTCTTTTACTATAACCCCCAGTGCAGAGGTAAAGAACTTAGGTGTCACAATAGACCCAGATCTCTTGTTTGATACACACATTAATAATATAACTAGGGTAGCGTTCTTTCACTTGCGCAACATTGCTAAAATTAGAAACATATTAAATACTAGTGATGCGGAAAAACTAATCCATGCATTCATATCCTCTCGTTTGATCACATTAGTTCCGTACTATCGTCATTACACTGGCTGCCAATTAGATTCCGTATTGACTATAAAATACTTTTATTAAAAGTTAATAATACTTTTATTAACTTTTATAAAACACTGCACAGCTTGCTCCAGACTATCTTAGTGAACTTATTGAACAATATAACCCAGCACGTTCACTTCGCTCGCAGGACGAAGGAGTAATTACCTGTTCCTAGGATCAAAAAGATCACAGCAGCTGGAAGAGCCTTTTCTTTTAAAGCTCCACAATTGTGGAATAATCTTCCTGCCTCTATTCGGGATTCAGACACGGTCTCAATGTTTAAATCTCGACTAAAAACCTATCTGTTTACTTTGGCCTTTGATTAATCTGTTACATATTTACCACATCACATATCTTCTCTCCGAGGTTCACCTGGGGAGTAACGCTGCAGTCGGAGCCTACAATACCAGCATCACTGCTCCGACACAGAATGAAAGCTTCGCGTTCATCAACAGACATTTACAGTGACAATATCAAAGCCAAGAACTTTCATTTTTACCTTTTACTTAGTCTGATTGTGTGATTTGTGTGTGACTTGTATATTTGTCTGTAATTTGTGTAATTTGTGTGTTAACGGGCCGCCCAATGGAGGATGAGTTCCCTTTTGAGTCTTGGTTCTCCCGAGGTTTCTTCCTATTCCCCACCATCATAGGGAGTTTTTCCTAGCCACTGTCGCCTTTGGCTTGCTCATTAGGGTTCTGGACTCATAGTATTGTTAACCCTGTAAATCCTGTAAAGTGCTTTGTGACAACATGTGTTGTGAAAAGCGCTATACAAATAAACTTTGATTTGATTTGATTTATTTTTAAAATGTGATATGTGAAAGCCTGATGGCACAAAGCAAATGACTTCCAATAGCTGGCACCGTCCTTTCTATCCCCAGACGTCATCTCCCGTCTAACCCTGGAAGCCTATCAGTCTCAGCCCTTCTGTTATCGACCCAAAGTGTCCCAACTACTGAAGTACTCCTGGACCAAGTGGATCATTCTTTACATGAGCGTTTGTTCATGCCTGACTCCCAGAGACTGTTCTCCTGTGGTTTTCTATTGTGTGGAGAATTAAACCCCTCTAGCACTTGGATCCCTGCAGTCTATTGAATTTCTTGAATTTGATAAACATATGTATCATTATTTAAACAAAGATTGAAAGGACATGAGTCATAAATGCACCATTGACAGTCACTTCTGTTAGATGCTGTAAGACTACACTGGCCAGCAGGTGTTTGTCAGCATCCATGTGTAAATTCCTAAATATTCTTAAATATTAAGGAACTTAAATATTCAAGGAGTCATGCCTTAAAGGTAAACAAGTGAGATCAGAATGTCAGAAGTTCAGAAGTTCTTCTGAAGAGATCAGAAGTTATGTGGGAACTGGATCTGAACTTTAAGATAAATGCTAAGTCAACATTAGATGTAGCCACATTGCAAAACATAAACCTCCTCTGGCAATTTTGACCATAACATAGGTCATGTAATGCCAAGATAGAAGGCTGTACTTAAAGCCATAAGCTAATTCTTTCAGCCTGTAAAGATCCACTCAAAGGAGGTGGACACAATTAGATGGTACATTTATTAGAAACACTGGGGGTAACAATGTCAGGAGAACAAGAGAGGAACAGATGGCCATTACATACATTAGGTTGGGACACACGAGAGCTACATGGATGATGGGGCATGGTGAACAAGACAGGGAACCCAATAATAAACAAACAAAGTAGAACTTACATGAGGAAAACGACTGAATACTAGGCAAGGAATAAACCAGGTTTATTCTAACCTAACTAAATTATTCTAAGCTAACTAACAAGGGTAGACATAATACACACATAATGGCCACCTGTTCCTCTCTTGTTCTCATTAGCAATGGGTCATTCAAGGCACGAAATACTTGACATGGGCACTGAAAGCAAAGCATAGAGATACAAAACAATATCCGGCAACAACCAAAATACAGCCAGCAGTACTTACAAGGTGCAAGTCAACAAAAGAGGCGTGAACAAAGACAAACATACAAGGAAGCCAAAAAAAAAAAAAACAAAGAAAATAAAAAAACATAGACATGAGTGACAAAAGGGGTGGGGCCAGATGATAGATGTCTGATAAATGTCTTAAATGTCAAATGTAAAAAAAAAATGTCAAATATCTTGTTGTATCTGACCAAACTTAATTGTCAAAGAATGCATCTCATTTACTGAAATAAACAAAACCATGCTTAGACATGTTGTGTACAGCATGCTTTTCAACCATCTAAGCAGAACTTAATTTAAGCATCTTTTCATATGGGTCTTGTGGTTGTAACAATGTGCAGTGCATCCTGCAGTGGTTGAGCAGCTCACTACTTCCTGATTTCGGTCCTGCAATAGCATGTGTGGTTTCACACACCCAAAGTACATTGTAAAAACTATTGTTGTAACGTCTGGGGCGTCACTGATCGATGGGGCAGACACATATTCTGAGTAGAGTGAGGTTTATTAAGGGCAAATCCACTAATAGAGTCGGGATCACGGTCCAAGGTCACAAAGCCAACACGAATATTCATAGTAACTAACAAAGATAAACTAGGCAGAAAAAACATAAACTGGAAATAATTTACAGGTTAAACAGACAAACAACAAGAAGAAAGATTTCCACTTGCTAACTACCAGCTCTGAACAAGACAGAAAACAGGAAGTACAACTGACTAACAAGGGAAACAACATCCAACCACATCCCAAAGGTGCTCTATTGGATTAAGATCTGGTGACTGTGGAGGCCATTCGAGTACAGTGAACTCATTGTCATGTTCAAGAATCCAGTCTGAGATGACTCATGCATTATGACATGGTGAAAATGTGTACACTGTAGTCATAAAGGGTGGTCAGCAGAAATACTCATGTAGGCTGTGGCATTGAAACAATACTAAATTGGTACTAATGAGCCCAAAGTGTGCCAGGAAAATATCCCCACACCATTGCACCACCACCACCAGCCTGAACTGTTGATACAAGGTAGGATGGATCCATGCTTTCATGTTGTTGATGCCAAATTCTGACCCTACCATCTGAATGTTGCAGCAGAAATCAAGACTCATCAGACCAGGCAATGTTATTCCAATCTTCTAGTGTCCAATTTTGGTGAGCCTGTGTGAATTGTAGCCTCATTTTCCTGAGGCACCTGGTGTAGTCTTCACCTTTCTTCCCTATTTTGATGCTCAGTTTGAACTGCAGCAGATCGTCTTGGACATGTCTACATGCCTAAATGCATTGAGTTGCTGTCATGTTGGCTGATTCGACATTTGCGTTAATGAGCAATTGGACAGGTGTACCTAATAAAGTGGCCGGTGAGTATAGATGGCCAAACAGAAGAATATGAATGATATTGTAAAAGATACATCAGATCATTAAATCAAATCAAATATATTTGTATAGCGCTTTTCACAACACGTTGTCTCAAAGCAGCTTTACAGGATTTACAAGTTTTAACAATCATATGGGTCCAAATCCAATTTATGAAATGGTGTGTTATCCTGCTGTGGAGTAAGATGGCGGCGCGCATGGGTGCTCTCCAATCTGGCGCTTGTTTTTGTTAGTTTTGTCATGTTTGTTCATAGTGTTTAGTAAAGCTAACCGTAAACTGGGCCAACAGGACCTGATAGACATCGGTCTGAGGCAAAATCTTTTCATCAAAAATACAACATTCCAGAGGACATAGCGAGACCGCCGGGGTCTCCGTGGATCACCAGCCTGCCCGGCAAGCGTAAGAGAAGGCGGAGACACAGGAAACAAAAGCGTGGATGCCGGTCAGGCCCTGAGGCTAGGCTACGCAGACAACCTCATAGACCGGCTTTACCGAGTCTCTTCCTCTCAAACGCAAGATCGATAATTCATAAAATAGACGAATTGGAGCTACAAATGGCGACAAACAGCTTTATGCGAAACTGCAGTATTTCCCTCATCACGGAAACGTGGCTACATCCACTGATCCCCGACGCTGCATTAGAGCTAGCAGGCCGCACGCTACACCGGCAGGACAGAACCAGCGACTCCGGTAAGAGCGGAGGTGGGGGACTATGTGTTTACGTAAACCGTGAGTGGTGCGGCAGTAGCAGGATTATAGACTCTCACTGTTCTCCTGATTTAGAGGTCTTGGCAGTCTCATGCAGACCTTTTTATCTACCGAGGGAGTTCACAGTAATAATAAATAATAATAATAATACATTTTATTTAATGGCGCCTTTCAAGTCACTCAAGGTCACCTTACATCTCACATTAAAATAACAATAAACAGTAAACCCATACAGAGAATATATAAACAATCCACTTTGTAAAAAATACAATAAAATAAACACAGTCAATTAAATGAATAAGCAATTTTAAAAATATGAGTTATTAAAGCAGATTTAAACTCTGCGATTGAATCCAGCATCCGAATATGATAAAGTAGTGAATTCCAAAGGTTAGGTGCAGCATGAGAGAAAGCCCTAGAACCCACTGTGCTAAGCTTAATGACAGGAAGTGCCAATAAGCGTGCTGATGAAGACCGCAGAGAACGGGGTGGGGTGTATATCTGAAGGAGATCTGCTAAATAGCCAGGGGAGAGGTTATGTAGTGCCTTAAAAGTTAAAAGCAAAATTTTAAACTGAATCCGCTCCAACACAGGAAGCCAGTGCAGCTGAATCAACAGAGGTGTAACATGATCAAAAGATTTTGAGCGTGTAATAATTCGTGCTGCAGAATTCTGAACTAGCTGGAGTCTGTGAATAATCTTTTTAGGAATGCCTACCAAAATTGAATTACAGTAGTCAATGCGCGATGTAACCAGAGCATTAACTAAAACCTCTGTTGAGTATTGTGTTAAAATAGGACGTAGTCTGGAGATATTTCGCAAATGATAAAAGGCAGTCCAAGAGACCTTGCTGATATGATCAGAGAAAGAGAGTGTACTATCTAAAATAACACCAAGACTCTTAACCTGCGTAGAGACAGGTATAGTGATTCCAGCAATGAGAAGAGAACAAGGTGAAACTTTTGAGATAGTGGACTTAGAACCCACAAGAAGTACCTCAGTCTTACTGTTGTTGAATTTTAAGTAGTTCCTTGTCATCCATAAGTGTAGATCATGGATACAGGCAGTAAGTGAATCCAAAGTAAGAACAGAGGCTGATTTGCTGGACACATAGAGCTGTGTATCATCAGCATAACAGTGAAAATGAATCCCATGATATCGAAAAATATTGCCAAGAGGAAGAAGATATATAATAAATAAAAGTGGCCCTAATACTGAACCCTGTGGTACACCGTGACAAACTCTGGAAGTCTCTGATCGAGAATCCTGAATTTGAACAAATTGTTTTCTATCAGCAAGATAGGAGACAAACCATTGATATACAGTGCCACAGAGGCCAATACCAGCCAGCCGATCCAAAAGAAGCTGATGTGATATTGTATCAAAGGCTGAACTGAGGTCGAGAAGAATTAAAATTGAAACCAAGCCTGAATCAGCAGCACGGAGAAGGTCATTAGTGATTTTGACCATAGCTGTCTCTGTACTGTGTTTAGGACGAAAACCAGATTGAAACTGTTCAAAAAGATTATTGTCATCAAGGTAAGCTTGAAGTTGAGCTGCAACTACCTTCTCAAGAATTTTAGAAATAAATGGTAGGTTCGAAATAGGGCGATAATTATTTAAATCATTGGGCTCCAAACCAGGTTTTTTTTAAATTGGTCGAATCATAGCAACTTTCAGTGCAGGCGGAACTATAGCTGCAGTCAAGGAAGAATTAATAATTAAGGTTATCAGAGAAACAATAGAAGGTAAACAAGCTTTAACTAAAGTTGTGGGAATAGGATCCAGGTTGCATGTGGAGTTATTTGATTTTGAAATAAGTTCATAGATGTGACTTTCGGTTGGAAGACAGAAATCACACAGAACAGTTGATGGAGACAGATTCATAACACTCACTAGTGGTGAACTAGACTGCATACCATTATCAGAAATTAGCTGCTTATGGATTAGTTATTGTGCTTGCTGTTTACATTGCTCCCGATGCTAACGTTAGCATAGCCCTTAGCGCGCTGCTCGCCTGTGTAAACAAGCAGCTGCTGGCTCATCCGGATGGCATCTGCATTGTAGCCGGAGATGTCAATCAGGCCCAACTAAAGACTGTGCTACCGAAGTTCGTCCAGTATGTGAAGTGTGCAACCAGAGGGGAAAATATGCTGGACCATGTTTATTCAAACATTAAACATGCGTACAGAGCTACCACCCTCCCCCACCTTGCTGGATCGGACCACCTGCCTATCGCTCACCCCCACCTACACCCCCCTGCTGAGACAGACAAAGCCACACCGGAAAACCATCCAGACATGGCCTGAGGGAGCCCTCACAGAGCTGCAGGACTGCTTCTCCCGCACGGAATGGAACCTATTCTTCAGCCACAATCTGCAGGAGTACATAGACACCGTACTCTCTTATATAAAGAACTGCATTGACACTGTCACCATCCACAAAAAGGTCAGGGTGTTTCCTAACCAGAAACCCTGGATGACCAGTGAAGTCCAGTCCCTCTTAAAAAGCCGAAACACTGCCTTTAAATCGGGGGACAGGGCCCGGTATAGCGCAGTGAGAGCTGACCTGAGAAGAGGCATCAGGGAGGCCAAGACGGCATACAAAAGAAAGATAGAGGACCATGTCTGGAAACGACCACAGAAGGATGTGGCAGGGCATAAACCACATCACCAACTACAGATGCAGGAAACCGGACAACTCTGGCACCGACGCCTTGTTGGCAGAGGAGCTGAACCGCTTCTTTGCCCGCTTCGACACAGTCGGACCAGCAGCAACAACAACCACACATTCACCACTCTCAAGTAGCACTGGTGTGTTATCACTCCAGGAACATGAAGTGAGACGAGTGCTGAAGGCGGTGAATCCCAGGAAAGCGGCTGGCCCTGACGGCGTACCTGGAAGGGTGCTAAAAGCGTGTGCCGACCAACTTGCGGGGGTCTTCACCTGCATATTTAACATGTCCCTGGCACAGGCCAACATTCCACCTTGCCTCCGTCATCATTCCAGTCCCGAAGAAGTCTGTGGTGGAGAGCACAAATGACTACAGGTCTGTAGCACTTACTCCGGTAGTCATGAAGTGCTTTGAAAGACTGGTCTCTAAACACCTGAAAGTCTATCTACCTCCCAACCTGGACCCCCATCAGTTTGCCTATAAGGCAAACCGCTCCACACAGGACGCCATAAACATCACACTCCACACCGCGCTGAGTCACCTGGAGCATAGAGGGAGCTATGTGAGAATGCTCTTCCTGGACTTCAGCTCAGCATTTAACCACATCATCCCGGAGAGTCTGGTCCACAAACTCACGGCTCTGGGTATCTCCACCTCCACCTGCCAGTTGATACAGAATTTTCTTACGGACCGCCCACAGTCTGTAAAATTAGGCCCCCACCTCTCCTCCACCATCTTACTCAGCACTGACTCCCCCAAGGCTGTGTACTGAGCCCTCTCCTGTTCACCCTCTACACCTATGACTGCTCCCCGACTCATCTTTCAAACACAATCATAAAGTTTGCAGATGACACCACCGTAGTCTGGCTCATCTCAGGGGGAGATGAGTCAGATTACAGGGATGAGATAGATCGGCTGTCCAGGTGGTGCTCTGCCAACAACCTGCCACTGAACCTTCAAAAAACTAAATAACTAATTCTGGACTTCAGGAAGGGCAAGACTGACCCAGCCCCGCTTCTCATAAACGGAGTCTGCGTGGAAAGGGTCAGCTCAATCAGGTTCCTGGGTGTGCAGATCACAGACAGCCTCACCTGGACTGCAAACACAGTAATGGTGGTGAAGAAAGCCCAGCAGCGACTCCACTTCCTGAGAGTTCTAAAGAGGAACAAGATGGAGGTTGTTGGTGCTCTTTTACAGCTCCATTATCGAGAGCATCCTCGTGTACTGCATTACAGCATGGTATGGAGGGTGCTCAGCAGCAGTTAAAAAAGCGCTGCAGAGGGTGATCAACACGGCCCAGGGGATCACTGGTTGCTTCCTGCCCAGCCTGGAGGACATTGCCACCTCTCGCTACCTTAGAAGGGCGATCAGTATCACCAAGGACTCATCCCACCCCAGCAATCACCTGTTTAACCTGTTACCCTCAGGCAGACGGTACAGGTTGCACAAAACTCACACAAGTAGGCTCAGGGACAGCTTTTACCCTAGAGCCATCACTGCACTAAATTCATCATGTAAATAACAGCAATATGTAAATTCCCAATCCTTGTGCAATACAACCCATGTAAAATACTTCCCACGTGCAATATATGTAAAAATAACAATGTAAATAGCTTGTGCAATATCCAACATATCATGTAAGCATTCTACTGAACCAGTTGTATATTTGGATCATTCTATGTCATTAAGTGTATTTATTGTCTGTATTGTGTGTATTTATTGTCCCAACAAGCACCTTGGAGTAGAAGCAAATTTCATCGTAATGCAAATTACAATGACAATAAAGCCGATTCTGATTCTGCTGGAAGTAGCCATCAGAAGATGTGTACAGTGTAGTCATAAAGGGTGGTTTTGATGTTGCCAAAAGAGGACATGACATCAGAGTCATTGTCATTATGTCTCTATTTGTCTCTATTTAAACACTTTATGTTTGTGATGTATTGCCATTGTCCTTGTGCCATTGTTTACTCTCTTCTAGTTATAGTTATATTTAAATAACAAAATATTGAATTAGCTCCTGTATCTCATTTGTAACCAGTACAAGGAGACAAATACACCAGTGATATTTTGTCTTTTCCTTGTTCCTGTCAGAAGCCTCGTAGCAGCACTCTGATCTGTATGTAGACATGACGAGTTCAACTGACTGATGACCAACACAGCGCTGCAGATGTCACGGAGAGAAGAAATGAGCACATGAATGAAAACCTCCAAAACACATTTGAGTTTATTTATTTATTTTGCAGATGAAAGAAATTTCCTTTTTCAACACTGTTTAATAAATTTGACACTGAGAGTTGTTGCATGAGTGTGTACATTGAAGAACAATGGTACAAAAGCACTGGTAATGTGTCATCAAGTCATCAACAGTGTCGAAGGCCACATAAACATCTAAAAGAACTAAAATATAATAATTAACAATTAGGCTTATACAAGTCAGACATTGAGTTAGGTTTCATTTAAATCTTTTTAATGTTTGTTTTCTTATGTTTTGACATTGATATTATGTTTCCAGCACACGTAAGGAAAATATCGAACCCATCACAGATAAGATAAACAAATTATTATAGATTTGACAAAGTTGTGCATAATAGAATACAGATAAATGCAGTTTCTTTTGTTTAAAAACATTTGTGCACAAAACATATTTTTGTTGGCAGTTGGTAGAGATTAAACATTATTCTCTAAACCAGAACTAAACAGATTTAAGTCCAACGGAAGTGTGTCCAGTTTTTTGTTAATGTTCTCACTCCTCTGTAACTGCATTCTGACTTTGGTTTTCACCAGTCTGAGCTGTAGAAAAAAATACTTAACTGATTAAAAGTGAAGGAGTCTGTCAGGAATAGCACATGATCTCCATGCAGATGTGGTTCACCTGCTACTCATTGCCTCTCCCCCCTATGCAACTATTTAAGCTTCCTCCTCTCTCGTCCGGGTTGGGAAGTATTGTTGCCATGCCACATACCAAGCGGTCTCTGTGTTACTGCCTTTCTGTGTACCTACCTCTGCTCTCCTCCTACACCTCATTCCCTGCCTAATCCCGCTGTACCGCCTGGCTTCTGTGGGTGGACAGTGGGTGCTTCCGGTTGGGTGAACGCTGGGAGCGTCCTGACGCCGCTACCTACCGACTCCTTACTTTTGCAAGTTTTAGTTAGTTAATTGATTGTATCTGTTGGTTTTATTATGATGTATCCATGTCATATATTTATCTTTACCTTGATGACTGTGACAATAACCGATCACCCAGTTGTGCATCTCCTGCAATATTCTGCAGCGGAGCAAGTAATTAATTAAGTCTTATTAATTTAGACTTATTCTTTTGGACCTAAGTGCGCTTTTGACACTATCTCTTACACAACCCTTATCAACAGACGAATTGCAATTGGCATTTCTCACACACCCCTTCACTGGTTTGTCTCCTATCTTTCTAATCATCTTCATTATGTCAAACTTGGTTCCTTTTCTTCCAGACTTTCCTCTATCACCTCGGGTGTCCCTCAGGGTTCAGTACTAGGTCCCCTTTTATTTATCATCTATCTTCTTCCACTGGGTTATGTTTTCAGGAAATTCAACATTCAGTTTCACTGCTACGCTGACGACACCCAACTTTACATCTCATCTAAACCATCCACTACTCTTCCCCCTCCCTCTCTCTCTGACTGCATTATTTATTATTCTGTCTCACCGGCGTGACCCTGGACTGTCCTGACTACGATTACAACACTCCTACACAACACACCCTGAATGGAGTAACCCACCTGTTCGATTGCTCTGGGATCGTTGTTTCAATAAAAGCGGCTATTCTCCGCACTTGGATCCTTGTCTGCCTGATCAGTACTTTACAGAGTCAGAACGTCTCATTATGATTACATTATTCCATTTGGGTTGTGCTGCTTGTGTCTGTGAGATTGGCACTGCACAGATGTGGTGAGAGATGTTTCAGACACAGAAACAACATGATCTTTGGTGACAGCTGTGGTGACAGCTGTGGGTCAGTGATCCTCTGATAATTATTACAACAGTCTTATGATCTTCCACTGTTTTATTAAAATTAGTCATTTTAAATTACCTTCCACTGGTGTCAAAGTGTATTAATTCAAATCCTCGGTTGACTGTTTCAAGATGTCTGAGCTTTTATTCCAGTGTGTGTGATGTGTACAGGCAAAGATGATGAGTTCTTACCACGAGCTCTGTAGCATTTGACCCCCAGTATGATGGACACCAGCAGATATGGAGATGCTGCCAGTAGACTACTGAGCAGTCCAAGAACTGAGAATGGGGCTTCTGAATGTGACAGACCTGACAAAACATGTATGCACAAACAAAATTTTTTTTTTATGTAAACACTACCTCATTAAATGCCTTAATATCAGAGATGTCAGTATAGCCATACTTATAACATCCCTGTCTAGGCCAGAATGCCTTTATTTCATCATACAGTACATATACACATGTACAGTACAATAAAATGCTTCTCTTCACTGTAAACCCTAACGTTCAAATTCATTAACAGGATTAAGTTAAAATAACTTAAAATATTTCCAGAAGTGACACTGACTTCAACAAATCAATTATATTAAACTATTTCTTCTTTTTGAGTTTGTGAAACTGTGATGTTTTAATTTAGCAGAGTCCTGTTTGTGGTTTTAAGTAAATCTAACTCTATATGATGTTTAGCTCTATATGATATGTTTACCTGAATATAAATGTTATGGTTAATGCACCATGACATCTGAAGTCATAGACGTAAAATCACCGTGTTCAATTTTCAACCAAGATGGCCGATGGTCTGCATGCATTTATTTCAGTGAATTTCTTTGCCTCGATTAAGTGTTAATTTATTCTAACAGGCAAGTTAAATTATATGACTTATCAGTCTTTAATAATGTGTGGACTTTGGAAGAATAGTGTTCCATTATACAGTTCACAACATAACGTGTTTCATAGCTCCATTAACGTTGAGCCAAATTCGTATTTGAAATTAAAAGGTACAAAAATACATTGTTTTGAAGGGCATTGTTCAAACTTCATGTTTTAATCGACTAAAAACAATGGGTTCATGTCTTTTATTGGAATAGTTCAGTTCAGGTCACATTTAACATATTTGATCAGATCAGACTGAATCAAAGTATATTGTAAAGTGTATGAATCAATTTTTGATTCACTATTGTGTTTTTTTTTAGATAATATAACACACTTAAGCTTCATTGATGATTTATCTGTCAACTAATTTTGCATTGGCCTGATAATGTCTTTCTTTGCTTGATTGTATTTTCTGTATATTATGTAACAAAGCACAATTTCAAAGCTTGTGAACTATTTTGGATAGTGTTGTTTGATTTAATGACTAAAATAAGGTCTTATATTTTCAGGTTATGGCTACATATGACATGACATGGAACTGTAAGTTTTGTGGAATGTTGTTCAATTCAACAAAGCTTCTTAAACACTACAAATTACAGCACAGTCATCTCTGTCAAGTTAGTCCACTACCATGCTTGTAGTAAATCAGGGATGTCAAAGTCAAATGCACCGAGGGCCAAAAAACCAAATTTGCTACAAGCCAAGGGCCGGACTGGTTCAATGTTTATTAAAACATATTGAAATGATTGCACATAGCCTATTGAACCAAGACCTAACACAGTGTTTATTATTTAATGCTTAAATGAATAAAGCAATATTTTCTTATGGATCTGTCAGTAATTTCAAGTGAAAACATTTTTCAACAAGCAAACAGATAAAAACAAACTTCCTTCAAAGAAAACATGTTCTGTAAGGTACATTAAATGAATAAAGTAATAAAGGTTTGAAAAGTGCTGGAATTTAGGCTAAAGTACTTGAAAATGCTTGAAATTGTAATTACTTTGTTTCACAACAAATATCTATTCCAGGACGAAATTCCATGGACGAAACATGAGAGAACGTGAAGACGTTAAGATTGGGCGTTTTGAAACTAAACAACCATTAAATAATGTGAATAAAAAGCAAATTATTTCGAATCATTTCGAATAGATGTATAAATATTTAACTTAATTAAGTTTAACGTGCTGGTGCGCGCAAAGTTACAAAATTCGAGAGGTGCACGACCTCGCAAATCGACAGCACGCGACGCCCTCACCCACGGGCGGAGCCACTGCGATTACGTAATTTTCGCAGAGCGGACCCTCGCCGCTTGTGTGCACTGCAGTGACTTCGCGGGCTACCGTTGCATTGTGGGGAATGTAGTGTTTGTGCGTGCAAAACACCAGCGGGCGGCTGTGGCCTGCGGGCCAGTTCTAATAGTAATTAAATATCATCCAGGGGGCCATAGATAATCAATTCGAGGGCCGGATCTGGCCCGCGGGCCTTGACTTTGACATATGTGTAGTAAATGGTTTAAAAACACACTTGTCAAGATATCACCATACTCCTGAAAGTAGCACAACTCAGAGTCTTTTAAATGTTCATTGTGTGCTTTTCAATGGTTTTGAAACCATTAGTGATTTGTCTGAGGATTCCCCTAGCCAAAGCAGACAAGTGGAGGAGGATGATCCCTGCAATATGAATGAATTGAGAAATCAGTTAAAACTTAATGTAGCTTCATTATTTCTAAAAATGCAGGCAATCCTGCATGTGTCAAATATAGCTACACAAGAAATAGTTGATCATTTACATCTGTTGCACACACTGTCCCAACCACTGATTAAGGAAGCAGTTTGTCACGGCCTCCAACCCGGGTAACTCCACTTCCCAGCATGCTCCACCACAAAGGCAGAGATCCGTCTCCCCGGAGTATTAGACAGCTGCAACCTATTAGCTAGTTCTATTTAAGACCTGTCATGCTTATGCATCGTTGCGAAGTATTGCCGACATTCTGTTGAAAGCGTACCAAGCCTTATTCGTATCTGATTCTCTGGTTTGACCTGTTTAGTGTGTCCCGTATTTCTCCCTCTTGGATTAGCCCTCTGGTACCTCTGCTCAGTTGGATTGCTTTTGTGTACGAACCTGGACTGCCCTCAACCTCTCTTTGGATTTCCTATTATCATTAAACCTTTATTTATTTGAAGTGTGCAAGCGTCTGTGTTGCGTCATGTTTCCATGGTCACATTGTTTCTGACTGTACACTGAATGAAGTGGTCAGTGTTGTGATGAATTCTAATGTCTTTTTAAGTGCTACATCTAAAGGTGCAGACTTGTCTTCATTGAAACGGAGAAAAACATTTTTTCAAAAGAACTATCCACTTGTAATACCAGTAGAATACAGTTTAGGGCAACCTGGACATACAATCATGTATGTTCCAATTCTCAGAATGATCCAGGAGTTGTTCAAAAACGGTGACATTCACAGCAAGATCACTAAGCCTAACTCTCATGTGAGTCTGTATATGTCATACCATGATGGGACTTACTGCCGTGAAAATGAGTTACTCTCTTCTGATGAA
Source organism: Brachyhypopomus gauderio (assembly GCF_052324685.1). Taxonomy (NCBI): domain Eukaryota; kingdom Metazoa; phylum Chordata; class Actinopteri; order Gymnotiformes; family Hypopomidae; genus Brachyhypopomus; species Brachyhypopomus gauderio. The sequence goes on from NC_135228.1 coordinate 7,204,475, forward strand.
CTGACACTGGCAATTCAGTTGTATATTGATGAGTTAGAAATTGCTGACCCTCTTGGCACATCTCGTAAAATTCACAAAACGTGTGCAGTATATTGGGTCCTGGCCAATCTACCCCCTAAATATCGATCCGGTCTACACACTATACAGCTAGCTGTGTTGTGTAAACACAACCACCTTAACATGTATGGTTATGGAGCTGTACTTGCACCACTGTTACATGATCCCTCTACTCTTGAACAAGATGGTGTCTTTCTTGAATCAGTTGGTCAAAGTGTCAAGGGTACCTTTAAATGTGTTTCTGCTGACAATTTGACTGCTCATGGATTAGGTGGATTTCTTGAGTCTTTCAGAGCAGATTATGTTTGCAGATTCTGTCTGGCCAGTAGTGAAGATTTTCAAGTTCATGAAGTTGGGGATGGAGAATTTATCCAGAGAACCAAAGCATGACTCATGTTCACAATGTTGTAATGAATGACACTTTTAAAAGCCAGTATGGTGTGATAGGAGACTGTGTCCTTCATGAGTCACTACAATACTTCCACCCAATTACTGGTTTCCCCCCAGATGTACTTCATGATATTTTGGAAGGTATTGTGCCCATTGAACTAGCTCTTTGCATTAAAGAGATGGTCAGAATGAAGTATTTCACACTAGAGCAGCTGAATCAAAAGATCATGTCGTTCCCCTATCAGTACTCAGATAAAGTTGACAAACCCATCCCATTCTCAAAACATTTATGTCCAGAGCTACCATAAGAGGCAATGGACATGAAAATGCCACTCTGCTAGGAATGTTTCCGCTACTTGTAGGCAATCTGGTTCCAGAGGGAGATGAGTCATGGGCAGTTTTAATGGAGCTGAAAGATGTAGTAGAACTGTCTTTGTGCCCATCTTTTACAGATGAAACCTTGGACTACCTTCAACACAAAATTCGTGATGACAGGCAAACCCTGCAAGAGGTTTTCCCTATGTGGAGCATTATCCTGAGCTGGTTAAATGCTGTGGTCCATTGGTGCATCTTTGGTGTTTTGAAGGAAAACTGTTTTTTCAAAAGTGTTGTGCATGATGTCAAGAACTTCAAAAACATTTTAAAGACAACCAGACACCAGTACATGATGGCATATCATCTTAGTGCACCATAATTTTTCAAACGCAAAATACAAACATGTAGAACTGAATCTGTTTCAGTCTCTGCCCTGCCAAACATTGCTCAGACATGCATCAAAGAAATGGCATCTAGTGACACTATTTACAGTAGTCAAGTAAAGTCAAGTCAGCTTTATTAAAGCACATTTAAAAGCCACAAGGGCCAACCAAAGTGCTGTACAATGCACACATACATATATGAATGAGTTAAAATAAGAATATTAAAGAATACAAATACAAAAACACACACAAACACATACACAACAATTATTGAGATCTAAGGCTTAATGAATCAAATAGAAATTAAGATTATATAAAATTAACCTGAGCATTTAATTTCATTTCTGTTGGTTTACCACATGAGCACTGGAACGCTTGAGAATACATATGTTTTTAACTTTGACTTAAAAACATCCACTGTGGATGACGTCCTGATAGAGACAGGCAAATTATTCCACAGTTTGGGTGCCGCAACAGAGAAGACTCTGTCACCTTTCGTCTTTAGTCTAGAATATGGTACGACCAAGTGTAGCTGATTAATTGATTTTAGAGTTCTGGCGCGTCTACCAGTCGCGCTGCACCAGGCGTGTCCGCCAGTCGCGCTGCACCCAGTGGAGGGTTCGCAGCGAAGGCTGGAGGAGGACCGTCCCCTGCAGCACCTGCAGCTCCCGGTCTCTCTACCCTCATTGCTCTCCTCCTGGCGCGTAGCTTGGCGCCTGTTTCGTGTGTGTGTGTGCCAGTGTTTGTAAGTCTTCCCGTATGTGTACCAAACCCCTTTTTCCCTTTTGTTCCTCTATGTGTGAATGTCCCTGTTTGTGTGTTTGTACAGGTCCCGTTAAATGTGTTTAACGTCTTCTCCCTGGTCTTCCTAGGGAGGGTGTTCTAGGCGGTTCGTGGTGGACGCTTCGCCGAGGGCGGTCACCTCCCAGACGCAGGACTGAGCGCGTCGGATCCGCCCATCGACGTGGGTTCGGGGCACTCGGTCCTGTTGGCACCCCGGGACGGGTAGTGCCCTTGGAGGGGGTGTCTGTCACGTTGAGGACCCCGGCCCCTCCCTTTTGGGCGTGTGTTTACGTAGTCCACGTGCATCGTCTGCGTCTGTGGATTCTCGTGGTTATGGTTATGTCGTGTGATAATCTGTCTCACCTGTGACTCGTCTCGTAATCACGTGGGGCTAATGTGGTTTGTCTATTTAATGTGCGCTCGTGCAGTGTGCTGTGCTCGTCGTTGTCTAAAGTCTACACGTGTGTGCGTGTTACTCGTTATTCGTGCGCTTACTGCGCTATTTATGTGGATGAATAAACGTGATGTCTGTGAGAAAAGGATTTCTTGTCTCATCCTTCGTCCAGCCACCAAGCGTCACAGTTGTGTATGTTTTTGTTTTTGTGGAGTCAGTGTAGTGTTATTTTTGTTTATCTGTTAGTGTAGTTGTATCTGTTTATTTTCAATATGGATATTGGTTGTTTTGGTCATTTTTGAAGTTTGCATTGGTGTTGCACTTCACACCTGTAAATATTTGCAAATTCAAATACACCAGAGTTTATTTATACTGGAACCCTTGTGCACTGTGTTTCATTATCCATTCACACCCCTGTCATGGCCTGGATCCTAGATGACGTTGTAACAAACTTCTTTAATAAACCACTTCTTAATAAACCCTGTAACTGTGTATATTTTGAGACCAAATGTTCCCTCCGTTGCTGAACAAATAAAGAGAACATTATTTTGATTGGTCAAAACACTCATGTGACTGACACACATCATGTGAACCCTGTTTGAAGCTGGTCTCAAGCTCTACAAATTAAAGAAATTGTCACGGTCACAGCTCTGGACCCTTCCCTGTGGGCGTGTCACTACGTTGTCTGCTGTTATGTCCATGTTTGTACTTCCGTGGGTATGGGTCGTTTGTGAGCATGTTCGTAGTCGCACCTGTGCCTTGTCTCGAGATCACGAGGGTATGTGTCAATCACCTATTTTATGTGCATTCGCGAAATGTCTTGTGCTCATCTTTGTCTAAAGTTTCGTGCCTGTGCGAGAGGCACGTGTGTTTATTGTTATTAAACGTTTCACGTTGCACTGTTCGACACTCGTCATGCCTCCTCCTTCCAGTGTCACAGAAATGTGTTAATTTAATGTGTTTGTAATGTGCATCCATTCAACAAGCAAGTTTTAACATGCGAGTTAAAACTCACATGTGAAATTACATTGAAGAGTGTGAAAGGTTGTTTGTTCAAATGTTTGTATTAATTTGTATAATTAGTCATTTGTTTGGTATAATATTATGCAGTTAAACTACTGTATGTTGCTGTTATGTCATTAGATTCAGAAGTTCATGTTGAATTGGTTTAATAATAATGATGTGATATCATTGCTCTCTCACCTCTGACTGAGACCCAGCTGTGTGGTGACTCTCCTCTCTCTGGGTGTTTACAGTGGTAGAGACCCTCATCTGACTTTGAGACAGTGTGGATGGTCATCTCTCCTGCAGTCTGCTTCTGGATGAGTAATCCATCTTTATATAAATCAGCTCTGAGGTCTGATGAGTTTGATGGGCGAAGTAAACAGTGTAGAGTCAGAGGATCTCCCTCAGTCACAGGATGTACAGGACTCTCCAGGATCACAGAACCATCTAGAACAGAGAAAAAAAAAAGATTGACTCATCATTTAAACTGAGAAAGACTACAAACAAATAATTCTACTGACACAGACAAACATTCATCTGAGTGACATGTGGTCCATAAATTTGATCTTTGCCTTCAATAATCAAATTCACTTTTGGTTAGAGCAAATTTACTTTCAAAAAATGTTTATTGTTTTGCTTCCAATGTCAGCTCTTTGGATTTAAGTACATTATAATGTGAATGCATTAATCTATTAATATGTGTAACGTCTATACTGAGGCAGGTATGACGCAAATGCAGGAATTAATTTATTTATTTAAACAACTACAATACAACATAGAACTAGGCACCAGGAAATACACACACTAGGAATTATGTCAACATCTACTCAACATTAAAAGGGGCAAGAAACTACGAGAGGGGGAGAAACTAAACCTGAGGAGATGCTAGAACAACCGGCGGAAAACACCAAACTATAAAATAGAATATCGGGATTAGAGTATAAACGTTATGAAGTAAACGGGAGTCACTGCGAAGATGAGGACCTAACATACAAGCCCAAACTAGCAGAGGCAGGGAGAAAAGAACATGGGTAAGGAAACAGGACAGGACTGAGGAAACTAAATACACTGAACTGGGAACAGGAACGAGACACAGCTGGAGCAGGTAATCATGGAGGAAGGGAAAAAACACAAAACAGGGGCGTGACAGACAAAGGAAAACCATGGAAATGAAAATGAGGAGCGATGTAGGGAGGAGGACTTAGCCGTAACAATATGATAGGGAAGGGAATACCAAAAAAAGAAGGAATTGATCATGCCAGTCTCAGGAAAAATGGGGGATTTAATGAATAAAGTCTCCACAGGTGCTTAGGTTTCTTTTATTTTAGCTCGTAACAGCATCAACTTAATCCATTCATTTCACCTTATGTCACCCTGAAAACTGGATAAAATACCAACACATCAACATCACTCTGTAACGTTTGCGAGGGACAGGTGTGACGCAAATGCAAGTTTACGGAGGTTTAATAAAGACAACAGGAATAAAACAATACCAACCAGACAATAATCTTGGAGAAACACTCAAAGAGAACAAGAAACATACAAGAAACCAAGACGGGACAGGATACAGCGTTTATACACAAAACAAGGGGCTACTCTAAACACTAGGGAGAGGACGCAATCACAACGGGTAAGCTAAACAATCGGGAGCATGAATACAGGAGAACATACAAACTAACAAACCGTGAACACATGAACAGCAATGAACACTGGGGCAACGAGAAGAGAACACTAAAACACAACTGAAGAACTAAACAGATACTGAGAGAACGAACCACTAAAATACTAAAACCGGGGAACATACAATGGAAAACACGAACGCTAGTGATGGGACATCTGAAGCTACGCTTCGAAGCGTGTACCGAGTAAAAAGGGGCATGTCCGATGAAGCCCCGCTTCGGAGCTTGTGTTAGATTGAGCAAAATCACGTGATCAGCAACAAACGAGGCCTCGCATTACATCGGCCACGTCATTGCTTCATTTTGCGTATCGTTTTTCAAAATAAAAGCGCTATGAACCCTGTTGCTTCGTGTTATAGAAGGTGGTTAAATTTAAAATCTGGAACGTTCTAAATTCCTTTTGTTTGATCAGGATGTACATCAGATTCACACATCAAAAACAGACTAAAAACCATTGGAAGAGGCAAACCTTATTTGTAATGTTAAAAACATTTTACATTTGGCAGACGCCCTTATCCAGAGCGGCTTACATTTTATCTCATTTTTATATAAGTGAACAATTGAGGGTTAAGGGGCGCCTCAGTCATGGCCTCAGGTCTGGGAATCGAACCCACGACCCTCCGGTTACAAGACCAGTTCCCTAACCACTTCCCTTCCCTAACCACCAGGCCATGACTACCAAACCAGATCTAGAACCCCCAAGAAGCAATTATTTAAAACACATTTTGTTTTTTTTTTTAAATCAGTTTCTAACTCAAAATATTCAGTCTGCCTCAACAACCACTCAATTCCCAATATAGTAAAGTACAACATATCTTCATTGTCAAATACGTTCATGACATACAAGAAAACCCAACACAACCACTAATGGTCAAGGATTAGATTGGCTACAAATCATTTTAATAATTAAAACATGACAATTAAGTATGATTTAATTGATTCTCCTGTTACTAAACATGAGTTTGATGGAAACTTTGTGACAATATTGCATTTACAAATTGTTGAAAGTATGATCCAACTGAATGACGAGGCCGTTACAGTTTCACCAGCAGATGTCACTAGTGAGTAATGAATGAAGCCTCGAGTAATGAACCTTTTTGCAAAGCAAAGGGTTGGAAAGCTTCATTGCTTCAAGAGGCTTCATTTGCCCATCACTAACGAACGCTAAATACAGGGAACTAGACTAACAAGCGAGGACAAAGAGAGAGACCGAGAGGGAACAATAGTAAATGACAGAGAGGAAGCAAGACAGAGAAGAGACGAGGGACTCACACACAAGGAATGACCGTCAAGGGAGTATAAACACTAATGGGGGTTATATACACAGAACTGGATGGTGAAACGAGACTCAGGTGTGTGTGTGTTAACGAGGAGGGCGTGGCAGACAGAGGGGGGAACGAATGGGAGCAGGGAGCTAGGCGGGACCAGGGAGGAGGGAGGAGGGAGGGGCTGGATGTGACACTCAAATGCAAATGTCTCCTATACCAACCACACTAATCATATACACAATCATGCAAACTAAAAACATTCCTTGCTGCGCTCACCAAGGAATGCAAATATACATTGTAATAATCCTTGATCCATAGTTAAACACAAGCATCAATGTTTCCTTGCTATAAAATACAAACCCACAATAAACCTCAGCATCTACATTCAATAAAGCTGCATCTCTGTCACGGTGGGTCGGCCTGAAAGCCATCAGAGGGTGTGCGCATGCACTGACTCACAGACGCACACGCCCACTTCAGCCAGGCACACACCTTCAGTCACCAAATCACTCCCCAGGTCCCAATCACCACACTACTGACACCTGTTCCCTATTTCAAAACACAGCACATAAGCCCACAGTTCTTGCTGCACATTGTTGTGTCTACGCCTCACATCCCAGAACAGCCGTCGTCATCACTCACTGGAATTCTCCTTCCTTCCTTGGTCTGCCTCTTTGGACATTTACTAAGTGCTGTTGTCTACATGGTTATTGTCATGGATAATAAAGCTTTCAGTTTGCAGCCTCTGCCTCCTACCGCCTCTATACCCGTGTCACAATCTCATTATGCACACCTGACACTACCTTTATAGGATCTTCGCCCCATGCAATCCATGGCATTCTCAGCGAACAAATTTAATTATACAAATACACTATGCACATAAACACAAACAGCCACAGATAACAGATGTATTAACACATTGGAATATATGTAATCTAACAAATTCAGACTTAAGGACAACCATTCTTTATAGAGGGAGATGAGGGGATGATGAGCAGAGGTGTCAATTCCAGGTTCAGAAAGTAAAATTCCTCACCAGGATTTTGCTCAAGCTTGCTAGATTTTCTAATTGGTGCAATCCAGGTAAAATTAGTGGAATCAACACAATCCAGGAAGCCTGAGCAAAATCCTGGTGAGGACTTTTACTTTCTGAACCTGGAATTGACACCTCTGATGATGAGGGACAGCTGCTGGAGATGAGGGTCACTATGAAGATGAGGGGTATTCAGGGGATGATGACATCTAGTGTCTAGAAGTGGTATGTTTGACAGTTTGTGAATCTGACATGGAGTAGTTCACGGATCTTTCCATGTGGTCAAATCTGTGCTCTTGTGGAGTTTGGTGAATAAAGGACAATGTTAGTACTGTCTCGCACTCTTCTATACTCCTAATATTCTGTTATAAAACATTTCCTTTTCCCATTAAAAGTGAGTGCACTACATGGAGACTCACAGTGTACTGTGATGTTGACAGGATTACTGCTCCCTCCAGATTCAGACTGACACCAGTACACTCCAGTGTGGGATGTATAGAGGTAGCTGATGGTGCATGTAGATCCTGTTACTGATCCCCAGACTGATGAACAATCTGACACTTTCGTACTGTGTGTGTATTGTCTCACTCTCCATCCAGTAGATTCACTCTGTCCCTCACAGCTCAGTGTGAGAGAGTCACCAAAAAAGTTTTGAGTTCTGTTGGGACTGATGATCAAAGAAACTGGAAGAGAATCACCTTACAAACAGAAAATACAAATCAGATATATTATTGTCTTTGGTAGCAGAAGTGTATGAGACCTAGCTAAGCTCCTTTAACTGTTGCTACAAGTAAATAAAAAAGTTTCCGTTGAATTCTGATCTTATTTGACATGCAGACAGACACACATGCACACACGTGCACACACATGCATGCACACACACTCCATCCCATATTACTGCTGTATTCCCTCACCAGTGATCCATAGTGGCTGTAGGTTGCTGTACTGTGTCTGATTGGCTGGTTCTCCTCTCTCTGCTCTGCACACATAAACTCCTGTGTGATGAAGAGCAGCAGGACTGAGACTGTAGGAGCCTCCAGCTCCTCTGCTGCTCTCTGAGAGGAGCATTACAGAATATGAATAGCCATTAATGTGTCTTATTGGAGTTAAATTTTCTCTGTAGGGAACAACTCTGTACCAGCTGAATGTCCATCCTGTAGAGGAGTCTCTGACCTCACAGCTTAAAGTCACTGAGACTCCTTCAGTCAGCCAGCTCTGTGGAGACACCCTCAGTACTGTCTGGAGTCTCTCTGTAAAACAGAAAATACACAATCAAAATGGAGAGTCTGTAAATTAACTCCTATACAATAACAATCTTGCCATTAATAAATAAATTCATAATTTTGTGTCTCAGCACACACACACACTGCCCTGAAACAGTCAAAATAACCTAATCACATAGGTCTGAGTGTTACGTCTTGTGCTCATAGTAACTTTATATCAAAGTCTATATGGCTATGTCCCCAAGCTTGCCACAAAGTCATGTTAGTGAATCACCACGCACTGGGAGTGTGTGTCTGAACCCCGCTACCTTTATACACCCAACATCTGTGGAAATTAGCTATTAGCTCTAACACAATGATGAGGTTTTAGAAGTAAATGTTACTTCTCAAAAAATGCTTCTGGGTTTGTGTATCAAAACATGATATTCACAGTGCAGTACCCAATTTTAACCTCCACAGAGACAAACACACTCATCTCCAACTCAGGTGTTTCTTCTACAGGTGCATCAAAACTATGCAGTATTAAACATAAAAATTATATACAAATCAAACTTGCATATATAAACATACAGGTAGAAATTACCTTGAGCAGTCCAAGCTTGAAGTGAAATCAGCACTAAAAGTAAAAATAAAACAACACTAAATTATTAATTTAATAAACCACTCAAGACAAACTGAACACAAAAAGGTCAATTTTCTGTTCTTTGGTGTTTTCACTTAATGGGCTCACAAACACTAGCATAGATTCACTGTTGCACACTGTTCAGTTTGAGGAGGACTGAGAGGTTTATCTTCCCGTATGGAAGCCCTTTGTGCCGCATCACGCGACGCGGTTACCGCCTCTGGGGTAATGTTCTGAGGATTTCAGTGTGAATCTGAACATGAAGTATGATTACACAAACAAACTGCACCTCCGAATCAGGCCAGTCACAGCTGATAGCATGCTAGCCAACAGTACTATGGAGAAATTTTCCCTGAATTACGAGATGCCTCACTCATAACGCACAGCCTGCCGCCATACCCAGCATCACAAACTGAAAGCACAAAATGGCACGAGTGCGTCGAAGAGGTCAGGTTTCAATCCATATATTCAGGTTTTCATTCCATATATTCAGACTGTCATTCCATATATTCAGACTGTCATTCCATATTCTCAGGTTTCATTCCATATATTCAGACTTCAATCCATATTCTCAGGTTTCATTCCATATATTCAGACTTAGCAGTCATTCTATATATATAATTATTTCCTGAACGGTTTGCCATAATATGTATTTATATATATATATATATATATATATATATATATATATATATATATATACACACACACTACCGTTCAAAAGTTTGGGGTCAGTTAGAAATGTTCTTAATTTTGAAAGAAAAGCAGTTTTTTTTTTCAATTTGGCTAACAATAAATGCATCAAAAATACACTCTATACATTGTTAACGTGGTAAATGACTATTCTAGCTGTAAACGTCTGGTTTTTAATACAATATCTACATAGATGTATTTCCAACAACCATCACTCCAGTGTTCTAATGGTACATTGTGTTTGCTAACTGTGTAAGGAGGCTATTGGATAGTTAGAAAACCCTTGTGCAAGTAGGTTAGCACAGCTGAAAACAATTTTGCTGATTAGAGATGCTATAAAATTGACCTTCCTTTAAGCTAGTTGAGAATCTGGAGCATTACAATTGTTGATTTGATTAAACTCACAAAATGGCCAGAAAAAGACAACTTTCAATTGAAACTCGACAGTCTATTCTTGTTCTGAGAAATGAAGGCTATTTCATGCGAGACATTGCCAAGAAACTGAAGATTTCCTACAATGGTGTGTACTACTCCCTTCAGAGGAGAGCACAGACAGGTTCTAACCAGAGTAGAAGGAGAAGTGGAAGGCCCTGCTTCACAACTGAGCAAGAAGACAAGTACATTACAGTCTCAAGTTTGAGAAACCGACGCCTCACAGGTCCTCAACTGGCAGCTTAATTAAATAGTACCTGCAAAACGCCAGTGTCAACGTCTACAGTGAAAAGGCGACTCCGGGATGCTGGCCTTCAGGGCAGAGTGGCAAAGAAAAAGCCATATCTGGCTAATAAAAGAAAAAAATTAATATGGGCAAAAGAACACAGACATTGGACAGAGGAAGATTGGAAAAAAATGTTATGGACAGATGAATCAAAGTTTGAAGTGTTTGGATCACACAGACGAACATTTGTGAGACGCAGAACAACTGAAAAGATGCTGGATGAGTGCCTGACACCATCTGTCAAACATGGTGGAGGTAATGTGATGGTCTGGGGTTGCTTTGGTGCTGGTAAAGTGGGAGATTTGAACAAGGTAAAAGGGATTTTGAATATGGAAGGCTATCACTCCATTTTGCAACACCATGCCATACCCTGTGGACAGCGCTTGATTGGAGCCAATTTCATCCTGCAACAGGACAATGACCCAAAGCACATCTCAAAATTATGCACAAACTATTTAGAGAAGAAGCAGGCAGCTGGTGTTTTATCGGTAATGGAGTGGCCAGCGCAGTCACCAGATCTCAACCCCATTGAGCTGTTGTGGGAGCAGCTTGACCGTATGGTACGAAAAAAGTGCCCATTAACCCAATCAAAATTGTGGGAGCGGCTTCTGGAAGCATGGGGTGAAATTTCTCCAGGAGTTGGCGGATGCTTTAGTCCAGGAGATCCCAGGAGACCATCTGCCACCTCATCAGGAGCATGCCCAGGCGTTGTAGGGAGGTCATACAGGCACGTGGAGGCCACACACAATACTGAGCTTCATTTCGACTTGTTTTAAGGACATTACATCAAAGTTGGATCAGCCTGTAGTGTGTTTTTCCACTTTAATTTTGTGTATGGCTCCAAATCCAGGCCTCCATTGGTTAATAAATTTGATTTCCATTGATGATTTTTGTGTGATTTTGTTGCACATTCAACTTTGTACAGAACAAAGTATTCAATGAGAATATTTCATTCATTCAGATCTAGGATGTGTTATTTGAGTGTTCCCTTTATTTTTTTGAGCAGTGTATGTATGTATAGGAATCCTGTTAGAGCGCTGAGCTCATTCGTATATATATAATATATGAAATTCACATGATCTTACTATACAGAATACAATATGCTGCATAAAACTACAGTTATTAATAGCCAAGTGTGAACCGATGAAACAGCGTAGCAGGAACTGCAACGCAAACAAAAATTCACACATACTTGTCATGGACTACGATAAAGTATACAGGGCTCTAGAGTGCAACCAATTTGGTCGCACGCGCAACCTAATTTCTCAATGGTGCAACTAAAAAAAATCTGAGGTCACACCGGCTGTTCGATGGGAAAAAGTCTCTGTATTCCCTGTGGTTCAACAACAGACCAGTGTTAATTTAGTTGACGAATAAATTTTGTCATAGTTTTTGTCAACAAACCTTTTTTCATGACGAAAACTAAATAAAAACTATACGAAGGGATAAAAACGATGACTAAATTAATGGACATTTTCGTCAACAAATAAAAACGAGATGAAAATATTGGCCAGCGACAACATTCAATCAGACCTGATTTAGTGAAAGGTAGGGATAAGTTAAGAGATTCAACCGTAACTACTTTAGCGTACACGGAGAGTCGGGACAAACCGGGTAACCGTACAATCAGAACTAACGTCTTCACATCGCTCAGAACCCGGGAAGACCAAACCAGCCTGTGAACTGTGGTCACTCATGAAATTCAACTCAAAGTTAACTCGACAATGTTAATATTCGATTAACATTGATACTCAAGAATATTTTGTAACTGGTTAATAAATTTCACTTTGTGCAAGTGTATATAATGACCATTTATATTTTAGTCAACTAAATTCTAATGATAATTAGTCGACTAAAACTAAAAACAACTCCAATGACTAACTTATGACTAAAACTAAATCAAAAATTGCTGTCAAAATTAACACTGCTCCCCTCTGCCTTTCACCGGCAGGCAGCAGCACACCGATCATCAGATGAGGCAGAGATGATAATCAAGTTTAACGTTTCCTACTGTAACCCACTACTGAGTATGTACACGTCAATGGTAGGCCAGGTTCAATAATATTAAAATAATACTAAAGAATAAGAGACACTAGGCTCTGGAGAGAGAGTGGAAAACAGTGCAATTAAAAGACACCACACGAGGGTATAAGTTTTTTTCCTTTCTTTAGTAATTATTTGAAAAGTTGGAAACATTTACAATTACCCAAATAAAAGATTGGACCCTTTTTTTAAAGAAAATTAACTGAAAATGAATTGTCCTTCAAAAATTGGGAAATAGTCCTTTAAATTCTCCAAATGGACAAAAGAGAGTTCCTTTCAGTTGTTGTAAAAAAAAGAAAATAGTTCTTCTCAAATGGTTCAGTTGGTAAGTGTCGATTCAAGTCAATAAGTCAAGTCAGTCAGTCAGTAATGTGACACAAGCAGGCCACAATCCTACCAGATATGCCATATGCAATGACAGAACCGGATCACGCTCGAATGGGTTGGTGGCTCGCCATCTATCGTAGTCCACAAATCCTCAGCGGAATCCAACTCCAGCTCAAAACTTGACCTGTGTAACCATACCCTTAGTTAAGCTACACATACAGGACAATGTTAAATTCTGATCAAATATCAACAGTTTAAACTTAAAATAGTTGTACAACATCAATATAAATCTTCTCAAAAGAAAAGCTATGCAACTGCATACACTTCGTTCATACTGAAAAGCATTGCATACTATTCAGTTAAATGACCATTTATCAAGTAAACAGGACGAATACTATAAAATAAACAACATTGTACACTGAAATCGCGGTAACCTTGCGATTATGCATAAACATTACAGAGTACAATGGTTATCGTGAGGACACGTTTAGCCTTCTCACATTACACGTGCTAGGTGCGTGATCACAGCATGTGAAACAGTCAACTCATTCCTAGCTTTAAACTTAATCATTTCAACTAAAATATACCCTTCCACATTTAACACAACAAGTATTAACAAACAAAATACAATTCTTAGGTTTCACTGAAGTATTTAACAATGATAAACAAAATATGACTTGGATTACAACAGTAACGAAAAATAAACGAGCTGCCTTACCGAGACAATTCAACGAAGAAATACTTGACGAACGAAACTTCTGGTCTTCAAAACAGACAGCGTTTACAAAGCTGTTCGCCCAGTACTCCAAAAATGAACCCAAACGTCACAGTAACTTAAAAACACTCTTTAAATCTCTTCTAACTCCGAGGAAAATGGAGTCTCCAACTCTCCAGCTCTCGCCAACGGCTCGATGGGAACCCGAAAGCCAGCGAAACAGCATGCCAAAACAAAAAGCACCAATCGCAACTGCACTGCCACGAGCACCGCCACACCAAACACATGCAATTTTGTTCAACAATAACAACACATCATTCATGAATTGTTTAATCAGAATTATCACTATTTATTATCCCATTTTACTATTTATGCTTTTTATCTATTATTATTACTTTTATCTATTATTACTATTTATTGTACCTTTTTATTATGCATTTGTCAACTGGGTTACACTACAATATTGCAAAAGAAGAACTTCCCTTCACTCAATTCAAGTCAGAAATAATTCTTCAGAATGGCTGGAACATAAACCTGACATACAGCAATGATGTCGCGTGCAACAAATTGTTAGTTAATTATTTACAAGTCAATAATGTCTATATGGACAGCAATAAAAAAAGTGAAACCGGTAAAACTGCGGTGTTAAATGTGATGCAGTTGAAAAATTTGGGTGCACCTAACTTTTGTGCTGGTGCACCTAAGAAAAAAAGTTAGGCGCACCAATGCAACCAGTGCAAAAAGTCTAGAGCCCTGGTATATGTTTCAATTATTGTTCACTATGATGAGTACAGTAAATGTTTTCATAATTACACATTTAACATCAGCTGCTTGTTTCACATCTAAGCAGAATTTTTTCCTTTCCAAAAAACAAAACATATTTAGTTTGTTGGTTAGATTGTTATGTTTTTAGAGGTGTGATATTCGTAATAAAAATGTAGTTGTGAAAAACTTCACACATCTTTACGTGGTTTCATGAAGTGAGATATATCGTCATGTGGTTGCGTTTTAGAAAAAAGTAATTCCGAGAAGGCAGCCGTGAAGATACAGAGTTGTAACGCTGCAGGCACAGGTGTTAAATTTCACACCTCCTGTTACATCACTGCATGCATCACATCACAGATGCATTTATTTCTGTCCCCCAAATGATCTAATAAGTGCTTGTGCACAATATAAAATTTATTCTGAAATTAATTTAATGTGGAATTAAGCAGCTTTAACTCCACAGCGCAGACAATTATAGCCAAGCGACTGCAGTGGAATTGACTTTGCAGTACGCCAAAACTGTACCAGCTGAACTATATATTCTCTTTATATTCTTTACCCTGTAGCCCTAAAATTTGAACTGACTTATATTCTCTATGAGTCCTTTCTCTCTGTTTTGAGCATGTATCATAATATAAAATCTGCTGTCAGTGACCTCCTGCTTTGTACTCATGTTGACTCACAAAATTATTCTCCTTCAGCTCTAAATTAACAGTACACGTCTCTTTCCTTTGCAAGTACGTGGAATTTGAGAGAATATTTCCCACTCTTTCTCTCTCTGGTATTCACATTCACACAATATCTCCTGTCAACATTTGAGTTAAATAACATATCTCTGTCACGATACGGGGGGCTGCCCCTGCCGGTTGCCCACACCCACAGCGGCAGTTGTACTGTTTTTGTTGCATTGTGTTTGTCCCTCAGGTGGGCGGGGCCTATCATCAGGCCACCACCCAAGGGTGATTTGTCCGTCTACATATGTCTTGTCATTGTACTGCTTGACTGCTGGTTAGTATAGGCTATCCTTAATTTGGATCTTGTCACGGGTCTTTGGTCGGCGCACCCTGGAACCTCCAGTTGGGTGGAGGAGTCCACCCTGCTATGAACCTCTCCGTGAGGGGCATTCTCCCAGGTCGGATAGGAGTGCCCAGGGCCATGGTCCCTAGCACTCCCTGAGTTGGGCTTCTCTGGGAGGGGCAGTCTCCCCAGGAGACAGGTAGGTCTGGGAGGTGGTTAGTGGGTGGTGTAGCCATGCCCCAGGGAGGTAACCTGCACACATGCACTAATAATATACACACACTACTTCACTGCGACAGGAACTCCCTTTGTATATATACTGCGTATTGCACACGGCATTTGCATTAACCAAACCTACCTCTTACACTTCTCTGTCTACTGAAGTGTCTGTTTGCACTCTGTATACTGTACTGTCTGTATTGTGTTGTACTGTTTGTCCGTTGCACTTATGTTCTGTCTGCACTAGGTTTTATGTTGCACCATGGTCCTGGAGGAACGTTGTTTTTTCACTGTGTACTCCGTATGTAGTTGAAATGACAATAAAACCTCTTGACTTGACTTGATATGAGGGGCTAAGCGGCCAGATGCCTGCTAGGGTGTGAGGGTCCTGTGACCGACTGGAGAGTAGTTGTCATCTTGTTGACTGCACAGTCGGTCCAGGACCCCACCCAGGGAGGGGTAAGCTAACCTGTGTTTGTGTTTCAGCTCTTGGACTGCAGGAGTTGTGTCCTTGTCTTGTCCCCGCCCTCCCACCCCTTCATTATATTTTGTGTTCTGCCACTGCAGCCACACGGCCAAAGGGACGTGCGGCTTTATTGGGGGGGGGGGGGGGGGGGGGGGGGGGTCTGTCACGATACGGGGGGCCCCGCCAGCCAGTCGCCCCTGTCCACAGTGGCACTTGTCCTGTTTTTGTTGGATTGTGTTCGTCCCTCAGGGCCCCTGATGGTCATTTGTCAATCTATATATGTCTCGTCTTTGTACCAGTTGACCAGTTAACGGGTCCTTGGTTTGCGCACGTTACCATTAAATCCAACTCTTTCCCTGAGACTTGGTGTGATCGCTTCCTTTTTTGTTCGCACTCCCTGGTCGTCACAATGTCAGATCACCTGTGGCAAATATCCACTCACTCCTCATTTAATGAGTCTTATATTTCTTCCCCTTAGTAACCCAAATATAGTTAAACCACCAGCAAAGTAAAAGCAAAGAAATTAACTCAACCCACATGTGTAATGTCTGTTCAGACAAATATTAATTTAAGAGGGACATCTCACATTACACAGAGGACAAATTAGCACAGAATCAAAAAATGAAAAGTAGGTATTCAGGCCATTGCAGTCTGTTCCAGAAGAGTCCCTTGAATGTGACAGGGTTCTGTCCAAACTTCAAAATATGACAAGTTGTGAATGAAAATGTGTGGGATTATCTAGTCATCTCCATCATCTATGAACAGCATCTTACATCATCATCCTGCTTTCTAGCCCAGTACATCAAACTGAACCCTTTACACAACACACATGGAAACAGTGAGGACACCTGAACACATGGATCTGAAAATCTGCTACTCCCCCCAACTACACAACTATCTCACTGGACCTCATCACTCAGGATCCTCAGACTGGATATTAATCTGATAACACGATAGAAGGCTGTAGTTAAAAGGCGCATGCTAAGTTATTCAGCCAGGAGATTCTAAGGTTTTTTATACAATGTTTATCAATGGGTAATTGCTATTGTACAGTGCTAAATGAATCATATAAAGTTGTTGACACAAAACATATTGAAAGGACACTAATAAACATGGCACCACCATATCCTGCTGATAATTGTCTTTTAGAGTCTTTGTTGTATCTGACCTCAAACTTTATTATCAAAGAACACATGTAAATAAACAAAACTGTTCGTAGAAGTATTGTAATCTGCATGTTTTTAAGCAGAACTTAATTTAAGCATCTTTTCAGATGGACCTTGTGGTTGTAACAATGTGCAGTCCATCCTGTAGTAGTTGAGCAGCTCTCTACTTCCTGATGTTGGTCCTGCAACAGCATGTGTGGTTTCCCACACCCACAGTGAAATTCATGCTCATAGTTTGACACAGGCATTTTGACACAGGCTGTACTAGGATGACTAGAGTCAAACCTGTATTACTATAAACTTCTCTTCAGCTTGTCTTCAGAATGTGTATTGTAGCTACATATGAATATGAATGGAGACAAGCATCTTTAAAATAAGTGTTGTTTTCTTTGTATTCAACACATTTCAGTTATAACAGTAACATGTGCCCTGGTTCATGGTGTATGGGCAGCTTTCAGCTCCCCTTACATCTCTATATGAGAAGTTCTGTGGTCAGACTCTCAGCCCTCCACACCTTCATTCCACACATTGGTAAACACCCTGGTCCATAGTGCATCAACAGGCTAACATATATATCATTACACATACATTTGCACATTCTTACAGACATAAATCACTCATTTCATAAGGGGCCCCTAGGGATAAAAGAGAAAGAGAAATAATGTCTTGCTGATGTACATGCAAAGAGAGTTACAAAAGAGACGTATACTAATGGTTTATTGTTACTGTTATGTATAATGATTTATACAAGTGTGTTATTGTTTAAACAATATGAAAAGATACAAGACACCACAACTGATAAACATCTTTGTCACTTGTTAGAGACTGACTAGACATCACTGACCACAGAATTTTTCCACCACATATGCAGACTTTCTTCTGCAACACAAGGTACAAGAAGGTCAGAACTCATATGAAACTCATGAGAACAGGCTCCACATGCAAGTTCAAACCATTCAAGCAGCCATCTTGTTGCCCTTTCAAATGCGCCTTGCAGTACAAAAGATACTCAGTGTGTGTTGTAGTGATAGTGGTGTAGTTTCTTCTATGTAAATCAGAAAGGACATGCACACTCAGTCTTGAAGAAATGCATCAAGTTCATTTACTCTTTGTGGAGTTTCTGAAGTTCCAGCAGGGTCCCTCTTACTGAAGGATCCGTGTCGAGGCACCTCACATCAGACTGTGTTCAGAAACCAGTTGACTCACCTGGTGCTCCTAGTTATACTTTAGGTGATTTTGGTTACACTGAGCAAAAGCAGATTTAGCAACAACTCAGATTGAATAAGGCTGGTAAGTAAATTCACAGGACTATAACTGTGCAAACACAAATGAAAAGATGTAAAATATCCTATGACAATAGAGCTGTATTAGAGCTTCATATAGGGCCCTGCTTACTCAACAACAGACAAAACAACTGGAGATGACAAAAAAGGCTTAAATACACAGTGAGCCTTTGTAATCGTAATCGATTACGATCGTAGCAAACAGTTAGAAATAAATTATAAAATACATTTTGCAGCCACAGGTAGCATGATCACGGGGGAATGTTATTCACCTATTTAATGTGCGTTCGCGCAGTGTCTCGTGTTCGTCTTTGTTTTGCGCTATTCGCGCTGAACTTCCACTAAGTCAGTGGTTCCCAAAGTGGGTGGGGCGCGGAGCTATTGCAGGGGGGGCGCGGAGCTTGAAAGTAAAACGTGCACATGTGTCAATATTAGGGATGCACCGATTCCGATATTAATATCTGAAAAAATTCTAGATCGGGTATCGGGGACAATGTGACCGATCCATAAAAACAGATCTATTCAGTATAAAAAATTCAAAATATTTTTTTATTTGGCCTCTGATGTACGCATTGTTTAATCTAAGTAGTCTGTTTCTTTTTTTGGTTTTTGTGTTTTGTTTTTCTTTCTGTTCATTATGTATCTACGTATTGTTAACCTGACCCTGGACAATTTTGACTATGATTCCGGATTAATAAATCTCGTACCTCCCAGCGTTTGTGTCATTCTCTCCACATTACAAGTAACATGAGCCACCAGTGTCTGATAAACGCACCAGTGTCTGATAAATGTTCCGTTCACTAGGGACATAGAGTTACTGACTTTCCTCTTGAAATCTGTGATCACTTAGATCCATTACCACATATGTTGGTGCTGACGTAGGCTGCAATGTGTGTGATGATTTGTTCTTGTCACATCTAGCCCTGCCCCCACCTGTCAGGTGTAGCAGCATTCCCAGAACCTCCGGTCCCACCCTGTTTGGTCCCACCTGCTGCTCCCCGGTTCCTGCCTGCCCCACCGTGTTCGGTGCATCCTGATGTTCCCTGGTCCCCACCCACGCTGCCCTCTACGGTTTTTTCTGATTCTGCTTTTTCTGGTTTGTTGTTTTTGCCTTCTTCTATTCCTGATGTCTTTGCCCGTGTTATGGTGTCTGTTTCTGTCCCGTTGTCTGTTCCTGTTCCTGTTCCATTGTCTCCATTTTTGTCTGTTCCTGTGTTTGTGCCTGTTCCCTTGTCTTTTGCGTGGTCTGTTTTGTTTTCCTCATCCTCCTGTTGTGCCTCCGTCCAGCCGTCGTCATTCATTTTCTGTCATTTCTCCTTCCCCCTCTTGTTGGCCTGTTTGTTGTCCTCAGTCTTGTGTCCCTACATGTTCTGGTTTTGTTCCTGTGTCCACTCCCGCTCCTGTATCGGTTTCTGATTTCCCCATTTCCCTTTCTTCTCCTGTGTATTCTTTGTCTTCGGTCCCCTCTGGTCCTGCTTCAGTTTCTTCTTTTTCTGTTCCTTCTGGCAGTGTGCCTGTCTCTCTGTCCCTGGCTCTGCTCTTTTGCTTTCTGCTTGGTTCTCTGCTTCTCTTCCAGTTTCTTCTGTTTCTGTTCCTGGTTTCCTGGTTCTGTTTGTTATGTTTCTTCTGTGTGTTCTGGTCCTGTTTGTTGACTTTTGCTTGGTTTTAGGGATTTCTGGTCTGTTCGGCTTCTGGTTTGTTTGTTTTGCGCACCCGTGTGGTGCTCGTTGATGGGGGGTGCTGTCACATCTAGTCCCACCCCCACCTGTCAAGTGTACCTTTTGTATTTAAACCCTGTTCTTTGTCTTGTTCAGTGCTGGTTATTGAATGTGTGAATATTTTTCCTGGTTGTGTATTATGAGTTTATCTTTGTATATTAGTTACTATGATTCTCAGTGTTGGCTTGTTGAACCTGGACATTATGGTGATGTCCTTAATAAACCTGGCAATTCTCAGTATACGCTTCTGCCCCATCACTCCATGAAACCCCTGGCGTTACAGTTCTTTGCAGTTTAGATGCTATTAGCTTCTGTGTATATCTCCCAAAAATGACCCTGGAATAAAGTTAACAGTGTCACATACAAACATATGAGCAATTACAAATATTTTCCTAACCCAATTACTTTTATTTTTACAATTACCTACCAGCTGTCGTCATGTTGGTGGCAGAGTAGACTGTGCTGAACCGAATCAAAACAAACATCTGTGCTGTAGTGTCGCTCACAGACCTAATATATTTAATAGAGATGTTTCAGTTTACCTTGAGGTTTATTGAAGCTATGCCCCTACCTAAATGTATGGTGGAGCTGTTCAGAGAGAATCTGTGGAACTGTACAATATACCTGGGCTGTGTTCACCAAGCAGACTTTCTAACAGTTCATTTCTACATCACTGTGGTTTTTAACATAAGGACCACTGTGACAGGTTGACTTTTTATTTAATAAAATTACACAGTAATGCATGTAATTGCACATGATTAAGTTTCTGATTAACTATAAAAAGCAGACTCCATTTATATATGGTTAGTTGCATGGCCTCAAGCACTTAGAAAAGGAAAAAAGAGCTGAAAAGAGATTGTGGTGAGGTAATAGGGGGTGTATAATCATGTGATCATGTGGGTTAGTATGAGTTTAAAAGTCTGACCTGTTTGATATTTGCTTGAGCTGAAGACTGAGGAGAGCACCATGGCCATGTTAAAGTTCCTGCACCTGTGGCTTTTGGTAGCAGGTAAAACTTCATACACAAACCTTGACTTAGACAGGAAGATATAGCCCTATGACATGTATTACTTACATTGAAAAATATTTTTAGTTTTGAGATGTTGTGATTGCAAAATGTTGAGTGTAGATGGACAGATTTATAATTATATTATTATTAATATTATTAACGATGATAAATATATGTTTTTAATAATAATAATAATTTAGGAGTTGATTCAGCTGTGGTTAAACATCGTTTGATTGGTGGAGAACCTTGTGGCAAGAATGAACGGCACCATCAAGTGTGGGTGTTTTCACCGAAGGGTTTCTGTGGAGGAACTCTGATCGACAAACAGTGGGTGCTGACTGCAGCACACTGCTATAATAAATCAATGACTGGGTAAGTAGAGGTTTGTAAAAGTACTTTTACTTGTTATATTATCATTTTCATTTTCCACTTCATTATGTATTTACTTGTGTGTGTGTGTGTGTGTGTGTGTGTGTGTGTGTGTGTGTGTGTGTGTGTGTGTGTGTGTCCTGCAGAAACGTTTCAGTCTCAGCAGGTATTCATCCAAAAAGTAATTCAACAATCCAAGAGTTTGACATTAAGTTGGGTGACATCCACATATATGACATAACTGATAGAGCAGGTGACATCATGCTGATCAAACTCCCCAGAGCTGTAAGGGGAATCACTCCTGCTCAGCTCCCTACATCCTCATGCAAGACTAAAGGAGAGAAGCTGCAGATCGCTGGTCACGGTTCTACTGTTGACCCAAATGGTAAAAGCGTTTCCTAATGAACTGCTGATAGAAGAAAATACTATTACATACCTTTAAATAAATATTTCTCGTTGCAGTTGCATTTACTACAGTCTGTGAAAAACAGCGTTCTACAGTTTATTTTATTTAAATATCCTTAGAATATCGTTTAGAATAATATCAGACCCTTATAATCTTAGATTATTCAACCCTTATTATCATTTCCTCTTCGTATTTTAGGACCTGCTGACCGGAACCGTCCTCTGCAGTGTCTTGATCTAAAAGTCACAGACTGTCCTGATATCAGGCTAAACTGTTTCTGTGGTGAAGGTCTGACTACGAAACCTGCTGCCTACACCTGCTCGGTAGTATAATTTTACATTCAAACATTTTTTTTCTTTCCTATATGTTAATTTCCTGTATCTATTGATAGAGCATTGCATTATAATGTGATCCCACTAACAATCAAATAATAAAATCAAATGATGTTTGTCCATCAAAATATTACCTGATGTAGCTGAGCCTTACTGCTGTCACTGATATAGTTTTAGAGTCATTGTTATTTAATTATCCTGATTTTATCATGTTCATTATTCCTTCATGTGTCTGTCATGTTTTCTATGTATTTGTGCTGTATTGTGAATGACAGAATTTACAATAACATAATTCAGACATCTAATGGTGTTCTAACAGATTTTTAAAAACACTTAAGGTCTCACAAACTGAGGTCAGATCTTGATTTATTTTTATTCTTATTTTATTAAGAAATATTAGAAGAGCATAGCTTAAAACACAGAGCCAGTGTTAATATTGCAAATGAGTAACACATTAGTAAAAACTATGCACTTTTTCAGAAAATATCAAAATGCAAATAAAGTTATAGAGAAGACAGATTGCTGTCAGTAATTAAGCCATGTGTGATAGGCCAATTATCTGAGTTTTAAAAGGACAGCTGTTGAAAGAAGTGTCACAGGACTCAGCGCAGCATTTGAAACGGTTTTGTACTCTTTCTCAATAAAATGTATTCTACAACAGTGGGAAAAGAGTAACAACACTATTTTCTACAGGGGGACTCTGGTGGAGGCTGGCTGAAGAAGATTCTGGGAAAAGACGTGGTCTACGGAGTTCACCATGGTGCCTTCTTAGATTTAAATAAACGGTGTACTAAGACGGCCATTGCCACAAGTGTGTGTGTTTCTACTATCAGGATGTGGATTAACCAAACCATGAACAAATATTGAGGTAAGATCTCTTACATGAAGCAGTAAAGTTTGATATGAAATTATAAATTATAGATTAGTGTTGATCTCTCACTCTGTACTTGTGTTATAGTCAATAAATACAAACAGCATTCCATTATGTGCATCTGTTTGACCTTCATTTTTGGACTGATACATTTTTATTCCAAAACTGTCTGTTACAGAAATGTTTGAGCAGCATTTTGAGCTGGGTTGGAAGTAACACTTTTCATATTAGGTTTACTTTCACTGATTCTGAAACACAGGGGGACTCTGGTGGAGGCTGCCTGACAAAACAGAACATTGAAGAGAATCATGTTGATGTCAGCTATGGAGTTATCTACAGTTACTTCATTAATTGTAACATAAATACCACATTTGCTAGTGTGACTACTGAGGAGTCAGTCATCTTCCAGATACAGTAGCATTATATACTAGTGATGATCTGTCACACTGTAAATTGTGTTTTGCAATTTAAATTTAATAAACACATATAGCATTCCATAATGTGCCTGTTTGACCTTCATTATTATTATTGTGAATTCTAAACATAAAAAAATTATTATTATTATTATGTAGCGGACACATATGTTAGTTATGTATTATGAACAGGGCACCATCCTGATTGCTCAGGAACCAGTATTGTGATAACGGAGATAGGTGGTGTCACGGTGAGGCGGCCCCCTACCGGTCGCCTCCGTCCACAGCGGCTGTTGTTGTTTTGTGACGTCGTGTGCGTCCCTTAGGTGGGCGGAGCCCGTGATCCGTCTCACCTGAGGGTCGTTTGTTTGCCTATATATGTCTTGTCTTTGTACCAGTTGACCGCTGGTCATTATATCCTTAATTTGGAGATTGCACAGGTTTTTGGTTTGCACACTTTCTATTAAACTATCCTTTTTCCCTGAGACTTGGCGTGATCGCTTCCTTTTTGTTCGCACTCCCTGTCCGTCACAGAATGACCAGCCACGGTTCGTTTCTTGAGGTGGCTAAGGCTAACAAAGCGGGTCTCGTGAGACGGCTCGAATCGCGGATACTTAGCGGTGACGTCACAGTCGCAGCTGGAGGGCGCAGACAAACTTGTGCAGATAACTTGACTGAAAAAGAAAATGAGCTTGACTTGAAAGACTAGACGAAATAAAAGTACGTTTGACGACGACACGTAAAATAAAGAAAATAAAATATAAAAGAATCTTCTGTTGGACTCAGTGAGAGTTTGTGGTCTTTTGGCTTCGCTCCAGCGGACTCTGCGGTGTTCGGCATGAGTCCAGCACTCTGTTGGTCGCGATGGTTTGGCGTATTTCCAATGAGTTTGAGTCTTTGAGTCTCGGCGAGTCGGGCAAAATTCTCCAAGTCTACCAGGCTGCTAAGCTCATTGTTTCTCATTGAGCAAGGGTTTTTAAAACAACTTTTAGGGGCGTCATTGTAAGGCACTTTCTTGGTCATCATGTCATTGACCATTGGGCCTGTATTATTGAACATTACCTCTGCCCGGACAGGGGGGAGAGAGAGAGAGAAAGAGAGATAGAGAGAGAGAAGGGTGCCCGTCTTCCCAGGTCTAGTTAATTACTTAACCAAAGAAGACAGATTAGCACAATTTGAAGACAAAGGGAATTCCCTATTCCTAAATAAATTGACTTACATACTCTACCTAAATAAGTATTAATTAGTTTCTATATTATTCTATTCTATACTATTCTATTTTTCTAGTTTCTAATTAGGTTCGATTAGTCTACACATTGAGCCATTCTTATTTTCCACTTTTGGACAATAAATGAAACATAGTGCACAGATGGGCATGGATGTAAGGTCACATAAGCACACATGAAAATGATTACATTTGATGAGTAACATACAAACTAGTGGGGAACTGTCAGGGCCCTCTACGCCCTCTCAGAGGGCCTAAAATATTCTTAAAACATAAATATACATAATTTATCCAATAAAAAAAAAAAATGGGAGCGGGACCAGGTTTAATGGTCATGGTTCGCTACTGATACAAACTAATACATAGATATGCCTATGCCTAATTTAGCACATTACATGTTGATACTTGGCTATATATGAATCTAAATTAATATTACATCGGAATACAAGTGTATTGATTTGTCTAAAATAATGCAGCACCGGAATATGTGAGTACACAAGTCTCTATGACTCTAACACAGAATTATTGAGCATACATGTCTAAACAGCAGAACACACAGTAATATATAATATACAGAGGTGGGTAGGAACGCGTTACATTTACTCCGTTACATTTATTCAAGTAGCTTTTTGGACAAAAATGTACTTGTAAGAGTAGTTTTAATATGAACGACTTTTGCTTTAACTTGAGTAAATATGTGCTGAGAAAAACGCGACTTTTACTCCGTTACAATCGGATTTGCGCCGCGCGCTACCGTTACTTTCGTTTTGTAAATAATTCGTCTTTTCGTCATTATATATGCTACCACTGGGCACTATCATTCGTAGGCATGGTATTCGCTTCCATTGCTACGCAGATGATACTCAGTTGTATATATCTTCTAATCCAGATGATACCACCACAACTCAAGATTGAGAACTGCGTCCAGGATATTAAAAACTGGATGGCGTCTAATTTTCTTAAACTAAATTCTGACAAGACTGAGGTACTGATTCTTGGGCCTAAAGCTGTTAGAAGCAATTGGGCTGATATTCCCCTTACCCTAGATGGTTTTTCAGTAACACCAAAATCTACTGCAAAAAGTTTAGGTGTCACTATTGATTCTGATCTTTCATTTGACGGACATGTATGCAATGTCACTAAGGCTGCCTTTTTCCATTTACGTAATATCGCCAAGCTGAGACACTTACTTTCATTAGCTGATGCAGCGAAGCTAGTCCATGCTTTTGTCTCGTCGAGATTGGACTACTGTAATAGTCTTCTAATTGGATGCTCTAAACAGTCCATAAAGAAGCTACAACTTGTACAAAATGCCGCAGCTAGAGTCCTAACTAAGGCTAAGAAATTCGATCATATTAGTCCCACTCTCGCCGCATTACACTGGTTTCCGATTAAATATCACATTGAATTTAAAGTTCTTCTGTTAACCTATAAGGCGTTAAATGGTCTTGCCCCACAATATCTGAGAGAACTCATTGCTTACTACAACCCATTTCGCCCTTTGTGCTCCCAAAATGCTGGATTTCTCCTAGTTCCAAAAATTTGTAAGACTACAGCCGGAGGCAGAGCTTTAGGTCTACTGACACACCCCTGCGTCAAAGATGGCCGCCGTGCGAGTATATACATTAATGTTATTAATATCTCAGCGATACAACATCGCAGACACACGGTTCATACGTTTTTGAAAACTGGAAACTGTCCCTTTAAATGTTAATTCATGCTTGAGCAGACTGGCCACAAGATGGCAATACATGACCGAGTTGAAGCACGCTCGTATATGGCTAATCCTTTTATGGCTTGCACGGAGGGGGGTTGATTTCTTCCCCGGTGTGACTGCCTGTGACTGGCGGATTCAAGTGTCAGTCATTACATGACCGCTGACATCACTCACATCGCCCTTTACGGATGTAGGAGGGTTTTAGGACGGCATTAGATCCGTTTCACCTCGGACAAACACGGAAATACAGACTTTGACGGCCGCTAGTTAGCGAGCTAGCGTCTACTTATCTACATGGTGATGATGAAGGTATGTTGATGATTTATGACTAAATGAATGTTATTTTGCAATATTGATCACTATAATAGCGGGCGATCACAGATAGGGTCGCGAATTTCGTGATGGTCCCGTGTAGTTAGTTCGCTAGCTAGCAGCTAGCTAGCATCTGGCTAGCTAGCGTCTACTGATGAACCTGTGTTGATTTCCTGAAGGGTTTTATGAAAAGTATAACAGATCGAAGGCTAAATGAATGTTATTTTGCAATATTGCTCACTATAATAGCAGACGATCGCAGATCGGCTCGCGATGTGTTACTAGCTGTCTAGCTAGCCTCCTGGCTAGCTGGCTAGCTAGCTGGCTGGCTAGCTAGAAACTGCTTCTGTGCAGAATTCGTAATTTATTCTTTATAAAATTATTTTTACTTATTTTTTTATTATTTCGTATTTGTCTTTTGCCTATATGTTTGCTTTGTGAAAGTATAGTATATAACAGGGGTACTCAACTGGCGGACCGCGGTCCGGATCCGGACCCGAACGCAGTCCTGTCCGGACCCAATCTCATTCCTGATTAACTGGATACGGACCAAAACAAAACCGTAGCATTTATTTCAGGGCTATTGAAAAAACACTCCGTCACGAGTGTTACGTTCGCCCCCCCCCCCCCCACAACAAGCCTGCCTGGTGACGCTTCGCGAGCGGCGCGAGGGTCCGCGCGGCGAAAATGACGTAATCGCTGTGGCTCCGCGTGTGCGCGAGTGCCTCGCGCGCTGTCGGTTCGCGAGGTCGTGCACCTCTCGACTTTTGTAACTTCGCGCCGCGCTTCAGCGCAATGAACAAAGTCACGTTTTCAGGGTTCATACACCTTTATAAGGTGGAATTAAAGCACTTGTACGTCACTTTCAAGGTCCATTTCAATATTTCCCAGCATGTTAAACATAATTAAGTTAAATATTTATACATATACTCGAAATAATTCGCTTTTTATCACATTATGTAATGGTTGTTTATTTAAAAAACGCCCAATCTTCACGTCTTCACGTTCTCTCATGTTTCGTCCTGGAATTACAAGAGGCTCGTATTTGTTAACCTAATACAAGAGAACTATTCAGTCAGACAGCTATTTGTTGTGAAACAACAAACAAGTTGTTTACAAGTAGTTACAATTTCAAGCATTTTAAAGTACTTTAACCTAAATTCCAGCACTTTTCAAACCTGAAACATATAGCAACATTAAAATTGGTCAGGTAAATGTTCATTCCCCTGTTTTGAGGGGTGTTTCTACCACATATCGTTTCGGACAAAACGCCTATCGTTTCGGAGAACACTGCAGTGACGCTCGCGAAAGTATAAACGCCTCCACCGTTCGGCCCCCCCCCCCCCCCCCCCCCCCCCCAACAACTTACGTTCGCCACCCCCGCCGCACCGGACCTCAGGGCACAGGTATCTGCCAAAATTGGACCGCGGACAAATTTAGTTGAGTACGCCTGGTATATAATAATCTAGATGAGTGAATATGGTTTTGGCTAAGCTGACTAGCCTGTAGTTTGAGATTTCTGTAGTTGAGGGTGTACAAATTTCTGTACACTACTTTATACTTGTATACTACTATATATATTACATGTTTCACTATTTTTGTGAAGCAAACCCTTGAACAAACATATTTCAAGCAACAATAATATTGATCTCTTTCAGTAAATGTGTAATTTCATATAAAATGTGAAAGAATTTTTGAAAATTTGCCTCATATTTCCAGGTTTAGGACCATATTATTTATTTATGCAATACTCTAAGTCAATGTAACCTCATTAGGAAGAGAGCTGAGATTGTTCTGAACATTTTGATATGAGACATGTGGGTAAAATGCTATAATTAAGTATGTTTAGAGACACATTTATGTAACCATGCTTAAACAGCAAAAATGCCCCTAGACTTGCTAGGGTTTAAAGCCCCTCAACTATGGAATAGCCTTCCAGCTCCAATCCGAGATTCTGACACAGTTCCAATATTTAAATCTAGACTTAAGACTCACCTATTTAATCAAGCCTTCAGCTAATATTCCCATTGTAAGGTGTAGGGGTTCGGGGGCCTCCAGACGTTGAGATTTCTGGTGATCTGAGATGTTGATGCTGTCATCCAGCTGTGTCATGGCATCACTCTAGTTGTGACAATGACTTGACTGGAAAGCAATGTCTCAGTGAGCCCTCATGCCTGTGGACACCTCTGAACCCCTCCCTTTAGCTATGCTGCTATAGATTAGCCTGCCGGAGCCACATGCTCATTACTGGCACGTGAGCAATGTACATTTAAATCAATGGTGGTTTAAATTCATGTCCACTCAGTCTGTATTGTCTATCTTCTTGCATGGCTCTACCCAAGACGATTGGATACAGGCACCTGCAGGCACCTGGGGGATGGTCTGGCTGCCGGTGGATGTGCTGATGCCGGGGTTCACCTGGGGAGTAACACTGCAGTCGGAGCTTACAATACCAGCATCACTGCTCCGACACGGAATGAAAGCCTGGCGTTCATCAACAGACATTTACAGTAACAATATCAAAACCCAGAACTTTCAATTCTACCTTTTACCTAGTCTGATTGTGTGAATTGTGTGTGACTTGTGTATTTGTGTGTTAACGGGCCGCCCAATGGAGGATGGGTTCCCTTTTGAGTCTTGGATCTCCCGAGGTTTCTTCCTATTCCCCACCATCATAGGGAGTTTTTCCTCGCCACTGTCGCCCTTGGCTTGCTCATTAGGGTTCTGGACCCATAGTATTGTTAACCTTGTAAATCCTATAAAGCTGCTTTGCGACAACTTGAGTTGTTAAAAGCGCTATACAAATAAACTTTGATTGATTGATTTTCAGTGAGAAGACTGACCAACGTCTCGTCACCCGAGTATGAGTGACCAATCAAATGAAGCCGGTCAGTCACGTGATCACATAAGCAAACTTTCTCCACCGGTAGCAAGAAAGTGACAGAAAAACCTACCGAGCATCCCTGACCTCATACAGCCAATGTTTATATTACAAACGTGTAAAAGGACAGTTAATGCGCTGTCAGTTGTGTCTGCTAAAACGTGTGGACATTTCAGCCTACAAGAACTCAACATCAAATTTGAGGAAACACGATACGATAAGTTTGCCGTAGGCCTATATATAATTTTGTGTAATGCTATCTCTAAGGTAGGCTATACGTTTGTATGATGTAATTAATAAATGTAACGCAGTGCAATACTAAAAACCAGAGGTGGGACCAAGTCAGTGTTTTGCAAGTCTCAAGTAAGTCCAAGTCTTCATCCTCAAGTCCTGAGTCAAGTCTCAAGCAAAGACAGTCAACTCAAGTAAAGTCTCAAGCAAAGACAGGCAACCGTCAAGTCAAGTCCCAAGTCTGAAACTTGGAATTTCAAGTCCTTTTGAGTCTTTTTTTTTTACAGGCACCAACGCTTTACGAATGCTACGCTGATGCGTTTCTTTACTCGTTTTGTTGGTGTCCGCCAGCCAAAAGATGACAGATCATTTACATTTTATCTTCTCTTAATTACATAAATGTACTTAAACAAGAATGTTTCGTTACATCATTTTACACGAAAATAGCAAGCTTAATCGTAAGCAAGATGCTGTCATTACGAATGGTTATTCTAAACATTTGGATAAAATGTTTAAATATAGACTAATAAAAGGTTAGGGTTATTTTTTCATTGTTTTCTGTTCACGGTGTACTATTGTTACCTGGAGATTCAGTGGGGTCACATATTCTGATGGCTGCCGTCAGAATTGGTGACCCCAGTTAATAAGGCTCACCTGTACATCCCATTCCTGATTTCTTTGTTGACTGCAATGGTGAGGGGATGGTAAAATCTTGTTTAAGTACATTTATCAAGTCAAGTCAAGTCAAGTTACTTTATTAGTACCCGTGGGTAAACTGGTTTCGCAGTTCATGAGAGAGGTATAGATGTCCATACATATAGGCTACAAACACATAACACATATACATAGAAAAAAAAAAAACAATCTAAGACACACAACCTAAAAAAGAAAACAGATAAATAAATTAAAATAAAATAAATTAAAAAAAAAAAGGTACAAACTGTACTGACATAACTGGTATGTGGGGGAAGGGGGATTACCTCTTGTTTAACAGTGTAATCGCAGCTGGAACAAAACTGTTTTTGAACCTATTTGTTCTGCAACCTGGTATCACCAGCCTCCGCCCAGAGGGAAGGTACTGGAACTCACTGTACAAGGGATGTCTACTATCAGCTAGGATAGCCATCGCTATCCGCTGTAGCTGTCTTGCATACAGTGAAGAGGGGTGTAGATGTGACTCGCCAGTCAGTTTACTTGACCATTTCACTATTTGATTTAGGTGATTCTTGTATATCAGAGGAACGTGGCCAAACCATGAGGCCAGAGAAAAGGACACAATTGATTCAATGAAAGTGCGATAGAATAAAATCTATGTAATTAAGAAACTATAAATGTAAATATAAACATCTGTCATATTTTGGCTCGTGGACACCAACAAAACGAGTAAAGACGTAGCATTACGTAAAGCGTTTGTGCCTCTGAACAGAAACTGTGAAATAGCGCCCCCCTGTGGTCACAAAACTCGACGGTCACAGAATCTGGTGTAACGCTGGTCTGCATCAGAAGGACGGAAATGAAATTAATGAGGCGCACTTTATAAATATTAATATGCGTTTTAAAATTTAGATTTGGAGTAAAAAAATCAAGTCTTTGCAAGTAAACAGGTTCAAGTCCAATTCAAGTCCCAAGTTATTGGTGTAAAAGTCCAAGTCAAGTCTAAGTCTCTGAATATTTTTTCAAGTCAAGTCAAAAGTCTTAATATTAATGACTCGAGTCTGACTCAAGTCCAAGTCATGTGACTCGAGTCCCCACCTCTGCTAAAAACCAATTCAAACTAGCAATATATGATGATTTAGTTGAACCAAAGTTTGCTACAAATTGGTGTCAAGATGTAGCTACACGTATTGGCTGACAGTCTCATCAGTTAGTGCCTTTGTGGAACACATTAAAGTTAAACACAAGTTTATATATATATACACTATACACTCAAAAAAAATTAAGGGACACACAACACAACACCTGCTGTTGTGCAAATGGAATAGACAACAGGTAGAAATGAGAGGCAATTAGCAAGACCCCCCCTATAAAGGAGTAGTTCTGCAGGTGGGGACCACAGACCACTTCTCACTCTCATGGGCCTGTAGCAAAGCCCCAGCGCCACACGCCCCGGAAAACCACCCACCACCCGGCAGGGCCCCCCTCCCGCCGAGGAGCCCCCGAGCCGCCCCGGACCACAACCGCCCAGGGGAGCGGGCCAACCGCCCCCACGTTGGAGCACCAGGCCGGGCCCCGGAACCCCAAGGCGCCCCCCCTCTGGAGTGGAGCAGTAACCACAGGGGAGCAGCCGGGAGTGGACCGGGCCTGACCAGCCCCCATATACCCTTATATTCCCCCCAACATGTACTCATTCATCTACCTATACAAAATGAGATAAGGACAAAGACACACATACATCCAAACTAAAACACCCTCCGCGGCGGGGGCAAATGGCTGGACCAGCAAGGATCGGTAGCAGTTCCAGGATGCCACCAGCCCAGCCCTGCGCCTGCGACCCACCCCTGCCCCGGCAGGGAGCAAGAAACGGGTGAAGGAAGGCCTTCCCACCCCTCCACCCCCAGTGCTGTGTAGTGTGTAGGTGTTCGTGTATATGCATGTGTGGTAGTGTGTGATACTATGGTGCAGTTAAAATTGAGGGGACAGGTGCTAGGACAGACGTGGTCACTGGTCCACACTGTCCCCTCAAAGGCCCTCAATGTCTATAGTGCAGTAAAAACTGAGGGACAGACAGTGGTGAGGAGATGGGTGAACCATGGCAGCAGGCCCACCTCGACAACCTCTGGGTAACATGCCTGCCCCCCAGGATCCTAAATGTACAAGGACTGTGTGTGTGTGTGTGTGTGTGTGTGTGTTGGGGGTGAGCTTCACTCCGCCCCCCCCCGGCTCAAGGCAGGGAGTCGACCCGGGGAGACTGGGGGGGCAGCCCTCTCCGTCACCGCATCCAAGCACAGATCCCCACCACCCCCACCACAGAGAGCAGCCGGTCCGGACATCCACATACACCTAAACACATATTCTCTTTCGCATATGTATACACCCACACATATTCATCCCTTTTATATATCTCCATACAACATATACAGCAAATTAATTGAATTAATTGAATGATGTAATTAAGTTATTAACCACATCAAAGTGCATGCCCTTAGCTTGCATCTGTTTGAGCAGCTCTGCAGAGATTTCTTTCAGAAAAAAAGTCACCACTAGCAGATCATTTCAATGATAAGGACTGGGTCGCAAAACTCACTTACTTATTTAAAGACCTACTCCCAGCCATTGCAGGGCCCTTACTTAACACTAGAAGTGCCACGCCTCATTTACATACTTATACCTAGAAGCACGGTGGGCCAGTTATCTGACCACTTTCATCACCTCCTACTAGCGCCGTGTTGTTTTCACCTACTTAAGCGCGCCTCAGGTGGTTAAATGACTGCTGAGTTTTTACACAGGGGAGCTTGTACTGACACATAATTAATGCTAGATGGCATTTTGCACAAAAGGAAGAATGAGCCACCCAAACAAAATATTCGTAATGGTGACATTTGCACGTAACCTCAATATGTTAACAAATTAATGTGACTAAATAACCTTTTAGAATCAGTGCCTTGTGACCTTGTTCTCTGTAGCTTCCCCATTGTCAGTTTTGTTTAGTTTCATATTGCATTTCCTGGTTTGTGCGAAAACGTAAATGCAAAATATTGTTTCAGTTTTGTTTCGTGGTTAGTGTAATAGTTTGCTTGGTTAGTGTAATAGTTTGCTTGGTTAGTGTAATAGTTTGCTTATTTGTCTGTGTGTTATTCTGTTGGCATATGTGTCACTAGATTATCATGTTCGTACGGTACACCACTAACCCACTGCCCGAACCCCCCACTGTGAAGCGTTAACGTCTTTTGTCTTGCTAATGCAACAGACTGCGCTGGAGCCTTCCACCCCCACATCCACAGAAAGTTTGTTCATTTCTCAAAGTATAAAAGTGAAGCCCGTAGACTGAGCCAAAGCAAGTTTATTTGTATACTCAATGTTACGCCATTTCAAGTTTTAATGTTAACTTAAAGTTGTGTATGTTAGTGAATTGCAGGCTATGGTGTACATAACAAATCTACAAATAAATGTCTATAATGTTTTGTGTTAGACAAAGAACAAAAAGCACAAACAGGCAAAATTAATTACAAAAATATCATTATAAAAGGTAGGTTATGTACCTTTGTGTAACAAAACGCAAAATTATTAAAATTATACTTTTGATGGCTTCACGAATATAGTTGCCTCTCTCCTCTCTAATGTTCACTTTGTTCTCTCGCTGTATTGTGTTGCCATTTCAAATGGTGTTTGATCGGTGAATAGCCGATGTGTGATCCCATGTCCTAACGACCGTGTCACCAGTTGTTTGAAGACGTTTCCATCACAGTATGTTGGTTCACAAGCAGCGTTATCACCATTCGGCGATTTACATTTAGCTTATATTGCATAGGTTTTGTTCCCCACCTCAAATTAAGTTCCATTTATGTAGTGAATTGTGAATTTGAGAATAAACCTCTGTCACTGTGGTTAATGTTTGTGCACTGTTTGAACAATATTTGTGTATTTATTGTGGCTTGAATAAGTTTCGTTCCCCACCTCAAATTAAGTTTAATTTATGTAGTGAATTGTGAGCAGATGATAGAACTGTGAGCACATGATAGATAGCGTAAATTGTGAATTTTGAGCAGATAGCGCATGATATCTCTGAATGTCGGTCTAGACATTGTCTCTTTGAAAATGGGATTTCCCAAGTCTGCAGACCAGTATTCATCAAGTTTCATGCTTATACCGGCTGTTATACCTCTCAAATAAACGAGACCCACAAATGCTGTCAGTTCGTCAGCTGTTGATTTGAACTGAGCATTATTTCGTTCAGCCTCTGCCTCTGTGTATTTGTGCCCCACATTTCTGTGTCAATCAAACACAGTAAGCTGGTCTGCGGACCTTTAATTTTGTCCTTGGCATAACACGTAGGCCCTGGGGTTTCCCTCACAATATTGCACTCTTGTGCTCTACCCCGAGGTTTGCCAGCAGTTTGTTCAAACCACACCGTACCGTACCACACGGCCTGAAATGAGTCACCACTAGGGATGCAAATTATCGATTAATTCATTAATCGTTAGTTGACTGATCTTATCGATCGACTTTCGATTAATCGATAAGCGGCGTTTTTCACCTGAATTTCAGTGTTTCAATAGGGCTTTTAAAAATATCAGCTAAATATACTGCTCAAAAAAATTAAGGGAACACTAAAATAACACATCCTAGATCTCAATTAATAAAAATCTTTGAAATCAGTTGAAAATCTCTCATTTCTACATGTTGTCTGTTCCATTTGCACAAGAGCAGTTGAAATTGATTCACAATCAGTGCTGCTTCCTATCTGAACACGAAGTGTGGATGACTTGGAGTTACATTGTGTTGTTTAAGTGTTCCCTTTATTTTTTTGAGCAGTGTAGTTAAAACACTTTGTTCAAAAAGTATATATAATATTATGATAATTATATTGTATTATATTATATATTGCTCAAGTAATTATGCATGAGGAAATTTTTATGGTATAACAAAATACATTCTTTCATTTTAAAAAAGGAATAAATTAAGGACTGGCTCAGTTCAATTTGAAACATTAGACATAAAAAAAAAAATGTTTAAAAAAAAGAAGAAATTAAATAGAGAGCCAAACAGAATATTATTGAGCCCATGTTTGGACAATGTTTCTAGCTTTGTAGTGAACACATGCTGTAACGCGACCGGAGAGTGCCCAAGTTTCCACAACATCATTGAGCTTGTCAGTTAAACTGTCAGCGGTGTGTCTATCCGACATGTTCGTCGTAATCAGCACTGCAGATTTTAGCTGCCAGTTCTCGTCAGTGTAGTGGCACGTCACGGTAATGTAACTTTCTGTTGTTAGAGCCGTCCAACAATCTGTTGTAAGGGCTACAGTAGTAGCAGTAGATAGCTTTGTTTTTAGCTCACTCGTATTTTTTTGTAGCGAGCTTCGAAAACGCTCGCCTTCCCAGTGTAGCTGTGATTTTAGGTTGACCAGGTGCACTGGTGATATGCAGGACAGCTGCATGCATGGTGTTCAAATGATAATTGAGTGAGCTAGTGGAACTGTTGTACTTCAATACCACATTACACACAGAACATTTGACTTCTTTGCCTAAATTAACAATGTTGAAATTGTAGCGACTACTACTCCTCGCAGCGAATTCCCTAACAGACAGGCACTTGGCCCTTTAAGTGACACTGGGAGAGCGGCGCCTGCGCGCGCCAGGGGAGGGGAAGCTATTGTTTGAGTTGCGTGGAAAATAAAGTTTCCCTCCTTGGGATTTTCTGGATTACGCAGTTTCTGCCTCGTTTCCCGAACACGCTTCAAAATGGTCCCACACCGCACGTCTTTTCGCCCGCTTCATTTTGTTTTCCACTCTGGTCTTTCGCGACACGTGTTCACCTCTCGTTCTTACACTCTGTTCAAGTTAATACAGGAGCGCTCTCTAATGATTAATCGTGATTAATACATTTTGATCGAGTAACGTCTTAATCGACAATTAATCGAAAGTCGATTAATCATTTGCATCCCTAGTCACCACCACACTCAGTTTCAGAGTCCGATTCTGAATCAGATTCGCCCTCCGATTCCATCTCATCAATATTGCACAGCATGTCCAGTACTTGCTTTGGGGTGCACATCATTCTCCGTGCCATTTTTATAATGCACTATGCAACCGTTCAAATGCCCAAATCGAGGATTCACGCAAACTGTGTTGCTGTTCAAACGCCCAAACTGAGCTTTCAAGCAAACTACGTTGCTGTGCGATCATTTTCACTCAAACTTTTGTAATGCCAGTGTGTCAAAAGCAGCCATACATATTGTATGTATCTAACAGCTAGCCCTGGTGTAACGATTATCAGAGACAGGAGTGACGCAAACGCAAGTTAATGAATATTTAATGAAAAGAAGAAAGCAAGACACTAGAACAAAACACCAAATACAGATAGGGACGGTAATATACAACGAAGGGATAATGCTAAGGAATGGGACTGCACAACATCTAAGAAGAGAAAACACACACGGAACCATTACAACTATACATAATCCTGAAAACGCACACGTGTGAAACATACACTAACAGTGATGACCACAAACGTAACCGAGAACATGAACAGACGTAAGAATACTAGAAATAGAAGGTAACCGAAACGTAACCTGAAACCACACAGCGAAAGGAACTAACAGGATACAATACAAATCTTAATGGGGTACAAAATACACTGAGTGGGGAGGCAGGGCAACAGGGAGTAAACACATACTACACCAGAACTGAGATCATAACTGACACGGAACATGAAAGAAATTGCTAGTAAGGTAAGATGAAGAGAATAAGACAGAGCAGGACAAGGCAAGGCTAGGTAGTACTCACACTACAAACACACAATGACCGACACGGGAGTGAAACACCACGGGGATTATATACACAGAAAACAAGACGGTGAAACGAGACGCAGGTGGGGACAATGATGGCAGGGGCGTGGCAGACAGGGGGAGAGACCATGGGGACAGGGAAACTAGGCGGGACCAAGGAGGAGGGAGGGGCTGGATGTGACACCTGGCGAAGAGGGATTATACCCGAGAGATAATTTCTTTGAGATATTGATTGATAAGTAGTTTACCATTCGCAGAATTCCTGCAAACTACTAAAGCATTTATAAGGCAAAGCAAGACTCACTCACAGTTTCAAAACCGTTGATGTAAACTTATATATAGCATATATGTAACGTAGCTCGCGCTACGGAGCGAGGAGACGGACACAATCGCTGAGAGGAGCGAGATTTATTAAAGGGAATACCATACTCGTCGTCAGAAAGCCAGGCAGGGTCGATCACAGGAGGGCAGTCCGAATAACAGAGGTACACAGGCATACTGAACACGACGGGGGAACAAAGACAAACTCACGAGCAAGATGAATACAGCGAACAGAAAGCACAAACCGACAGCATGAACAATTGGAATGACAAAATCACGGATGACACGACTGGGGAATGACGGGACTTATATACATAGAACCAAACTAGGGACAGGTGGTGACAATGACACAGGGGCGTGGTAACAAACGAGGAATCAAAATAAACGAGCAGGGCGGGACAAACAGGCAGGGAACACAGACATGAGGGAACCCAGAGTGACAGCTATGAGAGGGGGCGTTGCCCTACGTGACAGAACCCCCCCTCAAAGCGTGCCACTCCGGGGCACGCAAGTGCAGACAGGACAGGGACAGCGGACACAGGACAGACCGGAGGGACAGGACCAGACAAAATAGGATGAGGGACCTGGGACACGGCATGACACAGGACACAGGGAGACCGGATAGGGCCAGGGCGAGGCACAGGAGCAGGGCTGGACAGGACAGGACTGGGGACAGACACTGGAGCGAGGCCAGGGGACAGGGCAGAGGTAAACACTGAGGCAAACACGGCCTGGACGACGGAGACTGGGACAGGAACGAAGTGGGTCACAATCTGGGGAACAGACACGGGAACCGGGACAGAGAGGACACCACCGGAACTAGACACAGGGACGGGCACAAGGACACGAACAGGCACACACACAGGGACTGGGACCAACACAAAACCAGGGACAGAACATGGGAGCAAGGGGAACATGGGCAAAGAGACAGGGGCACATGGCAGAGCAGGGGGCACAAAGAGTCCAGGCCCAATAGAGGGCAGCACAGTCTCTGGGGACACAGGCGCGGCCGGGCGGCGGGCAGCGGGAACAGGCGCGGCCGGGCGGCGGGCAGCGGGAACAGGCGCGGCCGGGCGGCGGGCAGCGGGCACAGGCGCGGCCGGGCAGCGGGCACAGGCGCGGCCGGGCGGCGGGCACAGGCGCAGCCGGGCGGCGGGCAGCGGGCACAGGCAGGGTCCGCTGGCGGGCAGCGGGAACAGGCAGGGTCCGCTGGCGGGCAGCGGGAACAGGCAGGGTCCGCTGGCGGGCAGCGGGAACAGGAGCCGGCGTGGACGACCTCTCCAGGGTCGCGGGGACAGGAACCGGCGTGGACGACCTCTCCAGGGTCGCGGGGACAGGAACCGGCGTGGACTGCCGACGGGCAGCGGGGACAGGAACCTGGGGTGAGGAGATGCGCTCGGGGGGCGTGTACGCCAAGCCGACGTCCTCGGGGGGCGTGTACGCCAAGCCGACGTCCTCGGGGGGCGTGTACGCCAAGCCGACGTCCTCGGGGGGCGGAGCCACCAAGCCGACGTCCTCGGGGGGCGGAGCCACCAAGCCGACGTCCTCGGGGGGCGGAGCCACCAAGCCGACGTCCTCGGGGGGCGGAGCCGCCATACTGACGTCATCGGGGGGCGTGTCCGCCAAGCCGACGTGGCTATTACTCCCCCCCAAAAAATACATGGGGGTGTCTTGTGGAGTAGCCGGCGGGATCAGCGGTGTTAGGTCCTCCTCCTCAGTGTCCGGGTTGAGCCTGGAAGAACACACAGACACACACGCCCCTCGGTGGCTCTCTCTGCGATGGCTCCGCCTCCTCTGAGGCGTCGGGAGCTCGCAGCAGCCATTGAGAGCCGACCGAGGGTTAAGCCAAAGCTCGTCTGTGCATTCCCTCCGTCTGCCCGCTGCTTGTACCACAGGTTGCTCACCCCTGTGGCGTTCGTCAAGCAGGGCAGACTCACAGCGCTCAAAAGGAGTCTCGCCGCGAAAGCCAGTAGTGAGAGACTGCGCTTTCTTCGGTCTGCGACGAGACTTCCTTGTTCCCACAGCGCCAGGGGTATTCCTGTCTCCGGCTCGTTCGCGCTGTAACACATGAGAGTTAAACTGCACGGAAGCAGCCAACAACTCGTTACAACGACTAAACTCACCGGAGTCTCGCTCTCTCGCTGTGTCTTCGGTGGATCCGTGATTATGTAACGTAGCTCGCGCTACGGAGCGAGGAGACGGACACAATCGCTGAGAGGAGCGAGATTTATTAAAGGGAATACCATACTCGTCGTCAGAAAGCCAGGCAGGGTCGATCACAGGAGGGCAGTCCGAATAACAGAGGTACACAGGCATACTGAACACGACGGGGGAACAAAGACAAACTCACGAGCAAGATGAATACAGCGAACAGAAAGCACAAACCGACAGCATGAACAATTGGAATGACAAAATCACGGATGACACGACTGGGGAATGACGGGACTTATATACATAGAACCAAACTAGGGACAGGTGATGACAATGACACAGGGGCGTGGTAACAAACGAGGAATCAAAATAAACGAGCAGGGCGGGACAAACAGGCAGGGAACACAGACATGAGGGAACCCAGAGTGACAGCTATGAGAGGGGGCGTTGCCCTACGTGACAATATATTAAATAATATTAATAAAGTATATATTTTAAGATTTTGGAAAGTGAAACACTCACTTTCGTTCAACTGACGAATTCTGTTTTTTCTTTACACATAATCAGTTTGAACTTTGTGATTAATTTAGTTTTGAAAACTATGGATCTTTATTTAATTATACTATGACATATGAATCTTTGCGACACCCGCTGGCAGAAAAGAGAATCACGGTCTTGAAGTGTAGGCGACGACGGCAATATTACAGAGATACGAGCGAAATCGATTTAAACTAGCCTGTGCAGGGTTTCTTTTAACAATGTAAAAATACTAGTTTATTAAAAGGACAATTCTGGGAAAAGTCATGAAAGGAGGGTTCAGAAATTAGATCCACTGCAAAGATATTATTTATTTTTTTGTGCTGCTGCAGTCAAGTAACCAGTGCTCGGCGCTTAGGTATACGTAGGTCGAACAGAGGCGGCGCTTGTAGTAGACGTCACAGCGGTTAAATGACTGGCGCTTTGCCTCTTCTAGTGCTAAACTGACCTCACTGGAGACACCAGCCGGTCTCCTAGTCTCAACTTGGAAGTGGCCACGTCGGCTCTCGGACCATCACGAGACTGCCAAGCGTGGATGGGGCATGCGAGGCGAGAGGCCAATATACATTTGTCAAATCATGTGTGATTTATGCCCAGTAATGAAAGGAGGGTTCTGAAATTGGATCCAGTGCAAATATATAATTGAAACTACTAGAAGCTTGGCGCTTCTAGTAGTTATGAGGCAGGAAACCACAAGCCTTCCTGTTTTGAAGTGAAACCTACCTGTGCTGGTGTCTTATAACCTGCACACTCAAGTGTCTTTATATTCCTGTTTGTCTTTTAACAAGAAATGGACTGGAAATTCATATTAACAAATTCTAAGGCACAGTTACCTATTAGCATGTTACTCCTTGTCACTGGAATAATTGGCACAGAAAAATTATTTGAAACTGACTTCATTTGCCCTTGCAGTGAAAAGGATAGAAAGCATATTTTTTGGCTTTACCTGGTAATCCCTGCGATTTCTGTGTTCACCATCACATTTTACCTTGCGACTAGATCACATGGAACACAGAAAACAGAGAAAACACCAAGAACTCAAATAAGAAGTCACCAAGAAGACACAGAGGAAA
Organism: Brachyhypopomus gauderio; assembly: GCF_052324685.1. Lineage (NCBI taxonomy): Eukaryota > Metazoa > Chordata > Actinopteri > Gymnotiformes > Hypopomidae > Brachyhypopomus > Brachyhypopomus gauderio. The sequence goes on from NC_135228.1 coordinate 7,246,052, forward strand.
CAATGAGAACACCAGCAGTTCAGGAGGAAAGTCTGATGAGAATACAAAGTCAACATTCAGCTCACATCTATGCGTATTTGGCAATTAAGTCTGGAATCAGTTTGTTTGCAAGTCTCATTTGGGTGGTCCTGTTCCTCGGTGATGGAAGATATCTGGACTGCTTGAAGCATAATGTAACTGTACATTATGTAACTGTACATGTTAATGACTGTCAAAAAAAGGACACCAATTACTACAAAATCTTGTCTAAGGTAATCTACTTACAACTGTCTACTTAAATCTGTCACTGATACTGAATATGTTACAACTATCCTGTCCAGATGGCAATTTATTGATTTATATACTCAATCAGGAAACTGTGAGTATGAGTATGTTTTACTGATAATGTATACTGATACTGATTACTGATAATGTATGTTATCTGTGTATACATTTAGCATCCATAATACGGTCACAGTTAGCAGGCTGGATGTGAAGGATAAGTTGAACTAGTATGTGTGTTGAATGTGTGTCATTAAGTTGGCAGCTCCTTTGTTGTCAAATGGACCAATTAACCACAACTTTGTTGTCTTTTGTCCCAGATCATAGGTCTCTATTTACTGCTGGTACTGTCAGTTTTGCCACTGCTTGTAAAACTCTGCCATTCACACATCCATTCCTACTGTCAGCACGGTTCGAAATGCAGCTGTTGCTTGAAATGGTGCAGATTATCAAAAATGTGTTGTGATAAATGCAATGAAGAATGCTGTGATGAATGCTGTGAAGAATTCTACTCTGACAAGGATGCTTTAAATCAAGTCACCGAGCAACAGGTGCACCAGATTCAAGAAACCAACATTCTTTTGCAAGATATTTCTGTGAATCCAGAATAACCTGGTCTTCCAGCTGTTTTACTATGTTAAATGTATATTCAGAGTAGTCATAAGCAGATGTGGCTATGAATTACTTTCAGCTCACAATTGGGTGTGCATTCCTTGGTGAATAGAAGATGATAGATCACTTTTTTTAAACTTTTTTTCTTTGCATTAAATTGCATTGGTATATTTTTAAAGTATGTTTAATATGCTATATAATCATCTAATCTTGTTCCTCAGCACATGTGTTTGTTGTAATTCTTGTAAAGTTTTCTCACAGCTTCATGTGTACTTTTGTGTGCAGTAATTGCCACATCCTGTCTTCGCAGTGAACTAGGTCTGCCTACGACAGAAGTAAAAACTAACAACATGATTCAGGATATGAAAATCAGTTTGATCTTTGTTTATGTTGTGAAACAATGGGTGTTGTGTAAAGTTGTACATACAAATCTAGAACATCATAACATGTTACATCAATCATCATGTTAATCCATTAAAAATACAAAGTTACATGTAGAGATGCACACTGGAGTAAATCAGTTATGTATGATGAAAGTGATGAAATTGTATTAGCAAGTACATATTAAATGATACATATCTCTGTAGTCTATAGTCTCTTGAAAACAACATATGGTATGTGTGATTAAATCTAGTAGCCTACATGTTTTCTAACTGGCATGACCAAAACACTAAAAAAATCTGAAAATAAGCTAAGGAATCTAGCAGTTAATACAAAAGAACAGAATAAAAGTGTCACATTGGCCACCCATGACTAGTCCAAATTACAATTCAAATTCTAATAAAAGTTAAGGATAGTGAGACATAAGCAATAAATAAAAAAATTAAATAAGACATGATCATTAAAGAGAGTAAACCCTGCCTAAGTCACAATATCATCCCACCTTTCTCTCCACTTGTGGATATAACAGATCCTGCAGATGATTCTTTCCACTCTGGGAGAATTAATCTGTCACCTCATCTAGAGGGTGGCAAATCTGTCGATGACCTTTTGGTGCATGACTCTCTCAAGCACCTCAACTGACATCACAGTTTGGTGCTGGTGTCTGCTTTGTCCCATGGTCCTCTTCAGCCACCTACCTACCAATAACAACATGTGATTGGTGATTCAGTGCAGCAAAAATGAGCACTGCTGTTAACAGGTAGTCAACTTTCAGACATGTGTGATGGCTGCTACATGTGGATACACAGACAAATGCAGACTTCACTAAACCAGAAGAGCGTACCAGAGAGTACACCAACAGACATAATTCAATCTCATAGTACATATACAGTCCAAGTAAAGTTATACCAAGGGCGATCAATAGCAAACAAAGGTACAGAGGGGCAAATCTAAAAAGGTAAATAGAAAAACACAGACTGGGTCGAAGCATGAAAACATGCAGGATAGAAGAATAAACACTTGGTATGTTGTCAGATATCTGTAGGCAATACTTTGCAAAGTGGATGTAGCAATTCTAGGCTTTCTACTAGTGCAGTGTAGAGAGACAAGTGACTTCAATAATGAGGAGAGGCGGAACGAGGTAGACACTGCTGGGGCTCTTGGGACTTCTCTCCATGGTGAGGTGCTCTAACATAAACCCCTAAACATATAAAATGGTCAAAAATACAGTATTCAGCAATAACCTGGTGTAAATACAAAATATAAATAGACAAAGATGAATGACCTTCAGGTGGTGAAGCCACTAATGGCTAACACCCACCAAAGAGGTGGGTACACAAAACAAAGACAAATACTGCCACTGTTGAAGGAAGCGGCCAGCAGGGGGCCTCTGTACCATGACAGTGCCATTAAAACATTTGTGCTATCATGTTATAAAGATAAGCATCATCCAGCACACCATCAACATCCAAATCACACCAGATTAATCTGGTTCTGTGAGTTTGTGTTGTTAAAAACAAATAGTCCCTGCTTCTGATGACAGACATTTAAAGACGGGCATGTAAAGAAATGGCTTAAACGGCATCTAAAGCCATTTCTATGGAAATGAAGCTCAGTGGCGACTGGTGCTTAATGTTCTGAGGAAAATGTTGCAAACAAACTGACAAAGCGAGATTGTACCATGTTTAGCAATAGCAGAGGAATAATTGTATTGGCATATTAATATATACTTAAATATATTCTAGTTTGGTTAGTATTTGCTCTGGTAGCTAGCTTAGGTACCAAGCTAGCAAATATTTTATTTAATGGTAGTTTATTTTCTAAATGCACATTTCTTCTTAAAGTCTGGAAGCCATGACTGAGGTGCCCTTGAACAAGCTGCTCCATGGGCTAGGGCTGCCCACCACTCTGGGCATGTGTGCACCACAGCCCCCTAGTAATCCCTTCTGTGTGTGGAGGACAAATTTTGATTGGGGGTGAAAATCACAATTGACACATATGACATGTATATATGGGTGCGTGTGTGTGTATATATTGGGGTGAATGTGTACATATATTTTTGGGTGTATATATGTGTGTAAGAGTGTATATGTGTGTGGGTGAATGTGTGTGGGAGTGTATGTGTTTGTGTGGATGCATATGTGTGTATAGGTGTATATATGGTGAGGGTGTATATATTAGGGTGTGTGTGTGTATGTGTACATGGTTGTGTGTGGGCTATACAGACGTGTGGACTTGTAGTGGATACATATGTTAGTTTATGGATTATGAACGGGGCACCATCCTGATTGCTCAGGAATCAGTATTGTGATAACGGAGTTAGGTGGAATATGGTTTGATCAGTCTCATTACTAAAGGGTTAAGTTCTGGTTCCGCGCAGTGACCTAATACCATCGACCAAAATATGCATTTACCACCATGACCAGATGAATAAATGTCCACATTTATTAAATGGTTAAAATTACAATTGATATGAAGAGTAGCATATGGAACGATTTGGCTCAAATTGAAATTAAACCTATATGTGAATTTCCTAATCTAAACCAAGGATATAAGAGTGAACAACAAAGAATATAAAATTGAACAACAACAGCGAATGATAGTTATCGGCGGTCATGAGGTTTAAATGTATTATATGACTATCCTTAGGCTTGCCTAATTAGCGTAGGACCCAGGGACGGACACGAGGTCTTTAGAGAGAGAATAGAAAAGAAGAAAGAAGTAGGTTTGGGCAGGTTAATGGTAACAGTATTTACTATTTCAGACTCCGGGAGAGATAGAAGCTGGCAACCCCAAAACAGCACATGAACTGAGCGTCTTACTTCGAAGAAGAGGCGTGGTTACGCGGACCAACCGGTGCGCGTTCACGGTTAGTTTCTTGAGGCAGCTAAGGTCTGCGGAGCAGGTCACGTGAGACGGCTCGAGTCGCGGAGACGTAGCGGTGACGTCACAGTCGCAGCTGGAGGGCGAAGACAAACTTGTGCAAATGACTTGACTGAGAAAGAAGATGAGCTTGACTTGAACGACTAGACTAAATAAAAGTACTTATGATGACGAAACGTAGAATAAAGAAAATAAAATAAAATAAAGAAGAATCTTCTGTTGGACTCAGTGAGAGCGTTAGTTGTGGTTTCTTGGCATCGCTCTTCTGGACTCTGCGGTGTTCGGCGTGAGTCCAGCACTCTGTTGGTCACGATGGTTTGGTGTATTTCAATGAGTTCAGTGTCTTTGAGTCTCAGCGAGTCTGGCGAAGTTCTCCAAGTCCTCCCAAATTACCAGGCTGCCAAGCTCATTGTTTCGCTTCGAGCAAGGGCTTTTAAAACAAGTTTTAGGGGCATAATTGTAAGGCGCTTTCATGTTCATCAGGCCATTGACCATTGGCCTTTATTAATGAATATTCATGACCTTTGCCCAGACAGGGAAGAGAGAGAGAGAGAGAGAGAGAGAGAGAGAGAGAGAGAGAGAGGGTGGGGGGGAGCGAGGAGTGCCCGTCTTTCCAGGTCTAGTTAATGACTTAACCAAAGAAGACAGATTAACACAAATCGAAGACAAAGTAAACTATTCCTAAATAAATTGTCTTACATACTCTGCCTAAACAAGAATTAATTTGGTTCTATTAGTCTACACATTGAGCCATTCTCAATTTCCACTTTTGGACAACAAATGACACATAATGCACAGACAGGCATGAATGTGAGGTCACTTAAGCACACATGAAAATGATTACATTTGATGAGTAACATACAAACCAGTGGGGAACCGTCAGGGCCCTCTACGCCCTCTCAGAGGGCCTAAAATATTTTTAAAACATAAATATATATAATTTATCCAATTAAAAAAAAAATGGGAGAATAATGGGCGGAATAATTTTCCACCATTATTTGCAAATAAATTATTTAAAAGTCAGACAAAATGATTTTCTCAATTTTTTTTTTTACATTTTGTCTCTCATAGTTGAGGTCTACCTATGATGTCAATGACCGGCCTCTCTCATCTTTTTAAGTGGGAGAACTTGCACAATTGGTGACTGACTAAATACTTATTTTCCCCACTGTATAATGAGGGTGTATATAAGGGGCTATGTATATGTATGTAGGAGTGTATATGGGTGTGAACGAAAGTGTGTGGGTGTATATGTGCAGGTGAATATTAGGGCTGCCATAATTAGTCGACTAGTCAAGATTGTCAACTATTGTTGATGCATTGTTTTTTGTTTTGTTTTTTTTTACTTTTTTCTCTCTAAACTTTCCACTGCTGCGTCTGCCTTTCTGTCCTTGACGCACATGCGCAGTAGTGGAAACCGGAGTAGGCAGTGGACGACATCCGAAGACGTTATATAGACAGGCTCTGGTATCATGGCTACCCAGCTACAGAACTCTAAAATGTGGGTCACTTTAAGAAAGTGAAAGAGAAACGCATGCAATGCAATATCTGCAAGGCAGAACTTGCCTTCCACGGCAGCACAACCGCGATGTACGAACCCAAGCATGTTGTGGTTGATTTTGACTGTCACAATTTTAGTTAGCTGCTAATTTTTGCGTAAACAGAGCGATAACTTAGTACTTACTCATCTTGATATCTGTAAAAGTTAACATTAGCAATGGCGATTTGTTTCATTAGCCTTAGCACGCATTAATGTGTTTTTGTCAATGAGACCAAAACTTTATTTTTGTGAATAATTCTTGTTTCAGGTACCTACCTCAAATCAAATCAAATCAAATTTATTTGTATAGCATGTTGGGGTGATGCTACTGATATTGTAGGCTCCGACTGCAGTGTTACTCCCCAGCTGAACCTCGGAGAAGAAAGTTAATTACCTACCTAATTTGATTTAAATCGGGTCATAGCATAGCTACGTTTGATGCCAGAGACAAATGAAAGAAAGAAAAAAAAAATTATTTATTAAAATTATAAAAAATATATAATTGTTTAATAAATGTATTTTTGTATTGTTTAAGCCAGTGCCTTATCCTTATTTTAATAATTATTTTTTTAATAATATGCAGCAACAAGCTGCATATTTCATTAAAGGTTTAATGATCTATGATCTTAATTGTTGTAACGTATTGACAAGGCAGACAAGGATCCAAGTGCGGAGAATAGCCGCTTTTATTGAAACAACAATCACAGAGCAATCGAACAGGTGAGTTACTTCGTTCAGGGTGCGCTGTGCAGGAGTGTTGCAAACGTAGTCAGGACGGTCCAGGGTCACGCCGGTGAGACAGAAGCCAGCAGGTACAGAGGGACTAGGCAGGGAACGAGGTCTAGGAGGAGACCAGAGGTCGGTACACAGAAAGGTACTAACACAGAGAGAACGCGTGGTGTGTGGCATGGCAACAATACTTCGCAACCCAGAAGAGAGAGGAGGAAGCTTAAATAGTTGCAAAGGGGAGGGGTGATGAGCAGCAGGTGAACCGCATCTGCAGGGAGATCATGTGATATTCCTGACAATTGTTTTTATTTTTAGTTAGCATACAGCTGAAATCGAATGATGGTTATATAATAGCAGCTGCATTCTAGTGCGATAAGCTGTATGTTTTATAATCAATTAATGTATGATCCGATTAGTTGACTAATCATAAAAATGAATCAGTGATTAGCAGAGGTGTCAATTCCAGGTTCAGAAAGTAAAAGTCCTCACCAGGGGCCTCATGTACGCGTACGCTATGTTTCACGCAAACGGTCAGATGTACGAAATGTGATTTGAACGTGAGAAAGTGCGTAAACCTACGACACATTCACCTCTGGCGTACGCATGTTTCTAATGTGTATTCATCAATTAGCGACACTTAGAGGTCATGCATTGAAATTACAACTATTAAGATATCCTTCACGCACACATTGTATTAAGCCCTTATTGGGTAAAATAAAGTAAATTAATCAGAAAATTAAATAGTAAATTAATCAGACAATTTCACTGCCTTACTGAAATAATCATTCAACGTGTTTCCACTTAGCCTAGATTATATAAACATGCATTAAATGTTTCGCTGGAGTTCTTGGGAGATGGCAACGTTGGCATTACTGGAAGATATTGATAATTCGCCGAGAGCGCGTTTTCTGTGACCGTTATGATTCTATAGCCCATGATGATGGCTGGCTTATAAGCCGTTTCAGATTTCCAAGAACTGTCCTCTTGTGTTGAGTTGGGTCCACTTTTGGAGAGAGAAACGCAAGGAGTTGCGCATTGCCAGCGACAACGCTTGGCTTCCTGGCGACTGGCTCGTTTCAAAGAGAACTGGCAGACCGGTCGGGATGTCCCAGTCATCTCTGAGCCGGGCCATGCCAGCTGTTTTGGATGGGATCATCTGAATGTCAGCTAGTTATATAAAGTTCCCATATAAAACGGTTGACCAGGCAAACATTAAAGCAATAATGCAACCCTAATATAATCGGAGCAATTGACTGCACACACATTTCTATAAAGGCACCATCTGAGGAGGAATTTGCTTATGTGAATAGAAAGCACTTTAATTCCATAAACGTGCAAATAATCTGTGATGTAAAAACTTACTAATGTAGTGGCACTTTGGCCTGGATCAACCCAATGATTCGTACATCCTTACAAACTGCATGGTTTGGATAAGATTACAAGCTAGCAGAGTGCGTGACGGGTGGCTTCTTGGTAAGCAACAAAATGAAAGCATTTAAATAAAAGCATTTTATGCTAATTATTCAGCTTAGAATAATTCATTTTAAACATGGGTAATTGTTAAATTACTTAGGAAACAGCAGCTACGTGCTCAAGACGTGGCTGATGACCCTTTGTAATCCACAGACTGACCGGGAGCGGAGATACAATTCTCTTTATTCTCCACCCGGTCAGTCGTGGAGAGGGCGATTGGACAGCTGGAAAGCCGGTGGCGCTGGCTGGACAGGACCGTGGGAATGCTACTGTATTGGCCAGAGAATGTGTGTTGTATTGTGAGGGCATGTGGAGTCCTGCACAATGTTGCTCACAGGTATGCCGTGCCATTGTTAGAGGTGGTGGAGCACCCAGCGAACCCAGAGCCTGGACAAATTAATGTGCAGCACAAATTTTAACCAATTATTTTATTGAATCGCTGATGGTAGTGAGCGCATCACTGATATTTTTAGGTGCATTATATTATTCTGACAGTGTGTATTATTCTGACCCCACAACATTTAAAGCTTAACACACACTGTCCCACTCAGACCTTTTGCGCTTTTCCGTAATGCCACAACGTGCCTAACAAACATTTTTTCCGCACCTCTACCTCATTCAGGAGCGTCTCTTTCGGTGAAGTTCCTCTCCTTTCCCCGTTTAGACATGGTTTGTGATAGATCAGAGAGCAAACTTCTCCGGTGCAGGGCAAATTTAAATGAATTTGCATATTTATAGGGGGGCGTGTCACCGTGTGCGCTCAATTCCATGTTGATTGGGATGTACAAAAGAAATGTGCGTGGATTCCGGCGTACGCAGGGTTTAATACATCTGGATTTTTTAATGCGTATTTTCTGGGATTGTACGTACGCCAATTTTTAGTAAGAAATCCACGCAAGTCTTTGTACATGAGACCCCAGGATTTTGCTCAAGCTTGCTAGATTTTTTTAATTAGTGCAATCCAGGTAAAATTAGTGGAATTAACACAATCCAGGAAGCCTGAGCAAAATCCTGGTAATGTCAGGAAGGGGGCAGTCATGGCCTGGTGGTAGGGAACTGGTCTTGTGACCAGAGGGTCGTGGGTTCGATTCCCAGACCTGAGGCCATGTCTGAGGTGCCCTTGAGCAAGGCACCTAACCCCAACTGCTCCCCGGGCGCTGGGCTAGGGCTGCACAACAATAGACATAGAAGACAAGATGCATAACATGACACTAAACACAAGAAGTATCGAACCCGGTAAAACCGGGACAGAACAGAAGCAAACTTACAATAGTAACACCATGTACACATACACACACACACCCTAATATATACACCCTCACCATATATACACCTATACACACATATACATCCACACAAACACATACACTCCCACACACATTCACCCACACACATATACACTCTTACACACATATATACACCCAAAAATATATGTACACATTCACCCCAATATATACACACACACGCACCCATATATACATGTCATATGTGTCAATTGTGATTTTCACCCCCAATCAAAATTTGTCCTCCACACACAGAAGGGATTACTAGGGGGCTGTGGTGCACACATGCCCAGAGTGGTGGGCAGCCCTAGCCCATGGAGCAGTTCGTTCAAGGACACCTCAGTCATGGCTTCCAGACTTTAAGAAGAAATATGCATTTAGAAAATAAACTACCATTAAATAAAAGATTTGCTAGCTTGGTACCTAAGCTAGCTACCAGAGCAAATACTAACCAAACTAGAATATATTTAAGTATATATTAATATGCCAATACAATTATTCCTCTGCTATTGCTAAACATGGTACAATCTCGCTTTGTCAGTTTGTTTGCAACATTTTCCTCAGAACATTAAGCACCAGTCGCCACTGAGCTTCATTTCCATAGAAATGGCTTTAGATGCCATTTAAGCCATTTCTTTACATGCCCGTCTTTAAATGTCTGTCATCAGAAGCAGGGACTATTTGTTTTTAACAACACAAACTCACAGAACCAGATTAATTTGGTGTGATTTGGATGTTGATGGTGTGCTGGATGATGCTTATCTTTATAACATGATAGCACAAATGTTTTAATGGCACTGTCATGGTACAGAGGCCCCCTGCTGGCCGCTTCCTTCAACAGTGGCAGTATTTGTCTTTGTTTTGTGTACCCACCTCTTTGGTGGGTGTTAGCCATTAGTGGCTTCACCACCTGAAGGTCATTCATCTTTGTCTATTTATATTTTGTATTTACACCAGGTTATTGCTGAATACTGTATTTTTGACCATTTTATATGTTTAGGGGTTTATGTTAGAGCACCTCACCATGGAGAGAAGTCCCAAGAGCCCCAGCAGTGTCTACCTCGTTCCGCCTCTCCTCATTATTGAAGTCACCTGTCTCTCTACACAGCACTAGTGGAAAGCCTAGAATTGCTACATCCACTTTGCAAAGTATTGCCTACAGATATCTGACAACATACCAAGTGTTTATTCTTCTATCCTGCATGTTTTCATGCTTCGACCCAGTCTGTGTTTTTCTATTTACCTTTTTAGATTTGCCCCTCTGTACCTTTGTACCCTCTGTACAGAAGAAATTCAAATGACGTAAGCCCCCCCCCCCCCCCACCCGGCTTACGTCATTTGAATTTCTTCTGTAGCAGACAATCCTAGCATTAGGTCATATAGTATATAATATAGCCAAACATCAAAGCTGTTTCTGACAGCTCACTGGTTTATACTTGATGTGTCGTGAGCGGCGCGAGGGTCCGCGCGGCGAAAATGACGTAATCGCAGTGGCACCGCCCGTGCGCGAGGGCGGTCGATCGATCGATCGCGATATAATACTTAATTTGTGTCCATTTTACACCGCCCCGGTAACAATTTATGTTCGCCACCCATCAACAATTTACACTAGACCCCCCCTCCAAGTTCAAATCTCACACTCAAGTGATGTTCAAAAGTTGGCAACCCTCTTAATGTAATACAGGAGAACTGTAGGTAAAAAAAAACCATATATATATTTTAGCCATTGAGCTTATTTTGAGAATTATTATTATTTTACAGAATTTTATATTAATTAAAGATTTCAAGATTATTTAAAATTATAGACTTTAAATAAAAAATAAATTGCTGGGCTCTTTGATGGGCCCCCCTGGCCCTGGACAACAGACCCGGTTGTCCCCCCTGTCGACGGGGCTGATCATGGTTCTGGAAACTGAGTGGAAACTCAGTGTTTTCTATTTCCAAAAACTGGGTTTAGTACTTTCATCTAGCCAGCTAGTTAATGTATTTCAAATATAATTTAAATGTAACCTTGGCTCCTAATCATAATGCTGATTGCAGAGAAAGGACATTACAGGAAATCAGTGTAAATGTATAGGCAAGTATACAGGGATAGGCATGTGTAAGCAAGGCCCAGCAATGAACATTTAAGTTTGAATTGAAATACACCACAAAGTCCTGCCTGAAATACTGAAATTCAGCCATTTTCTTTCTTATAAGTTGATTTAATCATGCAACACTTTCCATATTGTTTCTTCGGTATCTTGTTTAGGTTTGTGGTTTGTATTCAGTATGTCGTTACGTGTTGGTTATATTTCTATGTCAGACTCCCTGACGGATTTGACCCGAGCCTGCCTGCACGACCCTGATTATGGACTTCCCTTCTCGCTCTTCTCAGTGTTTGTGTCCGCCTTTTTTAACTACTGCGTCCTCCTTTTGCATTCATTTTACTGTGTGACTGTCACCTCACAGACACCTCTATCTCCTGAAGGAGATGATGTTTAACGCAAACATCTACTACAATATGGAGTTGTTGGCTGTAGTCAAGCCACTTCTTAGCTGATGAAGCTATAACGCCAGGTTTTTCTCTAGTGTTCTTCATTTTTTCAGTGTTGAGCAGTGTATAAGTGTGGTGGATATATAATTGCAAGCTGTGTTGTTACTGTAGGCTTCTGCTAACTGGCAAGCTAAGTTTATAATGGCCCTGACATTTTTATCCATTATGCCAGATTCTTGCCTTCAGACATAACCTTTTGAAGGTCTTCACATGGTGTTGTGCCCTGGTGTCTGAATGCCCATGACAGAAGCAGACATGAGGTAGCTCGTGGCCTGGTTTCCATTTTAAGTCAACCACATTGTTCCGTGAAACAGACGGAGGAAGTGTTCTAGGGGTGGTCTGAAACCCCCTTTCTTGTGAAGGAAAGAAACAGCTATGTGTTCTTGTTTCTGACACTCGACCAAGTGATATGATACTTCATCAAAAATGTGTAGTATGCCTTAACTATTTTTTTACTGACCATAGTGACACATTAAAACAATCATTTAAAGATAATTTACTACTTAGTCTCATAGTTTTTATTCAGCTATTAATAAAGTCACAGTACCAGTACCATAACGTGATAGTACAATCCGTATCATTACCATCACTTACAAAGTCACACTACCATCTTTGGTGACTCCACAGATGGGATCCACTTTGATGTCTCCACAGACCATTTCTGTGGTCATATCAATTCACACAAAGTTTATTTCTCTCCAGAGGAGGTCTCAGTTACACACACCAAAAGTGTCTATAAGTGTCTGTAAGTGTCTATAAGTGTCTGTATGTGTCTCCCTTCTTCTCATGCTTCCTTTATGCTATTTGTCCCCCTCACTGCTGGTCCTGCACCACCTCAAGTCTCTTGAGAGGGCAAACAACTCTATGTATGGGCTTATGGTTTGGTTATTTTCTGTTTCCATTTATGTTGACTTATCTACAGTAGTGTGTACCTTGTGCTTATTTTAGCCCTGCAATTACAAACCAGGAACTGCAATACAGGAACAATACATCACTGCCTCACTTACATTGCTGACACTAACACCTTTAGGAGAACACATAGTACCTGAACATAAAACTTATCAGATTTCATTATCACATGAGAATGTGGCCAAAATCAAAAACAATTTGATGTGTTTTTTGCTGTTCACCATGGCATTCAAATACCACACCTGTGTCACAGAGAGAAAAAGCTCACAGGTATCTCACAGTCAGAACACAGAACAGAACAGAGAGCATCACTCAAATGCGTAATAGTATGATCAGAGTGTGAGCAGAGGTGTGATAAGAACACAGGAAGTGCTGAGTGTTTAGCACTGACTAGCTCGGTCAGTCTGTGATTACTGGACAGTATGGAGCTCAGTCCACTCCCTGTGATGCTCTGTGAGTAAATGTTCTCTTTATGTCTTCATTAGAATGAGAGGTTGCTATAATGTGCAGTCTGAGGTCAGGTGTATGCAATGTCTCCATATTTGGTATGGAAAGGAAAGCATTCGATGAGTGCCTTAGGTCCAACCCCTTCAGCTGCAGCCTGGGCTGTTGCAAAATTCTGATAGTTGACAAAATTTTGTTTTATAATAATTACAATTATAATTTATATAATAACAATTATATAAATATAAATGTAATTATAATTATAATTAGTTGTATAATATAATTGCACAATTAAATATTTAATCATTGGTTAGCATTACAGCTATGAGCATCACTAGCTAAGCATAGTATTGGTACCATAAACACATTTGTGTCAGCAATTACTTATTTTTTGAACAGGTTAATACTAAACCAACAATATATGAGATTAAACACAGAGTGGCAGCAAACTTTCAATACCGGATCACACACCATTAATACCAAATAATGCATTGTAAGATTACATCAGTGCCAGATGGTGCATCATAGTCTAACACACATTTATTATACTGGTGTTTAACTAATATACAATAACTAGTCAAACATAATTCTCTGATGGTCATGTTCACACAGAACAAAGTTTCTAATGTTAAAGCTGTAGCTCATAGGCAGATCTCTCATCAACACTGCTGCCATTCAGACACCAATCACCTGCGTTATCAGGGCATCATAGGTTGGTTCGGTTTCTCCTAATGGGGCAGCATCTTGTATATATTTTGTTAAAATGTCCTATAGATACCGCAATATTATTGTGATCATTAATGTCACCTCGATAATGGTGTATTGACAGTCTGATATTGAGACATCCCTACATTTCTGCATTAAAGAAGAGTTAAAAAATTATTTTTAAGGTTTGTGGAGATGCTCTATCCAGAGAGGGCTCTATTCAGTCAGGTCCATAACAAACTGTCTCAGATTAGTACGAAGTAGGAGAAGTGAAATTTGAGTGTGGCTCAAGTTGGATCACATTGGTACATACACAGTGGCCTGAGGAGAAATTTTCCTGAACTAGTTGGTAGTTTGCAGCATAAAAATTTTAAACATTTCTCTGCTTTGAGGCAAATTTTTTTCAGTGGGACAGCAATGTATTGTTTGTGTGAATAATTGAATAGTTTCCATGTTTACATGTTCTGTGTTTCTTTGACTTTTTAGTACTGATTTCAGTTGCACCAGCTGGGACTGTTGAAGGTGATTTAGTTTTTACTGTTTAAATTATAAATATAATTTTTGTTTGTTTTAATTTTAAAATTCTCTGCTACTACTGTCTCAGTTGTTACGTCCCTTGTCTAGGTAAAGGCCGCAACGGTTTGTATGTATAGATCTGTACAAATGTAACGTTGCAGAAGCAACGGAGCGAGGAGACGGACACAATCGCTGAGAGGAGCGAGATTTATTAAAGGGAATACCATACTCGTCGTCAGAAAGCCAGGCAGGGTCGATCACAGGAGGGCAGTCCGAATAACAGAGGAACACAGGCATACTGAACAGACGGGGGAACAAAGACAACTCACGGGCAAGATAATACAGCTAACAGAAAAGCACGAAGCGACAGCATGAACAAATGGAAAGACAAAATCACGGATGACACGACTGGGGAATGACGGGACTTATATACATAGAACCAAACTAGGGACAGGTGGTGACAATGACACAGGGGCGTGGTAACAAATGAGGAATCAAAATAAACGAGCAGGGCGGGACAAACAGGCAGGGAACACAGACATGAGGGAACCCAGAGTGACAGCTATGAGAGGGGGCGTTGCCCTACGTGACAACAAATATGGATGATGAAATGTAAATCCAGGACAAAGTTTATCTGAGTTTTGAAACAAGATGTTTTTACTGGCAATCGTCAGGAGTGGCAAGGCCAAAATAACAAACAATACTTATCAAAGACAACACACACCAAGACACAAAGTTATACAACTACACAAGAGCTAGCACACAATATCACAAAATATCCAAACAGCAGTATCACACACAAAGCCTCTCTATCTCCTCTCAATCTCTCCCCTCCATCTTGGGATCTTCGTCCTCTTTATCCACAAGGCCTAAGTGGAGGGGCGGAGCCAGAGCGAGGTGGTAGCCAAGTCCCGGCCCGGAGGATCAGGAGATGGATCCGGCAGCACAGGATGTAACACCCTCCCCCTTAAAAACGAAGACCTGGGGGACACACAATAATCCTCTACACACCACGAGTTATCAGCACCGAGACAAAGCATCAGCCATCACATTGTCAGATCCCTTTTTGTGCACAATCTTTAGGTGAAATCCTTGTACAATCAATGACCAGCGCATCAGGCGTTGGTTTGAATTGGACATTCGGCTTAAAAACACTAATGGATTGTGATCAGTATAAACCGTGATTGGTTCAGTTGAACTGTCTAGGTAAACCTCAAAGTGTTGTAGGGCTAAAAGAAGTGCAAGAGTCTCTTTTTCTATAGTACTGAATTGAATGGTGTCACGGTACAGCCCCTGACCCCTCCCCTTTGGGCGTGTGTTTGTCGTCTACATCTAGACGTCTGCGTCTGTGTATCTCCGTGGGTGTGGTTGTGTCCAAGCATGTTCGTCAGTCTCACCTGTGGCTCGTCTCATCATCACTCTGGGATTATGTGGTCTGTCTACTTAATGTGCGTTTGCGCAGTGTCCCGTGCTCGTCTTTGTTTGAGTCATGTAAGAGTATATGTGTAAGTGTTCTCCGTGCGCTGTCTGTGCTATATGTGCACTAAATAAAGTGACGTGTGTGCCAAGAACAGTGGACTCGTGCCTCGTCCGTCTGCCTGCGCCCATCGTCACAAATGGATCTTCTCATCCAAACCTTTTTTACATTGCTGCATTGACCTTTGTTAACCTGCATATGACAAATAATTCAGTTCAAATACAGATTTGAAAAGCTAATTACATATGTTGTGATTATTTAATTAATTCTAGTTCTGCAAAGTGAATGCTGATGTTTGCTCTATAAAATAGCGATAACAAATTGTAGTATTACTAGAACTATAATTGCTAGGTCTGCATGAATGTCCATCTGTGTGTGTGTGTGTGTGTGTGTGCGCGCGCAAAAGAAAGAGAGCGTCAGAGTGTGAAAGAGATTATGACATCAGACATTCATGGTAAGGTTATCATTGTGTGTGAGTATATTTAAAGATTCAATATTTTGTATTTGCTGTTTTACAGAGAGACCCCAGGCAGTACTGAGTGTGTCTCCACAGAGTTGGCTGACTGAAGGAGTCTCAGTGACTCTAAGCTGTGAGGTCAGAGACTCCTCTACAGGATGGACATTCAGCTGGTACAGAGTTGTTCCCTACAGAGAAGGTTTAACTCCAATAGACATTAATGGCGATCTGAGATATGGTGAAGACCTCCTCTCAGACAGCAGCAGAGGAGCTGGAGTCTCCTACACTCTCAGTCCTGCTGCTCTTCATCACACAGGAGTTTATGTGTGCAGAGCAGAGAGAGGAGAACCAGCCAATCAGACACAGTACAGCAACCCACAGCCACTATGGATCACTGGTGAGGAAAATTTATGGGTTGGAGCATGTGTAAAATTGAAGGATCAAATGAAAAGCAGTACAACTCAGGATAAACCCTTTCAAACGCGTGTTTATTAAATTCGTTATTATAATCCCTAGTCATTGCTAAGGGTGCCATATTAAATATTAAAATACTTTTAATATACTGATCATGATTGTCACAGTACCACCTCTGACTCCTCCTTCAGGGCATGTTTATATGCTTGAATATGTCTACATCTACGTAGTCTTACATTTAGGTGGGCTTGCCAGTGTGTGTGTTCGTCTTTTGTTATTTGAATTACCTGTTCCTCATCTTGTTTTTGTCATGTGTTGCACTTGTGTCTAGTTTGTGTTGATGTATTTAAATGTGCGTATTGGTCATTGTAGATGTCAGTCAAGGTCTGACTTTCATCTGCTGCTGTGTATGCATGTTCTTGTGTTTACTGTAACATCTGAAATAAATGTTTCGTGCCTCTGCATCCATTTTTTCCTCGCATGTGTAATGAGTTACCCCTGCCCCCGTCATTCAAAGTCATGTTTATGTTCGACTCCCTTAATTTGGTGTTCTATGTGTCTTTTGTTTTGATTTTCCTTTGCCTTTAGACCAGGGGTCGGCAACCTATCCCACTGTTGGCACTGGCACGCGACACGCTGGACCAGCATCAGCAAAAAAAATTAATAATACAAAATCTCAGACAGAGAGCACGATTCTCCAATCGAAATCGCTCCTCAACGCTCTGCTCGGCGGAGGCGTTTAATCTTGGCGATCGATCGCGATGTAATACTTAAATTTGTCCCCCCCCCCCGCTCAATAATTTAAACTCGCTACCCCCGCTCAAATTTAAACTCGCTACACTCGTTGACTAGACATGTTAAAGTTGGCACTCCATGTCTCAAAGGTTGCCGACCCTTGCTTTAGACAGTTTGTATTAGCCATGCCTAGTCCTTTGTATCTCTGCCTTGGTTATTGATGTCACCTGTGTCTTGTTTAGTTTCTTTGTTTGCCCTTGTATTTATACCCCCTGTCTGTATTCAGTAGTTTCTAGTCTTTTAAATTCATTTGGCTCAGTCTGGTCGTCTTACCGCTGCTATGCTATTTCGATCCTGACTGTTGCAGGTGTTTTTCTGTAGTTAATCTTATATTTACCGGTAGATTGTCTGTTCAGGTTTGTCCTTTTTTTGCTTTTGTCTGGTTCTGTTCCTAGTCTGGTTATTTTCTCTGGTTCCAGGTTGATGGGTTGCGCTTCCCTTGATTCCCTCCCCATATTTTCATGTTTACTCTCATTATCACTGTTGAGTTTCTTTTCGTGATCATTCTAGCTCTTAGTTTTGTTTCATGCTTTATGTAGTTGGTCTTTCTATTTATTTTTTTACTTCATTCCCTGTTCCTTTTCATTGTGCCCGTCATGCCCAACTCCGCCCTCCTCCCCTGTCTCGTGTTGTTTCCCTGTTGCCATAGTTCCCTTCTGTCTGTTACACCCCTGTCTTCAGTACTCCCACCTGTGTCTTGTTTAGTTCCCTGTCCCAGTGTATTAGTCCCTCTGTTTCAGCCATCTTTGTTGGTCATTGTATTCGTGAATTCTCCCTTTCCATGCCCTGCCCTGCTCTGTGCTGCTTGGTGATCTGTTTGTATCTAAGTTTCGTTTTCGTGTGTGCCTTGCGTCTGTGCTCCCTTCTACGTTCTGTCTTGCGGTGGTTGTAAGTCTTTCATGTTTTGCCTTCTTGTTTGTCATTCTCTCTGTACGTTCGCAGTTGAAGGTATTGGTTATGGGTTTTTATGTCTTCCGATTGGTTTCGTTTGTCATGTAGTCATACTAGGTTTTCCCTTGTTAGTTAGTATTGATTATGTTTAATGCTCCTACATACTCCTGCACCTTGTTTATGATCCCCATGTCTCGTGTGTTCGCTATGTTTAGTATTAGTTGGTAATGGTAATCGTTGAGTTGGTGGTTGTGTGCTTCCTAGTGTTCTTGTGTTTCCTGGCTGTCCATGTTCAGTTCTTGTGTTCAGTATTTCCTTTTTCTTATTTAAATTACTTACCTGCACTTGCGTCATGCCTGCCTGTCGCAAACGTTACAATGCCTCATCATATGGAGCTTTTTCAGTGTCACCAGAACCTGAAACCATTATTTCTTGAACAAAAAGCCTATAAAATCCAGTCAGGTATCCAAAACTTCAAGGTAAAATTCAGGTTCAGGTGATAATTTAGGTTTGGGTGTAAATTTGGGTCGAGAAAGCATCTGGCATACTTAGGAAGAGCAAACAAACTTCGAGCTAATCAAACTGCATCTGGCCAATCACAACATCTCAGGTCATTGGCAGGAGTGTCTTTCTGCTAAATTTCTTGTAAGGGTGCGATCCCTGTTTGTCAAGTAAGCAGCATGAAGTGGGCTCTGTGCCACCCAGAAATGGCACCTTGTAGCAGCTGTCAAATAATCGTGGCACTTAGTGTGGCTAGTGCTACTTGACTGTGGTATCTGCTGTCCAGAAGCGCCGTTTGCCTCTGTTGACAGGCATCTAAAGACACTTTTGGATGACTGCGTATCGGCCACTTGCTTAATTTATCCAGACGAGCCCCAACTTGCCATTTGTTGAAATGAAGATGGTTCATAACTTTTGTTTGTAAATTATGTTGGGTGAAAGATACTAGACAGCCAGCTAGCCAGCACTAAATTAGTTCGGAATACTGTTTGGAGATAACGTTGAATTTAGATTATAGGGGGGTATGTGAATCTACAGTGGTAGTTTACTACAACACTGCAAATTTAAAGGATTTAATATAGATTATGTAGATCAGTGAATGGATGCTCATGTTATGCATGCAATCAGCATAATTTAAATCACTGTGAGCAAGTGGCATCGCATTTGTAGGATTTGTTCATTGTTTATGTTAGTTAGCCGTAAACTATGAGCATGGACACGATAAAAGTAGCCTTGTATTGGTTTTGATTATTGGTCTAGCTGTTTTGCTTAGCCTGAAACCAGTAGTGGGGAAAATAACCAAAAACATGGAGAAAGATCTGATGACAATAAACAATGAATTAAAAGCCACAGCATCAGCCATCAAAAAGCTCCATATCATCGCCCCTGTAAGTCACGTCCTAGTTTGTTCATTGGTGGTGTTACCCTAACCCCTTTCGCTAATTGCTCACTTGCAAATAATTTATATTAAATCTAATGAATCTAGTCTTTCTCAGCAAGTGTATCCAGCTCCTTCACACCCGGAGTCTGGGGCGATACAGCATATTACAATGATCTACTGATTATTGACTTTTAAAGTCAGCTGAATAGGCTTAGTCATATGTGTTTGACATGTCCATATTCCACATTAATCTATAAGAAAACCTTTTCATATTAAGTGTATTCACTACACATGAGATGTGACAAGACAATAATAATAATAATAATTAGAGCTGTGAATTGATTTTAAAAATTAACTAATTAATCATTTAATAATACATGTAAATTTCTGTTTCTAAGGTCTGTCTCCTCCAGTCTCTCTGATCATCAGTCCTAACAGAACTCAACACTTTATTGTTGATTCTCTCACACTGAGCTGTGAGGGCCAGAGTGACTCTACTGGATGGAGAGTGAGACAATACACACACTGCCAGGGGGTGTCAGATTGTTCATCAGTCTGGGGATCAGTTACAGGATCTACATGCACCATCAGCTTCCTCTTCACATGCCACACTGGAGTGTACTGGTGTCAGTCTGAATCTGGAGGGAGCAGTAATCCTGTCAACATCACAGTACACAGTGAGTCTTAAATTTGTGTGATTACATGCTAAAGGACAATAAGAAAAATGATTGATCATATAATGTTCAAATGTACAATATTCTGACTACAAAAACTGTTAAGCAAGTAAAGCTTGTCAACTAAACAAACCCAGCAAGAATTTAAATGGCTGTTCTCTCTTGTTATGATGAGTTCATAATTTAATCAGTTGTGGTGATGAGTTTATTAGTTTATTGACAGTAGTGATGAGGCATCCTACTCAGGGTGCACACCACTAAGACTTTGGGTATTTCTGAAACAGATTCAGTGAGTGAGATACCTTGAGAATTATGTTTGTATTAGGTGTCCTTTTGTAAGAATTGGTTCCCAGAACGTTAAAGACATTTGCTATACTCAGATTATTATTGGAGCCATATTGGTTTGAGTACACTCTGCTGGGTGTATCAGTAACAGCACCAAGTTAACCAATGAGGGACCTTATCGCTCCACGAAAGCAGTGTTAACATTTTAAATGATTTTGCCAGGGGCAAAAGCTATGCTTGTGTTGAATCATGGGATTACTTTAGCAGCTGAGGAACCATTTGATATCTAAGAATAGGGACACCCTACATGTTATAGTGCGACGTGAAATGCTGTCTTTGTAGACAGCTCACTATGTTTCGGGACAGACCCACTATGTCATTAAGAGTCACTATATCCAGGAGAGTCTATATGTTCTCAACAGTCACTATGTCACTATGCAGGACAATCACTATTTCATTATGAATGGGAATCACAACAAAAATAGAACCAATGGTAAAGAATCTGGTGTAGTAGCCTGGATGTCACAGCAGGAATCCACATCATTAACACATTAAATGGATTCACTACATATGGAATCTTTGTCAGAAACAAATCAAAGTCTTTGTAGTGAATATGTGAGGTTGGTCAGAAGGCCTGGGAAGTGAAACAGTGATGGGTTTGTCTGGAAGGAGTTGTCAAGTCCGGTCAAGTACATTTTACTTATATAGAACTTTTTACAACACACATTTTCACAAAGCATCGCATGGGCCCAGATCCCTAATGAGCAAGCCAGAGTTGACTGTGGCGAAGAAAAACTCCCTAGGTTGAGATTAGGATGATACCTTGGGAGGAACAAGATCTACAATACTGTGATAATACTTTGCAAAATTGGTCATTTTGTACTTATGTATTGGAAGCATTCAGGCCTACATCATTCTCATAGTAAATGATCAGCAGAATGTTCTCTGTTTCAGGTGGTAATGTGATCCTGGAGAGTCCTGTCAATCCAGTGATTCAGGGAGATCCTCTGACTCTACACTGTTTACTTTACCACCCAATCCCACCAGACTTCAGATCTGATTTCTATAAAGATGGATTACTAATTAAGAAGCAAACTACAGGAAAAATGACCATCTACACTGTCTCAAAGTCTGATGAAGGTTTCTACTACTGTAAACACACAGAAAGAGAAGTGTCACCAAACAGCTGGGTCTCAATCACAGGTGAGAAAGGAAAGGTTTCAGGTTTAAACCAATACAATTAAAGCTTAAAACCTTGGGAAGACATTTAAAATGTTTTAATTGTGAATCTAGCAGGAGCAGTAATCCTGTAACATAAACCAATATACAGTATGTGTAACGGTAGGCCGCTCCCGGTCCTCAGGGGAGACACCCACTCCAAGACACACCCACTCAATGACACACCCACTCATTTGTCAACCACCTGTTTTTCATTCTCTCCACTCTATAAATACCTACAGGTCTCGCTGTGCATTCCTCTTAGCTCTAAAGGAGCCAACATATGCACTGGACTGAAAATGCCTCTCTGTTTTTTTTTTTTTGTGCTTTCAGAGTCCATGACTGTTTAGCGCTTATTTGCGCTGTGATTATTGTAGCACTAATGCACCTTTTGCATTTGTGAGCTGTTTTGCTTTCTGATACTATGGACAATAGAAACCTAACAGCTCTATCCTCACCTCCTGCTGCTTCTGTCTCGTGACAATATGCAATGTCTCACACCTTCTGCCTCCAACCAATCTCGTGTGGGAACTACATTCCCTAGAATCCTCCTGTTTGTTCACAATCTCCAAGTAATAGTTTTACCCATGTCTGGGTTTTTGCCTTTGTGTCTGCCTATAAATACCCCTTGTGTCTGCTTGTAGTTGTGAAGTGTCATTTACGCCCACCGTATGTTTGAGATCATATCTTGAATAAGTTCTTGATGCTTCTTTTGACCTAACCCTATTCACGCCAATGTTACCAGCCCCCTACTCTGCTTTATCTGCATTATTCTTTGATCTGTGGCTGATTTATGCCTGGTTTTGACATTGTCTTTGTGACTCCACTTTCACAAGAGCCTTCTCAGTGCTGTAATTGGGCTGGAACCCTGACAAAGTTGTCAGAAAATCTTTTTGAGAGTAGCAACATAGTTGTTTCATCCAAAAATGAATTAAATTCATTTACTACCAGTCACGTTTCTTTTCACATTATGTTTTCCTTAGAGTAAAAAAAATTAAACAGAGATCAAGAATAATTTCTGTGTTGGAAATAGTTAGTTTGTTGACAGTAGCCTCCTGTAATGTTTGGGTCAAATCTGACCGATTTACAACTTAAACCACTCATAAATATTGTGTTTTACATCTGATTGCTGCAAGGCCTTATTCCATCCTCCACACTATGCACTGGAACATATAAAAGTGATGATCATTTTTTTCATTGAATTTTGAGTGTTTTAAACCAACGTTTTACATCTGTGTTATTGCCGGTCAAACGTGACCGTCACAGGAAATGAATGGGTATTCAGAATATATTCATCTATCAGACAGAAAACATCCCCATACACACTCACACACACCTACACACACAGACACACACACACACAAAAACCTACACACACACCTAAACGCACACAGACACACACACTCACTCACACACACACACACACAGACACTCACTCACTCACTCGCTCGCTCACACACACACACCTACACGTCATGCCTATGTTTGCAAGGCCCACTCTGATCTGAGTGTGACATGCCACTCGTGCATGAATTCACATGCGTGCGTGCACACACACACACACATACCATGTTGAGTTTGGTATTTTATTTTTTTTCATTACATTGCATTTGTATTTTCACTAGATATTTTATGTGTAATTCTATAAATTCATAATAACTATCTGAGATGTTGTTCACAGTTAAAAGTGTTTAATAAAACCAACAAATTTGAAATTTGGTGGTGAATTTTTTTTTGTGTGTTAAAACAGACCGGTCTATGTGCACCGGGAACTCTCAAGTAAGAGACGTGAGGTCAACAAAACCGGCTATTGATGATTGTTGGGAAGAATGGATTTGTGAATGCTTTCATATTGTCTGTGTTCTGTACTTATGCATGATGAGATATAGGAAGACAATGAGCATACAGTTGGGACTCTATATTCTGTCTATAGCACATATAATTGCAAAGGCCATAATCATCCATGTTACAGTATGTGACGACAGGTGTACAAATCAGTACACACCGCGTCAGAAAATTGAGAGGTAGACCCAAGTGCCGCCAAGAGCAGACAGCATTAAAGGGCAGTAAACTAAGGCTGCGTGTAAGCGAGACACACACGTGAGCAAACTGAATATGTGATTGTGAAACCAATCTGCATGCAAAACTAATAGAAAGAGAAATAGCTGGAGGAAAACTTGAGAATGGCCAGAACGCGGCACAGGAGATAGACACTCGAATAAGTAATAGTACGAGTTAGAGAAGAGAGAGAGAGCAAGAGAGAGTAAGGTGGCGAGACAACAGCAGCACAACGTTGTGACAAAGGAAACAGAGAAAGGGATGAGAGTGTAACGGACAAGCCAAAATGAATCAACAGTGATCCGTCACAACAAGCTTACTTAAGAAGCCATGACAACAGCTGTGACGGATCACCGCTGATTGCGCTTGTTAACCCTGGCACTGACTCAGGAGCCCCCTCCAGTGGCAGCGGGAGGAGTGGCATCCGAGCCAGCCCTGACGGTATCTTACAATAGCAAATTGTAAGACAAAAACAGAGATCAGTGATTGTGTCAGTGAAAGACAAAAAAAAAAAACAGATTATGTGAAATCTGAACCATTGACCAGTGTGATTGCTGGTATGTGCTGTGATTCAAGAAATTATGCAATTAGACAAAATAATAAAGTTGTACTTTATGAATGTTTGTGTTTTCTCTTTTACAGGGAGACCCCAGGCGGTACTGAGTGTGTCTCCACAGAGCTGGCTGACTGAAGGAGTCTCAGTGACTCTAAGCTGTGAGGTCAGAGACTCTTCTACAGGATGGACATTCAGCTGGTACAGAGTTGTTCCCTACAGAGAAGATTTAACTCCAAAAAAAGACACTAAAGGCTATATGATGTATGGTATCGAGCTCCTCTCAGACAGCAGCAGAGGAGCTGGAGTCTCCTACACTCTCAGTCCTGCTGCTCTTCATCACACAGGAGTTTATGTGTGCAGAGCAGAGAGAGGAGAACCAGCCTATCAGACACAGTACAGCGACCCACAGCCACTATGGATCACTGGTAAGGAAATACAACAATATGGGTTGGAGTACATGTTTGTGTAAATTAATGATTGGAATAAAGGAAATATTATTGAGGTAAATTGTAATAACTAGCTTTGATAAGACAATCTGTCATGGTAGGCTGGGTACTTCACATCATTCCACATCTCGTGCACTCCCCATATCTCAATCACCCGCCTAGTAATTAACCACTGAGCACCACTCATTATCACGAGCACCTGTCCTTCATTCCTCTGACTCCCTATATAAGCCCACAGGTCCCGCCAATCGTCCCTGCTTGTGTCTACCTTAATGATAATTAATTATATTATTTGCATTATTAGCAGTAGTAGCAGTAATAGTAGTAGTGGTCGTATCATCATTGTTTTTTGTTTCTAAGGCTCACGTCCTCCAGGCTCTCTGATCATCAGTCCCAACAGAACTCAACACTTTAGTGGAGACTCTCTCACACTGAGCTGTGAGGGACAGAATGAATCTACTGGATGGAGAGTGATACGATACAGACACCGATGGAGTGTGTCAAATTGTTCAACAGACTGGGGATCAGTTACAGGATCTACATGCACCATCAGATCCCTCTTCACATCCCACACTGGAGTGTACTGGTGTCAGTCTGAATCTGGAAGGAACAGTAATCCTGTCAACATCACAGTACACAGTGAGTCTCCATGTAATGCACTTAATATAGGGAAAATGAAATTCTAGATAACAGAATATTAGGAACTATGATACTACTTGTTACGCCTCGCCGCCGATCTCGGCGGTGACGCGTTGGTTTAAACGTGGTGAGGACTCAAACGCGACCCGATAAAACAAACGGCAAAAAACAGCCAAATGAAACCTCCGCGAATGCAGGAAAAAATGAAAACAAAAACCCCAGAGGGAAACAACAGAAAGACAACACGGAGAAGCTTGACGTGTGTAAAGACCAGGTAAGTAAAACAAACAAAAAACACGCGGAAAGAAATACAACGCGTCCACAAAAGAAAAATGGGAAAAAACGAAAAGTACACGGAGGCAAACTCGACGTGTCAGAGGGGAAGGGAAAAAATAAGAAACAAAAGAGGAAGCTATGGTAACAAGACCTATAGCTTCTACCTGGTTACCTGCCAGTCTGTTAACCAGAACACTGGAGAACAAACCAATGAAGAACAGAGAGGGAGAAGACGGAGGGAAACAAAAAACAACCTGAGAACACTCAGAGTAGAAACAGGAGAACTAGAGAAACGAGAGGTAGTCCGGAGACGAGAGAAAACTGGCTTGGGCTGTGTGTGCATAGAACAACAAACAACTTCAGCAATGAGTTGCTGAAGTCGCTTGTCTTAAATAGGCTGTAGAACAGGTGCCACCTATCGGGCTTGATTGCCCCTGGTTACAGCTCGTGGGCTCCGCCTAGTGGCAGCAGGAGTCACGTGCCTGGGTCGAACCCTGACAGAACCCCCCCCTCTGGGCCCGAGTCCCCGCGGGCCCAGGGCCACAGCCCTGTCGCGATAAAAGGAGGTGATCAGGGAACGATCCAGGATGCGCGCCCTGGGGACCCAAGACCGCTCTTCAGGCCCATAACCCTCCCAATCCACCAGAAACTGGTCCCGCCCCCTAACCCGACGGACGTCCAAAAGACGTCGCACAGTGTAAACCGGACCCCCACCAACCATACGCGGCGCAGGAGGAGCCGGGGCGGGAGAAGAACCACACAAGTACGGTCGGAGGTGGGACACGTGGAACACCGGGTGGACACGCATGGACGGAGGGAGAACCAGACGGTAGGTAACCGGTAAGTTTCCAGCCGCCAACCACACACGCTGCCCAGGACGGAAGGACAGCGCAGGGAGACGGTGCTTGTTGGCGCTGCGGCAATAGGCGGAGGATGCCCTCAACAAGGCCGAACGGGCCCGTGACCATGCCTTGCGGCAGCGCCGAAACTGAGCCACAGCGGAAGGCACAGCCACGGCTTGTTCGTGGGCTGCAAACAGCGGAGGGGCGTATCCGAACAAGCACTCGAAGGGTGACATGCCCAGGGCCGAATGCCACAGCGTGTTGTGCTCGGCCCACAACAAGTGGTCAGCCCAGGACGCAGGGTTAGTGGAAGCCAGGCACCTGAGGGTCTGCTCCAGGTCCTGGTTCACACGCTCGGTCTGGCCATTGGACTGGGGATGGAAACCCGAAGACAGGCTAGCGGAGGCGCCGAGAAGGGACAGGAACGCCTTCCAAAAGCTGCTGGCGAACTGGGGACCTCTATCGGACACCACGTCCTGAGGGAACCCGTAATTGCGGACAACATGGATGAGCAAGAGAGACGCGGTCTCCCGGGCGGAGGGCAGTTTGGGCAGGCCGATAAACTTACTAAACTTGGAAAACCTGTCCACGACCACGAGAATGGTGGTAAGTCCTTTAGAGGATGGAAGCCCGGTGACGAAGTCAAGGGAGATATGAGACCACGGTCTGGAGGGTGTGGGTAACGGATGCAACAACCCCCTAGGCTTGTTGCGTGGCGCCTTACTTCGGTTACACACCTCGCAGGAGGCTACAAAGTTGCGGATCTCCTGATCCATAGCTGGCCACCAAAACCTTCTTCTTATGAGCTCGGCGGTCCGCCTAGCGCCAGGGTGCGCTGCGTAACGTTCAGTGTGTCCCCACAAGAGGACCTTGCGCCGGACGGTCGAGGGGACGTAAAGACAGCCAGGAGGAACACTACTAGGCCCGGGTTCATTGGCGAGTTCGTCCTGCACGGTTTTTTCTATACCCCACCTGATGGGTGCCACTACAACCCCCGGGGGAAGCACGGTTTCCGGGGAACTGTCAACATGAGGAGGTTCCCACTGCCGAGACAAAGCGTCGGGCTTAGTGTTTTTAGAACCCGGACGATATGACAACGTGAAATTGAAACGGCTAAAAAACAGGGCCCACCTTGCCTGTCTAGCGTTGAGACGCTTGGCCTGCTGGAGGTACGTCAGGTTTTTATGGTCAGACCAGACCAGAAAAGGGTGACGAGCTCCCTCCAGCCAGTGCCGCCACTCCTCTAAGGCCATTTTAACGGCCAGGAGTTCTTTGTCCCCTACGTCATACCGCCTTTCCGTGGGGGTGAACCGGTGTGAAAAGTAGGCGCAGGGTTACAGCTTAGGCGGTTCCCCGACTCTCTGAGAGAGAACCGCCCCAACGCCCAAATCAGAGGCATCGGTTTCAACAATGAAAGGGAGCTCAGGGTCAGGAACCCGCAACACCGGAGCACTGGTAAAAAGACCCTTAAGCGTCTCGAACGCCTTCTGGGCTTCAGGGGTCCACGTGAATTTCCCCAACTTCTTACGAGTAAGAGCAGAAAGCAGAGCAGCAAGGGAACCAAAATTTCTGATAAATCGTCTATAGAAGTTGGCAAAACCCAGAAAGCGTTGAACTAAACGAACGGACGTGGGCACGGGCCACTGAGTAACGGCTTTGATTTTTGCGGGGTCCATAGCCAGGTGACCCTTAGCGACTATGAACCCCAAGAAGGCCACCTAGGAGACGTGGAACAATGATTTTTCCAGTTTAACGTAGAGGTGATTCTCTAATAACAACTGGAGAACGCGACGAACATGTTGCTGATGCTCTGTGATGGTACGGCTATATATCAGGATGTCGTCGAGATAAACATAGGCGTACTCATCCAGAGCCTCCCTAAGAACACCATTAACGAACCTCTGAAAAGCCGCGGGTGCGTTCATGAGTCCAAACGGCATGACTAAATATTCGTAATGACCAGAGGGTGTATTGAAGGTGGTTTTCCACTCGTCGCCTTCTCTGACTCGCAACAGATTATACGCGCTCCTGAGATCTAACTTAGTATAAACTGTTGCCCGTTGAAGGGCCTCGAAGGCGGAAGACATAAGAGGCAAAGGGTGACGGTCTTTGATGGTGATCTTGTTAAGTCCCCTGTAGTCGATACAAGGACGGAGACCCCCATCTTTTTTTCCTACAAAGAAGAAACCAGCACCAGCGGGAGAGGTAGAGGGACGGATAGTACCCGCAGCGAGCGCTTCCTGAATGTAGGTTTCCATAGCCTTGCGTTCAGGTAGTGCCAAAGAAAATAAACGCCCCCTAGGAGGAGTAGTGCCAGGTAAGAGATTGATAGCTATGTCGCAGGCCCTATGCGGGGGTAGGGAACCCGCCTTGCGCTTGCTAAATACTTATTTTAAGTCGTGGTAAACAGCAGGGACTTTTTCTAAACCTGCTATTTCCTCTGGTCTCTCCCCGGGTTTACTGCAGCGTGGCACCAAGCACGACTGTTCGCATACTTTACTCCATCGGTTGATAGAAAGGTTGAGCCAGTCTATATCAGGGTTGTGGCGTTGAAGCCAGGGAAACCCCAACATCAGCTGCAGTTTAGGAGCAGCGATGACATAAGGGGTGAGTGTTTCGTGATGGTTCCCTATAGTAACCGTTAGAGGAACAGTCTGGTGGGTAACATCACCTGAAGTGAGCATCTTGCCGTCTACGGCGGACACTGAGAGAGGTTTCTCTAAGGGAACCAGAGGTATGGAGAGGGAAGCTACGAGGTTGGAGTCGATGAAATTACCGGTGGCCCCCGAGTCAACGAGAGCCACCACCCGGTGTTCGTCAGAACCCCTCCATGAGACTACTACGTGGGGCATAAGACCGCAGTTGGGTACGTGAGCGCCATGACCCGTCGATGCAACCCCATTCACCGACGGGTCTGCCCTTTTCCCTGTAGTTCGGGGCACTCGGCGATTCTATGGCCAGCCCGACCGCAATAGAGACACTTGCCCTCCCGTAAGCGGGTTTGTCTTTCCTGGGGAGAGAGGCGAGTGTGTCCTAACTGCATGGGCTGTTCTGATGCTTCACTGTCCCCTTGGGTAGTCTTATGTACGGGAGAAACCGGTTTAACACTGGACGGTGCGAACAAACGGCGGTGTTTACGATCCCGTAGCCGATTATCCAACCTAACTGTGAGTTCTATGGCATCGTCTAACCCGCTGGGTGGCTCTCTGAGGGACAGTTCGTCCTTAATCTCTTCACTTAGACCTTCTATGTATATGGCCCCTAATGCTTCTGCACCCCAGTCGCTCTCTGCCGCCAGAGTGCGGAACTCTAATGAGTATTCTGCCACAGTCGATCTACCCTGTCGCAAACGTAACAGTTTAGACGCGACAATACCTCCAGAAGCCGGGTGGAAAAACGTCTGCCGCATAGCCCTAGAAAACCGTTCGAAAGAGGAACAGAGTTCGGGTTGATTCTCCCACACGGGTGTAGCCCACCGCAGTGCTTTCCCTGAAAGCAACGCCATCACATAAGCCACTTTAGCACGCTCGGTGGGAAAACGGGATGGTTGCTGCTCGAAAATCAGAGAGCACTGTAATAAAAACCCCCTACACTCATTGGGATCACCACTATAACGTGCCGGAGCGGGCAATGCAGGTTCCGTACGGGAATCGGCAAGCAACCCCACAGCTCCGGAGAAAACCGGAGGACTGGCAGCTGTCACGGGCGGATCTGGCTTTTGAACCGCGAGAGAGATAGCCTGGAGCTGGGTGAGTATTTCCCGAAGTGATTGCTCGTGCCTGCCGATAGCCTGCCCTTGCATAGCTAGGGCATTCCGCACCTCGTCGGCTGACGGGTCAGCTGAGTCCATAAAGGGCTGAAGTTGTTCTGTTACGCCTCGCCGCCGATCTCGGCGGTGACGCGTTGGTTTAAACGTGGTGAGGACTCAAACGCGACCCGATAAAACAAACGGCAAAAAACAGCCAAATGAAACCTCCGCGAATGCAGGAAAAAATGAAAACAAAAACCCCAGAGGGAAACAACAGAAAGACAACACGGAGAAGCTCGACGTGTGTAAAGACCAGGTAAGTAAAACAAACAAAAAACACGCGGAAAGAAATACAACGCGTCCACAAAAGAAAAATGGGAAAAAACGAAAAGTACACGGAGGCAAACTCGACGTGTCAGAGGGGAAGGGAAAAAATAAGAAACAAAAGAGGAAGCTATGGTAACAAGACCTATAGCTTCTACCTGGTTACCTGCCAGTCTGTTAACCAGAACACTGGAGAACAAACCAATGAAGAACAGAGAGGGAGAAGACGGAGGGAAACAAAAAACAACCTGAGAACACTCAGAGTAGAAACAGGAGAACTAGAGAAACGAGAGGTAGTCCGGAGACGAGAGAAAACTGGCTTGGGCTGTGTGTGCATAGAACAACAAACAACTTCAGCAATGAGTTGCTGAAGTCGCTTGTCTTAAATAGGCTGTAGAACAGGTGCCACCTATCGGGCTTGATTGCCCCTGGTTACAGCTCGCGGGCTCCGCCTAGTGGCAGCAGGAGTCACGTGGCTGGGTCGAACCCTGACACTACTAACTATATTTTAATTTATACTACTAACTATATTACATTTCTAAGACCAAAACTACCACTGGTAAAAGGAATTCTATAATGTTTATAATTGTTTGATGATTTGTTTACCGCAGTGTTTCTGCACTGTTGGGTGTATTTAGCTGAGGTGAATCAGCTCTAGTGGAACAGGTCAAACACTGAACAGGGCTGTACTGGAGCACTACAGGTCCTGGAGTTGACAACCTAGTTCCAACGCTGCACTCTGCTTTCAAAACCTTTAGTTTATTCTTATACAGATGTATTTGCATTGTAATAATTCTTACTGTTAATGAGTTAACATTTTCTCTATTTTAGATGGTTCTGTGATCCTGGAGAGTCCTGTACATCCTGTAACTGAGGGAGATCATCTGACTCTACACTGTTTACTTCACCCCACTGACACATCAGACCTCAGAGCTGATTTATATAAAGATGGATTACTCATTCAGAACCAGACTGCAGGAGAGATGACCATCCACAATGTCTCAAAGTCAGATGAGGGTCTCTACCACTGTAAACACCCAGAGAGAGGAGAGTCACCACACAGCTGGATCTCAGTCAGAGGTGAGAAAACAATGTTTTGTCAAGTTTATTATAATATATTTTATAAAATATTCAAACCTTTTTGGGAAGCTATATATATATATAATTATAGCATTTTGAAACTGAAAGAAGCATTGTGATGTCATTATCAGCAAATCATTAAAGTGAGTCTACATATCATTATCAGTACCTCATTACAGTCTGTATATTATCAGTACATCATTACAGCGAGTTTTTATAATATCAGTACATCATTACAGTGATCATTACAGTCTCCATGTCATTATCGGTACATTATTACAGTGAGTCTTTATAATCATCAGTACATCATTACAGTGATCATTACAGTCTCCGTGCCATTATCAGTACGTCATTAGTTACCCAGACCAGGATATTAAGCAGGTGCAGTACTAAAACACCAGCTCTCGCTTGGTCCAGCATCTTTCTTTGTTCCAGCAGTAAAATTAAATTGTGTGTGTGTGTTATCAGCTCGGTCACATTCAGAAGCCCCATTCTCAGCCCTGAGGCTGCTCAGCAGTCTACTGGTATCATCTCCATTTCTGCTAATCTCTATTGTATTGGGGGTCAAATGCTACAGAGCTCATGGTAAGAATTCTTCATCTTTGGCTCTTCACATTATACATAATAAACTGCAGAAAATCTAGTTCAGGATTCTAAATCTCTTTGCATATAAACACATGCTACTTTAATACAGAGCAGCAATAACCAGTTGGATAGGATAGGTTGGTTGCCATTTCTTTCTAAGAATCCTTGACCCACAATGACCATCACAGGTCACGTTGCCTCTAGTAAAATATGAAGAAATTAGAAACAAGAAGCAGTAATTTCTGTGTGGGCTTTTCACATTATCTTTTCATTTTGATGTTTTCTCCAGGTTAGATTGGCAGTGGGAGTCCAAATGCATACACAGAAGAGGAGGGATCTAAAGAAATGCAAAATTGAACATTAATAATATTTAAGCTCTGGAAACTATGCACAATTATTTTTTTTCCACTCTATTATTACTATATGCATGTGTTAACAGATGGTATTTATACTGTAAATTTTTTTTTGTTTTATTATCTCTGACATATTTAATTATTTTTGTATTTTTGACATATTTGTACTCACTGAAAAAATATATAGGCCTAATGAAGTCCCAAATTCCTCTCTTGGGTATAAACATTTTTCTCTCAAGGCTAAATTGTAAGGGCAGGACATGTGGTTCAGTGTCTGTATTTAGTTTGTCATGATAGTCATTCCAGGCAGACATGAAACAGATAAACAAAGGGCTTTTTGTTCAAATCTGATGGAGTCCCAGTTTTGCATGATTAGAGTATTTATTAGCAAAATCACTGCATAAATATCATGGTCATGCATGTGCTGTTAAGCAAATGCATGATCATGACATTTGCTTAACAGCACAGTTGAGCTGCCTGTTGTCATACGGTTTCTATTCTGATTCAGCTGTGTGGCGTCACGGTACGGAGGCCCCCTGCTGACCGCCTCCGTCTGCAGGGGCAGTAGTTCATGTTGTCCTGAGGGTCGATTGTCAGTCTATATATGTCTTGTCTTTGTACAAGTTGACTGCTGGTTATTGTTTCCTTGATTTGAATCATGTCACAGGTGTTATGTTGTGCACTTTATGCATTAAATGCCCCCTTTTCCCTGAGACTAGCATGATGGCTTCCTTTTTATTTTCCACTCCTCGCCCGTCCCATGTGGGTCACTGTGATGTGGTGGATGATATGACTTTTGAGTGATAAATAGCCTCCTGAACTCTATTTCCTGTTTTGGATGTTCAACCAAATACCCCAATATTCAGTCAGAAAGTATACTATCGCATTAGAGAGGAGAAACACTATTTCTGAATAGTGATGAGGGCACAGGAAAAACGATTGAAAATAGATTGACTTTAATAGGCAAATAAGGAATCAGTAAAGCAAAAGTTAAGTTGGAGCTCTAATACCGTTACACCAACTGTATCTGAGACAGTTGGACAGGGAAGAGAGACACTCATATAAGGTACTTCCCACCCAAGAGCAACCTTTAACCTGGTTAACCTTCAACACAAACAGTTGTTCAATCATGTGATTCATTGTTTGAAATATGAGTAACAATGTTCATGTTTTCATTAATATGAGTGATTTGTTTGAGTGGTCTGTGTAAAAGTGAAGATGGTTAAAATATGTTAATATTACATTTGGAAAGCCATAGTTTCTAAACAATGCTAACTTCTAAGGCGCTTTTCATAATTACTGATGGCTAATTCAGGTTTATAAGATGCTTTGAGTAGATCTCAAAACCTGTGTTCTTGCCTGTAAAGCACATATGTCAAAGTCAAGGCCCGCGGGCCGGATCTGGCCCGCGAATTGATTATCTATGGCCCCCTGGATGATATTTAATTACTATTAGAACCGGCCCGCAGGCCACAGCCGCCCGCTGGTGTTTTGCACGCACAAACACTACATTCCCCACAATGCAACGGTAGCCCGCGAAGTCACTGCAGCGCACACAAGCGGCAAAGGTCCGCTCGGCGAAAATGACGTAATCGCAGTGGCTCCGCCCGTGGGCGAGGGCGTCGCGCGCTGTCGATTCACGAGGTCGTGCACCTCTCGAATTTTGTAACGTTGTGCGCACCAGCACGTTAAACTTAATTAAGTTAAATTTTTATACATATATTCGAAATGATTCGACATAATTCGCTTTTATTCACATTATGTAATGGTTGTTTATTTTCAAAACGCCCAATCTTAACGTCTTCACGTTCTCTCATGTTTCGTCCTGGAATTACAAGAGGCTCGTATTTGTTAACTGTTCAGTCAGACAGATATTTGTTGTGAAACGAAGTAGTTACAATTTCAAGCATTTTCAAGTACTTTAGCCTAAATTCCAGCACTTTTCAAACCTTTATTACTTTATTCATTTAATGTACAGGACATGTTTTCTTTGAAGGAAGTTTGTTTTTATCTGTTTGCTTGTTGAAAAATTTTTTCACTTGAAATTACTGACAGATCCATAAGAAAGTATTGCTTTATTCATTTAAGCATTAAATAATAAACACTGTGTTAGGTCTTGGTTCAATAGGCTATGTGCAATCATTTCAATGTTTTAATAAACATTGAACCAGTCCGGCCCTCGGCTTGTAGCAAATTTGGTTTTTTGGCCCTCGGTCCATTTGACTTTGACATCCCTGCTGTAAAGAGATCCTCCTGTGTTGCGTCTGGTGCACCACAATACACAGTGGTGGAAATGGTCATGTAGCTACAGATCAGTATATAAACAAAATATAGACAGTAGATATTACACAGCACTTTCCATAGAGTTACCCACACCAACACCGACTGAGAGGTCTGTAAACAGAAACGCTCACGATGGAGTTGCTGAGAAAAATGTCTACAATCAATATAAGATGAATTTGATTAAATCAGAGCTGCTGGAGAACTAAAATTTTATTATAACATCTAATATACAGAGTAGAGATCATAGTCGATTTTATTCCAGATTAATTATATATAGATTGTCACGTCCAGCCCCTCCTTCCTCCCTGGTCCCGCCTAGCTCCCCGCTCCCATTCGTTCCTCCGTCTGTCTGTCACGCCCTCATCGTTAGTACCCACACACCTGAGTCTTGTTTCACCGTCTTGTCTCTGTGTATAAAGAACCCCGAGTGTTTCAATCCCTTGTCGGTCATTCCTTGTGCGTGAGTCCCTCGGCCATTCCCTGTCCTGCTTCCTCCTAGTCCTTTTCCTTTGCTCTCTTTCGGTTTCTCTCTTTGTCCTCGCTGTGATTTTACATTCCTGTGTTTAACGGTTGTGTGTTCGTTGTATAGTTTCCTGTTTGTCTGTTGGTCCTCCGATTATGCCTTTGTTTGGTATCTTGTCGCCCAGTTCACATTGCTTATCTTGTATATATGGTTTGTTGGTTGTTGTGTTTGTATGTGTTCGTGTTTCTCGGTTGTTTAGCTTACCTGTTTTAGTTGTCCTCTCCCCTGCATTTAGTTAGCCTCCTAGTTACGTGTATGCGCTGTGTTCAGTCTCTTAGTTCTCGTATTCTTCCTAGATTATGTGTACTTACGTAGTGTTTATATTCTGAATAAATGTACTATCTTGCAATTGCGTCATGCCTGCCCGTCAAAAACGTTACATAGATTTTAGTATTACATTTTTGAACCACCTACTATTCCATAACTGGCCACCAGAGGGAGGCACAGAACCACTACTTATCGATTAAGGGTAATCAATGGCACCTGTGCCTGCCTCTGCTTAAGAGAGGCTGTTGTAATTCACTCTGATTCAATCCAAAATGGCATACTTAAGCAATATGCACTGGATGTCAATGCAGTATGTTCTGCATGGGCAGTATGCATCCAACCTCAGACATATTACGTCCACCATTTTGTCATATGTAAATGTAAAATGTGTCATTTATCAATTTTAATTTTCACCCAGTCACATGATCATAGTTAAATGCTCCAGTTGACTCAGGACAGTGTGCTGCAATCGCATACTTCAAAATGGCTCCTGATTCAGTAAGCCATCTGGGTACTTTTTTGCTTTATGCATACTATGTACACTTTATTGCGTACTGCATAGCATGGAAGTATGGCATTTTGGATGGAGCCTCTATAAATGTTTGTTCTTGATGGCTGGTATACTGCTTAATGCCACTGAGTTTAGTTCTGGAACTTCCTGTTTTTGGAAGTCTGTGTTCTTTTCAGCTCTGTTCATCGGGATATCTTTAGACACTTGAGCTTCTCCTGGGTGCATCTATGCTACAACTCATTTTTATGATTGGAAAAAGAAAACAGAACAAAAAAAGATTGAGTTTCTTCTTATTTCCCATTTTGGTTTGACGTAATGTCAGCTTTGCTTCCTAATTTACTGTTTATCAAACTTAGGCTATGTGACAGCTATGAGTAAATAGATATTTATCCCATAATCTGACAGAATCTGAAGCCGGTATTGTTTGAGGGTCAGTATTATGTGAGTTAGTTCTTTTTAATAATATGGTATTGTTGCACTTGGTGGTTCACCTACCTCCTGGGTAAATACCAAAGTCATAAGTCTATATTAACAAGCTGATACCTGTATATTGTGACAGGCGGGGTGAGCAACTAAAAAGGAAGCGATCACGCCAAGTCTCAGGGAAAAAGAATGGTTTAATAGAAAGTGTGCAAACCAAAACCCGTGCAATAGATCCAAATTAAGGATATAATGACCAGCGGTTAACTGGTACAAAGACAAGACATATATAGGCAAACAAATGACCCTCAGGTGAGACGGATCACGGGCTCTGCCCACCTGAGGGACGCACACGACGTCACAAAAACAACAACAACAACAGCCGCTGTGGACGGAGGCGACCGGTAGGGGGCCGCCTCACCGTGACAGACCCCCCCCACCAAGCCGCACTCCCCTCCACTGGGTGTGTGGCACACAGCGGCTGCACACAAAACATGAAGGGGCAGGAAGGCAGGGACAGGCAGGAACACACCTCCTGTGGTCCGGGAGCTGGAACATAAAACACACAACATTAAACAGCTCACTTCCCTGGGAGGGACCCTGGACCGAACGGGCCGTTAACAACACAAAACCATGCCCCGGTTGGTCACAGGGCCCTCACGCCCTAACCGGCGTTTAGCCAGAGAGCCCCAAGGGTGTGCGGACCAGGAGGTACGACTCCTTTATCGTCCTTAGTGTGTGTGTGTGTGTGTGTGTGTGCAGGTTACCTCCCTGAGGTGTGGCTACTTCTCCTCCTGGACCTACCTCCTCCCAGAGCTGACCCCTGCCTTCTGCTAGGGGTCACCCCAGCCTCCTGGGGAGCCAACCCCTCCCGGGGCCTCTCATCGCAAGGTGGACTCCTCCACCCAACCCAGGAGCGCCAGAGACCGAGCCCCAGAGCACCCCCGACGCGGGCTGGGGAGCAGCCCCAAGGGCCTTCTGGTCACCCCGGGTAGGAGGGAGGATCTCCATCTCCAGCAGGAGCTTCTCAGACCGGAGCCCCATGGTCCCCAAACATCCGGGGGCCCCACCCCTTTAGGGAGGGGCTCTTCATGACCAGGCTCCGGTCCCCCACAACACAAGTGGGCTCCTGCCAGGTGGAGACCATCACAAGGTCCAGGAACACCGCCAGGGAGAAGCACCTGCACAGAAAACACACACACACCCAAAAACACACCAACATAAAACACAAACGCGCCTCAGACGCCCTCCGTGCCATACCCAGTCGCACGGGACCACAGCCGGTCCCCCCCCCCAAACATGCATCGGGAGGAGCATGCGTGGAATTACATGTAACAGTTGACAACACGCTAGGACAAAACACACACGCTAATACTAGACAAACAAACAAAAACGGAGTACAAACAGACAGACGGGACCCACATATGCGCGCTCTACATAAACACACAGTGATGCGCCGCTCAGAGTCGCAGTCGCTCCCCATATTAAACACAAGACACACGGACGGGGAGCGAGGCGACAGTGACGAGCGGCGACCGCGTCACACATAAAACATTTAACATTGAACACAACGAGCACGCACACTGATCCACACGTCCGTCAACATGTACACACATTCATAACACACACGAGAGTTTTCCCAGGCAGACACCCTGGTCCTCACCGTGCCACACACAAACAAGCGCACGGCGGAACTCTCGCAACAAACAACGGACACGAAGAGCTGTCTCAGGGCAGACTGCCCTGGTCCTTGCCATGCTACACACACACACACACACACACAAAACACATAAGCACGGCGGAGCTCTTCAAACAAAACACCACGCAGACAAACACTTACCACGAGACATGACCACGAACGAAGGAGAAAGAAAAAGATACTGGCGGCTTCCGAAGGGTGCCTGGTCATTCTGTGACGGGCGGGGTGAGCAACTAAAAAGGAAGCGATCACGCCAAGTCTCAGGGAAAAAGAATGGTTTAATAGAAAATGTGCAAACCAAAACCCTTGCAATAGATAAAACATTAAGGATATAATGACCAGCGGTCAACTGGTACAAAGACAAGACATATATAGGCAAACAAACGACCCTCAGGTGAGACGGATCACGGGCTCCGCCCACCTGAGGGACGCACACAACATCACAAAAACAACAACAACAGCCGCTGTGGACAGAGGCGACCGGTAGGGGGCCGCCTCACCGTGACATATATATATGGAATCAGCATACACATAGATCAGAGTCTTATTTTAATAGCTATCCTAATAGCTCTTAAAAAGCAAAATTGGAAGTGTAATTTTATTGTTTCAAAAAGTCTGGACAAAGAAATAGGATGAAAGTATTTTTTACACTGAAAATAAAATGCTTTCACTCTTAGAACAAACAGTGACTTCCTTTCATCATGTCAGTATGCCATTAAATGTATTTTAAATGATATTGAAAGGTTTTAAGTGATCTGCCCTGTTAAAATTAATTAAGTTGCAATGATAATCCTGATGGCTTTTCAAAAGAGAACTTCTATAATTAACACACATTATGGACAATAATGAAATGCAGTATATTGAACAATAGAAATAATCCTTCACACTAACATTTTAAATAAAGCACATTGGTTTTAACTGTAAATAGTAGATTTAATGTACTGAAGCTATTCAAATTTGTACTATAAACATTATAACTACTGAAAATGTAAAATCCTGTATGTAAGAACTCTGTCCTGTTAAATCCTGACTCTTCCACCAGGGGGCAGCCAAACTAAGAGATCAGATTGCCTTCAGCCAGACTAAACTATGGGAATCAATGCTGTTATCTAGTACTGCAAATAAACATAGGCTCACACTTAAAGAACAGAAATTAAAACTGATACCTAGAAATGCAAATAAACAAAGACATAAATAAACATATAATGTAAAGGACAACAAGTGTTTTGTGTGGTGTTAGTAGTCATTTAATTAATCAACAAACAGGTTGATATGACATTACCAATATTATGTTTGTTAATCTGCATAGTATAAAGGGCAAGTTTAACTCATTTTAAATTAATAAAACATATTCCATAAAGCATGGTCCTACAGCCCAATACATTTGGCTTGTTTCTTAAAGATTTTGTTGTTTTACTTGAAGGTTCTTATCAGTACTTTATGTTTGAAAAACGTTTCTCACAAACCCACTGCTCTTTATCATTGCATGTTCTGTCATTCCAGCCCTTCTTATCTGCAGAGTTCCAAATCTCAGCACAGTCCTCACTTTCACTTATATTGTTTGGCTCCCCTGCAATCCAGAACCTGAAACCAACAGAGGAGATCAGGTGATCAGTGGAAGAGAAAGAGAATCTAGGGACCAGTGGCACAGATCATGAGATCAGTGGA
Organism: Brachyhypopomus gauderio; assembly: GCF_052324685.1. Taxonomy (NCBI): domain Eukaryota; kingdom Metazoa; phylum Chordata; class Actinopteri; order Gymnotiformes; family Hypopomidae; genus Brachyhypopomus; species Brachyhypopomus gauderio. The sequence goes on from NC_135228.1 coordinate 7,286,194, forward strand.
ACAGAAAGGGGATCAGGGGATCAGTGGAACAGAAAGGGGATCAAGAGATCAGTGAAACAGAAAGGGGATCAGGAGATCAGTGGAACAGAAAGGGGATCAGGGGATCAGTGGAACAGAAAGGGGATCAGGGGATCAGTGGAACAGAAAGGGGATCAGGGGATCAGTGGAACAGAAAGGGGATCAGGAGATCAGTGGAACAGAAAGGGGATCAGTGGGATGCAAGATGCTAACAGGCAGAGTCTACTTGCAAATTCATTAGCAAGTGGCTGGCATAGTATAAAGAACTATTTGTGCCAAGTACAGACTGGAAGTTCCAAATTCAAAGTGGGATATTAACTAAGCTAAGATGCTCTGGGACTTTCTATATACAAAATAACAAAACGGTGATGTCTAACCACCTGGACATAGTGGTGGACGAACAGCAGAAGAGGGCTATAGTGATCCGAAGTCAGGAATAAGAAAAGGAACAAGAAAAAAAATACCAGTAGAGTTAGAAAAGAGGTTTAAGGTGAAGGCAGCAGTTGTTGACGTGGTAATCAGAGCACTTTGGGCTGTGACACCCAGGCTGGGAGAGTGGCTCCATGTAACAAAACTAGTTCGGTCGAAGCAGGAAGCAGACACAATCGCAAAGAGACTGGGGTTTTATTAACCACACTGTGAAAAAACTATGATGGTGATAATATCTAAAACACATAAAATTTTAAACACTTTTGCTTTCTGTGATATATATACTAATATAACAAAGTTGGTGGATTCACCTCACCTTGTTAGTAATGCTACTGAAATGCCAAATTGTGCCCTAACCCTTATAATATAAGGGTTATATAAATATAAATATATCTAGCTTAAGAATTTTAAGGCTAAATTGAGGTTAATGGTTATTGTAACTGTTAGTCCTCAACGACATATTGATGCTGATTTTAAACCATGACCAAACGAGGTAAATTTCTATATGTAAATCTTTAGTCTCTTTAACTGTGGTAGTATGATGTCCTACTGCTGAAGTACGGCATTTCTGATTCAGCCATTAAGCATACAACAGGCTGAAGCAAACTGGTTGATACCGGTAGAAACAGGACTGTGAAATTAACAAGGGAAGTACAAGAGAAATAAGGAAATAGAGACAATGATTCAAATAGAACTGAAACACAACCAAACTGAACTGGAGCAATAACCCCATGAACAAATTACCAAACAAACAACAAATAGAATAGAACTCACAATCTAAATATGAACAGATATGAACTCAAAACACAATCCTGCAAATAGTACTAAAACATGCAGCGTAACAAAATACATTAACTGAATCACATGGAAGACACAGGGAAAACTTTACACATGAAACAATATCCAGCAATGGTGGGAGGATGCCACACACAACCAGAAAGCAGCAAAAACTATGACAGAAGATGAGAGGGAAAGAAAACAGAACTACAACGACGTAGAGCTAAATGCCTGTCTTAGATTTCCCTTACATGGCCTTGTTTCTGATTGTCCATCAAAAGTACGTATATCTTGAAATTGGTTATATTTATTATGACAAGTTAGTTTTTGGTATTCTTCATTGTGCTGTTTGCTAGTCTTTGTCTATTTAACTATGTTGGGTAATGCTTTGATACTAACTCTGCACACTTATTACCCCTTAATAAATGAGAACGTAAAGGATATAGAACAGATTTGTGTGGCACGAAGCTCTGATGTGTTAAGCATGAGAAATGTTTATTGAATTTGTTGCTGAAGCCTCAACTGCCTCAAGTGTTCAACATCTAAGAACAATATTCAATGGCAGAATAAGACAGGAACAGAAATGATCTTACGTAGTGATGAGTGCTGTGCCGTCCACCCATTTCCAAACCCCTTCTGTGCTGCTGTCATTCAGACCAATCCAAGCTCGACTGCTTTTCAAGATCTTAAAAATCTGTTCCTTCAAAGGGAAAACAAAAAATAAAACTCAGAAACAATGATCTCTCTCTCTCTGTATCTGTCTCTCTGTTTTTCTCTCTCAGTCACCTGTTCCTCGTTGCTGTTTATGATCACCAGGTCTGATCCTCTCCCTCTGCAGTCCTGTCTGCTCTCACTCCAGGTCTTTTTGTCAGTGGAAATGTAGTATACACTGTATCCTTGTACGATGTATCCTGTCAAAAGAACATGCAAAGACATTTTTGTTCATACCATTTCCATACACACTTTTGTAAATGTTCAGCACTGTGAGGGCATTCGTTAAACTGATTTATTAATGAACGTCCATCCTGCCACTTATTATGATCAAGACCTTCATAATTACGTCCTTAGAAGAAAATGGAACTGCATGGAAGAGCATGGAATAGACAGTTTGGCCGTCACACATTACGTACCAAATTTGGAAATTAGTGTCAGAAGACCTTCTTTTTCCTGATGTAACTGGTCTCTCTCTATAGTCAGGTTACTGATAATAGCCTGGACCTGGTCTCTCTCTACAGTCAGGTTACTGGTAATAGCCTGGAGCTGGTCTCTCACTATAGTCAGATTGCTGTTACTGTTCTTTAACTGGTCTCTCTCTGCAGTCAATGTGAGCCACAGCACTGTGATGCCAGCCAGCAGGAGAACACACAGCAGCCCCAGACACACTGCAGCCAGCCGGCAGCATCTGCCCCCATTAGCATTGGTTCCTGAAGCTACATAGAAATTCATAGTTATGAGTACGCTCAGATGTATTGATCGTTCAGAGACTAAACTGCGATAAACGGTAAGAGACACGCCAGTGAACCAATTTAGCAAACGTGTATGTGTGTTGAAGATCATGATGAATCAACATATTGATTATAATGTGTAAAAATATGTAATAATTTGTAATAATATACAATAATTCTGTATAATGTGTTATTGAGGTGTCAATTAACATATATACGAAACACATAATGCAGGTTCACATAATGCAAAACAGTTGTAGTCAGTTCTGTATAATCAATTGATGAGACATACAGGAGAAACAGAGACAGAACAGACAGGTAGAGCAGATACTGACGTGAGCTGGTGATTTCAAACAAACAGACAGGTAGAGCAGATACTGACGTGAGCTGGTGATTTCAAACAAACAGACAGGTAGAGCAGATACTGACGTGAGCTGGTGATTTCAAACAAACAGAGAGGTAGAGCAGATACTGACGTGAGCTGGTGATTTCAAACAAACAGACAGGTAGAGCAGATACTGACGTGAGCTGGTGATTTCAAACAAACAGACAGGTAGAGCAGATACTGACGTGAGCTGGTGATTTCAAACAAACAGACAGGTAGAGCAGATACTGACGTGAGCTGGTGATTTCAAACAAACAGACAGGTAGAGCAGATACTGACGTGAGCTGGTGATTTCAAACAAACAGACAGGTAGAGCAGATACTGACGTGAGCTGGTGATTTCAAACAAACAGACAGGTAGAGCAGATACTGACGTGAGCTGGTGATTTCAAACAAACAGACAGGTAGAGCAGATACTGACGTGAGCTGGTGATTTCAAACAAACAGACAGGTAGAGCAGATACTGACGTGAGCTGGTGATTTCAAACAAACAGACAGGTAGAGCAGATACTGACGTGAGCTGGTGATTTCATTGATGCTCTTGGCCCTCTGTTCCTTAACAATGTCCTTGTTGGCCCTGTGTTCCTTACCAATGTCCTCATTGGTATAAATGTTTTCAAATGAGTTGTTACAGCCGTTTGACTCAAACCTGTAATCTACTGCTCCTGAATTTGCATAAATATCTTCGCTAATCTCCATTTCCTCAGAAATCCTGATCTTACAGGGAGGAATGAATCAGTCAGATACAGCTGTTTTAATTAGTTAGTTTTAGTTGGAAAAACCCTACACAACACTCAGAAATAAGATGGCTGCAGTGAAGCTCCTCGTGTCGCTATTAGTAGAAGTATTACCCGTATATATACGGTCTCTGGTCCACACACTGTAAAGATGGTCATCGGGGGAGGGGTGGGATAATGGTGGGAGGTGGGGGGATAGCTGGGCATCAAATAGGGCATCATATTTAAAAAATACATCTAAGCCAAAACTGACAATAAAAATTTGTAAAATAATGTTTTTTAAAATCATTTTTGCACTTGCTTTCTATATTTCTAATATATATTTTTTAATATAACATCTGATGGAATATAAAGACAAGAGTAGGAGCTCAGCTGCATTCACACCTTCACAGGAAGGCCATTTAAATATTTGTCACATTCTGCGCACATCCTGCCGCACGTGTGTGTGTGTGCATGTGTGAGTGTGTGTGTGTGTGTGTATATATAAATAAACTGGATTTATATATATATATATATATATATATATATATATATATATATATATATATATATATATATATAAGTTTGAACTTGCCTTTAGTGATGCTATCTTGATATCTGCTGTGCAATGTGAATTCAGAGTGTCACGTCTGGTGTGGAGGAAGGGCACACAGTTCACACCAGACACCGTATATATACAGTCTCTGGTTCACACACTGTAGAGATGGTCATCGGGGGAGGGGTGGGATGAGGGTGGGAGGTGGGGGGATGGTTGGGCATCAAATAGGACATCATACATTAAAAAAATACATTTAAGCCAAAAGTGACAATAAAAATGTGTAAAATCATATTTTTTAAAATCATTTTTGCACTTGCTTTCTATATTTCTAATATATATATATATATATATTTTAATATAACATCTGATGGAATATAAAGACAACAGTTGGAGCTCAGCTGCATTCACACCTTCACAGGAAGGCCATTAAATATTTGTGTGTCTGGTGCGAAGTCACATTCTGCACACATCCTGCCGCACGTGTGTGTGTGTGTGTGATTATATATATATATGTCACGGTGAGGCGGCCCCCTACCGGCCACCTCTGTCCACAGCGGCTGTTGTTGTTGTTGTTTGGTGACGTCATGTGCGTCCCTCAGGTGGGCGGAGCCCGTGATCCGTCTCACCTGAGGGTCGTTTGTTTGCCTATTTATGTCTTGTCTTTGTACCAGTTGACCGCTGGTCATTATATCCTTAATTTGGAGATAGTGCACGGGTTTTAGGTTTGCACACTTTCTATTAAACCATCATTTTTCCCTGAGACTTGGCGTGATCGCTTCCTTTTCGTTGCTCACCCCCGCCCGTCACAGAATGACCAGCCACCCTTCGGAAGCCGCCGAGTCTCTTTTTCTTTCTCCTTCGTTCGTTGTCAGGTCTCGTGGTAAGTGTTTGTCTGCGTGGTGTTTTGTTTCGCCGTGCGCTTGTGTGTATGTGGCACGGCGAACACCAGGGTGTCTGCCTGGTGGACTCTCGTGTGTGTTTTGTATGTGTGTACGGGTGACGGACGTGTGGACCAGTGTGCGTGCTCGTTATGTTCTATGTTGAATGTTTTATGTGTGACGCGGTTGCCGCTCGTCACTGTCGCCTCGCTCCCCGTGTGTCGTGTGTTTAATGTGGGGAGCGACTGCGGCTCTGAGCGGCGCGTGTCACTGTGTGTGTGTAAGCAAAGCGCGCATGTGATGGGGTTCCGTCTGTCTGTTTGTACACCGTTTTTTGTTTGTCTAGTATTTGCGTGTGTGTTTTGTTCTAGCGTGATGTCAACTGTTAAATGTAATTCCACACATGCTCCTCCCCTTAAATGTGTGTTTGGGGGGGGACCGGCTGTGGTCCCGTGCCATGGGGTGTGGCACGGAGGGCGTCTCTCCCGAGGGAGGCCCTGAATAGGGTAGGGCGCGTTTGTGTTTCGTGTTTGTGTATGTGTGTGGTGTGTGTGTGTGTCAGGTTGTGTTCTTTGTGCAGGTGCTTCTCCTTGGCAGTGTTCCTGGACCTTGTGGGGGTCTCCACCTGGCAGGAGCCCCCTTGTGTTGTGGGGTGACCGGAGCCCGGTCGTGAAGAGCCCCTCCCTAGAGGGCTGGGGCCCCCGGATGTTTGGGGACCATGGGGCTCCGGTCTGAAAAGCTCCTGCTGGGGATGGAGATCCTCCCTCCTGTCCGGGGTGACCAGGAGGTCCTTGGGGCTGCTCCCTAGCCCGCGTCGGGGGTGCTCTGGGCCTCGGTCTCTGGCGCTCCTGGGTTGGGTGGAGGAGTCCACCTTGAGATGAGAGGCCCCGGGAGGGGTTGGCTCCCCAGGAGGCTGGGGTGACCCCTAGCAGAAGGCAGGGGTCAGCTCTGGGAGGAGGTAGGTCCAGGAGGTGAAGTAGCCACGCCTTGGAGAGGTAGCCTGCACACCCACACACACACGAGGGACGAGAGAGGAGCGGTAGCCCCTCGTCCTCACACCCATGGGGCTTACCAGCTGAATGCCGGTTAGGGCGTGAGGGCCCTGTGACCGACCGGGGCGTGGTTTTGTGGTGTTAACGTCCCGGCCGGTCCAGGGTCCCGCCCGGGGAGGTGAGCTGTGTAATGTTTTGTGTTTTATGTTTCAGCTCCCGGACGGCAGGAGGTGTGTTCCTGCCTGTCTCTGTCTTCCTGCCCCTTCATGTTTTGTGTGCAGCCGCTGTGTGCCACACACCCAGTGGAGGGGAGTGCGGCTTGGTGGGGGGGTCTGTCACGGTGAGGCGGCCCCCTACCGGCCACCTCTGTCCACAGCGGCTGTTGTTGTTGTTGTTTGGTGTCGTCATGTGCGTCCCTCAGGTGGGCGGAGCCCGTGATCCATCTCACCTGAGGGTCGTTTGTTTGCCTATTTATGTCTTGTCTTTGTACCGGTTGACCGCTGGTCATTATATCCTTAATTTGGAGATATTGCACGGGTTTTAGGTTTGCACACTTTCTATTAAACCATCATTTTTCCCTGAGACTTGGCGTGATCGCTTCCTTTTCGTTGCTCACCCCGCCCGTCACAATATATATATATATATATATATATATATATATATATATATATATATATACACACTACCGTTAAAAAGTTTGGGGTCACTTAGAAATGTTCTTATTTTTGAAAGAAAAGCTGTTATTTTCCAATTTAGCTAACATTAAATGCATCAAAAATACACTCTATACATTATTAATGTGGTAAAGGACTATTCTAGCTATAAACATCTGGTTTTTAATGCAATATCTACATAGATGTATGGAGACCCATTTCCAACAACCATCACTCCAGTGTTCTAATAGTACATTGTGTTTGCTAACTCTGTAAGGAGGCTATTGGATATTTAGAAAACCCTTGAAAACCCTTGTGCAAGTAGGTTAGCACAGCTGAAAACAAAAGTTTTGCTGATTAGAGAAGCTATAAAACTGACCTTCCTTTGAGTTAGTTGAGAATCTGGAGCATTACAATTGTTGGTTCGATTAAACTCACAAAATGGCCAGAAAAAGACAACTTTCAATTGAAACTGGACAGTCTATTCTTGTTCTGAGAAATGAAGGCTATTCCATGCGAGACATTGCCAAGAAACTGAAGATTTCCTACAATGGTGTGTACTACTCCCTTCAGAGGAGAGCACAGACAGGCTCTAACCAGAGTAGAAGGAGAAGTGGAAGGCCCCGCTGCACAACTGAGCAAGAAGACAAGTACATTAGTCTCCAGTTTGAGAAATCGACGCCTCACAGGTCCTCAACTGGCAGCTTCATTAAATAGTACCCGCAAAACGCCAGTGTCAACATTTAGAGTGAGGAGGCGACTCCGGGATGTTGGCCTTCAGGGCAGAGTGGCAAAGAAAAAGCCATATCTGGATAATAAAAGAAAAAGATTAATATGGGCAAAAGAACACAAACATTGGACAGAGGAAGATTGGAAAATAGTGTTATGGACAGATGAATCAAAGTTTGAGGTGTTTGGATCACACAGACAAACATTTGTGAGATGCAGAACAACTGAAAAGATGCTGGAAGAGTGCCTGACACCATCTGTCAAACATGGTGGAGGTAATGTGATGGCGCTCCAAGTGACAGCGCTTGATTGGAGCCAATTTCATCCTGCAATAGAACAATGACCCAAATCACACCTCCAAATTATGTACAAACTATTTAGAGAAGAAGCAGGCAGCTGGTGTTTTATCGGTAATGGAGTGGCCAGCGCAGTCACCAGATCTCAACTCCATTGAGCTGTTGTGGGAGCAGCTTGACCGTTTGGTACGAAAAAAGTACCCATTAACCCAATCCAACTTGTGGGAGCGGCTTCTGGAAGCGTGGGGTGAAATTTATCCAGATTACCTGTAACGTTCTGCGCGGGGCAGAACAGGGAGGCGGACACAAACGCTGAGGAGAGCAAGATTTATTCAAGGAAATTCCAAAAGCAGAGTCGTAATACCGGGCGCAGGTCATATCGGGAGGGCAGTCCATACAAGAAATATACACGGGCATAGATATGGACAAGGAAAACAACAAAGCAGACTAACTCAGGGAGGACAGGCAAAATACACGGAATACAGGTAACAAAAGCGCAAACTACAAACGGCAGTAGGCTACTCACGAAGAACAAGTAGGAACAAAAAGACCGATACAGACATGGGAGACACAGGGACTATTATACACAGAACTAAACTAGGGACAGGTGATGACAATGACACAGGGGCGTGGTAACAAACGAGGAATCACGGAGACAAACGAGCAGGGCGGGATAAACAAGCAAGGAACACAGACACGAGGGAACCCAGAGTGACAGCTAGGAGAGGGGGCGTAGCCATACGTGACATTACCTCAGCAAATTAACAGCTAGAATGCCAAAGGTCTGCAATGCTGTAATTGCTGCTAAGGTAGCATTCTTTGACGAAAGCAAAGTTTAAATTAGAAAATTATTTCAAATAAAAAAAAAACATTATACATTATTTCTACCTTGTCAATGTCTGGACTATATTTCTATTCATTTTGCAACTCATTTGATAAATAAAAGTATGAGATTTCAGGGAAAACACTAAATTGTCTAGGTGACCCCAAACTTTTGAACGGTAGTGTATATATAACTAGAACTGTCGGAGCCAAAAGCTTTTCAGAAACTAATTTGTGCTTAACTTGCCTGGTCTGCTTAAGGTGACTGTGTTTGACACGTTGATGCTGTGAATGAGCAGTTGTGACAGATATTGAAGTGTGATGTGTCTGGTTATCACATGCGTACATGTTAGATTATAATCTATAGACAGTTACAGTTACTGTCATCATGGTAACAGGCCGATTGTGGTTCCTTGTGTGCAAGCTTTAGTTTAGTATCTATTGGGGGGGGGTTAGAGGTGTTTAACATTCTACTGATGTCAATAAATAAATAAATCAAACTTTATTTATATAGCGCTTTTTACAACAGTTGTTGTCACAAAGCAGCTTTACAAGTGTCCGAGTCCAAGCCCCCAGTGAGCAAGCCAAGGGCGACAGTGGCAAGGAAAAACATCCTAAGAGCAAGAGGAAGAAACCTTGAGAGGAACCAAGATTCATGGGTGGAGCCCATCCTCCTCTGGCCGACGCCGGTCACCATGACAACAGTTTAAAGAGAGAAAAACAAAGAAAAGATGTGAGTCATAAATAAAGAACATGAGTTCTTTATGTAATTCCTGTTCAGTCCCAAACGCCTTGATGGTTGGTAATGTTATACATGAGTTCTTTATGTAATTCCTGTTCAGTCCTAAACATCTTGATTGTTGGTAATGTTATACATGAGTTCTTTATGTAATTCCTGTTCAGTCCTAAACATCTTGATTGTTGGTAATGTTATACATGAGTTCTTTATGTAATTCCTGTTCAGTCCTAAACATATTGATGGTTGGTAATGTTATACATAAGTCCTTTATGTAATTCCTGTTCAGTCCTAAACGTCTTGATGGTTGGTAATGTCAGTCATAGAAGAGGAGAATTCGGGGCAGTGAGAGGGTCCAGGGTAGTGGGTTTATCCTTCATCCACACTGGTTAGTCAGGGTAGTGGGTTGATCCTTCATCCACACTGGTTAGTCAGGGTAGTGGGTTGATCCTCCATCATATCTGGTTAGGCTGGAGGTGGCTGGCCCAGGATGGATCTCTGGAAAGGCTTGTCTCTCCTCATCTCGGTGTTCCTCGAGTAGGTGAGCAGCCATGTGGAGAAAATAAAACAGGGAAAATTATGTATGAGGTCATATGTGGGACAGACAAAATTTTAAACATTTCTGGAGTGTGGCAGCAACTCCGGCATTAAATTAAATTATTACAGCCTAGCTGAAAAGGCAGAAGCAGAAGGTAACACAGACTTGGGAGCATTCTGAGACATTGGCATCCATCCACTGCACCTTCAACAAACTTGAATGATTACGTGCAGTGACAGGATGACAGAACCAGCACCCCAGTTTACCATAAAACCCTTCGCCTATGAACCTCTGGATCTATACCTTTATCTAAGGGGGCACATTAGTTATCAAATGCTAAACTAAATAAGTAGGTTTTCAACCTAGACTTAAAGACTGACACTGTGTCAGAGTCCCGGACACATTCTGGAAGGTTATTCCAAAGTTGGGGGGCCTTATAAGAAAAGGCTCTTCCTCCTGCTATTACCTGTTGGAACTAATAAGAGGCCATCACCCTGTGATCTTAGTGGATGTGGGGGTTCATAATAGGAAATAAGTTCCTGGAGGTAATCAGGCGTATTCAGTAAGCTAAAGCAGTAGGAGAGTGGTAGTGGGTCTGAATACATAGTAGGCTTTAAACAGTAAGCGAAAAGTACCCGAATGACTTACTGAATCGGGTGCCATTTTGAAGTATGATCCAAATCCAGTTGGTGAGTTGCCAGACAACTTCCTCCTTCTCTCGTTGTATCAAAACATGACTGCAAACACCAGAGGGCGCCAGCGAGCAAGTCCTCAGTGAATGGAGTTGAATGGAGCTAAATGGCAATAAACAGATAAATGCTCTCTGATGTCTGAGTGTTAGTCTGAGTGTTGGTATGAGTGAGCCGTGGTATCTACACTGGTTCCTTTCAATGCACATGAACAGCAAGTTTCTGACAGCAGGTGTCAGATGTTTTTTAAAGTACACACAAACATTTATTAATATACTGTATGCTGACACAAGTCAGCAAGTTCTGTGATTGGGCAGTGATTGCAATTCAGTGTGTTATGCCTACCATGATCTTTATCGAAATACAATGACGACAACGTGGTCATAGGAAAAATTGCAATGGCGTGCTCAGAACAATATATCAACAGAAATGTCATAGAAATGTAATGGATGTTGTTCTTGTCAGTGTGTTTCCAACATGTCAATGAAAATTCCATTCATGTCCTACGATATTTCACATTTTTCTCTCAACCATGATGGCTTTATTATGGTAGCAAGGAATCTGCTCCGCTGCAAATCAAGGCTATAAACCTTGAGTACCATAAGGTCAGATAGGAACAGTTAAATTTCAGCTTCATCCTAATATTTTTGCTCCTCTGGGCAACAACAATGTCAATAAAACCATTATAAGTTAAACAGACCTAGTGAACTCATCATTAGCTGATGTCTGAAGTTGTGGTGGCCAGTCAGTCGGTGGTCCCTTGATGGGCCGTTGTGTGATTTCCCAGGGAAGTGTTTGCAGACTTTGAGATGAATTTGGGGAGTTGGCTGTCACACGAATGTTCAAACAGTTCTTAATTACAGTTGGCTAACTGAAGCGGTTGGGTTTTTAGCAAACTCCTCCAAAGAATTAAACTAGCGAACTAATTACTTCTTGCGACGGTCATTTGTTGCATGGGGCCCGAGTGCAGAACCAACACCGCTTTGTTCTCTAAGGTGTGTGTGCTCTTTGTCTCTAGGTAGCTACTGGGTGGCAGCCAGGTAGAGATACTGGAGAAAAGGGGAGTCCCCCTTTTAACGGGGGTTCATCTGATGACGTAGTTCCAAATCCGTCCTGACTTGGGCCATGCCACTAGGGAGAGCGCCCCCCCCCCCCCCTTTGTCTGTGGAGGCATGGTGCCCGTGAGGTGCGGGCTTCCCCATGTGCACCCCTCTGTAATGCGGAGTGAGGAGGCAGACACAAACGCTGAGAAGAGCGAGATTTATTACGGGAAATTCCATAATTGTGGTCAATGGGGCAGGCAGGAGTCATAACAGGAGAGCCATCCAGATATGACAAATACAACGGCATGATGAACACAGAATAAAACGAACAAGGCAGGGAAATGAGAACTGAGAGAAACACAACGGAGACGGGAAATACCAGAACAGCGATAACACTGAATATCCACAAAACCGAACAAACCACAAATAACCAGCAAGGGACTAGGGAGACACAGGGATATAAATACATGGAACTAAACTAGACACAGGTGAAGACAATGACGACACGGGAGTGGCAGAAAGAGGGAAACCAGGGCAACAGACAAACAGGGCGGGATAAACGAGCAAGGAACAACACAGACACGAGGAACAGGGACACTGGAGTGACAGCTAGGAGAGGGGACTTGACACCCTCCAGTCTGTTTTGGTGTCACGACCATATGAATGGGTGGCTTTGGATATTTTGGGCCCATTGCCAGAGACAGGTGATAAAGACAAGTATATTTTGGTGATCAGTGACTATTTCTCCAAGTGGGTAGAGACATTCCCTTTCCCTAACCAGGAGGCTCTTGGAGCATGGGCGCAGATGGAAATTCTGAAGTGACGGGGACCAAGCTGTACAATATATACGTTTATGCTTGTAGATCAGGGGTAATCAACTATATAACAATTAGGGGTGGGCATAGATTAATTTTTTTAATCTAGATTAATCTCACTGAAATCTTGAAATTAATCTAGATTAATCTAGATTATTCTATATTAAAATTGCTCATATGCGTGCTACCCAAGTAATGACTAAAAGTCAGTTTTTGAGATAGGGTTTCTTAATACAGAGGGTGCATTAGACCAGGGGCTCATCTCCTGTTTCCAAAATGCATCAATGACTGCTTGAGAAAGCTGTTCTACTTTGATACTTGAAGAAAAAAAACATGCTCAATAAAGTGTACTCATGTTCAACGGTTTATTCAGTTAAACATGAATTTGTAAGCCTACATACTGTACATTAAAAGGGGTTGATAACATGTTTATTCAGCTAAACATGATATTTGAAATGTAAGCCAACATTTAGTACGTTTAACCTCACGGACGTAATTTGGGGGGGAGGGACTTTTTCGGTTTTAACGGTTAAAAAGAAATATTTAAATAGCAACGAATCTAGCGCTAGGACCATGCAGAAAACGACCGCTCCGAGCTCCGCTCCGGTAACACTTTACGTTCCTAAAAATGAATTTTCCATGAAGCAAACCTGGAGACTTCGTGGCCGCATCCATGTAAACACACGAACGATTTGTAATTCACAGGTTTGAAAACTCGTTCTCGCCCCTACTGTGCAACTTGGTTAAGAATACAGCCGAGCTAAACTATCAAGTTGAAAGTCATAGTTTGCTTACCCATTTTGACCCAGTTCCCAACCCAACTTTAAGAATAGATTAACGGCGATAATTTTTATATCGCCCGATAAGAGTATCAAATTAACGAACGCCACTAATAACAATATAACAATTTGGGGGGGGAGGGGGGGCAACGTAATTTGTTGAGCGGGGGGTTGGCGTATGCAGTTAATCAGGAATGAGATTGGGTCCGGACAGGACTGCATTCGGATTCGGATCTGGACAGCGGTCCGCCTGTTGATGACCTCAATATTAATCTGGGGGGGACACGAAATCTAGATGCTAGATTTCGGATGGGGTCAATATAAATCTGGGGTCAATATAAATCCCCCCTGTCCCCAGTGCCATCTGCGCCCCTGTCTTGGGGTGGCCAAATTATTGATGGAGGAATTAGAGAGATGTGTCGGATGTTGAACATTCATAAAACATGTACCTCCCTATACCATCCACAGTCAGATGATTTGGTGGAGCGTTTTAACTGCACACTCCTTGCAATGTTGTCTTTGTTTGTTGATGCGACACTGTTAGGGAGGGAAATGGTCCTACCTGTGGATATTATGCTTAATGTGGGAGGGGATAGAGGGTTTGTGTCAGTGAATGAGTAGGTTTCATATTGGCTGGGACTTTTTCTACTATACTCACAGCTGTGAAAAGTCATCAGGCTAGGGCTTCCAAGAATCAGAAGCTAGGGTTTGATTTTAAAGGCAGATCTCAGTATTTTTCCAAACAAGAATTAGTGTGGGCACATTTGTGTGTGGGCACGTGCGTTGTGTGTGTGTGTGTGTGTGTGTGTGTGTGTGTGTGTGTGTGTGTGTGTGTGTGTGTGTGAGACTAGGGGGTGTGGGTCATGGGCATGGGGAGGGGGCTTGGGTAGACAGTCGCCCATGTTATAGTGTGTAGCATTCTATGAGAGCTAGAGAAGCAGAGAGTCAGAGATGAAGATCAAAATTGTAATAATTATTTAAAAATGTAATAAATCACATTGCTTAATTTTGACAGGAATGTGGATGAATGGCTTTGATTGACTGGATGATGTTGATTGTGTTACGGCCCTGAATGACCCTGGCTCGCTAACCGGACTGCAACATAAAATAAGCTTAAAAAAAAGAAAGAAAGATATCAGGCAACACTGAACCGCGTTTCACTGGCTATTCGCCATGGATTTATTTGTGGTGCTTTTCCAATATATTAAGGTATATATTAATAACAATAGACATCATATAATGTATATAGTTTACCAAAATGGTAACAATAACTTCAGGCTGGGCCAAGGCCAAAATAACAAACATAACAACTACCTCCCACAACTCAACTTAGATAACCTTAGCAAAGAAATAACAAACCAAAAGACAATAACGTAACCTACCTCCCTAAACATAAACAGGAGAAACAAACCCCAAACAAATCAGCAGCCCAGCCCTACTAATACAAACAAAACAAAACTTCCTCCCCACTCAATACAACCCACACAGATTTCTACAGCACACACATCCAATACTACAAAGCTAAATAGCAGTAAGTCTCAAACCGCGTAGCGGTGTATATTAGCAACACGTCATGTATCGCGTAGCGAACAGATATGTCTGTTAACAGTAAGTCTCAAGTCGCGTTGCGATGTATGTACTAAACCTGAAGGATAACCCGAAGGAAAACCATCGGTCCGAACGATTCTCAAAACGGTTACCCACAACAAGCAAAACCCAGCTCAGTGTTCCCGATGACCAGGTGGAGTCTACTGCCCAAGACACCACAAGGTGCGGCTTCTGGGTCCAAACGAGCTTTTAAGGACCCGTCCTCCAATCTTCCTCAAACACCGGCACCTGATGTTAATCACGGTGTTTGCGCCCTCTTCTGGAGAACCTGAACACAAAAAACCCACAACAGACAACAAAGAGAACACAGAAACCCCTAACCGTAACACCCCCACCCTTAAGAGTGAGGACGGTGGGTTAGGGTAACCTAGACAACGCATCTGCCACTACGTTCTCTGTCCCCTTTTTATGCTGTATGTGTAGATTAAATTCCTGTAGGAACAACGCCCAACGCATGAGTCGCTGGTTCGAGTTATACATACGGTTTAAAAACACAATAGGATTATGGTCGGTGTATACCAATAAAGGCTTCATGCTCGAGCCAACGTAAACCTCAAAGTGTTTCAAAGCCAGTAACAATGCCAAGGTTTCTTTTTCCACAGTCGAATAGTTCGACTGATAAGAGGTAAACTTCTTGGAAAAATACGACACCGGATGATCGATCCCCAAGTCATCTTCCTGCAACAAAACAGCACCAGCGCCAACCCCACTGGCGTCCACCTCCAATTTAAACGGACGTTCAAAGTCCGGAGCTGCAAGTACGGGTGAACAACAGAGCAAGGCTTTTACACTTTCAAACGCACGTTGACAGTCTGACATCCACACAAACCTAACAGACTTCCTCAACAGATTAGTAAGAGGACACACCATAGTATCACACACTACGACACATGCATATACACCAACACCTACACACACTGGGGGTGGAGGGGTGGGAAGGCCTTCCTTCACCCGCTTCCTGCTCCCTGCCGGGGCGGGGGGGGGGGGGGGGGGGGGGTTGCTGGCGCGGGACTGGGCTGGCGGCTTCCTAGGACCACTGCAGGTCCTTGCTGGTCCAGCCATTTGCCCCTGCCGCAGAGGGTGTGCTAGTCTGGATAAGTGTGTGTCTCTGTCCTTGTTTTCTTCTTGTTTCTGAATGGGTGGATGAATGAGTGCGTGTTGGAGGGAGGGGACATATGGCCAGGTTTGGAGGTGTGAGGGTGAAATTGAGTGTATGTGTGTGTGTGTGGGGGTGGGTGTGTGCATGGTGGGGGTGTATAGGGGCGAATGTAGGGTGGGTTTGGTTATGTGGGTGAGGACAGCTGGTTCTGGGTCGGGGCTGGTCGTGCCCGGTTCACTCATGGACGCTCTCCTGAGACTACTGCACCACTCCAGAGGGGGGGCGCCTTGGAGCTCCGGAGTCCGGCTTGGCCCCCCGGCGTAGGGGCGGTTGGCCCGCTCCCCTGGGCGGTGGTGGTATGGGGCGGCCGGGTGCTCCTCGGCGGGAGGTGGGCCCTGCCGGGTGGTGGGTGGCTTTCCGGGCGCGTGGCGCCGTGGTTTTGCCGCTGGCCCCTGGGGGGAGGGGGGGGGGCATCCTGGGGGGGAGGCGCTCTGTTCCCTCTGGTTCCCCTGGACCTGCGCTCCTTGACTGGTGGGGCGCTGTCCGGGGTCTCTCTCTCCCGCCTGCGGGGGCGGGCGGGTGAGGGTCTCTGGGAAGTGCGGCTCTGGTACTCCACCGCTCTGTGGGGGGCCATGGGCGGGTGGGATTCCCGGGTCTCTCTCCACCCGCCTCTGGCCTCTGGGGGAATGCTGTCGCAGCTACCCACCCTTGCTGGTAAGTACATTCCATACATCTATCCTATGTTGCACTTCTAGGTTGCACATAAACACACACTCACACACACCCATACATCGCACTCATCTGCACTATATGTATTTGGTTTACTTTCTGTACTTCTTTGCAGTGGTCATTTGAGCTGGTTGCGTGTTTTATTTTATTAATATTATTATTATTATTATTTTATTATTATTATTATTTTTTTTCTTCTTTTCTTTTTCTTCTCCTTTCTTCTCCTACCTCTGTCTTTTCCCTTTTTATTATTTCTCTCCCCCTCTTTTCTTGGTCCACCTAACCCCAATAATTATCACTTTGCATATTGTTATCACTATATATTGTTATCACTACACTATATATTATACAGAATTGTTATAATTGCCATTTAAATCTGTACATAGGGGGTGGTGGAGGTGGGCCAAAAAAAAAAAAAAAAAAAAAAAAAAAAGTAAGAGGACACACAACAGAAGCAAAGTTACGGCAAAAACCCCGGTAGTAACCCACCATACCCAAAAAGCGTCTCAACTCACGTCGGGTAGTGGGAACTGGGTATTTCTCAATCACTGTCACTTTAGCATCCACAGGTCGTACACACCCAAGGCCTACCCGTTTTCCCAAATAAGTCACGGTGGCCTTACCAAATTCACATTTGGCAAGATTTAAGGTGAGGGATGCCGCTCGCAGACGTGAAAAAACCAACTCAAGTGTGTGTAGATGTTCGTCCCAACTCTTAGAATGTATCACTACATCGTCCAAATAGGCTTCGCAATCGGGTATATCTCTTAACACGCGACTCATCAGCCTTTGAAAGGTTGTTGGTGCGTTTTTCATACCAAAAGCCATAACAGTGTACTGCAGACATTCGTCGGGAGTAACAAAAGCAGATATGTCAGAAGCGCGAGGTGTCAAAGGAACTTGCCAGTATCCTTTTAACAAGTCTAACTTACTGACATAACGTGCAGAACCAACTCTGTCGATGCAGTCATCCACTCGAGGCAGCGGGAAAGCATCAGAACGCGTAACTGCGTTCACCTTTCGGTAATCCGTACAAAAGTGTGAGGTTCCATCAGGCTTAGGAATAAGAATGCACGGCGAACTCCAAGGACTAGAACTCGGAATGGCTAAACCATTTTCAACCAGATACTTCACCTCGGCTTGTATACATGCGCGCTTGGCAGGACTAACTCGATACGCATGCTGCTTAATGGGAGGATGATCACCCACCTCGATATCATGAACAGTTTCAGAGGTCTGGGTAGGAACATCTGAAAACAGACCAGGATAACGTAAAATTAATTCTTTCACCGACGTTCGCTCAACGACTGGCAGATCCGATAAAAACTCATCCAGGTTTTGTAGAACGGCAGAGTTCGGCAAGCGGGCAGCTAAAACAGGTGCTGAAGGAGATATGTCGTCATCGTCTGGATCCACACCTGGAGAAGAGACGACTTCAACAGCAGCAACCGGTAATAACTCTACTGTCGGAGAACAGCGTGTAATATATCGTTTTAACATGTTGATGTGACACACACAGGTTTTACGTCTCCGATCGGGTGTTTTAATCACGTAGTTGGTATCACTCAGCCTGGATACTACCGAGTAGGGCCCAGAGAATTTCGCTCCCAACGATGTAGCCGAAGGCAACACCACCAACACCTCATCCCCTGGATTAAAGGAACGTTCAACGACTCGTTTGTCGTAACTCCTTTTCATTTTTCCTTGCACCTTGGCCAATTCTCTCTTTGCCAGTTCACAAGCAACCCGCAGGCGCTCCTTAAAACGACTCACATATTTCAGAAGACTCACCGGAGAGACTTCGCTGTTTAACCACTTTTCTTTTAAAAGTTTTAAAGGACCTCGGACGGTATGTCCAAACACGATTTGAGCTGGACTAAAACCAAGAGACTCCTGTACGGTCTCTCTCACCGCAAATAGAACCAAAGGAACACCCTCATCCCAGTCACGACCAGTCTCAAAACAGTATTTTCTCAGCATAGACTTTAATGTCTGATGGAATCTCTCAACCGCACCCTGCGATTCCGGATGGTAAGCACTCGATGTTTTGTGTTTGATGGACAATTGGTTTAATACTTGTGCAAAGACACGTGACAAGAAATTTGAACCTTGGTCCGATTGGATGTAACGAGGTAAACCGAACTTTGAGCAGAACTGTAATAAAGCCCTAGTCACAGCTTTTGCGGTTATCGTACATAACGGAATAGCTTCCGGATAACGCGATACCACACACATCACCGTTAGTAAATACTGATGTCCCGATTTCGTCCTCGGCAAAGGTCCGACACAGTCGACCAGCAGTGTGTCGAATGGATCACCGACAACGGGTATCGGTTGCAAAGGAGCAGGAGGGATCTTCTGATTGGGTTTACCTACCATTTGGCACACGTGACACGAACGACAGTAATTTCTCACATCGGTCTTCATTTTAGGCCAAAAAAAACACTGCAATATACGCTGGTATGTTTTAGTTACTCCCAAATGTCCAGCTAAAGAATGGTCATGGGCTAAAGACAAAACTTGTGATCGGTACTTCTCAGGAACAACAATCTGAACCACCATGTTCCATTCCTTGCCATCCCGATCACCATCTGAGGTCCATCTACGTACCAAAACATCATGATCCCAAATGTACGTGACCGCAGAAGAATCATCACCTTTCTCGGCGTTCTCTCTACACTCTCTCAACGTTGGATCATTGCGTTGAGCCTGTGTTAGCTGCTCCTTCGTGGCACACAAGTCTATGTTCATAAAACCCTTTTGTGGCTTCTCATAACTCATCTCCGGCTGTTTGGTTTCGGAATTGTTAGATACGACGGCAGGTTCGGCCATAAACCACGCGGAATCACTCAAATCCACCACCTCCGCCAATCTCTTACTCTGTGCACGTGTGACCACGCACGCTGGAAACATAGACCGTATCTTGACATCTTCTTGGACGGGTATCTTACTACTCAAACCGGCCAATTCAGAAAGTCTCACGACTTCAGGGGCAGGAAGCACTCTGTCACCGGCCAAGTCATTGCCTAATATAAATGTAACCCCAACAACAGGCAACGTCTCACATACTCCAACCATGAATGTACCGGTTACGATGTCTGAACGTAAACACACGAAATGTAATGGAACGGACACGTAACCAGCACCCATTCCCTGAATCAAATGATCAGCCCCACAATACGTGTCATCCGATAACGGAAGGAGACCCCTTAAAACAAAAGACTGCGCAGCCCCCGTATCTCTCCATATAGTTACAGATGTTTCACTCCCCGCATGACCAGGTATAGACACGGTTCCTTGAGTGAGAAACGGAGCAAACGTCTTATCCGAAACCCCTTTTAACTGCTCGGAAACAGACGTCGGAACTGATGCCAGCAAAGCAACGTCTTTAGTAAAAGGCTGCGTATTCTTTCGTTTCAGAACTTTACACTCAGCAACAATGTGACCCGGTTTACGACAGTAAAAACACACTCGGTTTTCAGAATGTTTTTCTCGTGTGTGTTTATCGTGACTCTCACCCGCCATAGGCATGGTACCAGAGGCCTGTTTTCTAACTTGCTCCGCGCGCACCGCAGACGGAAAAACAACTCTATAAGTTAGTACGTACTCATCGCCGCCGTGGCAGCTTCAAAAAGCCCCTCATACTTCTGCTCATTTAAATGTACTGCCAATTTCTCTGGCAACCCACTCTTAAAATTCTCTAACAGAATCATATCTCTCAGCTGTTCGACAGACGATGCCCCACATGCTCTACACCACTTGTCAAACAAGCCACTAATGTCCCGTGCAAACTCAACATATGTCTGACCG
This sequence comes from Brachyhypopomus gauderio, assembly GCF_052324685.1. Lineage (NCBI taxonomy): Eukaryota > Metazoa > Chordata > Actinopteri > Gymnotiformes > Hypopomidae > Brachyhypopomus > Brachyhypopomus gauderio. The sequence goes on from NC_135228.1 coordinate 7,306,738, forward strand.
GCGGTTTTCGTTCGGCTTCTAAAGTGTTGGCGGTAGGCTTCCGGAACCAACTCGTATGCTCTCAACACCGCTGCCTTAACTTCCTCATAAACCAGACTCTTCTCGATAGGCAACGACGAGAACACTTCCTGAGCCTTACCCACCAAAGTACACTGAAGCAAAAGTGGCCACACAGAAGAAGGCCACTTCAACACAGAGGCCACACGCTCGAAGGCATCAAAGTAGGTGTCCACTTCGGTCTCACGGAACTTAGGGACTAACCGTATTTGTTTGCTTATATCAAAATCAACGGACTCACCTGTACCTCGAATCGGGGACAAGTGCGGATAGGGTGGCGCTGTACCGGCTCTCAGAGCTTCAAGTTCCAGTTGGTTTATTCGCACTTCTTTGTCAGCTTGAATTTCCAACGCACGAAGCTCAAGCTCCTTCAAGCGAAGTGCTATGGCAGGATCTGTAAAGGTGGTAGATACAGACGCGGGCAGAGCGCTAGGGAGATCTTCTGCAGCTACAATCGCCACAGGTGTACTCACTTTAGCACCGCCCACTATCCCGTTCTCCCGCTCACCCAAAATCCCTTTTTCCACCAACTGATGAAACAGGTCTTCCTTTAAGTCCGCCTTCGTGATACTACGACTAACTTTGACTTCAAAGAAGTCCGCTATAAGGAACAAATCCGCCTTACGACAGGAATCGAATTTGTCCACTGTAGGCGCAGCCACGAACTCTTCTAACACAAACATTGTCCCAAAAGTCCACCTACCGACAACTACAACAGTAACACACCCACACCAAAAAGCACGAAAACCGCGAAACACCAAAAGCGCCAGCCCACACAGGAAAGGCACGAAATGCAAAGGACGGCCAAACACCCACGCGACGCGACGAGCAGACGAACACCAACCGCAGGACGAGCCCCCACTTTATGTTACGGCCCTGAATGACCCTGGCTCGCTAACCGGACCGCAACATAAAATAAGCTTAAAAAAAAGAAAGAAAGATATCAGGCAACACTGAACCGCGTTTCACTGGCTATTCGCCATGGATTTATTTGTGGTGCTTTTCCAATATATTAAGGTATATATTAATAACAATAGACATCATATAATGTATATAGTTTAACAAAATGGTAACAATAACTTCAGGCTGGGCCAAGGCCAAAATAACAAACATAACAACTACCTCCCACAACTCAACTTAGATAACCTTAGCAAAGAAATAACAAACCAAAAGACAATAACGTAACCTACCTCCCTAAACATAAACAGGAGAAACAAACCCCAAACAAATCAGCAGCCCAGCCCTACTAATACAAACAAAACAAAACTTCCTCCCCACTCAATACAACCCACACAGATTTCTACAGCACACACATCCAATACTACAAAGCTAAATAGCAGTAAGTCTCAAACCGCATAGCGGTGTATATTAGCAACACGTCATGTATCGCGTAGTGAACAGATATGTCTGTTAACAGTAAGTCTCAAGTCGCGTTGCGATGTATGTACTAAACCCGAAGGATAACCCGAAGGAAAACCATCGGTCTGAACGATTCTCAAAACGGTTACCCACAACAAGCAAAACCCAGCTCAGTGTTCCCGATGACCAGGTGGAGTCTACTGCCCAAGACACCACAAGGTGCGGCTTCTGGGTCCAAACGAGCTTTTAAGGACCCGTCCTCCAATCTTCCTCAAACACCGGCACCTGATGTTAATCACGGTGTTTGCGCCCTCTTCTGGAGAACCTGAACACAAAAAACCCACAACAGACAACAAAGAGAACACAGAAACCCCTAACCGTAACAATTGACAGAATGAGGGGTGATTGATGGCTTCACATGATGGGGAGGGATTGGGTGGGGTCAATTCATTTGGAGGTAAATCACTTTGATCCATGCAGACCTTTATTCTCTCTCTGTGGTTCATCTGACTTCACCCACAGGAGGTTCAATGATTTTTGGTTCACTGGACATTCAGCATCAGCTTTACCTTCATTATTTATTCATGTATAAATAACAGTATTAGTGACTAATAAATCAGTGTTTGTCTTCTCTTTTAGAGTTTTATAATTAACTGGGTTTAATACATGTTATTATCTTATAACTAAGTGAATATCTGATGTGAGCAGTCTTGTACTACTTTAGCTGTCCTATTGTTCATCCTTGGGGTCAATCTGACCCCAGGGGTATTTACCTCCAGAAAATGACTTACAGAATATTGTTGACCACATTTTTGGGACAGACACTTTGTTTATTTCAACCCACTTTGTTTATGATCAACCCCTTGAAAATCAGTGAGTTGATCTGTCCTCTAGCGCCACCATCAGGCCAAACCTTTAAATTAGAATTTTAATTTTAATTTTAAATCTTGAATTTTTCATACATATCTTCCCAGATTTACTTCTCAACATTATTGACCACAAGTCTTGTTTTTGTTATGATGGATAGGACCTTTACTATAGCACTGTGTACTATACAATTTTTTTTTGGGGGGGGGGTGGCATTTGTGAGACAGAAAATGGATAATGAGAACATGTCATATACTAGTGAAAACATGGAATAGGTTTTTATTCACTGTAAACATGGCGAAACAGTGTGAACATGATAGTAGTCAAACATGAAACAGTTCTACTGCGGGAATTATCAAAGTTCTTCCTTGAATAGAACAAAATATATCAACTCAAATCTATCAAGTGCACCTGCAGGTGTGGTCATGTTAGGTCACACACACTGATAGACAGGTTTTAACAGCTAAAATAGCTTGGGGTCAAATTGACCCCTGAGGACGACCGATGCATGCAATATGTGTTCAGCACGTGACAATTTTATGCTTCATCACTTGTCCCCATAAAATTAGGAAATGTCATAAAATATGAAGCAAAACAAAAAAAGTCAACTACTATTTTAAATTATAAACATTCTATGGGGTAACATTTATCCCAAGGACGATAGGACGGTTAGACAGGTTCTGCAATGTTTTACAACATGCAGTAAAGAGTTTCACCTTTGGACTTTCTGATCCAAGCACAGAAACATTCAGTGTTTTGGAGTGTGGCAGGTTCTTACAGCCTCAGCATACACAGAAAAAGGCCTCTATGTTCTCCTGAACTTTGGAACTTTTGTTCCATTGTCCTTATCCTTGGAGCAAACACACACTCTCTCACTCACACACACAGTGAGAAAACTCTGAAGACTTTACACGAGAGGAACGATACACTAGGAGAGAGAACACAGTGTATATCTGAACCCACAGTGAGTGATGAATTTTGACAATAATTTGAATTTTCTGTAAATAAAAATCTTTCGGTGCAAAGATTTATGACCATTTAGGGTGCATGTTTATTTATGATTTATGATGAAGATTTTAGGTTCAGTGTTCCTTATATTTGTTGCTTGAAACGGAAATATGCATATAAAAAGACTAATTCCTTCATAGTTCAGGTATTATGCATGTAAATACTATCCATGTGAATATTACAATATGTATGCAAAATTAACCTCATTTAAAAACTAATGTGCTGCATTTCAAAACCAAAACATCCACACCACTAATTGAATTGTTACTTTACATTTAGATAAAGAGTGCAGTGAACTACTATTTTAATTTCCATTGTAAAACTGCTAAATGCCCTAAATGTAAATGAACTACAAGTTGAATTCAGGTAATCTGTAAATCATTAAACATGATATGGTTTACAAACTCTCTTTTGTAAAGAGATAAACAGAAATCAAAAACTGCGGAGTGTAAATGATTTTAATGATTTAATTGTTGGAGTGTAGTTGGAAGTATTACTTGAGAATTGTTGGAGGTAACAGTTGTGTGATGTTTAACGAATGTTTAGTCAATGTTAGTGATGGGCGAATGAAGTCTCATGAAGCACAGAGTAGAGGTCTGCACTCCCACCGAGGGTCTCGCGGGACCTGTCATAATATCTTGCAGCGCGGGACAGAATTTAATTGTTATTGGCGGGAGCGGGAGTTTAATTAGTGCAGGCGATGTGGGAGCGGGACCACATATACATGTAGAAAAATCCCGCAAATTAATAAAAAGTCTAGAAAATTATAATAACAACTCAATGATTTTCATGAACAGGAGGAAAACAACTAATCATTTAGTAAATAAGCAATAAACTAATTCAAAATATTGGCTAAGCAACTGATCACGTGAATATGAAGTGTGCGTTATTTTGTCATTTTGATACAGAAATGGCAGAGACTGTAGACGGTCAACCAGTTTCAGATGTGGAAAATCCAATTCAAACAGGCGAATACACCACAATTCAGCCAACTATAGGCAAGTCTGATGTATGGAAGTATGGAAGTCATTTTCCATTGTAATTAATGGAGATGTAAATCGTCTACCATTTGCTTGTTGTGATAGATATCAGAAAGTGTTGGTGTACGTCACCTGACGGCATGTGTTTGGACTGTGGTAAGAAATGGGACAGCGTGATCCATCGCTATATTGCTGTTTTAATAAATACATAAGAAAATTTCAAGTACTAAATTTAATTAATTAAATTCATATTAGGATTGCGGGCGGGGGCGACAGAAATGTGTATGTGACGGGCGGGTGCGGGATTAAAACAAGCCATTTTTTGGTGGGAGCGGGCGGTAACGGGACTAAAACAAGCGGGAGCGGGCAAGAGCGGGTTTAAAAAAGCAGTCCCATGCAGACCTGAGTCTTTCCTAACAATTGTGCAGAAAAAGATTCAAGGCTTCATTGACGGTGACATCTGGTGGACAACTGAAGCCATAACAATCTAAAGAGCATCACTGAAGCAATGGCACTGTTTCAGTCCTATGACAGCAAGAAAAGTGTTTTATTCATTTATATCAAATAATTATTATATTGTCATTACAATAAAATATGCATATGCTATCTCCCATACTCCCATACACACATTGTAAATTAACCCATATAATAAATGCAATTTATATTAAGGGTTAAATGTTGGTTAAGGGTGATGTGTAATGATACTACTTATATAGCTGGTATGGCACCAAACCACCCAAATCTCTCAAACCTGCCATTCTGTCATTGGCTCAGAATGCATTGAAACACCATGAGCCAATGGCACATATTGATAGACTATGAGCCAATGAAAAGCTTCGAAACATTTTGAAACAATGAAGTGCAAAGCAAAACAGCGAAAAGCGAAAGTTTTGAACGTCATCGGTCACGTGACACTGGTGTTTCGATACAAGCTCCGACTATGTTTTGAACCAGTCCTCTTCAGAATAGTGACACGCTCCGAAGCCTCAGTGTCATTTGCCTATCACTAGTCAATGTTCAAGTAAGGTTGGATTCCATACCTGTGTGAAGCTGCCCCCCCCCCCAAACCCAAAATGCTAAAATAACACTGCAGTTTGTTTGTGCCGGGTTTGTGCCCATTTGTGCTGTAAATATTTTCGTTTGTGCTATTAAGGCTTTTAAGTAATTAAAAAATACATTTTCTGACCTGTGACGTTAACCAACCCCCCTCCATGTCCAAATTTCTCCAAAGTAGTCTCAGTCGAATGTACGGAGTTTGTGCTCATTTGTGCCATCAAAATTAACGCTTCAATCACTTGCTTTGTAAAGTTAAAGTCGTTTTATTTTTTTACATGCGTGACGTCACCAGCCCCCCCCCTCCATGTCCAAATCATTCCAAACTGGTCTCGTTCGTTTGTGCTGTTTGTGCTCGTTTGTGCTGTTAAAATGAACATTTGTGCTTAACGTCATGAGCGCACCTCTCATGTGTTTAACTATAGCTATACAATAGAATGGGCTGGATGATGCTGGACTACAGAAGGAACAGGAGGTGAGGGGTAACAGAGAAGGCAGAGTTTCTGGATGACATCAAAGCTTCTGTTGAGAGATTTATGAGGATCTTAATGTTCCCTTATGCAGATCAGCCACATCTTTGTTTAGAAGGCCTCTGTCCAGTGTTGTGGGCAGTGGAAAAGATCAGGAACTGTCCTCTTGCTTCATTGCTGAATTGCCAGAGCAGCTCCAATATTGACCTCTTGAACGTTTCTGCAACATACGAAGCAGGGCATCCACATTCAGGGACCACTCCTTCTCCTGGCCATCTATCTGTTTAGCTCAATGCATTAACATTGCTTTTTTAATTGTCTCTAGATGCTTTACAGGCCAATAGTTGCAGGGAGGAAAATAAATACATTCATGCATACTTTTTGTTGTTTAGTCAAAACTAAAATATCAACAAAAATTCATTACTCCCAAATTAAGGCTTTTAAATACTTTAATGGCCTTAGATTTTTCAATATTGATTTATCAACTTTTAATACTTTATAAAACCCTGCAGACACCCTGTACAACCACAAAATAAAAATATAAACTATGATGGTGATGATATCTGAAACACTTACATCAACTTTAGACACTTTTGCTTTCTGTGATTTAAAGACTTGACCAACTTTATTTGATTTAGAAGTGGTTTGTAGGTCAAAAAATGTTATGTTCATTCTGTTTTAGTTTATTTTAAATCTTGGTTGCCTAATTGTCATGCTGATATAACAAAGTTGGTGGATTCACCTCACCCTGTCATTATTGCCAAATTATGCCCTAAACCTTGCAAATATAAATGTATCTAGCTTTGGGATTATTAAGTTTAAATTGAAGTTAATGGTTTTTGTAACTCTGTTAGTCCTCGACAATGTCTTGATGGTGATTTTAAATCCATGAATAAACGAGGTAAATGTCACGAAAATATAAAACAAGAAAATATGGAATGGCGCTTTTAATGAATAGCGGCCAGTTGTAGTATGATGTCATATGTCATATCATATGACGTAGGTAAAATGGCGGACGTAGTATGTCTGAGGTTGTATGCAAACTGCGCAGTCGCCTACTGAAAGGACACACTGCTTTAACGGTTGCTCACAATGTACTGCATTGAAATATAGTGCCTACTGCTTAAGTACTTCGGATTCAGCCCAGCTCTCTTGAGCAATTGTGTCTGCTCCTGTATTGTGCAACACCTGCATCGTTACAGTTGTACTGGGGATTTTAATATTCACATGGATATATCCACAAATCCAATCACTTCTGAATTAATGAGAATGGTTACCTCTTTTGGATCTCGTAACATGCATGGTCACACTCTAAATTTGATCTAACAAATGTTAATAATATTGAAATTGCTGATGTTGCAATCTCTGATCATTTTGATATATTTTTCAATATGTCATTATCTATTATCTATTAGAACACTAAAGTGCACAATAACCAAGCGTTATCTTAGTGCTGGCAGTGCAGTGGTCTTTAGGGACATGATACAGTCCCTACCTCCTCTCTCAGAAAATGGAGGAATTAGTTAGTTGAAACATTCACACACAGAGTTAGTAATTGCATTGATGCTGTGGCACCAAAGGTATCAAATTATTTCTGGTAGAATTTAAATGCCCTGGAGAAACACTCTCATTTCAAACCTAAGCAAGGTTGCAGGCAGGTTGAGAGACGTTGGCACTTGTTGCTGTGCGCTGTCCGCGCTTGAGTTTTTTGTCTGTGAAAAAACGTGTGTGTGCCAACACACTTGCCTCGTCGTGCCTGCCACCCTCAGTGTTACAATTATGTTTTTTCTATTATTTAGCTAATATGTAAAGCACTTTGAGATGCATGTATGTATAAAAGGTGCTATACAAATAAAGGTTATTATTAATATTATCTGTAGGAGGAGACGTGACCTCCAGAATGAGTGTCTCTGGGGAACAGGACATACAGGAAGGAGAGAGGTGAGAATAACACACACTCAGACAGGAGAGAAGTGAGAATATCACTCACACGCATAAAGGAGAGAGGTGAGAATAACACACACACACACACACACAGAACGGAGAGAGGTAAGAATATCACACACATAGGAAGGAGAGGAGAGAATAACAGACACACAGAGAGGTGAGAATAACAAACACTAATGCATAAATGCTCTATTGTTTAATATAAACATGTTTACAGTGAACTACACTACAGTGTTGTGTGTATGGTGTATATGTTGTATATGGTGTGTATTGTGTATGAAGGTGTGTACGGCATGTGCGTGTATGTGTGTGAGAGTGATTATGTGTAAATGATGAGTATACAGCATAAATGTAGTGAGTGTGTGGGTGTACAATGGTATACGCAGTGTGTATGAAGGTACAATGTGTATATGGTATGTGCATAGTGTGTGTGTGTGTGTGTGTGTGTGTGTGTGTGTGTGTGTTTGTGTCTGTGCAGTTGAACAACACCTTAAATCTAGTTAATTCATCTAAACACTCCAGGAAGACAGTTCTATAGTCAGTGTGCAGAATATATATATATATATATATATATATATATATATATATATATATATATATATATATATATATTTAATTTTGTGTTGTAGTTTGGTAAAGAGGAAGATATATGAAACACCTGCACCCAGCTATGTGTCCATGAAGAGTGATAGATCAATGGAGCCTCCATATCAATTTGGAGATAATCCTTCTGAGTTCAGGTAATGATGATGAATGTGAGTGTTGTATTGAGTTTAGGTAATGATGTAGGAATGTGAGTGTTGTACTGAAAGTTTGTGTGTGTGTGTGTGTGTGTGTGTGTGTGTGTGTTTATTATGGCAAGTCGTTCAGGAAATAATTACATATATAGAAATATAGAATGACTGCTAATTCCATATTCTCAGGTTTCATTCCATATATTCAGACTTAGTGTCACAGTACAGCTCCCGACCCCACCCATTTGGGCGTGTGTTTATGTCGTTTGCGTCTAGTAGTCTGCGTCTGTGTATCTCCGTGGGTGTGGTTGTGTCCGAGTGTGATTATCAGTCTCACCTGTGGCTCGTCTCTCGTCATCACTTGGGGTTTATGTGGTTTGTCTATTTAAAGTGCGTTTGCGCAGTGTCCCGTGCTCGTCTTTGTCTGAGTCTCACACGTTTGTGTTTATGTTATATGTGTGCTGTCCATGCTATTAGTTCACTCAATAAAGTGACGTTTAAATGTGCGAGCTGGATTCCGTGCCTCGTCCTTCCGCCCGCACACCACGTAACAGAAAGACGAGCCGAAACAGTAAAGATGCCTGGACGTTCATCTCGTGCCAAGAAGGGAAAGAGGGCGAGTCAACACCACCACCCCTCTTCCCCTGTGCGACGCTATGATGACAGAGGAGGAGCTGGAGCAGGACCCAGTATGTGCGTCCCTGCTGCGGTACGCACGGGAAGCAAAGAAGGAGTCAAAAGCGGAGCATTACCGCCAGGCTGCCCAGCGAGCTTGGCGATCGGGATTCGGCTCCCCGACGAGGGACTCCTCTCCCCTGGCAGTTGGCAGACAGGGGTTTCCCACTACGTCATCTCCACGCCCCCTGGAGGACACACGTTGGTGGTGTATGCGGGGATGGTGTGCGTGACCCCTCCCGAGGAGGAGTTTAGAAGTGAGGACTCGGGAGAGGAAGAGACAGAAGGTGGAGCCGGCTCCTCCCCATCGGTGTACTCTGCCCTCATGGAGTGCTACGGGGAGGACGTGAGTCCCCCTTCATCTGTGTATTCCGCTTCTACGGTCTACTATGGAGAGGAGGAGGTCAGCCCTCCACCGTCAGTTTACTCAGCCCCTACTGAGGACTGCGGTGAGGAGGAAGACTACGGCAGCCCTCCTCCATCAAAGCGTTCCGCTCCCACCGTGTACAGTGGTGAGGAGGAAGACTATGGAAGTCCTCCTTCATCGGAGTGTTCCGCCCCCACTGTGTTCGGGCGGCTCTGAGGAAGAGGAGATGGAGCTGGAGGAACCCGTACAGAGGACACGGCCAGAGGAGCGACCTCCCAGGAGAATTGGGGTCCCCTAGGGGGAGTTCGGAGGGAGGGGACGGAAAGGCGGTAGGCGTACCCTGCGTCCTCCAACGGCTTCCCTGGCAACTGGGTGCGCACCCACCGAGAGGGCTGCTGGGATGTCCGCCGCATGCGGGGGATCCGCCCGAAGGTGGAGGGAGTACCGCCCACTGCAGTGCCTGCAGGCCAGGGAGCGTTTTCTCCCTTGGCAGCTCTCCTGGCCATGAGAAACGTGTTCCCATGTCTGTCAGTACCTGTGTTTGTGTCTGTCCCCGTGTGTGTTCCAAACCCCCTTTTCCCTCCTGTGCCGCTTGTATTTCATGTTCCGATAGGTGTGTTTGTAAACGTGCCGTTATGTGTGCCTAATGTTTTTTCCCCCGTCTTCCCAGGGAGGGAGTTCTAGGCTGTTCATGGCGGACTCTCCACCGAGGGCGGTCACCCTTGGTGAAGGGCTCTGTCACGGTACAGCTCCCAACCCCACCCATTTGGGCGTGTGTTTATGTCGTCTGCGTCTAGTAGTCTGCGTCTGTGTATCTCCGTGGGTGTGGTTGTGTCCGAGTGTGATTATCAGTCTCACCTGTGGCTCGTCTCTCGTCATCACTTGGGGTTTATGTGGTTTGTCTATTTAATGTGCGTTTGCGCAGTGTCCCATGCTCGTCTTTGTCTGAGTCTCACACGTTTGTGTTTATGTTATATGTGCGCTGTCCATGCTATTAGGTCACTCAATAAAGTGACGTTTAAATGTGCGAGCTGGATTCCATGCCTTGTCCTTCCGCCCGCACATCACGTAACACTTAGTAGTCATTCTATATATATAATTATTTCTTGAACAGCTTGCCATAATATATATATATATATATATATATATATATATATATATATATATATATATATATATATATACTGCTCAAAAAATAAAGGGAACACTAAAATAACATTTCATTTTGTGTTGTAGTTTGGTAAAGAGGAAGATATACGAAACACCTGCACCCAGCTATGTGTCCATGAAGAGTGATAGATCAATGGAGCCTCCATATAAATTTGGAGATAATCCTTCTGAGTTCAGGTAATGATGATGTAGGAATGTGAGTGTTCTACTGAGTTCAGTTAATGATGATGTAGAGAATTTGTCTGGGAAATTAAATATTGCTCTGTTCTAATCTGAATGTCTTGAAGGTCCTTTCTTAATTACCACCAACATAATATTTGTTATAAGTCCTGTACTGTTTCCAACATAATTTGTTAACAGTAGATGTTACATCCAACAAAGGCACATTTGACATAATTTCACAAAAAACTCAAAAAATGGGCCGGACAAAATTATTGGCACCTTTTCAAAATTGAGAGTAAATAACTTTGTTTCAAGCATGTAATGCTCATTCAAACTCACCTGTGATCAGTGTTAATGTTACAGTGAGAGGAGGCAGACACAATGAGCTCTGTAACGTTTATTCACACACACACATTGATCAAGTCCAGCGCAGATCGCGCAAGCACTCAGTACATCTAACATTTTACATGACACAAGCTTCAGACAAAGACGAGCACAGGACATTGTGCGAACGCATATTAAATAGATGTACTACACAATCCTGATCATGAGCCGATGCACAGGTGAGACCGATGAACATGTGCACAAACGACCCACACCCACGGAACTACAAACATGGACATAACCAGATGCAGATGACATAAACCTGTCCCGTGAATAGGAATACTAATTTTGTCATAGTTTTCGTCAACAAACCTTTTTTTCATGACGAAAACGATAACTAAATAAAATAAAAACTAAATAAAAACTATACGAAGGGATAAAAACGATAACGAATTTAATGGACATTGTCATCAACAAATAAAAACGAGACGAAAATATTGGTCAGCTACGACATCCAATAAGACCTGATTTAGTTTTGTGAAAGGTAGGGATAAGTTAAGAGATCCAACAGTTACTACTTTAGCATACACGGAGAGGCCGGACAAACCGGGTAACCATCCAATCAGTACTAACGTCTTCACATCGCACAGAACCCGGGAAGACCATACTAGCCTGTGAACTGTGGTCACTCATGAAATTCAACTCAAAGTTAACTGGACAATGTCAGCAGGGAGAAAGATGAGCCGTGATATATGGACACATTTCTCCTTTGACTTTGAGAAAAAGAAGACAGTGTATAAAGCATATGGGATGATGATGTCGGGAAAAATATCTGCGATGGCATTGCTGTTTTTACGGCACCCAGTTTTATATTGAATGTAATATGCATTGTTCATAACAAACTCCTTATGTTTTTCAGGGAGAGTGGGCCTACTGTTCATAAATGTTTTGTTATTGTTATCCTTAATAACTATAAGTTCAGGTCAATAAAGTTGTTTGGAGATCTGTTTTTGTATATATTGCACATACAAACACTGACTAAAACTAGACTTATACTAAAAACAACTCCAATGACTAAATTATGACTAAAAGTAAACGACATTTTAGTCAAAAGACTAAGACTAAAATTAAATCAAATATTGCTGTCAAAATTAACACTGCCTGTGATAAGTAACAGGTGTGGAAAATAAAAAAATCACACCTGAAACCAGATAAAAAGGAGAGAAGTTGACTCAGTCTTTGCATAGTGTGCCTGTGTGTGCCACAATAAGCATGGAGAACAGAAAGAGGAGAAGAGAACTGTCTGAGGACATGAGAACCAAAATTGTGGAAAAATATCAACAATCTCAAGGTTACAAGTCCATCTCCAGAGATCTTGATGTTCCTTCGTCCACGGTACGCAACATAATCAAGAGGTTTACAACCCATGGAACTATAGCTAATCTCCCTGGACTTGGACAGAGGAGAAAAATGTATAAAAGGTTGCAACGCAGGATAGTCTGGATGGTGGATAAGCAGCCCCAATCATGTTCCAAAGAAATTCAAGCTGTCCTGCAGGCACAGGGTGCATCAGTGTCAGCTCGATCTATCCATCGACATTTGAATGAAATGAAACGCTATGGCCGGAGACCCAGGAGAACCCCACTGCTGACACAGAGACAAAAAAGCTAGACTGCAGTTTTCCAGAATGTATATAAGTATATAAGCCAAAATCCTTCTGGGAAAACATCTTGTGGACGGATGAGACCAAGATAGAGCTTTTTGGTGAAGCATATCATTTTCCTGTTTACCGAAAATGAAATGAGGCCTACAAAGAAAAGAACACAGTACCTACAGTCAAATATGGTGGAGGTTCAAATATGTTTTGGGGTTGTTTTGCTGCCTCTGGAACTGGGTGTCTTGACTGTGTGCAAGGCATCATGAAATCTGAAGATTTCCAAAGGATTTTGGGCCCAATGTAGAGCCCAGTGTCAGAAAGCTGGATTTGCATCCTGGCTCTTCTAGCAGGGCAATGACATACAAACATATTTCAAAAAGCACCCAGAAATGGATGGGAACAAAGCGCTGGAGAGTTCCAAAGTGGCCAACAATGAGTCCGGATCTAAATCCCATTGAACACTTGTGGAGAGATCTTAAAACTGCTGTTGAGAGAAGGCACCCTTCAAATATGAGAGACTTGGAGCAGTTTGCAAAAGATGAGTGGTCCAAAATTCCAATTGAGAGGTGTAAGAAGCTTGTTGATGGTTATAGGAAGAATTTTTTCCAAAGGGTGTGCAACCAAATATTAATTTGAGGTTGCCAATAATTTTTGTCCGGTCCATTTTTGGAGTTTTTTTGTGAAATAATGTCAAATTTGCCTTTTTTTCCTCTGTTTTTTGTGTTATTCTAATACACACAAAGCAAATAAACATGTGCAAAAATCTTCTGGGAGAAATACTTCTGTATACACACACACACACACACACACACACACACACACAGGGGTTGGACAATGAAACTGAAACGACTCTCATTTTAGTGTGGGAATGGCTAAGTTGGACCAGCCTGGTGGCCAACCTTCATTAATTGCACATTGCACCATTAAGAGCCGAGTGTGAAGGTTCAATTAGCAGGGTAAGAGCACAGTTGGGCTCAAAATATTGCAATGAACACAACATTATTGGTGACATACCAGAGTTCAAAAGAGGACAAATTGTTGGTGCACGTCTTGCTGGCGCATCTGTAACCAAGATAGCAAGTCTTTGTGATGTATCAAGAGCCACAGGGTAATGTCAGCATACCACCAAGAAGGATGAACCACATCCAACATGATTAACTGTGGATGTAAGAGGAAGCTGTCTGAAAGGGATGTTTGGGGGCTAACCTGGATTTTATCCAAAAAACATAAAACCATGGCTGCCCAAATCATGGCAGAATTAAATGTGCACCTCAACTCTTCTGTTTCCATCAAAACTGTCTGTCGGCAGCTCAACAGGGTCAATATACACAGCCGGTCTGCTATAGCCAAACCTTTGGTCACTCGTGCCAGTGCCAAACGTCAGTTTCAATGGTGCAAGGAGCGCAAATCTTAGGCTGTGGACAATGTGAAACATGCTGTAATGTATGGAGGACACAGAAAGGGATCCTGATGCAAAAGCTCAAGACTTTTATTTTGATAGCTCTGTACAGTAGTAGGGCACAAAGACACTAGGTTGTTATGATAGGTAGTCCGTGTCGCTACGTAGGGGTGGTTAATCCGGTCCAAGGTCGTGACAGGTAGGCAGTGTCCATGAGGTATCCGAGGGCTAGGCAGGAGATGCGGTCTAGGGAACAAGCAGAGGTCGGTACACAATAGAATCCACACAAGGGTATAACGCATGGTTGGCAATACTTCGCGTCAGGAAGTGGGACGGAAGGGCATGAGAATGTTTGGAATGTGGGTGTGGTGATGGGGAACAGCTGAGCTCGAGTGGCAATCAGGTGACATTCCTGACACATGTATTGTTTACATTTACATTTACATTTATGGCATTTAGCAGACGCTCTTATCCAGAGCGACTTACAAATGTGCTATGTAGTTGCTTGGTGCTATGTAGTGCTATGTAGTTGTTTGGAATCTCCAAAGTAGAATAGATAGTCCTGAACACAAGGTACTCTAAGCTGGAAAAACCACTGGACGAAAGTCAAATGATACCTAACAATTATACCTGAATATACACATCACCTGAGGAAAAATACAGTAAACAATTCCTATAACCCAATTATGCACAATACCTGTGAAAAAGACAGTAAGCAATACCTGTAACAAACACCTGAGGAAAGAGACGATAAACACAATAGATGAAGCATAATTATGCAAAGTGCACTTGAAAGAGGTGGGTCTTCAGTTGGCGTCTGAAGACAGCAAGTGACTCAGATGTTCGGATACACAAGGGAAGTTCATTCCACCACCTTGGAGCCAGGAAAGAGAAAAGTCTGGATGCTTGTCTCCCATGTGTCCTGGATGATGGAGGGTCAAGACGAGCGCGGAGGGCTCTAGGTATGCATCTGGGTTTTACCATGGCCATCAAGTAAGGAGGAGCTGGACCATTCTTTGCTTTGTAGGCCAGCACCAGGGTTTTATATTTGATGCGGGCAGCTACCGGAAGCCAGTGGAGGGAGCACAGCAAGGGAGTGACATGGCTGAACTTGGGAAAGTTGAAGACCAGCCGAGCTGCAGCGTATTGTTCTCTGATGAGTCCACCTTTACTGATTTCCCCACATCTGGGAGAGTTACGGTGTGGAGAAGCCCCAAAGAAGCGAACCACCCAGACTGTTGCATGTCCAGAGTGAACCATTGGGGTGGATCAGTGATGGTTTGGTCTGCCATATCATGGCATTCCCTTGGCCCAATACTTGTGCCAGAGGTGGGGACTCGAGTCACATGACTTGGACTTGAGTCAGACTCGAGTCATTAATATTAAGACTTTTGACTTGACTTGAAAAAATATTCAGAGACTTAGACTTGACTTGGACTTTTAAACCAATAACTTGGGACCTGAATTGGACTTGAACCTGTTTACTTGCAAAGACTTGATTTTTTTTACCCCAAATCTTAATTTTAAAACGCATATTAATATTTATAAAGTGCACCCCATTAATTTAATTTCCGTCCTTCTGACGCAGACCGGCGTTACACCAGCTTCTGTGACCGTCGAGTTTTGTGACCACAGGGGGCGCTATTTCACAGTTTCTGTTCAGAGGCACAAACACTTTACGAATGCTACGTAAACTACGCTGATGCACTTTCTTTACTCGTTTTGTTGGTGTCCACGAGCCAAAATATAACAGATGTTTATATTTACATTTATTGTCTCTTAATTACATAAATGTAACAAGATTTACCATCCCCTCACCATTGCAGCCAACAAAGAAATCATGAATGGGATGTACAGGTGAGCCTTTTTAACTGGGGTCACCAATTCTGACGGCAGCCATCAGAATATGTGACCCCACTGAGTCTCCAGGTAACAATAGTAGCCTACACCGTGACCCCACAATAACAGAAAACAATGAAAAAATAACCCTAACCTTTTATTAGTCTATATTTAAACATTTTATCCAAATGTTTAGAATAACCATTCGTAATGACAGCATCTTGCTTACGATGAAGCTTGCTATTCGTAAAGCGTAAATGCATCAGCGTAGCATTCGTAAAGCGCTGGTGCCTGTAAAAAGTTGAGTTGAGTTGACTGTCTTTGCTTGAGACTTGACTCGGGACTTGAGGATAAAGACTTGGACTTACTTGAGACTTGCAAAACACTGACTTGGTCCCACCTCTGACTTGTGCTAGATGAGTGTGTCACTGCCAAGGACTACCAAACCATTCTGGAGGACCATGTGCATCTAATGGTTCAAACATTGTATCTTGAAGGCGGTGTGGTGTATCAGGATGACAATACACCAATACACACAACAAGACTGGTGAATTGGTTTGATGAACACGAAAGTGAAATTTAACATCTCCCATGGCCAGCTCAGTCATCAGATCTAAATATTATTCAGCCACTTTGGGGTGTTTTGGAGGAGCGAGTACGGAAACATTTTCCTCCACCAGCATCACGTCGTGACCTGGCCATTATCCTAAAAGAAGAATGGCTTAAAATCCCTCTGACCACTGTGCAGGACTTGTATATGTCATTCCAAAGACGAATCGACGCTGTATTGGCCACAAAAAGAGGCTCTACACCATACTAATTAACAAATGATTATAGTCCAGACATTGACAAGGTAGAAATAATGTTTTTTTTTTTTTTTTTATAATTTCCTACTTTAAACTTTGCTTTCGTCAAAGAATGCTCCCTTTGCAGCAACTACAGCATTGCAGACCTTTGGCATTCTAGCTGTTAATTTGCTGAGGTAATCTGGAGAAATTTCACCCTATGCTTCCAGAAGCCCCTCCCACAAGTTTGATTGGGTTGATGGGCACTTTTTTTGTACCATACGGTCAAGCTGCTCCCACAATAGCTCAAAGGGGTTGAGATCCTGTGACTGCGCTGGCCACTCCATTGCTGATAAAACACCAGCTGCCTGCTTCTTCTCTAAATAGTTTGTGCATTATTTGGAGGTGTGCTTTGGGTCATTGTCCTTTTGCAGGATGAAATTGGCTCCAATCAAGCGCTGTCCACAGGGTATGGCATGGTGTTGCAAAATGGAGTGATAGCCTTCCTTATTTAAAATCCCTTTTATCTTGTACAAATCTCCCACTTTACCAGCACCAAAGCAACCCCAGACCATCACATTACAGATGGTGTCAGGCACTCTTCCAGCATCTTTTCAGTTGTTCTGCATCTCACAAATGTTCGTCTGTGTGATCCAAACACCGCAAACTTTGATTCGTCTGTTCATAACACTTTTTCCCAATTTTCCTCTGTCCAATGTCTGTGTTCTTTTGCCCATATTAATCTTTTTCTTTTATTAGCCAGTCTCAGATATGGCTTTTTCTTTGCCACTCTGCACTGAAGGCCAGCATCACGGAGTCGCCTCCTCACTCTTGACGTTGACACTGGCGTTTTGCGTGTACTATTTAATGAAACTGCCAGTTGAGGACCTGTGAGGCATCGATTTCTCAAACTTGAGACTCTAATGTACTTGTCTTCTTGCTCAGTTGTGCAGCGGGGCCTTCCACTTCTCCATCTACTCTGGTTAGAGCCTGTCTGTGCTCTCCTCTGAAGGGAGTAGTACACACCATTGTAGGAAATCTTCAGTTTCTTGGCAATGTCTCGCATGGAATAGCCTTCATTTCTCAGAACAAGAATAGACTGTCCAGTTTCAATTGAAAGTTGTCTTTTTCTGGCCATTTTGTGAGTTTAATCGAACCAACAATTATAATGCTCCAGATTCTCAACTAGCTCAAGGGAAGATCAGTTTTATAGCTTCTCTAATCAGCAAAACTGTTTTCAGCTGTGCTAACCTACTTGCACAAGGGTTTTCAAGGGTTTTCTAAATATCCAATAGCCTCCTTACACAGTTAGCAAACACAATGTACCATTAGAACATTGGAGTGATGGTTGTTGGAAATGGGTCTCCATACATCTATGTAGATATTGCATTAAAAACCAGACAGTTTCTAGAATAGTCATTTATCACATTAATAATGTATAGAGTGTATTTTTGATTAATTTAATGTTAGCTACATTGAAAAAAAACTGTTTTTCTTTCAAAAATAAGAACATTTCTAAGTGACCCCAAACTTTTGAACGGTAGTATATATATATATATATATATATATTAGCGCTGTCAATTCCAGGTGCTGCGATTAAAAGTCCTCACCAGGATTTTGCTCAGGCTTCCTGGATTGTGTTGATTCCACTAATTTTACCTGGATTGCTAATTAGAAAATCTAGCAAGCTTGAGCAAAATCCTGGTGAGGACTTTTAATCTGGACCTGGAATTGACAGCACTAATACTAATACTAATACAGTGGGGAAAATAAGTATTTAGTCAGTCACCAATTGTGCAAGTTCTCCCACTTAAGAAGATGAGAGAGGCCGGTAATTGAGATCATAGGTAGACCTCAACTATGAGAGACAAAATGTGAAAAAAAATTTGAGAAAATCATTTTTGTCTGACTTTTAAAGAATTTATTTGCAAATAATGGTGGAAAATAAGTATTTGGTCAATAACAAAAGTTCATCTCAATACTTTGTTGTATATCCTCTGTAAGTCTTCACAAGGTTGGCACACACTGTTGCTGGTATGTTGGCCCATTCCTCCATGCAGATCTCACGTTTCATCTTCATTGCCCTTGCCAATGGAAGGAGGTTTGCACCCAAAATCTCACAATACATGGCCCCATTCATTCTTTCATGTACACGGACCAGTCGTCCTGGTCCCTTTGCAGAGAAACAGCCCCAAAGCATGATGTTGCCACCCCCATGCTTGACAGTTGGTATGTTATTCTTTGGATGCAACTCAGCATTCACTGTCCTCCAAACACGACGAGTTGTGTTTTTACCAAATAGTTCTACTTTGGTTTCATCTGACCATATGACATTCTCCCAATACTCTTCTGGAACATCCAAATGCTCTCTAGCAAACTTCAGATGTGCCTGGCTTAAGCAGGGGGACACGTCTGGCACTGCAAGATCTGAGTCCCTGGCGTCGTAGTGTGTTGCTGATGGTAGCCTTTGTAACGTTGGTCCCAGATTATTAGTGGTCTTGTAGGTCTTCCATTTTCTGATTATTGCTCCCACAGTAGATTTCTTCACACCAAGCTGCTTGCCTATTGCAGATTCAGTCTTCCCAGCCTACAATTGGGTTTCTGGTGTCCTCCGACAGCTCTTTCGTCTTCACCATAGTGGAGTTTGGAGTGTGACTGAGGTTGTGGGCAGGTGTCTTTTATACTGTTAACGACTTCAAATAGGTGCCATTAATACAGGTAATGAGTGGGGGAAAGAGGAGCCTCTTAAAAAAGAAGTTACAGGTCTGTGACAGCCAGAAATCTTGCTTGTTTGTAGATGACCAAATACTTATTTTCCACCATTATTTGCAAATAAATTCTTTAAAAGTCAGACAAAATGATTTTCTCAAATTTTTTTCACATTTTGTCTCTCATAGTTGAG
This sequence comes from Brachyhypopomus gauderio, assembly GCF_052324685.1. NCBI lineage: Eukaryota > Metazoa > Chordata > Actinopteri > Gymnotiformes > Hypopomidae > Brachyhypopomus > Brachyhypopomus gauderio. The sequence goes on from NC_135228.1 coordinate 7,326,493, forward strand.
GTCTACCTATGATGTCAATTACAGGCCTCTTTCATCTTTTTAAGTGGGAGAACTTGCACAATTGGTGACTGACTAAATACTTATTTTCCCCACTGTATATATATATATATATATATACATTACACTTTTTGACGACTGCTAAAATGCATTTGTCCAATCTGTAGTCACATTTTCAAAACTCTAAACACATTGATCACAACATCAGTCTTCAGTGGCTAATCTAATAATTCAATTCATGTTGTTATGGCACAAAATGCAGTCATTTTACATTTTTTATAATGCTTACATTTCCTATACACACAAGGTTATCCAAAAACAAAATTCTGGATCATTTTTGCCCTATTTACAATTGCTTGCACATAGCATGTCAAAAATGAAAACCTAAGGTTTCAAAACCTTAAATTCTGTATAAGTGTGACGTTCGGCGCAGCCAAGGATGAGAAACAGAATCCTCAGGTTGCAGAGCAAACGGTACTTTAATTGTAACGGGTATTGCACAATAGCGCACGAGAAACATCAAACATGCACACACAACGTGCAGACTTTAGACAACGACGAACACAGGACACTGCGCGAGCGCACATCAAATAGACAAACCACATTAGCCCCACGTGATTACGAGACGAGTCACAGGTGAGACGAATTATCACAAGACTTAACCTTAACCACGTAGTTCCACAGAGGCAGACGATGCACGTGGACAACGTAAACACATGCCCAAAAGGGAGGGGCCGGGGTCCTCAACGTGACAATAAGATGCAAAGTTCTGCAAAAACAAAGGCTATTACTGTATTACACAAATATAGATCAATAAAATAAAATATATTATATATCAGTGGGGAACCGTCAGGGCCCTCTACGCCCTCTCAAAGGGCCTAAAATATTCTTAAAACATATATATATATATATATATATATATATATATATATATATATATATATGTATATATATAATTATCCAATTTTATTTAATCTACTTACAGTTTTACAATCGACATCTAAACAATTACAAAAATATAAGCAAATAAATTATTCACCCGTGTCTATTCAATCTGTGTTGGAAGGTGAGGGGTTAAGTAGAAGCCTGTGAGCCTGTTGAGCCTGTGTCTCCCCCTATCAGGACTGTGATGCTCGCTGTTCGTTTACAGAGGGCCTGGCAGTTATAATTCAGTGCAAAACCAGTTTCAAATGACAGTAAAATTGACCAGTCATATCTTCCCTCTTAGTGGGCAGGCTTAACTGTATGATAATTTCCGCCCGCTGTGGCAACGCTAGCTGTCCTACCGCCGCTAGCTAGTTTCGATTCAGTCCTTTTGACATCCTCATTTACATATTCCGCTTCCGAGAACCACGGAGCTGTGAAACCTTATTTTGTTTGGAAACTTATTTTGCTTAACAAGTTATCTAGTACAAATGTTATTGTTTATTGCGTTTCTAAAGCTATACTGTCGTCTCGGTTATTTTTAGGAGTGGAAAAAAAAATTTTGGGGGGTGGGGGGGGGGGGGGGTGGGGTAGCGGGCCCAGGTTTAATGGTCACGGTTCTCTACATACATATATATATATATATATATATATATATATATATATATATATATAACAATTTGTCCTGCAATCTCAAGAGTGCTGGTTTGGTCCTTCACAAATGCCAGATTGGTCCCTATAACAGTGACCTCCTTCTTTCGTTTTTGAATGAACTCTACCAACAACTGGTCCCAGAAGCAGAAATGGAACAGGTGGGAGGAAACATGAGGACATTTGTGATGGGACAATGTAGCATTTTGTCATTCTCATTTCATCACAAACTGGTTTATAGACCATCCAAGAGTGATGTCCCTTTTCCTCCCGCCCATCTCGCCTTTCCTCAACCCCAGTAAGGAACTTTTTTCAGTCTGGAGGTGGAAGGTGTATGATCATCGCCCCCATGACCAAATGTCCCTCCTGGATGCAATGGATCTTGGCTGCAGAGACAGTTCAGCTGAAGACTGCCAGGGGTGAATAAGGCATACCAAGCTTTTCTATCCCAGGTGCATGGCAAGGGCCAACATCGGATGTGATGAGGATGAAAACATGTGGCCAACTGCTACATTACACATAACAAGACTGTTCAGTTTTGTATTCTGTTTTTTTCCCCTTGTGTGGCTTTTTTGTACATGTGTATTTTTACACAAATGGGACCATGGCTAATTATGTTTACAATTACGGTAATTATTTTTTAGGCCACAATTATTATTTAGGTTAGGCCACAATTTACAGTAATGTCCCTAATACAGAAAAATATACCCTTTACTGCAAAACTGTTACTGACTCCTTTTTTGTTTATTCTACATTCCATATAGTACCTAACAGTAAATATCACTCATTGTGTAGACAGTATGTTGCCAAAAATGCACACATTTGAAAAAAGTCCAAATGAAGCAGATTACAGTAAAAATGAACTGACTAAGAAAACAACAGATGTTACTGTTAAATGTCTGTTATTTGCTGGGAGAGAGTAAAATATTACATGTAATACTGTTTCTGTATTGCCATCAAATGTTAGTTTTTTTACAGTGGTTGTGCCGTGATTGACTATGTTCATCTCGAATAGAGAATCTGTGCTATTGTTTGAAAGAATGATTGGATACTGAACCAGGTTTGCTGTGTTTTAACAAAGTTGGTGTATAAAGAGAAACTTTGTTTGCATTATGAAATGCAGAGTTTTTATTTAGTTAAGAAAATGCGCTTTTGAACACGATGTTAACAATTTGGCTATTTGTGTGAGGTCAATGTGTTGGTGTGTTTAAAGTTTTGACAATGTATCACAAGTATTGGGAAACGCATGTTAGCAGTCATCAAAAACTGTAAGATATATTTGCACTTTAATTTTGTGTTGTAGTTTGGTAAAGAGGAAGATATACGAATCACCTGCACCCAGCTATGTGTCCATGAAGAGTGATAGATCAATGGAGCCTCCATATAACTTCGGAGATAATCCTTCTGAGTTCAGGTAATGATGATATAGGAATGTGAGTGTTGTATTGAGTTCAGGTAATGATGATGTAGGAATGTGAGTGTTCTGGGTTTAGGTAATGATAATGTAGGAATGTGAGTGCTGTACTGAGTTCAGGTAATGATGATGTAGGAATGTGAGTGGGTAACACTTTACATTAAGTGTTTACTTACTAACATTAATGCATTAGTTAACATAAACAAAACATGAAGTAACACATTAACAGTGATGGCTAAGTTACCTTGAAAAAGTAATCCGATTACTGATTACTCCTTTTAAAAGTAACTTAGTTACGTTACTGATTACTTGATTTTAAAAGTAACTACGTTAGATTACAAGTTACTTTAGTAGTTACATTCAGCAGCAAAATTAATTTTTCCAATACTCACTTTATTGGAAGTGCATTTTTAACAGTAACAATGTATTGAAGCAGGTTCGGTAACCGAGGCAGAAACTGCTTAATCCAAAAATCCCGAGGAGGGAAACTTTATTGATAACGCAACCCTGGTGCGCGCAGGCCCCGCCCCCCCAGTGTCACTTAAAGGGCCAGACTCCTTGAGTGGCCAAGTGTCCGTTAGTGAATTCACCGTGAGCAGTAGTAGTCGCTACAGTATCTCCAGACATTACGTTTGTGTAGCTGCGCGGTATTATTTGTACATTTATTTGTAAACGTAATACAAGTGAACTGTTCAGTCAGACAGCTACCTGTGAAACGAAATACCATTACAATTTCAAGCAATTTAAAGTAGGCTACGTTAGTCAAAATTCCAGCACTTTTCAAATGTGGAATACAGTGCAACATTAAAATTCGTCAGGTAAATGTTCCTTCCCCTGTTTTTGAGGGGTGTTTCTTTACACTACCACATATCGTTACGGGAGGACACTGCAAAAAAATGAATTGTAAAACGTGCTCGCGCTCTCACAGGGTCGCGTGCGGAGTCGAGCGCTACGGTCAGACGCAAAAGTAAAACTGAGCCAAGAAGAAAGCAAAAATATATATTTTTACTAGGGAAAATAAAAATAGTAACGCACAGTTACGTGGATAAGTAACTTTAATCTGATTACTGCACTGGAAATAGTAGCGCGTTATATTACTCGTTACAGAAAAAAGTGGTCAGATTAGAGTAACGCGTTACTGACATCACTGCACAATACCAATAATTAACTAACGTTAAGTAAACAACGTAAAAAAAACAGGTGCATTAGTTAATGCTGTGTTTTTATGAAGTGCAAACTGTGGTGTTGACTAACACAAAGTAATGCATTAGTTAACATGAACAACACATGAAGTAACACATTAACAATAATTAACTAACGTTAAATAAACAATGATGATGATGTAGGAATGTGAGTGTTCTACTGAGTTCAGGTAATGATGTATGAATGTGAGTGTTGTACTGAGTTCAGGTAATGATGCTGTAGGAATGTGAGTGTTGTACTGAGTTCAGGTAATGATGCAGGAATGTGATTTCAAATGTTCCAGCTACAATGTGTTCCTAATAAACCGAGCATAGTTAAGACAAGGAGTGTGAGACACAGACAGTGTGACGCTCGGGCGAGGCGACAGACGAGACAGAGGTCCTTGCTCTTTTCCGCACGTCACGGTTTTATTTTTACACATATAGCGCAAACAGCGCATGTATAACATAAACAACGCGTTCACACACATAGACTCAGACAACGACGAGCACAGGACACTGCGTGAACGCACATAAGCCCCGCGTGATTACAAGACGAGCCACAGGTGAGACGGATTATCACAAGACACAACCGCACCCACGGAGATCCACAGACGCCGACTAGGAGACGTAGACGACGTAGACACACGCCCAAAAGGGAGGGGCCGGGGTCCTCAACGTGACAGACTCCCCCACCAAGGGCACTACCCTAGCGCCTTAAGTGGCGCTTGTGGGCCGCGGCCCATGGGTTAAGAATCTCTGCATTACTTTATAGTGAAGACACATGCGGATACAAACAAACAATGTGAAATGTGAAAGCATATGAGCAAGGCACTTAGGGCTGAGTGAAACAAACCAGAACAATGCAAATGCAGGAAAACCAACATTTTATATTTAAAACATAACATTTAACACTGAGATACAAGGAGGACACGTAAATCACATAAACCAAAGTTAAACAAAACTTGGGCAAATAGACACTACTACACAGCAAGCCTGGGGCTAAGCATATGGAAACACTCTAGACATGAGACCTCAAACAATAGGATAACGCTAAACATGTGAACTAACACAGGGAAAACAAGGACCGATAGAGCTAAAAGACACAGGAGATAAGGCAATAAACAGCTAAAGCTAAAGGACTAAATACACACAACAGGCAGGAACTAAATGCAAGGGATACCAGACCAATTCAAGGGAACACAGGAGATATTGGATTTACAGAAGTTCAATGGATTCAACAGATAACCAGGCTAGTAGCATTTTCCCAGGTCATGCACAGAAAGCAGATCAACAGTTAGCATATACAAAGCAGACACCAGAATGACTAGCACAGAAGACATTACACAAACAGCTTCAGCTTACACAAACAATAACCAACAACTAAGGTAGGACACACATTTAAACACTCTAGACATGAGAGACATGTGAACTCATGAAGTTCTATTATACCTATAATGAAGGTGGGGACACAAGGAACAGGGGGGTGACAAACCGAGGAAAACCCAGGGAAATAGAAAAACGAGGGCAGAACTAAACATACAACATGATACAGGGGAGGAAGTGGAGCCTTATGTGACTCAAGTGCTATAGTCTCTCACAAACGTGTAGTGTCTGCAAATGACAAATGGATTAAATGTGTAGAGGATGTGGTTCAGGAGAATATATAATACTAGCAGATGGGCAAACTAGTTTAAACAAAGGAAAACAATTTAACTATTATACACCCTGTTACACCCTGTATATGAACATGAGTTAGTAACTGTAATAGGTTCCTTCTTCCTTTAGTTGAGGGTGGAGTAGTTAATTTGGGTTTAGAACAATAAAGGTGTTTTTAAGGTGAACCGACTTCAGAGATAATAACAAAATAAAATAATTGTAATCATGTGTTTTGTAATAATTGTAATCATGTTTTTCTGTTGTTTTAGAGCTAGTCTCTATCAGCAAAAGCTCAAACACAAATTACTGGAGACATATAAAAGAATTAATGAAGGAATCTCAGATCATGGAAGTTCACCCCTTCTGAATGAGATCAACACAGAGCTCTACATCACAGAGGGAGGGAGTGGAGAGATCAATAAAGAACATGAGGTGAGACAGATTGAGACAGCATCCAGGAGACCAGCAACACAGGAGACACCCATCAAATGTAATGACCTCTTTAAAGACAAACTCATCAGGACAGTGCTGACTAAAGGAGTTGCTGGAATTGGGAAAACAGTCTCTGTGCAGAAGTTCATTCTGGACTGGACTGAAGGAAGAGCCAATCATGACATCCTCTTCATATTTCCACTTCCTTTTAGGGAGCTGAATTTGATGAAGGAGAAAAAGTTCAGTCTGATGGATCTGCTTCACCACTTTTTCCCAGAAACAAAACAATTACATTTAATAGACTGTGATGCTTACAAAGTCATTTTCATCTTTGATGGTCTGGATGAGTCTCGACTTCCTCTAGATTTCCAGAACAATGAGAGCTTATCGAACATAACGGAGTCAACCTCAGTGGATGTGCTGCTGACAAACCTCATCAAGGGGAATCTGCTGCCCTCTGCTCTCCTCTGGATAACCTCTCGACCAGCAGCAGCCAATCAGATCCCTCCTGAGTGTGTTGACATGGAAACAGAGGTAAGAGGGTTCAGTGACCCTCAGAAAGAGGAGTACTTCAGGAAGAGAATCAGAGACCAGATCCTGGCCAATAGAATAATCTCACACTTGAAATCATCAAGAAGCCTCTACATCATGTGCCAAATTCCAGTCTTCTGTTGGATTGCAGCCTCTGTTCTAGAGAGAATGGTGGGTGAGGCAGAGAGTGGAGAGATCCCCAAGACTCTGACTCAAATGTTCACACACTTCCTGATCTTTCAGATCAAATATAATGACAGAAAGTATCATGGCAATGCTTATGTTGATATTGAGCGGGCTAGAACAAGTTTTCTGGCACTGGGAAAACTGGCTTTCCAACAGCTGGAAAAGGGCAACCTGATCTTCTATGAGGAAGACCTGAGAGAGTGTGGCATTGATGTCAAAGAGGTGTCAGTGTACTCAGGAGCGTATGCCCAGATCTTCAGAGAAGAGTCTGGACTGCACCTTGGGAAGGTGTTCAGCTTTGTGCATCCGAGTCTTCATGAGTTTCTGGCTGCTTTATATGCATTTCTCTCCTTCATCTCAAACAACACAAATGTGTTGGAACAGCAAACCCCTGCAGTCCAACATGACATTAAAAGATCAACAATGTTTGACTTCCTTAAGAATGCTGTGGACAAGGCCTTACAGAGTGAAAATGGACATCTGGACCTTTTCCTTCGCTTCCTTCTGGGTCTCTCACTGGAGTCCAATCAGACTCTCTTACAAGTCCTACTGACACAGACAGAAAGCATCTCTCACAGCAAAGAGGAAACAGTCAAGTACATCAAGGAGAAGATCAGGGAGAATCCCTCTCCAGAGAAATCCATCAATCTGTTCCACTGTTTGAATGAACTGAATGATCATTCTCTAGTACAGGAAGTACAAACATACCGGAACAAAAGAGGTGACTATCGTCTCCATGAAGCCAGTCTCTCTCCTGCTCAGTGGTCAGCTCTGGTGTTTGTGTTGCTGAACTCAGAAGAGGAGCTGGATGAGTTTGTCCTGAGTAAATATGACCCATCACATGAATGTCTACTGAGACTGCTGCCAGTGGTCACAGCATCTAGAAAAGCTAAGTGAGTATTTTCATTCATGAACACATGAAGCACTGGGGGGAGTTTCCCTAAAGCATCATAGAATCAGTACAAAATCATAATATGACTCAGGACATTGTTATCTGCAAAAATGAATTATCACACACACCTCTCTCTCTCTCTCTCTCACACACACACACACACACACATGTTCACTGTATCTCACTGTAAGGAGTTTCTGTACTGTGTTGGAGTAAACTCTACTGCATAGTCCAGCATGAGTCATGAATATGCATAACCAATTTATTACAATTACTGACTTTAGCATTTACATTACATAATGTTAATCACATACATTTCATGTTTGATTAACATAATACACCTGGTTATTACAACTGGTTATATGACACAATACACATTATAAATAACAAAAATGCAGCATACAGATTATGTTGACTATTAAAATAGATGACGACTAATTTATATAATCGATGCGTTGTTTTTGTTTTTTTTTTTTTACTTTGTTGTCTCCAAACTGCTGCGCCTGCCTTTCTGTCCTTGACGCACATGCGCAATAGTGGAAACTGTGGGAGGCAGTGGACTCCCAGGATGTTATACAAACAGGCTCTGGTATCTTGGCTACCCCGCTACGGAACTTAAAATTGTGGGATCACTTCAAGAAGGAATAGGAATAACAGAAACACGAGGAACAGAGACATTGGAGTGACAGCGAGGAGAGGGGGGCGTAGCCCTATGTGACAGTACCCCCTCTCAAAGCAAGGTCAGACAGGACAGGAACCAGACTAGGACAGGACGGGGAACGGGTCGAATGTTGACTTGCGACACTTTTTGCTCGTACTAGGAATACATTTGGCAGCTAAGTTATCATTACTGACCTACGCGTTGGCCCCAACATGTTTTGCGTTGAGGTGGTAACGAAGGGTGGAAGTGCTCCTGTGATAAGCGAACTGACCTACGTGTTAGCCCCAACATGTTTTGCGTTGAGGTGGTAACGAAGGGTGGAAGTGCTCCTGTGATAAGTGAACTTCTTCCTGCATAAAGTGCAAATAACACTATTTTTGTTTGTACTTCCATCTGGAAGTTTCTTATATTTAAATTTCCCATCCACCAGCGTAGCCTCTTCAGTCATCTCCATCATGCTCATCTACGTAATCTGTATGCCTGGAACTCGTGCACTGAGAAACATTCCACAGTGCGAAAGTGTCTCATTCATTAAATGCGTTAATTTTTTTAGTTCTTTATTTCCCCTGTAATTAATCAAAATTAACATGTTAAACTCCCATCCCTACTTTAAACATCTCGTAGTCTCATGTTTAAGATTTTATACGGGTTTGCTCCTCCTCCACTGAGACAGTTTGTAAAACAAAAAGATAGCAGGGGTAGTGTGGTAACAAGATCATCTATTAGATGGGATTGTATAGTACAATATAGATATAGTAAGTTTGGGCAAATAGTTTTTTTCTATTAGAGCTAGCCAATACTGGAATGGTCTACCAACTACGAACATGCACGAATTATGTGAATTTTAAATATAAACTAAGATATGGCTGAAAGCAAACCAAATCTGTAATCATTGATATATCATTGAGATATATATATATATATATATATATAAATATATATATATATATAAATATATATATATATATATATATATATATATATATATATATATATAATCTATATATAATGTGTGACGGGCAGGTGTGAGCAACTAAAAAGAAAGGAAGCGATCACGCCAAGTCTCAGGGAAAGAGGATGGTTTAATAGAAAGTGTGCAAACCAAAAACCCGTGCATGGTTCCAGATTAAGGAAATAATAACCAGCAGTCAACTGGTACAAAGACAAGACATATATAGACGAACAAACGACCCTCAGGTGAGACGGATCACGGGTCCCGCCCACCTGAGGGACGAACATCACGTGACCAAAAACAGGACCGCTGCCGCTGTAACCGTGGGCGACCGGTAGGGGGCCCCCCCACAACGTGACAGACCCCCCCACCAAAGCCGCACTTCCCTCCGGATGTGCGGCTTACAGCGGCAGCACACAAAACACAACAAAGGGGCGGGGACAAGACAGGGACCCGTTCCCTGCCGTCCTAGAGCTAAAACACAACACATAAGGCTCCTCGTCACAGGACGCAGACAAGGCAGGGACCCGTTCCCTGCAGTCCTGGAGCTGAAACATAAAACAGATAGGTTAGCTCGCCTCCTGGGCGGGACCCTGGACCGACTGGGCCGTCAACAAGACGATAACCACGCCCCGGTCGGTCACAGGGCCCTCGCGCCCTAACCGGCCTTAGGCCGCTTAACACTAGAACTCCTGAGAATTCAGGATTCTGAGGACATCACCCCTCCTTCTTCTCCTTCTTGCCAGCAATTAGCAAAGCCAAACATCACCCTTTATTATGTTAATTCACAGAGCAAGACTGAGGCAGCAGCCTCACCCAGAAAGTCTCTGATCACAGAGATCACAGATCACAAAAAAGCAGAAACACAAAT